>NC_080595.1:112706916-113336916 GCF_027887145.1 Ammospiza caudacuta | reverse complement strand
CAGTATATATTAACTAAAAATTCAATCAACTAGCTAAAGGTAAAAGTTTATCATTATATCTCATGAGACATTTGGAACACTAAGTGACTGAGAACATTTTCTTTTCAAAGATTAGATATCTGTGTTTGGGGATCTAATTCCTTAGTGAGAAACCTGATTACGTGGCCAGTTTTATAGATCCAGAGAAATGCAGTTTCCATGAGGGATATAAGAAACTGTAAGCACTTGTTCTGCAGACAAGAACTGTGTGTCCACATATCTGGGCTAAGAAATGCAACAGGTTCTAGGGATTTAGACTCAGTTCTCAGCAGGTATCAAAACAGAAGCTTTTATATTCAACTTTAGGTAAAGATACCAAATCAGACAAAATCCCTTCAGTGGCTTATTTTATTGTTTGAATTAATAGTATTTATTGCCCTTTATTTTCTTGATGTATGAAATGATGCTGCTGCAAAGAATGTTCAAGCTTTAGCAGAGAAGTGCACTTTATCTTGTAGTTTTAAATATGCAAGATAGTACAAATATGTTTGTTTGTATGTTTGTTTGTTTGTTTGTTTTCCTTAAATACTCCCTAACTTGTCTCAGATTCTTGACCTTCTTTTGCATGTAGGGGAAAGAAAAGCAGAAGTATAAAGACATTATTTCCAAAAATACAAGAATTCTGGATTACTTACTGTGCTGGAGCAGAGTCAAAGTGTATAAGATACATATAGGCATGCAAGACCCATCAGCCTAATGCTGATAAGAATTATTGAGATGTGTCCAAAATGGTACTTTGAAACACTTGCTCTGTCTCATTTGTATGCTCTGCTCTTGAATTCTGGAGGGGTCTCAATGATTTCAGAAATTTTCCTTGACAAAAGTGAGAAAACTCTCATAATATGTATCATCTGTATTGTTCATGTGACTAAAAATGCTTAGTTGCAAGTGGAAACACCTCATGATCTTCTTTAATCCATGACTGGTTTGGTGAAACTCAAACCTTCATGTTTAATGGACCAGTAATATCCAGGACAGTAGTGAGAAATCAATCCCAGGTATTGTTTGAACTACAAAAATTATCCTGCATTGGTAGAAGAAAACTTTTGCTGTGCCAAACCTTTTTGACTTTGCAACAGCTGTGTGCTGCTAAGTACTGTTAATACCTACACTCAGTTTCAGAACTTGGTGAATTATGCTATAGTTAAGCTCTCCCTACAGCAGATAAGGCATGGAAATGAGTGAGATCATAATTTCTCTTCCAGTCCTAACACTTTATGGAAGTTTCAATTCAGCTGTCTGGAAATTAGATAAGTACTAGATATTAGTTTCTGTCTTTGGGATACAGCTGCTGTACCAAGAAAAAGATTCCTTGTCTTCTTCGGAACAGATATGAAGAAAATATTTTGTTCCATTTTACATCAATTCAAAGTTTCAAAGGCTAACTATTGAATTATGTTTACACTCCTTGCCCCAAAAGAACCCCCTTCAGAAAATGTTCTCACATTTGCAACAATGGACTAGGCAATAAGTGAAGAGTTGATAGGAATTTTTGTGGATATTTGATGTGGCTTTAGCAGTGTTGAGCTGATGAATCCATTAAAGGTCCAGGGAAGGGGATTTGTCTTCCTGTTTGCTTTAAAAAACAAGTGTGTGTATTACCGAATGTCTTCATATTCAGTGCATAAAGAACTACCTGGGGAGTAGTTGGGAGAAATGGGATGTACTGTTATGGCCTTTTAAATGTAGAAATTATGTGAGATTATATCTCTTTAGGGAATAAAAGTGATAAGGGGTAAATTTCATGTCTGGGAGTGCAATGGCTTCCCACTGCCCAAATGTGATGGCTCCTGTGACTTACACCACTGGTACAAAAGTAGGGTCAAACTGCTACAAAAGCAGAGTCAAATGAGCCAATTTCAGTGAGGCAGGTGCAGATATTTTGCCAGTTATCTTGTCAGAACAGAGCTTTGTGAAGTAAAACCACACATGTGTCTGAAAACACTGTACTGGTTCCTGTAAGTGCATCACTGATGGAAAAGCACTTGCTTTGAGAGTGCTATGCAATTGGCATACAGGAGGTGAGTTCTTGTGCTACAATGCAAATTATCTGTATTAAAAACTATTTCCAAATCTATAAAAACTATGTCTGCTTTACTCTATAGTTACACTCTGGCCATATTATAATCTTCCAGTTGTTCTTTCTTTTCTCTTAAGTTTTGCTGCCTATTAACTAGAAATATATCCCCTTCAAACCTCCTTGCCAATCTAATTCCTTACTGAAATAGCTAGACCCTCATAATATTTTTTTCCTCAATGTTATTTGCCTTGACACCACTGGAGAGAACTCAAGAAAGATGCTACTGTTACAAAGTTGCTTCCAGCTTTTAATCACCATTCAATTCTCAGAGAATCTGCAATGTGTTGTTTTCCAGGTTTCTGAACACCTAAAGAAAATTCAAGATATATTACCTAACTGCAGATTTCCGGAGATGATCCAGTGTAGGCTTTTCATTTTTCCTGGATAAAAAGAATCTGCTGCAGAGAATCTTTTATCTTACTTTTCAGACATCTGCAAAGAAGCGATGTGGAGCCCTCTTGCAGTTGTCCATCTCTCTTCATCTACTATGTGGGGAGCCTACAGAACCTGTTAAATTGGTCATTTAATGTGAGAAGATTAAGTTGGGTCAGATCAATTCTACCCTCTGCTGAACTACTGTATTTTTGCATTTCAATGGAGTAATTATGAATTGGATGAAAATCAGAGTAAAGAAATGTGATCCAATTTCTGCAAAAAATTCTTTATATATAAAATATTGTCTTTTTAATTCTGGTGGAGTCAAATTAAGGAATTTTTGTACCATATAGATAAATGTTGCATAGGAGCACACTCCTAACTTTTGCTCAGGCAGAAATTCAAAGATTTGAAGAATAGGGAAAAATAAAAAAGGAAGCCTGGAATTTAAGCAAACTGACATCTGTTTCATTAACAGACAACCTGGATAACTCAGGTTTGTGTGTAAGAGGTGTTCATTTGTCATAATTCTTCAAACTGGAGAAACTGTTTAATCAGCTTCAGCAGAGCATAATCCCTTAACTTTGATACTTTCCCCTCACAGCACTTAGCAATGCAAACAGTGTTATGAATACCTGGAAGCACTGCAGCAGATTCACAATAGCAACCTGTCTTAGTCTGCCCTAGTCAAATTGTTCCTGAGAGAAAAACAAACAACAACAACAACAACAAAAGAAGAAACTACCAAGAGAAAATGGCTGTCATTTGGGAAATTCATATTAATTGCCTACAGTCATAGTCAATGTGAACCCACTCAGCAAGGAATATTTAACATTATGATTTGAGCAGTCCTCAGAAAATCAGCTTCTCTGTTTTAAGTCAGCTGCACACTTTAACAACTGGCAGAAGAGGATTTTCACTTAGACAGTTGCTCCATTGATCTGGAAATGACAAGATTTAGGACATGCATTTACATAGAAGAGAGGTGGGGACAGCTTGAAAAGTTAGCAGAGCATGGAAATTTTCAAGAATGTAAACCTGAGGTTTCCATCATGGACCATATGGGTGCCCCCAACAGGCACTGCAAATAGGTTATCCTGGGTAACTAAAGCTGTTTCACACTGGCAGCAAGAAAGTCAGAAAAATGAAAAGTAGAAAATGTTGAGAAGATATGCAGGAATTATTCAAGCAGATAAAGTTTTAAAAAAATAAAACAACAAACAAAAGCAGAAGATCTCATCCTCTGTGAACTTCTCTAGACTGCAAGAGAATCAAGTGAATCAATCTCTCCTCAAGATATCTGGAGGGAACAGAGGGAGGGAAAAAAGGCAGAATAACCCAAATCCTTCATATCAATCCCTGTGATTGCCATGGTGCTCTAGTTTCCTCAGGTAAACCAATATATGACCAATGTCTTTCTGTTGCTACTGAACCTTTCCTTTATCAGTGTAGGGAATTACTCTCTTCCACAATATTAATTCACTGTTACATTGCAGCTGAATGACACAAGGTTGGGCAAATAATTAAGTGCAGAAAGTGTCAAGAACCTCAGAAGAAAAGAGGGCATTTATCAGTGCTGGCAGGACTGGCATGGAAATGGTACAGTGATTAGAAAAATGGTGAAAATGTTTCATTCCACCTGTAAATAACTATAAAAATTGTTGTCATTATTAATATGAATGCGATTTTTCTTTGTGTCTCTGTTTACAGATTGTTTCATAACCTTGTTCAAAGTTTTAATTGATTACTCAGGAAAAAAAATTTTATAAAAAGGAGTTTCATCTGGGTTTAGCAAAACCAAACAAAAGTACAAACAAAACCTCTCCAAACCTAAGTAGAAGGAAAAAAAATTCATTTGAAAGTTAAAATTTTGAGAGTTCAGAAGAAATTATGGTCTTTTACTTCAGTGATTTTTAGGACAGACATTTGTGTCCAAGAGCTCTGCCATCAATGTAGCAGTGCAAGCATTTCCAAAAGCAGTAGGTCTGGTCTTTAGCTGTCCAAGTGGGTTAAATCCTGCTTTAATTATGTCTTTTTCAGTCTTATCACTACAGGACATCTATATGATTATCTTAGACCAGACACCAGGCTTTAAAATAAGAAAGCTTCGTTGAAAAATTATCTCACCATTCATACCTAAATATGGTTATGTTATCCTTTGATATAAAAAAGAAAAATACCATCTGTTTTGCATAACTCTGATCAGTGATAAACCCTTGTTCTTTTCTAAATGGAGCAAAAACTAATATGAAGAAACAATTTTCAGTGCAATTGTAACTTATTTTGAGTAAGGTAATTTTGGGCTGCATGTGCAGGTCTGATCAGTACAAAGAACCTATTGAATGGTGAGACAACAGCAAGCGAGATTACAAAAAAATTAATAATGAAAGAGCACACCTTTGTCTATAATTCAAGTCCCAAATATACAGCTATGTAGCAACATTAGGGCATGGTGAATGTGCTCTGTTATTTGCTTCACGGTGGGCTTTGAGCCAGGGAGTCATTCTGCCCGAGAGACAAAAGACACTCTGTCTGCACAGAGATCCTGCATCTTCCCGACACGTTTCCTCATACATTTTGTGAACTGTCTTTCCCCTCCCCTCTCCCTCTGTTATGTGAGCTGTGAACTGCACTGAAAATCTGTCTGTGACAGACACTTGCAGTACTTGGTCAGCTGTCAGACAAGCATGAGGTGAAAGACTTCAAATATGGCATTGGGCTCACAAACACACACACACACACACATAGAGAGAGAAACAGCCATCACTGGCTACTGCTCATGTCCAAGCATGGAAAAAACAACAGAACTCACCAAACCCCCCCAAAAACCCCAAGGGAGAGAGTGCTTCTGTATAATTCTGAGATCTTGCAAACAAAGAAGGCAAATTTTAGGTTTTTTACAGAATCACAGACACAATGGGTGAGGTTGGAAAGGGGCACAATGGGTCACCTGCTCCAACCTCCCCAATCAAGCATGGTCATTCCAAATCACTTTTTAGTTTGTGCTCCAAGTGAAATATCCTCTCTGGGCCCTGTACAATAACAAAAGGATGCTGTCTTCTCCTACAGCACCCTGCAAACACAATGCAATACTCAGAGAAACCAAAGGAAAGTTGCCAGGTTGATCCAGTCTGAGATCAGATCCTGAAAAGCTTTCTTTGTTAAAAATCGCACCAAACAGACCATCTGGGCTGGAGTATACAAGTGACACAAACTCCTTGGTTTCTTTTTGACTCTGAGAGAGATATTTTTGTCCCCTGGGCTGCAGGACTCTTTCAGTGTAATTTAGAAATCTAACAAAAAACCATGGCCCACATGAGTATGTCTAATATTCAAAGTTATTCCTAATGTCTCTGGATGCCTGTAGAAAACTGAATTTTACTGTCAGAGATTACAGGAGTCAGGATATGTTCCTCAAGTGTGGACATTTACAATTAGGCACGTGAATTTGAATCCTGCCATCAGCTCACTCCCTGCCACTGCAGAGTTTAAGGCACCTGCAGCGGGTGGCTGATCCTTTTTTAAGATTGAGAAAAAACATGTCAAATATAAATTTGATAGAATTGTCTGAATTTCATCTTCATTGAGCCCTAAAGTGGACTAAATGGCTGCCATTTAGACAGCTGGGTGTCCATTCCTCTCCCTCAGGGTTATTCTTGGCTCTCTGAGATGCTCTGTCAAATCTGAGACAGCCACTCAGGGCTGTCAGATATTGCAAAAACATCAATGGGAAGTTCTAACTTTCTGAACCAGTAGCTAATGTTGAGGCAGAATATTTTACAGCATCTCAAGACAGTGCCAGGCACTGAAGTGGAGACAAATGAAATCAAATTTGTAGGAAAGTGACTGATTCAGACAGTGGGCTAAACTCAGCTGCCCAAACTTTGGTGTTTAGTATCATGTACCCCCCAAAAAAAAGAGGAAGGAGGCAAAAACACCAGAACAACTAACTCCTGGATATACTCAAACAGAAAAAGGAAGCAATTGGCAGACAATGCCTGGTAAATCCCCAGAGCTGGAAGCATTTGATTTACCACAATGAAAGAATAGGAATGCTATTCATTTACCTCCACGTAGACATTTAGAGTTATTTTAAGTACTGCAGAATGTCCTACCTTGCCTCCATCTGACACTCCAGAAGGGGAGCCTCCCTGAAGTGCTGTGTAATACCTGTTAGTACCGTGCATATGTCTCAAATATGCTGCAGCAAAATTGGCAACAGACGTCCATGTTTCAGCAACAAAATCCTCCCTTGCGCCTGCAATTCCAACTTCCCTGAGCATTTGGAGACCCCCACCTTGCAAATAGCACAGAGGAGTGTCAGCCAGTGATGGCACAGAACAGTGCAGTCTGGTGTGCCATCCAAGATACCCTTGTTCCCAGGCAGTGGGAGCACATGGTTCCATGCATGGAGACATTTGTTCCTTCTTTTCCAGCCATGAGTGGGTCGGTTTCTTCTCCCAAGTAACCAGCAACAGGACAACAGCACATGGATTCAAATTGTGCCAGGAGAGGTTAGGATTGTATATTAGGAAAAACTTCTGCATTGGAAGGGTGGTCAGGGCTTGGAACAGGCTGCCCAGAGAAGCTGTGGGGTCACCAGGCCCAGAGGAATTTAACAGAGGTGAGGATGTGGCACTGAGGGACATGGTTCAGTGCTGGTTGTTGATCTGAGAGGTCTTTTCCAACTTCCATCACATCAATTCTGTGATTCTATGATTCTTGCAAATAATCCAAGCTTATTCAGTGTTCTCCACACCTAATGCTGAGGACACATCCAGAGAGGATGCTCAGACCCTTCTGGTGCATGTCCAGCATACAGGTTGAGATCTGCATCATGCAGTTCCCCATAATGACATTTTTTTCAAGAAAAGGTGAAAGGGAATCCTGGATTTGTGTGCAGAAGTTGAGTTCCATCTGTGACTGAACCACAACCTTCCTGCATGTGACCCCCAACTCTTTTCCTCTCATTTCCTTCCATCTCATCCTGTAATCAACATTACTTCCCCTTTTCTGAGATTAATTGGGTGGGCACATCCAGTGATTCTTGTCAAATATGTCCAGAAATGTCTTTGCCACTGAAATTTTTAGAAGCCTTAGGGTTCTTGACAGAGAGATAATAATCAGTTTCCTCCTGACAGTGGTGAACTTCCTCACTTCTCTCCACCTCTCTGTTCCTTATTTTTCTTTGTGATGAGCACCAAGAAGCCCCAGTTCATCTCCACAAACTCAACCTTCATGTAATAATAGTTTGCTTTCTCGTCCACAATTTTGCATTTAGTATTCTCTTCCCCTTGCTCTGACTCTGTCTGAATTCTTACTTTTCTCAGCCTGTCTTTAAAAGTGATCACAGAATTTAAAAGTGTGTCTTTCCCCAGCCTGAGAAACCACACAAACCAGGGAGAAGCTGCAGAATTTCTCTCTGAAGAGAAGAACAAAAAAGATGGATTCTCCAGGGATGTTCATGAGTTATTCCCTTCCTTCACCAAAATTTCCTCAGCTTCTGCTATACATTTAGCCCAATAAGGTGAGCTTTTAGTATCCTTTTCATTAATAAGTCAAATGCAAATAATTAAAATAAAAAGACAGAATTAAAAATATGTGGGACTTTAATAAGGCCATTCAATAATCATAATTATGATTATAGATACTTCTAAGACAACATACAAATTTGTTTAGATGTTGACTTTGGGATCAAATGAAACATGTCCCAAAAATACCTGTTAATTTTCAAAGTCTGTGAAAGGAGCCTTCCTCAAATGTAGATGCCCATGGTTATTTAAATTAAATCCATTTCAGGTGCATAAATGACCTTTAGAAAGTGGTCTTGATGGTCTTTGCAATGTTCTTTTCTTCAGAATGTCTTGTCATCTTTCCTAACAATATTTGATTTTAGGTGGATTCAACAGGGATGTGACTATAAAGGCTACCAATGTAGGATATGACCACAGATATAGATTGCAAATACTTCTTAAAAAAATCAAAATGCACAATTTGGTAGAATTATCTCTATTTCTTCCTTACATTGTAACCACAGCTTAATTTTGACAGAAGTTCTTTAGATCTGTAAGTTGATAAAGTTTATTGCATTTTGTGTGTCTGTTAACATGGAATACCTGACCAATAAGTTTTATCTTTTGTTATCTTCATATGCATAGGATTTAGCATGACAATATTACTTCAAATATTACTTGGGATTATGTCCAGGTACTTGATAGCAGGATATGATTTCAAACTTATGAGAAAAGGGAATTAGTCCCAAATATTGTGGGATTTCTCTATAAAACTGGCGGTACGTTATTCATAGAAATAATTATTAAGCTCCCCAACAGTGGAAAATTTGTGCATTAACATTTCCTGTGCATGGTGTTAAGACAAGGCCTTTTTGTGGGAGGCAGATCAAAAAGATTTTGGGGGTTTCCCTTCCTGTGGCAGGCCACAAGGTGTAATTCTGCACTGGCATTAAGGAGGACTTAAATGTGTTCAGTGCCTGGAGAACCACAAGTACTGGGGGAAAACAGATTTGCACTGTGAACAAAATTCCCACTGTTCAGTGCATTTTCTTCTCCAAGTCAAGGAGAGTTAAATAAAAACACACTGGGATAAAGAAAAACAGAAATACAGCTTGGCAACAAAATTTTCTGCCACTTAGACACCTTATCAGAGTAAATTTTTTAAATCTAATTCTGTTTTCTTTATAATGTACATCACTACTCTTAAACACGAGACACTGCTGCTCCTGTAAGGACTCTTGTTTTAGACTACCTCAGGGTTCGATCAGGCTAAAGACCTGAAAAATCACACTGGAAAGAAGAGAAACAAGAAACTAGTCCAGTGCAGCAATCAAATATGAAACTGAATTTTGGAACTTTTCCATGGATGTATTGCAATGATCCATGCTCAAAAAAGGGTATGAAATATACATCAGACATTTATAAAAATCCACAGAATGCTTCTATTCTATCTTTTTTTTTTTTCCAGGCCCAAAAACCTTATCATAAACCTTGCCTTCCATGACATCTAACATTTTCTTCTTGACATTTTAAAATCAGAATTGGTAACAGCAGGCATGCTGGGAATTAACTGCATCAAAGATCTAAAGGAGACATTATAGAAAAGTGTGGTATGGTATAAGGATGTTACACAGCCTTGCTATACTGCTAAGAGAGTGGCAAACAACATCTCACCCTAAACACAGAGACACTTCTTTCAGATAAATTATGCAAATTTAATTACATTTTTAGCTGCATTTCTCTTGTGATTGCCTGGTCGAGTCAATCCTTGAAACAGAATCCTTCTAAATAAATGCACTATTGCTAAATGCATTTGCTATGGCAGAAATCTGAAAATACTGAAAAATTAATCTTCAGAGTCCTGCTGGCTTACAGTTACTGGCTCTGGGAAGAGCTACAGAAGAGCGTGGGGTCTGTGCCCTCTGTTGAAATTAGGGATGAAAGAGCCATTGACTCTTGGGAGAACCAGTGTAATTTTTAGGATGGAAGTACCAAACCTCAGTGATTGACTTTGCAATCTGTCTATTCCTAGAAATACACAGTGGAGCCTTCAGGCTGCTGTTTTCCAAAGTTTTCAGTGTTTCCATCAGTTTCCTTGGAGAATTAAAACCCTGGGAAACACAAAACTGAGATAGAAATAAGCCGAGGCATTAAGTTTCTTTAAGGATTATTAATATAGTTTGGAATCTCCATAATGGACTCAAAATATTTATCAAGCCATGTAATCTGAGGCTGCACTGAATTAACTCCCTGAGATAAATGCAGATGATACATAGGAAAAACCCACACTTTTGTTCAGACTAATAAAAAAGTGATATGCTCTAATAATTGAGAAAATTCTTATCATATGGAATATGAGAAAATAATGTGGCTGATTATATCTCAAATTCCAGTGGGAAACCTGCCAAGACAGTCTTTAAGAGCAATAAATTTATTGACCATCCCATTTGTGTAATAGGAATGGAACTCCAGCTGAGTATCTGGGTTTTCACTTTGTGGTGGACAGAAAATGAGAAAACTCCGCCTATTTAGCACTGAGGAACAGAAAGGAAGAATGCTGCTGTGAAGGTAAAATATTTCAAATGTTTTGACAAACCTTTATTCAGGTCTCTGCTTTATTTAGTGAATGGGAATGTCACCCAAGGTTAGTCTCTAAGATGAACCTGGAGGTTACCCACCACTTTAAAGACTTAAAAATAATTTTTAGATTGATAAATTTAGTTTAGCTTTATCTTAATCTATGATAAAAATTATTTTTTTCTACACTGGAAAAAAGCTGATTTCTTCTACCTCTAATTCTCTGTCTTCAGCCACGAAGCAGAAAATACCAGTGGCATTTAAATATCTGGAGATTGCCTCCCACATACAGAAATAAATTGTCAGAGTGGAGTTTCAGAGGCTTTTGTGACATTTATTGTAAGTCAGGGTCACTGCGTGGCCAACAAGAACAGAACAATGCTTTCAGAAGTTAATTTACTAAGATGGGACTCTAAGACAGGAAAACAGAAAAGTGTCTCTGTCTATTGAATATTGAGGGAATCTGAACACCTATATTGTGTTACATACATATCATTTGGATATCTAAAGATAGAGGAATGTAAATTCTTTATATAGTTTATTAGTGTTTTTCATTCTTGCTGTGATAGGCTCTGGGACCCTGCTCTGGGAACTCTAGAAAATGCTGTAGAAATAAGAAGGAACAGATAATTTTTCTCCTAGATATTGAATGGCTGGATACAAAAGAAAAGAGGGATATAGATAAATAGGGATAGTAAATGGAGAAAATAAAAACAAAATAGGTTTGATCTTATATAAGACAATAACCACAAACTAGATCTAGCTTACTCACTGAAATATTTTGTAGGCATCAAAACTAAGAAAATACAGAAGAAACTGCAAATGTTTATTGATCACTTTCCCATAGCAAAACTAAAGATGTTGAAAAAATACCAGTTAACAGGTTAAATTCATCACCAGGTGCTGAAGGAGTCATGGTCAAAATCTGAAAACTGGGTGAAGATGAATGTCAGGAAACAAAGAGGGGCTCTACATACCTGAGAAATGGGAACAGTAGCTTATGACTAATGAGATGGAGTTGGCATGAAAATTTAAAGACAAGGAATTGTATTCTTATTAGCAATGCCAGACAAAAAGAGTCACTATAAATGCCTGATTTATGCTTAATGGGATTTGCTAGAGGAATGAGGTTTACATAATCAGCCAGTTTGCAGGTGATGCAGACCTGAAAGGAGGGGCTCCTACAGCAGGTGGTGGAGCTGCTGCTCATGGGGACCTCAACAGGCTGCAGGAATGATCTTTAGAGGTCCCTTCCAACCTGAGATGTTCTGTGATTCCATGAAAATAAACTTAGGAGGTGTCATGACAGAATATTCACAGAAATGTTGCTGGGGGATAGGCTGTTGTTGTGAATCATTCTCTTGGGTTTTTAGGCAGCTCTTACACTTGAGTGGGGAGCTGATTCACAAGGTCTCAGTGTATATTAGGCAGAGGAATGACTGACAAACATAATAGGATACTGTCTTTACCTTATGATCCATTGCTCACTGATCACACGCATAGAGATTTTCATTAGCTATGGTTATAATGATTGTGCTAATTACACTTGTTTTCTCATACAGCAATTAGAGGTTCCCACTGTAATGTGTCGAACTGCTGTATCTGTCAATAAATAAAATAAGACTGGTCTCTCTTTGGTCCTCTCCAGTGTAAGCACCATAAAAATCACACAACCTTAGAAAAATTTTGGTTGCACAGGATCTCTGAAGCTCATCTGGTCCAACACCATGTTCAGCCTCAAGTCTGTGTTGTAGAAGAGTCAATCTCTGCCTTCTCCCTTTCCAATACAGCAGCCCTTTGCTGGGCTTACTCTGCTGAAGCCTTTCTTGTACTGGGGACTCTAAAACTGGCCACAGCAGTCCCAACACCATTTCAGAATTGCTCAAAATTGGGTTTAATCACTATTGTCAGTTCATGCACTGTGCAGTGGCCAATCCAGCGCGGTTCATTGTTCGTGATGACTCTTGTGCAGCTTCTCATAGAATCATTTACACTGGAAAAGACCTCTCAGATCATCCCTGCCCATGGTGGGAGGCTTGGAAGTAAATGATCTCCAAGGTCCCTTCCAACCCAGACCATTCTATGATCAAGTCCAACCCCTAATGTATTTTTGTAGACCTGTTCCCTCAATAATTGGTGTCTTTAATTGTTTGCTTTCAGATCTTATCTGTCAAATCACAGCTCTAGCTTTTTGGGGTTCATCTGAATGATGGCCTTTTTATCCAGCATGTGGACTGCTCCCTGCAGTTTGGTGTCAACCCCAAACTTGCTGAGGGTGTGTTTCTCTCCACATAATTACCAACCATCAACCACCCCACAGTCATTTCATCTGGCAGAGCCAAGGTGCTGCTTTCCCAGGTGTGGAAAAGTAAAGGCCTGTTCTGAAGGCACAACCTGAGTTCTCAGTGAGGAGCTGAGTAACTAGGAAGACAGGAGATCTGAATTTAAATTAAAAAAAACAGCAACATTTGATATAAAAGCAGACTGACAGCTGCTCTGGTCAGCAATTACTGGAGACTGAACATGGACACAAGCAATCAGTGCACACAGAAAATCCCTTCTGATCTGGCAGTGTTCCCATCCATCCCATCTCACCCCATGTACCCAGAAATGCCAAAACAAATACAGGTTTTAATGTTAATGCACATGGTAATCTTTCAATCTTTATCCAATATTCATTAAAAAGATAAATTACAGAAACATCCTTGTCTCCTTTTTTGGCTTTTACACTATAGGACCAATGTAAAGAATCCATGGAATGAACAGGAACTCGGCCCAAGTCTTTTTAAACTCCCATGGAAAAATCAATGGGCAAGATTCCATCTTGGTTACAACAGTGTCAGTCTGGAAGCATTGTTAATTAGTAGTAGTAGTAATAATAATAATAATAATAATAATAATAATAAAGTCAGTAGCTAGCTGAGTTTATTTGCATTGCTGGAGATCAGGATCAAATGTTACTACAACTGGTTGTGTCAATCATTAGCAGAGAGCGTTGTACCTGGCCTCCCCATTGACTGCAAATTTCAAATTTAAGATGTAACACTTCCAAAAATAACTTCAGAGTATTCCATGTATTCCAGTACAAGAAGTAAGAGGAAATTAAAATGGAAGACAAGCAAACAACTTCCTTTTTGGATGAATTTAAGCTTGAAAAATATGCTGTTGTTCTATCTGGTCACTACATGAACTTTGTAATACTTGTGACGTTGAATCACCTTGTCCTATCAGGAAACAGGAGAGCTATAAATCACCCTCCAGTGAAGAATTCCTGCCAATTCTACAACTATCTGATGAAGGACTATTGGAATTAATACCACAACAAAGGACAGAAGAAACTTCTGATCTTCATGGAAACAAAAGGTAGGATTCACCTTGATTCGTTGGCTTAATTTTTTTTTTTTTCCTGTATAAAATACAACCTGTCATCAGAAGACTTCTTGAAAAATTTAGACAGAAGAGGATTTTATTCAATGAAAAGTAAGGATTATATAGGCAATAGTGTAACACAAGCTAAAACAAAAAGATGGAGAAAATGGATGAACGATCAAAAATACTAGAAAAGCCACCTGTATCAAGAAAGCAGCATCTTAGTAAATTATTTATGCATAGAGAAAGGGACAGAGAGACAGTCAAACACTTTGAATGGGATATAGATTCAGTTTAGTAAGTTCTATTGGTTCATGTTTCTATCACCACCTATTTTCAGAGTGGGAAAATTACCACCTTGTTTAATTGACTCCTCTTCTGCAAAGTAGCTGCTAAGAAGCCTTTGTGTAATAATGCTTTACAAGTCTAATGACAGAGACTTAATTCTATTTCAGGTTTTTCTCAAGGATAATAAAAAATAATTGGGATTTTTTTGTTAATGGTTATCCAATTAAATGAATAATTTAGGATACACCTTTTTATTTTTTTATTTTAGAAGGAGAGACTGGAAAAACATATTCTCATGAGTTTGCCAAACTCATACAAACTAGGCATGCTAAAGCACCATCTTTCAGTGGCAGATCCTGGTATACAGATGGATTTGCAGGAAAGTCAGTAAGACTTGGCACATGTCCTGATTTATGTTTGATTGAGGGGGAGCAGGGGAGGGGGAGAGAGAGACTGATTTTAGGACCGGTGCCTAGAAATTAATGCAGAGCAATTAAATTTACATCTCATAAACTGTAAGCATTTGGTTGAAATCAGTGGGATTGCCAAAAGTATGTTAATATCTTGGAGTGGGAAACCCACTGGGTCTTAGAAAGCATTCCAATGGCATTTTGAAACTCGTATCATGTATTAAATTACCAATTATATTTAATTGTAAGTTAATTCATAGAAAATATTACAGTGAATGAATACTTTGCCCATGTCTCTAAATCAGCTTCTTCAGATTAGTTTGCAAACTAGAAAGCTTCATCATTTCAGTGAAAAATTTTTTCCTTTATATGTTTTATGTGCAAAAAGGGTTGCCTTATACTTGCATCTCATCATATTTTGCATTCAAAAGACATATTTTTGCTTGTAACTTGAGTACAGCTGAAAATAGTCCAAATTCTATTTACTTTCTAGTTAGAAATTAAATGAAAAGCATATTTTTTCATGATATTGGGAGCATAACCTTTTGTTGCTAAACACCTAAATCAGACAAAGTGCAAAGTTTTGTAATGGCTCTGAGAAATACGAGTTAGAGAAATTAGTAAGAAAAACATTCTGTGATTCTAAAGCACTTCAAGGAGGCACAGGTGATGTTAAAATCTAAAGTAAGGGACATAAAACAATACTAAGAACAGGAGATCAATTACTTACTCTGTTAATCATCCATATATTTTCCCCTGGATCAACTGGATCTTCCCTCAAATACAAGTGCTTGGAATAATCCACCCTATTTTGAAGGCTGTGAGAGTTTAATTGGACAGAAGTGACCAGTCTTTCCGGTTTTTTGGCCTCTGAGCTCCAGCTGCCAACAGTCACAGTGCATGGGTTTTGTTGTTTAGCAGAGCTGGAGCAGCATCCCTGCCTCAGGCTGGGCATTTGGGTCACCCCCAGAGCAAGGTGAGAGCCTGGTGAAGAGCTGGGGCCTTGCTGTAACACCTGGAAAAGCATATTTATTCTTAACCACGTGTTCTCCACGAGTACCAATGCTCTCCAGAGCACCCTGTGTTTTATATAAACTGGTTGCCTCCAGGCAAAGGGGCTTTGCTGAATATGAAAGGATCAGCAAGCCCTACTGGCCTCTCCCCAAGAATAATTTAAAACTAAAATCAGCAGCCCCTCAAAACCAAACAAGGTAAGCTAATAATACACCTCTGTGGTAACATGCCCATAAATTCCCTCAGAGTGGGAGGCTGGGAAAATTGCCAGGACAAGTAAATTCCACTCTAGTCACCTGCTTGCCTGCCAGAGGTAGGTGAGCAGAAACCAGCTAAGTGTAACTCGTGTGGCTGATTGCAGATACCTGAACTTTGCAGTGACCTCCTTGGTCACTGGAGTGGTGTTTGAGCCTCCCAGGCAAGTGGAGTCTTGGAATCCAAGGTCTGGTGGATGGTTTTTCAATTAGAATGAGATATTTGTAGAATAACCTGAGTTGGATGGGACCCACAAGGATCATCAAAGTCCTACTCCTGGCCCTGCATGGGAAATACCAAGAATCACAATGTTAGAGAGGGCTTTAATTTCTGTTGTCATTTCTTATTACTTGTAATATAGTCAAGACCTGTCTTAAAACAAATAAAACCGAAAAAAATCTTCCTGAAACAGGTCTTTCCCAGTTCTGCCCCAGCTCACATGCAAGATGTCATAGTGCTGGTCACTAAGCTTTGAGCAGGTTTTGAATACTGACTCCTACACCCAACATTAGAGATCAGATGGGCTCAGTGTCTAATTCCCCTCTCAACCAAAGCACTCCAGTCAGAGCAGGCAAAGGGGAGCAAGGGAATTTTCAGATTCACTTTGACACAGAAACAGACTAAGAACAGCATCCCATCCCATTCTGGAGTTTGAGAATGAGCAATAGGCTTCCTGCAAGAAGGGCAGCAAAAATACCTGTGAACACCTGTGGGGATATCCCATCAGTGTTACAGCAGGAAGTATGAGATGTAAAAAGCAGCTGATTCATAGAAATTTGGAAATAAAGAGGGAGAATTAATTTTATTGTTATAGTTCTAAAAATGAATGGGAGGGAGGGAGGGAGGAAGGGGAAGGAAGGAAGTGTCGGAAGGAAGGAAGTGTCGGAAGGAAGGAAGGAAGGAAGGAAGGAAGGAAGGAAGGAAGGAAGGAAGGAAGGAAGGAAGGAAGGAAGGAAGGAAGGAAGGAAGGAAGGAAGGAAGGAAGGAAGGAAGGAAGGAAGGAAGGAAGGAAGGAAGGAAGGAAGTGTCGGAAGGAAGGAAGTGTCGGAAGGAAGTGTCGGAAGGAAGTGTCGGAAGGAAGTGTCGGAAGGAAGTGTCGGAAGGAAGTGTCGGAAGGAAGGAAGGAAGGAAGGAAGGAAGGAAGGAAGGAAGGAAGGAAGGAAGGAAGGAAGGAAGGAAGGAAGGAAGGAAGGAAGGAAGGAAGGAAGGAAGTGTCGGAAGGAAGTGTCGGAAGGAAGGAAGGAAGGAAGGAAGGAAGTGTCGGAAGGAAGGAAGGAAGGAAGTGTCGGAAGGAAGGAAGTGTCGGAAGGAAGGAAGTGTCGGAAGGAAGTGTCGGAAGGAAGGAAGTGTCGGAAGGAAGGAAGTGTCGGAAGGAAGGAAGGAAGGAAGGAAGGAAGTGTCGGAAGGAAGGAAGGAAGTGTCGGAAGGAAGGAAGGAAGTGTCGGAAGGAAGGAAGTGTCGGAAGGAAGGAAGGAAGGAAGGAAGGAAGGAAGGAAGGAAGGAAGGAAGGAAGGAAGGAAGGAAGGAAGGAAGTGTCGGAAGGAAGGAAGTGTCGGAAGGAAGGAAGGAAGGAAGTGTCGGAAGGAAGGAAGGAAGTGTCGGAAGGAAGGAAGTGTCGGAAGGAAGTGTCGGAAGGAAGGAAGTGTCGGAAGGAAGGAAGGAAGGAAGTGTCGGAAGGAAGTGTCGGAAGGAAGTCGGAAGGAAGGAAGGAAGTGTCGGAAGGAAGGAAGTGTCGGAAGGAAGGAAGGAAGGAAGGAAGGAAGGAAGGAAGGAAGGAAGGAAGGAAGGAAGGAAGTGTCGGAAGGAAGGAAGGAAGTGTCGGAAGGAAGGAAGTGTCGGAAGGAAGTGTCGGAAGGAAGTGTCGGAAGGAAGTGTCGGAAGGAAGTGTCGGAAGGAAGTGTCGGAAGGAAGTGTCGGAAGGAAGGAAGGAAGGAAGGAAGGAAGGAAGGAAGGAAGGAAGGAAGGAAGGAAGGAAGGAAGGAAGGAAGGAAGGAAGGAAGGAAGGAACTTGAGCAAAAGCCAGAAAACATACAGGATAAAGATGTATTTTGTATTCAGAGAAATGAAAACTGTAAAAAGAAAATTAATTCCTCATTCTCACTTTTCAGAGATGATTCTGCCAGCAGTGTTCCTGTGTTTCACAGCTGTGCTGCCTCCATCCATTGGAAAGGTAGAATTTTATCTCTTATTTGTAAATAAGAGATATTTGTAAAATTTGGGTGGGCCCTGAGGCACTTGTGGACCAACTGAATTTGGCTTTTCCTATGCACACCAAACATATACTGAAAGAGTCTGATGAGATATTTAGGATCTGGAAAGCATTTATTCTTGAAGTAATAGATATAGGATCTGGAAAGCACTTATCCTTGAAGTCTGCTTCATTTCAAAACAGTTTTCTGGTTCTACATTTGCACAAAAAAAACATCTAAAGATGTACTTGTAAGTTGGCTCAGAGATAGCTGTATTTTCCAGAAGTTTCCATACACAAATCCAATAATCTGGACCTCCTAAAGATCAAGCACTTTTCCCATTAATTCCACACAGGTTTATAGATATCATTTACTTACCTCTCTTCCTTTCTCATCCCACAAGTCCTGAGGTTCTGCCTCTCTCTTTGCTCACAGTCCCATCCACTCAGCCCATATCCCTGATTTCCCTCAAACAGCTAAATTAACACCCTGAATGCACTCACAGAATGGTTCCTCCCAACTCAAACAGTCTGAAATCTGTAGTTTGCTACTTCTCCATCACATGACTGATGGCTTGACTGCATTTCCTCCTAATCCTTCAATTTCTCCTCTCAATGCTGCAGTCCAGACTAGATGAGAATGGATGTAAAGAGGAGGCTGAGTTCCTCACATGGCTATTTTTTCATTAGAGAACATGTGAAAACCATGAGAAATTTTGTCAGAATTATGACAGAATTGGAAGAAGATCTATGGCATGAAAGGTATAAACATTTTCTGTTCAGTGGGATGTCCTGATGAAGTACCACAAGAAGCCTGAGATGATCCTGTGATTAAACAACAGATTTTTTCAATAGAAAAACACTGATAAAGAAGTTTAAAACTAGAAGAGAAACATATCATAAACACAATTAATATATTCTGATGATTTGTAGATCCTCTTTACACAAAACCTCATTAGGAAATTATAATATTGGTAAATAAGTCTTGTTCTGTTGCCTAAATGTGAGTCTACAGGCGTAGAAGCATTCCAGAATATCCCTATCCTCCACAGAGGGTTGGGAGATAAAATACAGGAATCTCTGTTATTATTGCTTAGCTTTACACTGTGGAACCACTGAAATGCTGCTCCACATGGAAGAGACACTTAGGAGACAAAGAGGACCACAGTCCTTCCTCCCCCACAGGCATTATGTCCTTGGTTGGTAATAAAATTTTGGTATTTTAATATTTCCTACACAGGATGCAGGATTTAGTGAAATTCAAATGAAACAGAAATACAGCTTTTTTTCTTTTTTTTTTTCAATTTAGGAAACTGCAGTTCTCAATGCTCTGTCAAGCAGCAGAGCAGAGCAGCAGAAATTGATTGTTGACAGACATAATGCCCTCAGGAGAGGAGTAAAACCAACTGCCAGCAACATGATGAAGATGGTAAGTTGTGTGCTGTAAATTTATTTTTAATGAGTGGTGGACTATATGAGAGATACAGGACTGTATGCGGGGTCACATTAT
Source organism: Ammospiza caudacuta (assembly GCF_027887145.1). Classification (NCBI taxonomy): domain Eukaryota; kingdom Metazoa; phylum Chordata; class Aves; order Passeriformes; family Passerellidae; genus Ammospiza; species Ammospiza caudacuta. Next base: position 113,317,298 of record NC_080595.1, on the reverse strand, counting down.
TTTATTTAGCCACAAATTCCTTCTCCAGACCTTTCCTAAGGATTGAGCACCGCCAGCACCCAGAGAAACATAAGGCTGGGCAGGTGGAAAAAAAAAAACTGGAAAATGTTGTGGTGTAAGTAATGTCTTTTTTGAAGTAAAATGAAAAGGAGAAGAAAGATCCATAGCATAAATAATTTCTTTCTGATGCATTCTTCATCAGGCTTCACAGTTTCCATTCCCTTGGTGCACAGTAACTTTGCTCCTACCTCCCTCTCCCCTCAAAAATTGGGATCAAAAGGATTTCGCATTTGACTTTTTTCTCATTTAAATGTAATTTCTAAATGTTACTCCTTTATGAGGGGTATGCATGAGGGGTTATTCATGGGTGTGTGACAGATATTTTCTTCTTTCATTAAGGAATGGTGTCCTGCAGCTGCAGAGAATGCCCAAAATTGGGCCAATCAATGTAATTTAAGGCACAGTCCTCCTAACCTGAGGAGAGCCAGTAAGTGCAGCATGAGTGGAGCTGAACAACATCACAGCTTATTGATGTGGCCACTTTGGGGTTTTGCTTGTTTGGGGGAAATGAGATGCAATTTTAATTTCATACTGATTTTTTTTGTCATGTGACAAATGGAAATTTCTAGGTAGAAATCTGCCCAGTGAGCAAGAAAAATTCAATCCCATTCTCATCCCAGTTTTACATAGTATATCCCATTTCTACAGCAGATGAAAAAAATTAAATCATAGTGATAAAGCATATTCTCCTAAAATATCCATCAGAAAAAAGGGAATCTAGAGATCTAGAGCCAGCTAATGCAGAAACCAGTTCACTTGTGCTGGTTTGAAATGTCTGGGAAGAAAAGGACAAAAGGCAAAGGTGTAAAACTGGCTGGTGGTGCTAAGCACGGTTTCTCAGACCAGACTTAAGAGTTTTTAAATCCCCTGGCAAATTGCAACCTAAAACTGTCTCTGAGGTTCAGATTAATACTTAGTCAGTCACTGGATATTGAATTTACAGCTGTACCATGTTAACAGGCCAGTGTGTTGCTGATTGACCTCTACCCGCACCACATCTAAGATGTGGACAATCCTGTCAATATTTTTTTCCTAAAATACAAATCCTCTGGTTTTTTGCCAGGGTGAATCCCATTTGAGGACCAATGCAGTGGCGTTAGACCTGAATAAAAACAGAAGATAAGGGCAGTAGAGACACTTTCCTGTGTGCCAGGAGTAAAATTTGGATTGTTGGGATTTTCCCAAATTACTGGGTTGTGACCTGGATAATTATTCTTGGCAACTTCCAAATAGCAAAATTACAGCCATGAACCTACAATGCACCTGTGCAGGTGTTCCTGCAGTCATGCAGAATGTCTGCAACAACCAACCACTGGCCAAACAGGCCATGCTGCAAACTGGCCAAGTGACACATTTAGAAAGGGTGATGTCACTCAGCTGGGGAAAAAACATCCTGCAGCCCAATTTAGGATGAGAATTTCTATGAAAATCATCCCACCTTTTGCTGGTTTGTTTTTTTGGGTTTTTTTTCTCATGTGTGTATTCTCTGTGCATTTCTCAGCACCATTCTCTTTTCAGATGTTCAATGTGGTGAAAATCTCTTCATGTCCTCTGCCCCGTTCTCATGGTCAGATGTTCTTCAGACCTGGTACAATGAGGAGAAAAATTTCGAATATGGAACTGGGGCAAAACCAAAAGGTGCTATGTTTGGCCATTACACTCAGGTAGATGTGTTTTTTAATATAGATATTTATATTTCAGGCTGAACAAATAAATGTTAGCTAAGCAAGTTTTACCCTCTCATCGTTAAAGGAAATAAACACAATGGAGACATGAGAGTTATTCTAACAAAACAAGATGAAAACTTTCAAAGGAACAGAATTAGAATGAAAAGAATATGTAAAGTAACAAGATTAAAATGAAAATAATAGCCTGAGTATATGTAGGAGTAAAGAGTAAAGATATTGGTATTTCAAGGCTTTAGGAAGCAGCAACTTGTTTAACATCTGGGAATTGCCCAGAAGGTAGAAAAACAGGGTTATTAAAGTATCAGCAAGGAAATATAAATAGGTTTGCTGCAGTCAACAGAGTTCTTTTGACTCAGAGGAGTTGGGCAATGTCTTATCCTTAACTTCTACAGTACCTGCACAAAAAACAGGATACAAAATTTTACATCATCATTCCTACATTAACAGTTGTAATTGAATGAAGACATAAATGCAAAATCAAAGCATTTATAAACATGTGTCTTGAATTATTCTTGTTATATCCCCAATATTCTTTGGTTGAATAAGGGTGAAAGCAGATTTTCAGTAACATGGGGCTCATATTTTTACTATAAAGGGTAAATAAAGTGACATAATCTCATTGCAAACATTTCTGTGATACATATTGTATTTAAATGACTTTCAAATGTATATTTTCCATACTCCCATTATTTTTATTCTTATACCTACAGATGGTTTGGCACAATTCTTATAAAATTGGATGTGGTTTTGCTTTCTGCAGCAACACTACGTACAGTTACTTTTATGTCTGCCAGTACTGCCCCGCGTACGTATTGATTTGATTTTATTACTTGTTACATCATCAAAATTAGTCAGGAGCTAGAGATATTTGTATCAGGGCACATCACCAATAGCTGAGAAACAGGTTGGAAGACTGTATTAGGAATATGAAAGGACAGAAACACACTTATGAAAAGAGTTGTCAAACAAGAAAAGCATAAAATACATTAAAGGGACACTGATTTTAAATTAAATGTCTCTTGCCTAAAAATCCTAATTTTCATAATAGTTAATTAGAAATAAATATTTTGCACATTCTACTTGAAATGTCAGTGCAGAAAGGCATACCAATATGTACAGTGAAGACTATAATTAATTCCAAAATACTTTAATGTGAATGTTAAAGTGATGATTTCAAAGAGTGCCTAAAATTAATTTCCACATTCACTATATCTTATTTTAGGTTGAACTTGACTGACCATCAGTAGCTCACCCAGCCTCTCTGACTCTTCTCCCCAACAGGATGGAGTAATTAAAAAATATTGTAAAAAGTTCATGGGTCAGGATGAGGCCAGGGGAGTTCACTCACCACTTACTGTCATGGGAAAAAGAGACTCAGTTTAGGAAAATTAGCTTAATTTATTACTAATCAAATCAGACTAGGATAATAAGAAGTAAAACCAAACCTAAAGTACCTTCTACCAGCCCTCATCTTCTTCCCAAGCTCAGCTTGACTCCTGGTTTCCTCTGCCTCCTCCCCCTCAGCAGCACGATGGGATGGGACTGGGGACTCTGCTCAGTTCATCTTGTGCCATTTCTGCCACTCCTTCCTCCCCTTGCTCTTCCCCCACTCCATTGTGGGTCCTTCTCACTGGAGAGACCCCCATGAACTTCAGTGTGGGTCCTTCCCACAGGCTGCAGTTCCTCCTGAGCTGCTCCAGCATGGATTCCTTCCATGCTTCCATTCCCTCAGGATTGGACTGCTGCAATCTGAGTCCCCCACACTGGTCACAAATCCAGTCAGGAGCTTGATCCAGTGAGGGTTTCCCATGGCATCACAGCCTCCTCCAGTCATCCTCCTGCTCCACAGGTTGCAGGTGGATCTTTGCACCCCCATGGACATCCATGGGCTGCTCCTGGTGCCTCTCCATGGGCTGCACCAGGGAACCTCAGCTCAGGTGCCTGGGGCACCTCCTCCCTCTCCTTCTGCACTGACCTGGGTGTCTGCAGGGTGAATTCTCTCACATATTCCCTCTCCTTTCTTCTGGTTGCTGTTGCATGCAGAATTTACCCTCCCTTGAATGTGTTATCCCAGAGCCACAATCTCCATCACAGGGGTCCAACTTGGAGTGGCCAACACTGGCCCTGTCTGGAACAGAGACAGCCTCTGGTGTCTTCTCACAAAGGCCACCCCTGAAATTCCTGAATTCCTCCCCCTTTCTGCCCACTGCCAAAGCATTTCCAAATAAACCCAGCACACATGTAAAAATTGACATATAACCAAGGACCCAACATAAATGTAACAGTAAGTTACAGAAGTAACTGAGTGTAAATCTAAACATCTTTATAATTTATTTTTCCTCTTCAATATGGTATAGTGACTTCATAGCTGGTAACATTGATGTTTCAGGGGAAACCTAATAGGTTCAATGAAGACACCCTACAAGGAAGGAGAGCCCTGTGGGGATTGCCCCAATGCTTGTGAGGATGGACTATGCAGTAAGTTCCAAGCATTTTAATTGTGACATGGATAAAGTTGATGCTTAAAAAAACCCTAAACAGCAATTAATTTATGCAAACTAAATTAAAAAAAAAAATTACTGAAATACTAGGGCCAAAGCACTCTCAGAAATCACATTTCACCATGCTGTCTGCTTTACCTAGGTGAGATAACACCTTTTCATGCCCAGGGGAGATAAATCTCATCCTTGAACCTAAGAAATTCTAGGGAAGGAGGGGACTTCTTTACCTTTTTCTTACTTCTTCATCTTCTAAACAATGGTGGCAGATTAAATGGAAGTAGCAACACGCTTGATAAGAGCAAGTGGCAAACCTGAGATTTTAGAATTCTGGTAGGAAATAAAAACATATGGGCTGCATCTCACAATGCAAGATTTAATTAATATCTTCTGTTATTGAATTAACCAAATTCTCATCACAGACTGTAACATAAAGAAAGAAAACTTTAAAACACCTTTATGGATAAGTAAGAAATCTTTAAAAAGCCACTTATTTTCTGTGTGTGGTCAAATTAATGGTTGGGATGCTGCTGGGGAGTAAATGGCAACAGAGAAGAAAACAAAGAGAAAATAATGTTGATGAAAAATTATTCTGAAAGGACATGATGCAGGTTTTCACTTCCCACTCATGATTAATTTTGTGTTTCGAATCGTTTTCAGCCAAACCTTGAAAGTTTGAAGAGACTTTTGTCCAACATTCCAGGCAAAGTGTCCAGGGTGTGCCCAGAGCTTGGTCAAGTCCACTGCTCTGCTCCTGTCAATGCAAAACTGGAATAAAATAAGAGGCTCAAAATTTACCTTCCTGGATATTCATCTCCTTAATGAATTCTTCCACAAACACTGATTCCATCCTGCCTCTCCAACATATGCAGAAGGACTGACTTCAGTACAGTGACTCATACAAAAAAAAATCTGTAGGTGATGTACATATTCTATTTATATAATGGTCCAGAACATGGTAGAAATCGTAATTTAAATTTTTTGTTTCTTTGCAAGATATATCAAATATATATTAGCTATTATTATTAGCTACTTTAGATAGCTAACAGATAGCTAGATATATTATTAGCTTTTATCATCTTATTAGCTTTTATCTAGCTAATAGATAGCTAGATATATTATTAGCTTTTATCATCTTTCTTTTCCCAAAATGTTATCGAATAAACATTTTTTAAAGGTCTGTCGTTCCATATGTTTATTTTGTTCTTGGAATAGATGGATAGTTCTTGGTCATGTAACTGCTTTTAACTTGATTGAAAATTTAAACTATTGTACTGTTAACAGGACCAGAAGATAAACAGGATTGCTTGAAATATGTAATTCTTAAAAGAAATTAGGAGAGCAGAGCAGTTTCCTGTAGATCTATTCTGGTTTAGAATCTGTTGCTGACATATGTTATACTGTAAAATGCTCAGTTGTGAAAAAAACACAAAAAATACCCCCAAAAAACACACCAAATGTAGTTAATTTAAATTAAGAATCCTGTTTATAGTGTAAGATTGCATTTAAATACAGGTAAACCAAACCTGCCTTGTAAAGAAAAAGGAGTGTCTGAGAAAAGAGCTTAATTCACAGTAACAGATAGTCAAAAGGGGGAAGGTCCCTGCATTTGGGAACTTTCTTTTTCATAACAAGTAGACATGTGTTTCAATCTTTTTTAATATGTTCTTTCACTGTATCAGTCATTAAATTACTCACTCCTCACTGACCAGTTCATCGTAATTTTCATTCTTTCTTATTACCATGAAATAAAATTCTCTAAACTTCACCAAAGTTGTGACTTTATTAGCATTAGGTGTTGAAGGGAGCCTAAATATTTAGCAGCATGAGCAGAATCAGGTTATGTGAGAAGATTTCCTAAGCAAAAACAGAAGTCAGGCAAGCAAGCCTCCATCAGACTCCCTTTCAGAGAGAAACAACAATTAGCATAAATAACCTGCAATCCCCACTCGGTGACCTTTGGGATACAGGTGTTTTTCTGTGCAGTTAACAATGGGGTTAAATATTATTTCAATCTCACCTTAGAAAGGTTGCACATTCCAGTCCCCTTTTAGTAAGGAAGCTGCTGTCATAATTAGGATTGCAAGTCCCAGAGCCCTTGGCACAGAATAATTTCATCACACATTTGACTCCTAGTGGCGTTTCTTCTAGTGTGAAAGACAAGTATTAAGTTAAAAGTTCAATTTCACAACTCAAAGTGCTTATTATTGGGGTTGGGATTTTTCCTCATTCATCTCCACCACTTTTTCCCCTCCATGGCACACTGCCCTCTCAGATGCAGACAGCTCTAAAAGTAAATTAAGCAATGCCAGGGTAGAGGTGTGAGTGCTGGAACATGACTTACTATGCTCTGAAATAATTAGCACAGGTCCAAGTAAGAATGATTATGTTGCAATAGTTAATCCAGGGTTGTTATCAATAAGGAAGTGGGCAGAAACATTGCCCTCACTCACAAAAGACTCCTTTACCATGAATGATGGGTCAACAAATCATAGAATCATTAAGGCTGGAAAAGACCTCTAAGAGCATCAACTTCAAACATTTACCTATCACTGCCAGGTCCATCACTAAACCACATCCCTAACAACCAGAACTGCACATTTCCTGAGCGCTTCCAGGGGTGGTGACTCCAACACTTCCCTGAGTAGCCTGTTCCAATGCTTGACAACCCCTTCTGTGGAGAAATTTTTTGCCAATGTCCAATCTAAACCTCCCTTGGCACAGCTTGAAGCCATTTCCTCTTGTCTATTGTTTGTTACATGGGAGCAGAGACTGAGCTCCACATGGCTACAACCTCTTTATAGGGAGTTGTAAAGAACAAGAATATCCCCCCTGAGCCTCCTTTTCTCCAGGCTGAGCCCCTTTCCCAGCTCCCTCAGCTGTTCCTCCTCAGACCTGTGCTCCAGAGCCTTCCCCAGCTCTGTTCCCTTCCCTGGATATGCTCCAGCCCCTCAATGTCTTTCCTGCAGTGATTTCTGCAAGCTAAACCACAAGAATTCATTTCTCAGTCACTCATAAGAGGAAAAAAGTAGTGCAATAAGGTAAAAATCAATAATCATACATCTGACCCAGGGCATAAAGGTCCATAAGCCTAATTTAGATCTCCAGGAAGATAATGGAACAAATTTCTTCCTGGTCATTATGTAACCAGTAGAGTATTAAATATCAGCATGGATCCTTCATGAACTGATCTTGCCAAAGAAAGTCTCATCAGAGAGTCACTCAGATGAGAGGATGTTGTGATGGCGTAAGTAACAAACTTGGGAGGTGTGGTACAGATGAAAGTACTGAAGCACGGCACATCCATGCAGCTGGACACACATCCATGGATGCTCCTGAGCTGGGGGAGGAGACAGAGACCTCTGGCACCTCAGGGTCCTGGTGGATGACAAGATGTCCATGACCCAGGAGTGTGCTCTGTGAGCAAGGAGACCCAGTGAGGCACATCTGGGCTCCTCAGGACAAGAGAGACATGGAGCTCCTGGAGTGGGTCCAGTGCTGGGTGGCAAAGATGATGGAGGGGCTGGAGCATCTCCCTGATGAGGAGAGGCTGAGGGAGCTGGGGCTGCTCAGCCTGGAGAGGAGGCACAGCTGAGAGGGGCCCTCAGCCCTGGGTGTCCCTGTGTGCAGGGAGGGGCAGAGCAGGGCCCAGGCTCTGCTCCAGGGCCCAGCAGTGGCACCAGAGCCACGGGCAGGGACTGAGCCCAGCAAGTTCCACCTGGACAGGAGGCAGAACTTCTTTCCTGTGCAGTGACCGAGCACTGAACAGAGACCAGAGAGAGATGGAGTCTCCCTCGCTGGAGATATTCCATAAATGTGTGGAGACACAATCTTGTGCCTTGTGCTCTAAAACCACTGCTTTATGCCCAGCTATTGATGTTTCTAGCGCATGAGAAATAGTTAGTGACTGACTATGACACCAAAGGGCCATGTTGCAATCAGTGCTGGTAAAAGACTTAAAAGTCATTATAACATACACTTCCTAACATATTGGAAGGCAGTTTTCCTTGTCTCTGACAGCTCCTGTCATCCCTGAGATCCCCACAGCAGAGCAGTTTTCCTCCTAGCACATCCTGTTCCTGCTTCCTTCCACCTTTCTAGGAGAAACCTTTGATAACCCTGCCTACCTTTAGCAAGCAAGGATCCAGAGCAAACAAGGACATGGCATGGGAAGGCTTCTGGAAAGGGATTATTCCTCCTTCCTCCTTCTCACCTACTCCTGAGGGAGCTCCTTGCAGAGAGCTGGCTGCTCTGGGACAGGGCCTGAATTATGTCCTGCATGATGGACTTCCTGGTTCATTTTGGTAAAGAACACAAGATGGATAGGATAGGATAGGATAGGATAGGATAGGATAGGATAGGATAGGATAGGATAGGATAGGATAGGATAGGATAAATTCAGTTAGAGAGGGCCTAACTGATGCAACTTCCTGACCAAAGATTAGTTCAGAATAAGTTCTTCTCTGAGTGCAAGAAACATCTCACTTGTGCAGTGGTTTAAGAGGAACACAGTGATATAGACAGCTCAGCCAAGGCAGTGTCCTGTCTCTTGCCATTACAAAGAGAAGGTCCCTTAATGGCAGCTGGAAAAATCTTGTGGCAGGCAGACCTGAATTTCTTCTTCCTCTAGATTTGGTGTCCTTTACAATGACCTTAAAAAAATGGGACTGTTGCACTTGAAATATTTATCACTTGAGCAGAAAGGTGCTGCCTTTTCTACTTGTATGGAGATAATCCTTATTTATTTTCTCTGCAGCATTTAGCCACAGATAAGGTTTTCAGACATGTGTTATACAATGAAGAAATGAACATTTTACTCACTCTAACTGGGCCATTTTCAGATTAATTTCCTGACTTTATGTCATTGTTCATCTGCTCTGCTGTATCAGATTGCTGAATAGGTAAGAAAGATAAAATTTAAAGAAAACAGAAATAATCTATAGATAGTTTTATATGTTTGTAGCTTATCATTTTATTATTTTGTAGCTGGTAAAGAAAACATCAGGTTTCTCAGGAGATGCATGTCAAGATCATAGAGGGGCCTAAGAACATTTGTGCCCCAGCTGATACAAGAAATGCTCCAGAACCTGATGGTTTGCACCCTGAAATCCATCTGTGGCACCCACAATCCTCTGTTTGGCACCCAGGCTGCCCACACAGTGATTTACACGACAGGAAAGTGTCTCCAAATTAGATGCTAATTGCAACAAATGACTGAGCAAGAAGTGACCTATTTCAATTTAATAAGAATCAAAGTTTTAATCCTCCTCCTCCTTCCATGCTGGGGTATACACAAGGGTTAAAGATTTCCCTAGGCATGGCAGAGTGCTATCAGAGGCATTTAGGACCACACATTTGGATTTAAGCAGCTGTATTTCTCCCTGAGCTGTCTGTAGGGATCCTTTAATCTTAGCCTCAGCCTGTCCACAAACCAGCACTCGCTGTAATATGTTAATAAAAACCCTCTTACTTTCTCAGCTTGAAGTGTCAGGAACTGCCTGTTTATTACTCTGCCTATAACACATTTGCCCATAGTTTGCTGGGATTATAATTTAGTATCAAAAAAATTGCTCTCAAATTTCCCATAAGTTTTGCTGTTAATGCTCACCATAGAAGTGGAGTTACCTGAGGTGGGTTGCACAGGTTGGAAGAGGATCATTCCCAGTGCCACCACTACATTTCCTCCTTACTGAACTGATCTCACTTCCTAACCTGGCAGAAAATGATCCCCAGCCTGGCTGGTACTGAGGCAGCCAGCCACAGAAAGAAATAATTCAGGACAATTCAGGACAAGAGGAAATGTTGTCAAGTTGTACCAGGGTAGGTTTAGATTAGATATTGGGAAAAATTTATTGACTGAGAGAGTGATCAGGCATTGGAGCAGACTGCCCAGAGAAATGATGGAGTCACAAAATATGTGAAGATGTGGTGCTTAGGGCCATGGTTTGGTGGTGAACATAGAGCTCTCAGGATCAAGAGTACAGCCTCCAGGATGAGGGATATACCTTGAGTCTTTGGTCACACAAGACTCATACCGTTGCCACCAATACTAAGATGTTACCTTTCCCTAATCCACCCCTTTTCTCCCTCCTCACCAAATCCATATCTGATGGATAAGTAACCAAGGCAGTTTTATCTATCTTCAAGAAAAGTGTCCTTGTATCTCATTAACTCTTGCTGACATAAACCAGGACACTAACCCAGCAGAAAAATATTCCTCTGGTCAGTTTTCTTTTAGAGGGGGTAACTGCTCTCCTCTCATCACAGCATCAAAGCTAAAAGCAGGAAAGAAAGAAATAATTCAAGACGGTTCAGGACAAGAGGAAATGTTAAGTTATAGCAGAGTAGGTTTAAATTAGATATTGGGAAAAATTTCTTGACTGAACGAGAGGTCAGGCATTGGAACAGACTGCCCAGGGAAATGATGGAATCACAAAAAAATGTGAAGATGTGGTACTTAGGGCTATGGTTTGGTGGTGAACATAGAGCTCCCAGGATCAGGCGCAGCCTCAGGATGAGGGACAGACCTTGAGTCTTTGATCACACAGGACTCACACAATTGACACCAATACTAAGAAGATGCTACCTTTCCCTAATCCACCCCTTTTCTCCCTCCTCACCAAATCCATATCTGGTTGTGATAAGTAACCAAGGCAGTTTTATTTATCTACAAGAAAAGCGTCCTTGTGCCTGATTAACTCTTGCTGATATAAACCAGGACACTAACCCAGCAGAAAAGGGATTATTCTCCATTCCTCCTTCTCACCTACTCCTGAGTGAACTCCTTGCAGAGAGCTGGCTGCTCTGGGACAGGGCCTGAATTATGTCCTCTGGTCAGTTTTCTCTTCGAGGGGTAACTGCTCTCCTCTCATCACAGCATCAAAGCTAAAAGCAGGACCTTAGGCAACTGGATGTGCTTGACTTTCCTGTACCATGTAGCTTCTGGAATTAAATACCCACATTCACACAAAGATACACTTCCTGAAGTACAGGGAGCAGCTAAACAAGATTGTGTTTCTGGTTTAAACATGCCTTAAGATCTGCAGCTGCAACGCTTGAATAAAATAGAAAGCAGGTCAAAAAAGCACTTGTTAGATGAAGCACCTCTACAGAGCTACTGCTAAGATTTTAGTGCCAGGGGAATACATTGCAGGGTCTGTCATGTGTTTATCTCTCAATTTATCAGAGGAGGGTGTCAAAGGAAACAAGAAGTAAAAGATCAGCTAGTTTGAGACTGACAAGACCATGTTGTCTAGGTTGCCTGAACAGCGACACAGCAAAGTGTTAACCAGCATCGTTAGCAAAATCAGGGATGGGAATTGCACGTCTGATGGCACTTGTGAGGAGCAGCCACCATCTAATGAGTGCCACGGGTCTCTGCTTAGTGCTGAGTACTGCTGGCTACATCTGTGAAACAAGATGGAGATAAAAGATAAGGAATAATAAAGTGGGATGTCATTAATCGGCTTCTACAGAAGGAGCGTAGCAGTAGATAGCATTTAATAATGCATCGCCCCAAGCAGCTCGGTGTCTGAGCCTGATCTTATCCTCTGCATAAAGCATCTCCCCTGAGCCCCTGCTGGCTTTGTTCACTTCAGCAACTGCAGCATCAGACCTGCTTTGCTGCCAGTGGGTGGGAGCAAGAGGCTCAGCCTGCCAGGAGGAGATACACAATGCATAGGATGCCTTTCTGCCCAATTTAAGGAAATAGCAGCAAATGACAAGGCCATTTAGGCTAAACCATAATTGCCATCTAGCCCACCCATTGCCAGTTAACAGGAACGAAACAAGATTGTACAGGTTGAGCACTGGAGGCTCTGCTTAGCCAAGATGGAGCACACAGCTGCTGGATTCAACCAAAGCAAATTAGTTTGCCCATGTGTCACCGTGATATTTTATGAAAAATCCCTTCACCAGGATTTCTTCTCCTGGGAAGCTGGGAAGCTTCAGCTTCTCACTGTTTTGCTGCTTTGGAATGTGATTTGGAGAATTTACCCTGAAAGTGAATTGTTTTAACTTAATGACCAATCCCAGTCCAGCTGTGTCGGGACTCTGGCCAGTCATGGGTTTTTATTATTCATTCTTGTTTAGCCTTCTGATGTAGTCTTTCTCTTTCTTTAGTATAGTTTTAGAATATAATATAACATAACATAACATAACATAACATAATAATATATCAGCCTTCTGAGAACTTGTAGTCAAATTTTCATCTCTTATGTCATCTGGGGACCTCACAACACTACACCCATGAAAACCTCAGGAATATCAAAATGAATGAGTGTCTCCACTCATTTCTGGGGAAGCAGCAGGCACATTTCAAAGACAAACCAGCAATTGTGCAGCATGCCTGAATGTTCCACATATATGGAATACATATGGTGTGTGCACTGTTGACCCTCCTCATGACCAGAAAACAGGTCCAGGATTTTTCTTGTGGGAAGCTGAGAAGCCTCAAAGAAAAAGGAAAAAATAATTATCTGATTTGCTTCTCCTGTATTTTTCTGCTTTGGAATGTGCTTGGACATTGTTTACCAATGGGTGATTGCAGTAGGAAAGTAAATGCTTTCTTCACAGCATGACCTGAATCAATTCCTAATTTCAGGCTTTTTTTTAATAGGTTTTCCTCTGAAACCTTTCCATCCATTCTTTTTTTCATGTCTGTCTGTAGTGACAGGTTACACAGAGTCAGAACACAGGTCTGAGCACTGAAGAGGTTTTCTGTGTCTTTATAATCTTAGTCCTTGACACAATTTTGTCTTAGACCAAATAGCATTGCCTTCCAGAAAAGCCTTGGTATGTCTGACAGGTTAATAATGCCAAGGGACCTTTAGCATCTTTTAAAACATGGTTCAAGAAGCAGAGTTCAGCTCTCCTGATCAGAGCCAAACCAGTGGCCTTAAGACCCAAAAAGTTTTCATAGACAAATTGTACCAACCATATTATTACATCTCCCCCAACAACTGTTTTCCTCAACCTTACCTGGAAAGACATATAGAAGAGTGACTGACTTGACTCATATAATGCTTCTTAAAAAAATTCTTGATGATGTCAAGGCAGTCATTTGCCTTATCTGCTCATCCAGCCTGTCTCAGGTATCTGCTCTAAGAAGAAAAGGTGAAATATAGAGCTACAAATGTAGAAGTACCTCTATTACCTCTAAAGGCAGCGTAAGGAGAATGGCTTTGAAGCAGAGCTTTGGTGAGATGAATGCCACTCTAGCAGTCTGGATCATGCTCTGGCAGTGACAGTTTTTCCTCACCAGCTGCAGGTCCAAGAGATCTGTAGCTATAGTGAGGCTGGTTTTGATGACAGCAGGCCTGGCTGGGGTGAAGCTGGAAGGTGAGGGGTCTGCAGAGAAAAAAGGTTCTGGATCAAAAGCCAGGAAGTGAATAGTGGAGATGCAGTCAGTTAAGCAGTGAGACATTCTCTGCAGTGGGTCAAAAGAAGTTCAAGTATTTAAGTAGTCACGAAACACTGCAGAGAATTTAAGAGACCGGTCCCATTAGATCAACCAGTTTCACCACATTCAAAACCTGAAGGCACAGAGATCATTTGCTACACCACATATTCATAAGAGATCCATATTCTTGGTCTCTGATTACATTAAGAATGATGGATTTGGCCAGAGAAGACAGTGGCTGATGAATTTGCTGGAGCACAGGGGAGAGGAGTCACCACATAACCAGGCAGGCAAAGTCACCTTTATACAGCCATGGAATGCAGAGCAATAATCAGCTGGAGGGGAAAAAACCAACTGTGGCAGACAAGAACCATGCCAAAGGCATCCATAGGAAAAATACAAGTGAGAAGGAAGGATTGAAAAATGACACATGCTGAGTTTGCTCTTCCTGGCTCTGACCTGAGTTGCCTCACCTGGTGCAGTTTAACAGAGATGTTTCCTTGGAGCAGAGCTGATTTCAGGCTGTTCCTCCTCTCTGACTTAAGAAGAAGGGAAAAGTGTTTACCTCATCAGTTTATGAGTAGCTGTGAGAATCTGTCTCTTTTCACATGGTGCTAGAACCTCTAAACTGCTCAATGCATCATAACCCCAATCTCTGTTTACCCTGTTCATCTATATTTTGGTCAGATTACCAGAAAATCTTATTTCCTCCTTAAACTGCCTTTTCCAATTATTGCAGTAATTAAAGAATGAATTTGATTAAATACATATTTAGGAAGTAATTCAGACTTGAGAGAGCCTATTCAGAAATTTGGTTCACTCTTTTATGCATAAATAAAACAAACTAATAATTTTCTGAAACATTTTATTCAGAGCCTTGGCTTTTTTTGTTATTATCTCCACAAAATTGTGCTTCCTCTTCTTTCATCAGAAAGAAAGATATTTCTTTTCTCTTCTTTCTCTTTCATCAATAAACAAAGTGCTAGATTTTCTTCATTTGAGTACATTACCTTAATTACTAAAAATCATTCTAAGTTATAAAAGCTTAAAAAAGGGTTAAAAAGCCCTGTAATATATGATAGGAATATATACACACACGGGTATGCATATAATATATATCTCTGACAGGGACACAGTCCAGCTAAACCAACAGATTCTTCAGTTTTTACAGATTTGACTGCAGCTTTTTGCATTGCATTTTGATGTAAATTCCTGAGTACCAAAACCACACAATCAACCCAAGCACCATCAGCTGTGGATGTGATTTAATTTTTATAACAATGTGTATTTTTATGAGTGAAGATAAAACCACAGGACTGTGTATGGGATGGAATATCCCATGGAAAATACTGAAATCTGGTACCAGATCTGGTGACACAAGTGGCCTTGTTGTTCCTCAGGAGGAAGACACAAATCCCTTAATTAAACTGGGCCATATCAGACACTGTGTGTGTGAGCTGGTTATTTATTTTTTGTTCATCAGCCTGACACACACAGAGGGCTCTGAAGCCTGGCTGTGCCCCATCAGGTGGCACTGGAGGGTCCCAGATGACGCACAGTGCTGGCAGATGTGCAACAAGGTCATTCTGCTCCTGCATTTTTCCCGTTGTCCCGTCACAGCTGGAATTGTACTGCGCACACAAAACTGCTCAGTCCTGTTCCCAAAGTTGCCTTCATTGAAAATATAGGAGTGCCCTCTGGTGGAAAACTGAGCAGATGAAGCTCTGGTGTCACTAAAAATAAGCAATTTCCTCAAATGAAAATGCCAGTTTCTTGCTGGTACACCAAAAGGTCTTAATTACATAACTGAATATTCCAAGGCCAGATTAATCATTTTGTGCTTTGCCATTCTGCTAGGAATTCTTCAGAGCCCTGAGGCTCCAGGTGTTCCAACCAGGAGCGGTGGTTTGGTGAAAATATCAGAGGAATGGTTGGGGTTGGAAGGGGCCAGGAAGATCACCTTGGTCCAACCCTCTGCCGTGGGCAGGAACACCTTCCACTGTCCCAGGCTGCTCCAAGCCCTGTCCAGCCTGGCCTTGGACACTGCCAGGGATGGGGCAGCCACAGCTGCTCTGGGCAACCTGTGCCAGCTTTGAGTTTTCCTCTAAGACTGAGTTTAATTCCATTGCTCTGCAATCTGGAGCTCCATCCAGATGTGGGTCAGGGCTTGGCTGCCTCTGTTGCTGATTCCCAGGACTCAAGAACTCACACTTGACTCCTACTACAGGGAAGGAGAAGATGGAAAGTGTGGCATTCGCATTTTCTGGAAAAATCCCTTCGCCCAGGATTTTTCTCCTGGGAAGCTGAGAAGCCTCAGAGAAAAAGGAAAACAATAATTATCTCATTTGCTTCTCCTCTGTTTTGCTCCTTTGGAATGTGTTTGGAGATTGTTTACCACAGGTGATTGTTTCATTGGTTTCTACTGTGAGTTGTTTTAACTCAATGGCCAATCAGTGCCAAGCTGCATCAGGACTCTGGAGAGACTCACGATTTTTCATTGTTATCTTTTTAGCATTCTGTAAGTATCCTCTCTGTATTTTTTAGTATAGCATCCTTTAAAATAATATAATATCATAAAATAATAAATTACCCTTCTGAGAACATGGAGTCAGATTCAATCCTTCCTTCATCTGGGGGGAAACCCAAATACAATAGAAAAGTTTGCAGAGGGTCAGCAAAGTAAAAACAGAGAAATTAAGTACTGTTGAGATTTGTGTATTAGTAGCTCAATAATTTAAAAAGGAAAACATCAACATTTAAATGTAGAAAGGAAAAAAAATATTTTAAAAGCCATGAAATTGGATTAGGAGCTAATAGGGAATCCCCAGGTTTTGGGGTGTGCTATCAGAGCCATGTGTGTCCACAGAGATGGTAAAAAATGGTATCACAGCAGAGCTGCTAGAAAGAGAGAGGGAAGAAAAAGAGGAGAGGAGAGGAGAGGAGAGGAGAGGAGAGGAGAGGAGAGGAGAGGAGAGGAGAGGAGAGGAGAGGAGAGGAGAGGAGAGGAGAGGAGAGGAGAGGAGAGGAGAGGAGAGGAGAGGAGAGGAGAGGAGAGGAGAGGAGAGGAGAGGAGAGGAGAGGAGAGGAGAGGAGAGGAGAGGAGAGGAGAGGAGAGGAGAGGAGAGGAGAGGAGAGGAGAGGAGAGGAGAGGAGAGGAGAGGAGAGGAGAGGAGAGGAGAGGAGAGGAGAGGAGAGGAGAGGAGAGGAGAGGAGAGGAGAGGAGAGGAGAGGAGAGGAGAGGAGAGGAGAGGAGAGGAGAGGAGAGGAGAGGAGAGGAGAGGAGAGGAGAGGAGAGGAGAGGAGAGGAGAGAGAAAAGAAAAAAGAAAAGAAAAGAAAAGAAAAGAAAAGAAAAGAAAAGAAAAGAAAAGAAAAGAAAAGAAAAGAAAAGAAAAGAAAAGAAAAGAAAAGAAAAGAAAAGAAAAGAAAAGAAAAGAAAAGAAAAGAAAAGAAAAGAAAAGAAAAGAAAGTAGTAATTTGCTAAAAAACTCAGTCTCTCAGATGATGACGTTCTTTCAAGGTAAATATACATTAACTCGATTATTTGATAACCTGAACAGAGCTTTTGATTTGTTGCTTGGCACTAAAAGTATCCTTGGAGCTGATGAAAAATGTCCTGCTTTTGCAATATGGAATATTAAAGAAAAATTACCTTGGCAAATGGCAAGTTTCCTGGTAAACACTCCCTGGCTCTGTGGGAGTGGTACTTCACTGACCCAAAGTGTTTGCTTTCCACAGAGCCAAGGACAAGCAAGAAAAAGGTCTGTGAGACTGAAATCTGCAGGTCTGTCATATGAGAATGCCACAATGTAAAAACTTTTTAATATTTATCTTCTAAAGCCACACAGACATGGAGATAATCCAGGCAGTGAAATTTTAACCCCTTTTTTATACACAGGTAAATGCAATAAACATCCATGTAAATGGTTTTCACTACAATAGAACAGTGGGATGACAGAGGGGGAGTCAAGGCAGATGAAATTCTCCACCAATACTTAAAGAAGCAATTTAATAAATCTTTGAACCGTGATCAAGGTTCAAGGCAAGGCTGGATGAGGCTCTGAGCAGCCTGTTCTAGTGGGTCTCATCCCTGCCTATTGGAACTATATGGTCTTTAAGGTCCCTTGAAATTCTGTGATTCTGTGATTCTAACATCCACCTTCATGAGGACAATCATCACACAAAAGCCATTTAGAGAACTGGGACGATGGATATGGAACTTCTGCCCAAAAAGGGAACCAAGGGAGCATTTAAATTACTGACCTCCTCTGATCCAGGGAAAAACCGTGGATCAAATTATTGAAAAAGTAATGCATAAATCCATGGAAGCTGTGCTGATGGCAAAACATATCTAATATTTCAAACTTTCATCAAGCAAGCCTGTGAGATGAACAGGCCTCATGGCAGCAAAGTCCTTAAAAGGGAACTTTCACATTTCTCTTTACATACCCAAAGCAGAAATGTGAAACTGTTACTCTGCTGCTCTAGTATGCAAACTGCTGCCAAACTTCTTGTGTTCAGCTGAAAGAATCAAGGCTGAAATAGAATAACTGCATCAATTGGCTGGGTATGGTTAAGTAAATAAAATAAATATGGCGTGGAAAATGGCAGAGCAGGTTTGGGTTGCAGTGACTCACACTTGCTGTGTCAGTAATGCCATTTATGGACAAGACTGCCACAGGAACACTCAGAAATATGATGGTTTGGATAGACTGGAAGCAAAACTAGGTTCAGAGGGGGATATGGAATTAGGAAAGGAGATAATGGGGTGAGAGGGTAGGGAGGGGATGGGCTGTAACTCAGAAAATGGGAGAATGAGGAATAGAATCAAAGAACATTACGAAATTAATCATCTGGCCATAAGAAAGGGGACATGCACAGATATCAATGATGCCAACCTTTGGACAGCTGAGGGTCACCCACTGTGAAATCCAACGTCCTTTTCATAAGATTGGTGTCTGGGTGAGGGGAATAGAACTGGGTCACAGTATTTATAGAATTGTATTTGAAAGTGGACCTAAATCTCAATTTACATTTCAGAGATATAATAATAGCTTCATGGTTGCACATAAATGCCTGCATAGCAGCAAATTAATACATCAAGAATCACAGAATTGCTGAATCACAGAATGGTTTGGGTTGAAAAGGACTTTAAAGCTCACCTCATTCCACCCACTGCCATGGGCAGGGACACCTTCCACTATCCCAGGTTGCTCCAGCCCTGTTCAACCTGGCCTTGGACACTTCCAGGGATGTGGCAGCCACATTTTCTCTGGAGGCCAGGGCCTCCCCACCCTGAGTAAAGAATTTCTTCCTAACATCCAATTTAACCCTGCCCTCAGTCAGTTTGAAGCCATTCCCCCTTGTCCTGTCACTCCCTGCCCTTGCCCAAAGTCCCTCTCCAGCTCTCTTGGCTCCCCTTTAGGTGCTGAAAGGTCTAAGGTCTCCCTGGAGCCTTCTGTTCTCCAGAGTGAACAATCCCAGTTCTCTCAGCTTTTCACATTCCTCAAAGCATTTAGTTCAGTTGTGAGTCTGCAGCTTCCTGACATTCCCCAGGGTATCCTGCCAGGGCTCCAGATAAAATCTGGAAAGGCACAACTCTTCCACATGCACCTGCAACCTCCCTGGCACTGCAAAGGTGTCCTGGTTTACATGAGGTGGTGCCAAGTGTCTCTTTATGGACTGCTACTTTGAGATTTAGGTCTTCACTAACCTGGAAGATCTCCCTCCTTCTGGTGGGAGAACTTATTAGATGTACGTAGAAAATGTAGGAAAAACCTACATTTCAGGTACCGTCTTTTAGTTAGAAAACAGTATAATTCAGTTGTGTTTTATGACTTACCTCAAAAGAGTTTGTTCATTGATTCATAAGGAACAGCACCGTATTTGCTTTTCCCTGACTTGACCATAGAAAAGCACCAACACAGGCATGCATACTGAGATACCATTGATACTCATGTGAACAACTGGATACTTTCCAAAAGCAGAAAGCTGTAAAAGTTGTGTATCAGTTTCAACCAGGAAATAGATTTTTCCTTAGCAATCATTTTTTCTGCTGGTCATTACAGAACAATGTGTTCTAGGTTCATCTTTCTGGACTGTGTGCACATTTTCTATCACATCACATCACATCACATCATCACATCACATCACATCACATCACATCACATCACATCACATCACATCTCTCTAAAGGGAAAAATATTGCAGGATGCAGAAACCAGGAATCTGTGTCTGCCTTTGTAACACTTTTTTCTCAGGGCCTTTCCCAGAAAATAAATGCCCCCTCTTCCCTTTGTTCCCATCCAGCAGCTCTGGAAGACAAGCTATGGAAAGGCTCAGCCTCACCAAAGTGTGGGGAAAGCCCTCTCAGTCAAGATATGCTTTGAATGGGTATTTAAAATACCCTCTGGTTGTGTAGCTTCTACTCATCTTCTATCAAGCAATTTCCAGCTTCAGACTGTAAAAAAAGTGAGAAGTCACTCCACAAAGAAGCTTGGCTGTGGCCAATGGCAGCTGGTTCAGCAATTATTTTGAGTCAAAATGCATTTAATCAGCAATATAAATTCCAAATGATTCTTCAAGCTAGGAGTTTAAGTAGAGTTTCTACAAAAACCTCTTTTTACAGCTCCAAATATTTCTCATTTACTTACTGCAGACAGTCCAATAGAATGTTCTGTGTGAGACTCACTGACTTGGAAATCAGGATTTCCTGTTTTCTAACACACTTTAACATTACTTGTTGCAACAGGTTCAAAGTATTTTTTACCAACTGGACACCATTACAAAAAGATCAACCTTCCTTCTGCATCTTCTACAACAACTCTGGTTTATTTTTATGCCAGATGCATGAAAAGACTAAAATGCTCATATATAAAAATTTAAGAAATATGAACATTTTAAGGAATTAATTTCACACCCACACTTTTTAAAATATTTCACAGTAAAAGGCCCCACACTGTCACTACTGCTAAATTACAGAAAATCTTTTTCCAGCAAATACATGCAGCAAACAAAGGGGTGTTCATGAAAAACTTCCATTTGTGTAGCCTGTATTTCTCAGACAAGTATGTCTGAAGTTATTAACCATGTAAATTGAACATAAAACCTATTTTATCCATGAGTAATAAACAAATGCCTCCAGGTGATCATTACATTTGAGATATCTGTGATAGTTTTAGTCTGCTTTGCTTTGTGTCTTTCACTGTTAGTTAGAGAGGAAGGAGTGTATTCTCACTTCCTTTAAATAACAATCAAAATTAATAAATCACCTATATCAAAAGTCAGTTTGAATTCTAAGAGAAGTCATTATGGTTTGTTTGCTCTGTTTCCTGTTGGCCAGATTTAGTTCAAATAAGGAATTTGTTCTAGAGAATCAGCTGGGCTTTGGTTTGGTTACACCTGACTCTCACAGAGAAAGACATATCTGAAAAAAAATTGTGTTGTTCTAAAGGTTTCCACAAAAAATTCTTCTCTGTTCTTCTCTGTTCACTTTCTATATATCTTTCCACACTTACAACAGGCACTGGTTTATTTGATTTATGGGAGAAATATGATTGGAGGGATAAACGTCATCTCTCTCATGGACCTGTATCTGATATTTTCTCTTATTCTAATCTAACATTTTAAATATATTAGATATGTTGCTTCCCAAAGGTGACTTCAGAGGTGTGTTTTATCTATTTGCAAGATGAACATGAGCTGAAATGCAGGTGCTTTCACTATTGGGTTGTCCCAGGAGATGGAATGAAATTTACCCCAGATTTCTTTTCTGGAGTCAGAGTCTTTTGTTCCATAGCAGAGATTTAGAAAATGTTTCTAGTGACTTACTAGATCTAAAGGGAAGTTGAATTAACAATTCCTATATGCTTAAAAAAGGACAATTATGCATTTTTACAGTGCTCAGCTTTGCCACATTTCTGCAAAGATTGAAAAGAACACAGGTATTGAATTTTGATATGAGAAGTGTATGATTGTTCTGATTGAATTATTTGCTAATCCATTTTGGGCTTCATGAGAATGACTTTCACACAGATACACAAAATCCCTCCTGCAATTTTATGTGTTAGACTTTAAAAGCTCTCTGGAATAATAGTACCATGAAAGAATGATATTCATCACCTGAGGAAACCATGAAATCTCCTTGTTGCAAACTTTCTACAAAACATATAGCAAAACAACTCTAAGGAGCAGCCTATATTTTACAGATCAATTTCTAGCACCACAAGAGAAGGACTAGGCCTCTAAAAGTTTCTGGATGACATTTTTTTTTTCATTATTCCATTGTACTCTGCTTATGTACAATTACTCTGACAGCAAATTTTTGATTAATTGACTCTGTTGCTTCTCTCTCTAATAATAATAATAACAATAAAAATCTGAAGTGAAAGATGAGTTGGGTTGTGTGGAAGAAATCAGTAATGTTCCTTTTTGCCAAACAAAGTTAGATCTGCAAACTGTTCTGACAGCCAAGAAAAAGATCTGTTCAAAGTTCTGAACCACACAGAACTGCATGGATTTTAATCTAAAGTGCTGCTTCTACTCTCATTAACTTCAGTGGAAATAAAGAATTGAAGAAAGTGGATTTTTGTCTTCATGGTTTGAGATAAATCAGATTCCTGCAGTTCACAAGGCCTGGAGGAGAACTTCCACTGTCAAATTACTCAAGCTGATCTTTTTTTAAAGAACTTTCCATAGATTTATCTTTAAAAATATACAAACATTTGCAGAACTTAATGGAATAAATTCTTAATTTATTTTTTTAATTGAACTTCCCCACCCCTTCAGGTAATCCAGATGAGGAAGTGGGAATTGCTATGCTAAATTGTTCTTTGTACCATGGATCCGGATGTCAGTTTTATTAATCTTTTCTTTCTTCCCAATTATTTCACCCACAGACCATGAAATGTAGCATATCTGACAGTCATTCTTTAGAGAACAAATTGGTTTTCACTATTCAAACAGGTGGGGCGCACTTTAAAGAAATACTTTAAGTATCATAATTTCATTTTAACAGTACAAATAAAGCTCAGGTGACTGTAGTGAATGAATGAATGATACTTCCATTCTTTTACCTCATCCAGCCTACTCAAATTGTTGAGTATCTCCCAGGACATTGGGAATCTGGAGCTGCTGGACTGCCTCCTCTCAATATAAATGCAGTCAATAGCTATGGTAGGTGTCTCATGAGGCTTTCTGGTGGTGATAACCCTGGTCTCATCAAAATTCAAGAGCCACAAGCACTTCAGATAAAAATCAAGTGCCACAACACTTCAGATAAAAAAGTAATTGTGCCCTTATCTCAGAACATGGAAGGATATGGGAGACCTTATCAGAGGCAACATCCCGTGAGTGCTGCCCGCTGTACAAAGGAAGAACAAAGGCAGTTTTGTTTTCCAACAGGGGTTATAATACAATATTGGAGTTCTGGCAACAGCAGGCAGCTGCAGGAATTCTGCAGAAATCAGGAAACAGTGAGGCAATGTTGACTTGCAGCATGGGCAGCACCCTGCACCCAGTGTGGTGAGGAGGGTGCTCAGTGTGCAGCACACCACAGCAAAGGCAAGGATGGGGAAGGAAACCAAGACAGGAATAAGGGATGTGCAGATGCTTTATGCCTTCTGATAGCCAACAGACTGCATGGAAGGAAGCAAGAAAGGTTGTATTTAAGCAATGGGGACCTGTAGAAGCTGCCTTTGTGATATTTTACCTTATAAGAAAGTGCAAACAAAGATTCTGCAAGAAGGAAGGATGAGCAGAGAGTGATGCCAGGTTGGATAGGGCTTAGAGCAACCTGGAGTAGTGGAAGGTGTCCCTGCTCATGGCAGGGAGTTGGAACTTGGAGATCTTTGAGGTCTTTTCCAACCCTGACCATTTTATGCTGCTCTAGAGCAGAGCACATGCCACACATCTCTCCCCACTGAAGACATGAAACATCTGCAGCCATTCTGCAGTAACTTAATCTTGAGCAACATCTGGGGTGAGTTATGTGTACAATAACCACAGAATCACAGAATCACAGAATCACAGAATGGTTTGGGTTGTAAGATCACCTTGTGTTTGGGCAGCGACACCTTCCACTAGACCAGATTACTCCGAGCCCCATCCAACTTTTTCTTGAACATTTCCAGGGATGGGGCAGCCACAGCTTCTCTGTACAGCCTCTTCCAGGGTCTCATCACACTCATAGTCCAGAATTTCTTCCTAATATCTATTCAAAACCTGCCCCCTTTCAGTTTAAAGCTATCCCCCTTTGTCCTGTCACTACATGTGCTGGTAAAAAGTGATGACCAGTGCCACAGCCTCAGTGAGCTAATGGAATAAAAGTTTTATTCAGCAAAAGGAAGTTCAGGAACCACTTGGAATAAAACAACACTGGGTTGCTCACAGTACAGATCATTCTGTGTACAGATAAGATGTTGACTGATGTCTCTGCCTCAAAATATTTATCCCAGTCTTTTGCCAGAAACAAGAAAGACAACTGCAAAACAACCAGCTCAGAACTCAAGCTTTTATTTTGTGAACACATTAGCACTGTAGCTAGATCAGACTAGAAATTGAAGCTCTACAAAAGGACAGGTCTTCTGTCTTCTCTTTTTCCTTACCCTGGAGACAAGGAAAAAAAATCCAGAACAATTCAGTTGGATTGGTTGATTTTCAGTCACCTGTTCCTCAAGGAAAGTTCTTCCTTGCACAATGGGCAGCCCCAAGCTGATGTCATTTATCAGCAATAAATATTGACAAGGAAAAAGAGGAAATGTATATATATACAGCCCTGGGCTGGGGAGAGCCTTTCACTCTCCTGACACTTCCTCAGGTACAGGAGGATTCTGGTGGATGAAGGTAATGTATGCAGAACTGAATTTCAGCCTTAGAGATTTTATCCATACAGTCTCTTGTTCATTGTGCTACAAATTTTAGTGGAGTTAATAGCTGAATTTTACCAATAATTGATAATGTGATATTAGAAAGAAAATTTATGCTTATAATATCTCAGAGAAAGAATGTAAAATAAAACATATCTTCTCTGAAAAACACCTTCCATTAGTAGGGATGAAAAGTTGATTCAGTGGAGTCTAATTCTTGTATTTCTTTAGATCAAAATGTAACACTTGGACCCATTTGCTTCTTCCTACAAATGTGAACATAAAATAAGTTTTGCATTTTGCATGGGGTTATCAGTAATGGGAAATGCTTTTCTAATGTCTTTTGAATTGCTTTGGTGTTAAATTTATTTCACATCAGTATTGGGATCAGTACAGCTGAACTCAGAATTTTGTCATCTTGAAATGTGAACTATCTGTCCCAACTTCCAGGTATATATGCTGCTGAATTGTCTAATATATATTATAGTATGTAATAAGCTGATTACCTTTTCTTAATGGACAGTGAATTTATTACTTTAATGAAATTTAAAGAGGCAAAGTCAGACAAGGTAGAGGAAAAATATTTCAAAATAACTGAAAAGACAAATATTCCCACTCTGCTAAACTTTCATACTCGCTATGCCCTGAAAGCTGTATCAGATGGCAGGAGAAAGGTTCTACTGAGGAATGAAACACCAGGATTAAACACAAAGTCCATATTTTTCAAGTAGAAATTTGTTTACACTTTTAAAGCTATCAGTGTTTATTTTATCAGTTTTTACACTCAATCAAATTTTCATGAAACCTCAGGTTTTCAAGTAGAGCTGCCTAAAAGTGCATTTTGTTGGCAAAATGTTGGCAAAATTGTTGGCTTTTTTTTTTTCAGTAGCATAGAAGTGATTTAGTGGATTGAGCACTATTGACAGAGAAGGATAATTCTATCTGGGAAACCTCACCCTTTGATGATGGTTCCAACACATTTAGTCCAAGAGACAGATTTGATGGTAGAGTCTGCAGTTGAGGATGTGCAGTTGTATTTTATCCACTTTAACTCTGGATCTAGAAATATTTCATGTTTCCTGTTGCAGTATTTAATCTGGGAAGTCCCAAAAAGATTTTTTTCCTGTGTGTACAGAAGGGCAAGACAACTCCTCTGTGTCTAAAAATATCCCTGCAGTTTAAGAATTTATTTTTCATTGATATCAGTGAGATCTCTGCCTCTACTTCATGCAAATGATTTCCTTATGAAATCACAGGAAAACAAGATAAAGACTGAATATCTGAATGACATGATAGGACAAGGGGTAGTGATAAACTAAATAGGGGGACATTTTTTTTTTTCAATGATAGTTTCCCTATCAAGCAGAATTTCCTAGATTTCTATTGACCTGTCCTGCTCACACCATGGATTTTTCTGAGAGGCCAATTCTAAAGCATTTTATATTTGTTGGCTTTTCTTATCTCTATTTCCTTCTTGCCTGTCTGGTTTAAGGCAACCTGCTGACTCAAATGTAGTCTTCCTTGGGATTTTGCCACCTCTTTTTAATAACCAAAAAGACCTTTCCCCCCATATATCCTCATCAATACAAAAATTTATAATTTTTGATTCTTTTGATGTGCTGGAATAGCATCCTGTATATATGAGTGGATTTCAGAATGTCTGTGTACACCTGCATGAGGTGCCTCAGGAGTCAGAGTGCAGTAGTCAACATTATTTGTAATAACATCATATTTGAAGGTTTTCTTTATGTCTAGGTGTTACATGAAACATGAGGTGTTCACCACAATTTGATTGAGCCATTATGATGCTCATTTAATGAGGAAACAGGGAAGTTGGAAAGAAATGGAGACTATAGCTCATGTGCTCCACTCCAAAACACCAAATCTCATTTGAGAAGCACTCAGATGTGACAGTACTGAACACATTAATGGGCTTTTTTATATACAGGGAGGCAGACATGAAGGTAATGCTAAAAATGTAAGATATCTTGAATAAAGGAGTCAAAAGGAGGCTGATCCATCTATTCCAAATGCCACACAACTTTTTGCTATTTGCAGTCCCTGCTTCCATGCAAAGTGGAGTCTTCTCTCTGCAGGAGGCAGTGGTGCCCATGCACAGTTTCAGCACATCCATATTCAGGATCAACTAAAATAAACTTCTTTGTGCAGGCTTTACTTTGCAAAACTTTGTATCTTTCTCACATATCATATTCTGCCATAAAGTGTATGCAACAGAGACTAATGGATTTTGGGGGTTTGGTTTTGGTTTTTTTATCCCTGTAGAAATGGATCTACTAACTGCAATTATTCTCCTGGCTGCTTTGTTGCACCAATCTGATGGACAGGTAGGATCATTCATCTTTGCAAAGCACCCATATCTGACTCTTTTGTATAGAAATCTGACCTGATATAGTCTGGTCTTGTGGTCTCTAGAGATTTAGAATTATGGGGTGAAACTATTGTTAATATGTTAATCTAAAATGTTGAAGATGAACTCTAATTTTGTGCTATTATTATTATTATTATTATTATTATTATTATTATTACTACTACTACTACTACTACTACTACTACTATTACTATTACTATTACTATTATTACTATTATTATTATACTGGTTGAGCAACCTGGTCTAGTGGAAGGTGTCCCTGTATAAGACAGGGGCTTCAAAGCTACTGGCCCTTTGAGTTTCCAACCCAAATCATTCTGCCTATCAAAATACTCTTAATGGAGCTACTTTAAAAAAAAAATCTTTTTCATAAATAAATGAATAATTTAAGATTCAGAGATATAATTCATAAATCTCCTAGAGAGGATTAGGTTTCTAAGATATCTGCTGTGCAGGTACTTGAATCAGAGTTATTTATCAAGATCTTCTTATTAATGAATGAAAAGAAACAAGTACTTTAGGAAAAAAAAATTTTCATTTTCTTCAATAAATCTGAAGTGAACCATGCTGTGAGTTGATACGTTCCTTTATCTGAGTATAGCTGCAGCCTAAAACTACTGGCTGAGGTGTTATTTCTACCACCATAAATGTCTTCAGTTAAACAAGATTTATGAGACCAATTATTGGGGTTGACCAAACAAAAGTGACAAGAAAATCATAATTTATCTT
The DNA here is from genome assembly GCF_027887145.1 of Ammospiza caudacuta. Lineage (NCBI taxonomy): Eukaryota > Metazoa > Chordata > Aves > Passeriformes > Passerellidae > Ammospiza > Ammospiza caudacuta. The sequence goes on along the minus strand of NC_080595.1, from coordinate 113,289,671 downwards.
GTTGATTATACTTCTGTTAACTGGGACCTTCACTGTTATTTTTTCCAGGGTCTTCCATTTAGAAGTGTGAAATCTTTCTCCTTTCCTCATTTTAAGTCTCCAAATGAAAAACAGATCGTTGAGCTGCACAATGAAATCCGGAGATCTGTAATTCCCACAGCCAGGAACATGCTGAAGATGGTGAGCTATGAACTGCAGCCAGCCTGCTTTTCCCTTAAAGGAAATGATGGGACAAACCCAGCATCAAAGGAAGCTGTGGGATGAAGGGATTAAGAGCAGCCTGATGAGAAGGACTTGGAGAGGTTCATGGATGAGAAACTCAGCATGAGCCAGAAAGATGCTCCAAGGGCTGGAGCCAGGCTGGGAGAGCTGGGAGTGTTCAGCCTGGGGAAGAGAAGGATCCAAAAGGACTTTGGAGCCTTTTCCAGGGCACTAAAGGCACTATAGGAATGAGGAAAAACACTGTATGAAGGCCTCCTGGAATAGCACAAGGGCTAATTGTTTTCAGTTAAAAGCAGGTAGATTAAAATTAGATATAGGAAAAATTTATGATGAGGGTGGGGAGGCCCTGGCACAGGTTGCCCAGAGAAGTTGTGGCTGCTCCATCCCTGGATGTGTCACGACCAGGCTGGATGGGGCTCTGAGAAACCTGGTCTGGTTGAAGATGTCCCTGCTCGTTGCACAGGGTTTAGATTAAATGACCCTTCAAGGTCCATTCCAGCCCAAACTATCTCTGATTCTCTGAATCTCAGAAGAGAAACAAACCCTGGATGAAGGAAAGAGCATGCAAAGCAAAGGGGGACCTGCAGCTTCTGAATCTCACACTGTCAGGAAGGCGAGGGAGACCTAGATCTGCAAAACTTCTCCCATCCCTGTCTCCCCTGATGTCCTGGTTATCCCTGTCCCATGAGCAGCTGAGCTGGTCAGTGCTTTGTGGTTAAAATCCTGCATAGCAAGGCCTGAAACATTCCCCAGGTTCAAAGCCCAGCTGATATTAATCACCACAGCTCAGCTTCACCTGGGCTGAAAATCAGATTTATACCACTTAGTCCAGTGCACCCTGAAGTGTTCATTCAGACACAAAGCTGAAGGAAAGCAGTAGTATGTAATAAAAACCCTTTTTAATCAACACCATCTGGAGATCAGGGCTGTGTGATAGAACTGTGCAGGATAACCTGCTCTGAAACCTTTAAGAGTTGAAGAAATGTGATTTCTGTGCCCCAGGACAGTAAATCAGCACAACTCCTTTCTGTTGAGGGCCATGGGAGCATTCAGTGCTCAACACCCAAACCATTCCCACTGCAATTCCCTATTTCTATTTTTTTCCTTCTCATGGGCTGCACTAACCTATCTGTGACCTGGATACTTCTTCCTTTGTGTCTTTCAGGTGTGGAGTGAGAAAACTGCCAAAAATGCTCAGAAATGGGCAAATCAGTGTGGGATGCAAGTCAGCCCAAGAGACAAGAGAGTTATTAATGGTACTGACAAGCATGGAGCCTGAGCTGATGGGTTAATGGCAGTTTGCAGATGACCCCTGTGAATGTGAAATAGAAATAAGCATGACTTTAATCTGTTGTAGAAGAGCTTTTCAGGATTATTAGATGGAAGGTGTCCCTGTACATGTCAGGGGGGTTGGAATAAGATGATCTTTAGGTCCCTTCCAACCCAAATCATTCTATGATTCTGTGATTATTAAACACAAAAGTATCATTTTTGTCAGATGAACGCTCTGAAATACAACTTTTTACAAGCCCTTAAAATCACAGGGCAAAGTGAATGGCATCATAGGCATATTTTTAAGCATATAGCTACAGCCCCTCTGTCCCACCCCTGCCCTATACTTTGCTTCTCTCCTAATAAATTAGATTTACTTCTATTCCAGGTGTCGCCTGTGGTGAGAATGTGTTACTGTCAGCCTACCCAAGGACATGGGCTGATGCAATTCAAGTGTGGTACAGTCAGTCCTCCAATTTCAAGTATGGATATGGAGCAATCTCAAAAAATATCAATGTTGAGAGCTACACTCAGGTATGGAGACTTGAAACAAACTGCAGAGATACACCAGAATCACAGGAATACATTTAATCCAGCTGGGAGCTATTTATAATCAGGAGAAAATTATCAATGTCATCAAACTATTATCTATAATTCATATTCTGATCCAAAAATGAATTATAAGCTAAAAGTCTTTTCCATCTAATTAGGAGGCAATGGAACTAGTATTTTGGAAGAACTGTCCAGAAAGGAAATATTAGTCTGTCGAGAAAACTTTAATTTAGAAATAAATATATTCTATACAGAGATAGAAATATCTATTAAGAAGTGTCAAAGAAGGGATTAAGTGTCAAAGCATAATACCTATGATGAAAATATTTGAATTTCAATTTCAGTGTCCTGCCAGAAACTGTGTTCAAAAACATTTGGAAATTGGAGGAAATTCATTTTTCTATGTATTCTTTATGATAGATAAACTTTAAATTTAAAAGCTGACTAGAAAACAACATGAAAGAAAAAAAATATTTCCTGGTTCTGTTACTTTTGATTCTTATGAGGTGCAGAAAAAGCATCTTGTATATATGAGTGGGTTTCAGAGTGTCTGTGAGTTTTTGGGTTTCAGAGTGTCTGTAAGTTTTTTGTGAGTTTTGGGGGTTTTTTTAACAAGAATTCACCCTGAAATAATGTGCTTGTTTTTTGATCTGCAGCTAATCTGGTACAACAGTTACAAGGTGGGATGTGGAGTTTCCTACTGTCCCACAGGCTCCTACAAGTACTTTTATGTTTGCCAATACTGCCCTGCGTACGTACTGCCTTCTTACTCAGCTATGCTGATTATGGATATATTACCAAAACATCCTTGGCTATAGGATAAAATAATTGCCATCTACTTTAACCATTTAGATTTTTGAAAATAGCAATGTGAATTGTGGGTTTAGCAGCATGCTGAATATCAATATTTGTTTTATTTCACATTGAAAGAGATATTAGGGAAATTTTAGCAGATGAACAAGGGCTTATCTCTGTCAGAATCAGGCATCAGGCACAAATCATGCTGTAGTTTTGACCACAAAGGAGAAAATCAGATGTAAAGTGGAGCCAAGAGCAAATGAATATTCCCAGAGGTAAAGAACTGCATTTCAGAAGGGTTTTGCTGAGGTTTGGAGCAACCTGGTCTGGTGGAAGGTGTTGGAGCTAAGTGATCTCTAAGGTCCCCTCCAACCCAAAGCAGTCTGTGATTCTGTGATTACCTCAATCAGTTGAAATCTATCAGAGAAGCAGAGTTAGGAAGCACATACATTTTTTTAACAGATAATGTTATACATATGCAATCAATCAATTCATTTTGTTCCTCTAAACCTTATTGTCCCTCTTACTTAAAATCTTTTTTTTTTTTTGTATGCTGTAAATATCTGAAACTAAAACATGACTGCCTAGGAAAATATTTTTATCCAAAAACTTCTGGATACCTTTTAGTGCAATAAAAAACAAACTGCTGTAAATGGCTCAGAGCTTCATGTTGATCTTGTTTTGTCTTGTAATTCTTTCAAATTTCAGAGGAAATAACCCAATGCAAATAGCTATGCCTTACAGAAGTGGACCAAAATGTGCTGACTGTCCTGGCCACTGTGACAAAGGACTTTGCAGTAAGTCACTCCATTCTCCTTGAAAAAAACCCACATTCTATAATATTCAAGCCATTTTAATAGCGGAGCAAAAGTACAAAGTTTATATAGACATGGACAACAGGAATTTCTGGAAAATGCAGAATCATCAAACCAGAGTTTCCACATAATATTTCATGTGTTTTCTTCTTTCTCTTTTACTTCAGCCAACCCTTGCAAGTACCAGGACCTCCTTGGAAACTGCAAAAATCTGCAAATGTTGTTTGGCTGTAACCATTCACTGGTGAAGAAGAAGTGTCCTGCAAGCTGCAAATGCACCACTCAAATCATCTAAAATCCTGCTGGGCGTCATTATAGCTGCTGAGAGATTATAAGGAAAGTGTAGAACCCACTGTAAAGTATGTTGTGTATTCACTCTCAGTGCATCAGCTCAGGTTGACCTGTAGGTAGTAATTTTATGTGAAATCTGACCCTTATTTCAGTCTTAAATTAGACTAGCAGCTCAAAATAACCTCTGATGTTATTTTAGGTTTTGTAGAAATCATGTTTTAAGCTACTAATGTTTACTTTGTGTCTTTCCTAGGAGTGGATCTGCCACTGATTTATTTCTTTTTAATAGAAAACCCACTTTTTAAACACTTCAGGTTTTTTTGCATAATTCGTTAGATGCCACTAAATTTTCTTCTGTAAACTTTTTTTCATTGTTAATGGAATGTCTTCCTGCTGAATAAACACATGATTTACCACCAGTTCACAAACAGAGCTTTTAATTAAAGTTCTTTATAAATAAAGGGATGGGAGTTTTATGATTTGGAAAATTCCTTATGGATATTTTGAGGTTCTTTTATACTTCATGTGAGAGTGGATGAGAAAGGAAAAGAAGTACAAAGCACAAAGGGAAGCAATTTTTTATACAGGCAAAATAAGAGGCAACTTTTCCTCTAACCTAATCACAAAAATCCTGCTACACCTGCCTGCAGGTGATAAATTATAACTAAGGTGATAAATGATAAATTTATTGCTGTGGCTCTTTCCCACGGACCTTGCACCACACTGAGTGTCCCACCAGAGCTCCAGCTTCTCCTCAAAGAATCCAGGTTTTCCATAGCCCTCTAATCACATAATCCAGCCTTGAGCAGGACAGAACTCACTTACCAATTTCCCTTCTTATTTCAGACCAGTAAAAATAATTTTCTCCACAAGACTGCAGTTCTAGATAAAGACACAAGAGGGTGAGCCATACCCAGACATGAACCTGCACTGTTTTTTCAAATTTCTACCAGTATAAAGGATATTCCTTTTTATTAGATATTAAAGTTCTGGGCCTAGTCTCACACAAAGCTTGCACAAAGTTTCTTAGCTAATATTGGCTCAATAAATAATTAAAACATATAGAAACAGTTTGGCAGTGGTTTTTCCCCTCTATTGTTTCACCCTGTTTCTGCTGGTCAAATTACCACCATGTTAAAACAATTGGGAGTGCTGAATTAGGGAAATTTATGGTTTCCAGGACATAAATTAATTCTGGTAGCCTTGATTTTGTACCGTCCTGCAGCTCAGTTTCACCCTCATGACCACTGCCACTGTGCAAGGCTCCAAAGAAGCTGGACAGACTTTTTACAATGGCATGGAGCAGTAGGACAAGGGCAAATAGCTTCAAACTGAGAGAGGGCAGGGTTAAATTGGATATTAGGAAGAAATTCTCTGCTTTGAGGGTGGGGAGGCCCTGGCACAGGTTGCCCAGAGAAGCTGTATCTGCCCCATCCCTGGCAGTGTCCAAGGCCAGGCTGGATGGGGCCTGGAGCACCCTGGGATAGTGGAAGTTGTCCCTCCCCATAGCAGGGGGTGGAACAAGATGATCTTTAAGCTCCCTTCCAACCTAAACTTTGATTATATTATTTTTAGAGAGTAATTCAAACTAAAACCAGTGAAATTTTCCTTAAAAACCTGTGTTTTCCTCAGAAAACACTAACCTGTAAAACCCCAATCCTCTTATGGAGGGATGCAATTTTGGCAAAACTCTGAGGTTTTTTCTGGGTTATTTTGCAAGTTTTTCCTCTTTCCTCCCCTTTTATCTGGGCCAATGAATATATAACAAGGAATTAGTTTATTATCAGAGATTTCTGATAGAGTTCCCCACCCCCCCGCCAGAGAGCCAAGTTGCATGCTCTGGATATCCAGCTATGCTGTTTGAACATGGCATCAGCAGGAGCTGGAAGGGATCTCCTACAACTTGAGTTGCCACCCTGGAGCACCAGGCTCCCTTCTGGGTTACTGCAGGGTATCCAGGCACAACCTCTGTGCTTTTGAAGGAGATTTCAAAAGGTTCTGCTTCCCTACTGATGTGGAACAGAACAAAGAGGAGGTGAGATGAAATGCTGGAAATGCTGCCTGGCTGTTCCTGTTTCTCAGAGCTGGCATCAAGCAGTGCTTGAGATACTTCATGGCCCTGTGAAAGCTGAGATGCTGCTGAATATGGGTTCATCACACTCAGATGGGGTAAAAGCAATACGACATTTGCTGGGATCCAGCATGTCAAATGACTTTTCTCTCTGTTACTTGCCTGCGTTGTCACAAAGTTATTTTTCATACTGATGTCTTGATTCAGTGGCTTCATTTTTGACACTAGGATGTGCTTTTTGGTTTGTGCTGAATTGTGCTGCCTTTTAGGTGTTAGTCCAGGCCAGTAGCAAATAACAGCAGGAATTTCTTCAATTTCTATTCTGGTTCAGAAGAAGCACATGTGCTGAGAGATGATAAGAGCAACTACTACAGAACAAGTCTAGGCCTTATCTGTGGAGAAGGGTGTAAGAGCTCTTCAGCTGTTAGCTCACATGACAAGGGCCTTAAACACAGTTTTGAACAAAGGTTATGAAGTAACCTAACAGTCTAACAGTTTCTGAAGAAAGAATATTTTTGATATTTAAAATGCACCAACTGCAGCAGTTCCATGGCCAAATTTGACCTCAGGGCTAAAGGGAAGGTCATCACTCTCAGTATCCCAACGTCTTGCTGAGTGCCATAGGCCAGTATCTCCTCTGTTTTTCTCCATCTATTGCTATTTTAGAAGAAACCTTTCACAAAACTACCCTCACTTTTGTTCTTGACAAATCTGACCAACAGGTTAACATGAAATTACAGAATTATTAAGGCTGGAAAAGACTTTCACCATAAAACCATGAACTCCAGTGCCACTTCCACATGGCCTTTTAAACACCTCCTGGGTTGGTGACTTCATCGCTTCCCAGGACAGTCCATTCCAATGTTTGACAGCCCCTCCCATGAAGAAATTATTCCTAATACCCTATCTAAACCTTCCTTGGCACAACTTGAGGCTACACCCTCAAAACCTCATACTAAAAAGAAGGCAAGAGTTGGAAAGCTTCACATGAAATTAGAAATTTGTATTGTCATAATATCCAATTTATTCCCATAGAATAAATTCATGGCAAGATGTAGAGCAAGCCCAAGCAGAAAAGGTCCATCAGAGCAGGGACAGGAGAGGATGTTCCCCACCCCTGGGCTGCTCCCATCATTCCAGGCCGAGCTGCCAAAAATGGGATTCCTCTAAATGTAAAGGCCATGGCTAAACTGTGAAAAACAGGAGATGAACTCTGATTAAGAACTTTCTTGACAGCTCCTGTCTCCACTCTAGGCTGTGAGCAAGACTTTTAACCCCCAAGCAAGACATTTGACCTGCGAGCTTCAGCCTCGCCAACTGCAAGGCAGAGATAAACCCACACAGCCAGGGCAAGGAAGATTAATTAGTGAGCGCTGAGAAAGAGCCCACAAAGCACTAGGGCCTGTAAATTATAATATAACATTTGATAGCCACACCTCCAGCATAATTATATCTCAGTTTAACCACGAGGCAAAGGGGACAGGGGGCAGTGGGAGATAGAGGGGAGGACGTGACACTCCTTCCTGATCCACGGTGATGTCTGAGGTTCATGGGCTGGTCACTGGCTCAGCCCTCTGCCCTGGGCTCTGTGAAATGCCAGCCCCAGGCTGCTCCCCAGGACTGACAGATACTCTGGCACCAGCATCAATAACAATGCTGGAAGAAAAGCAAATTTTAGGAGAAGTTGAGGTAGCAAGCTGGCATGGAAAAGGGCCATGTTAAATATTCCTTAGGTCACTGATGGAGCATCCAAAGCTCAACATATGTAACTGGAAATTACTCTTTAAAATCATTATCATCAGATTCTTGGATTTTTCTCCACAAAAATGACCATTTGAAATCAAATCATATTTTTCACTTGATGTTTTGCATCATTAACAATCCTCTGCTTTCCTCTCTTTTCCCACTGCTCCATGAAGTGCTGGAAGTAAAAGAGAAAAGCCCTGGGTGCCACTCTAAAATCAAATTGTGGCTCTTATTTATTTTGTTGGATGAACCAGAAGATTTTTTATTTTAAGTACTGACTTTAAACCCCCAGAGTTTTTTAGGGTGCTCAAAACCATTCACCTACCTTATTTAAAAGACTTTTCCCAAAGTAAACAAATTCCATAAAACTACACTAAAGATAACAAAGGAAATGTTATCTTATATTAAATGTGTTATTTTTATTTAGTGACATACAGCATTCTTTGTGCAGGCGCATATGATAAGCTTCCCACAAAGTGATTGCTGAAGGGTCATAAGAGGCTTATTTTGGCAAAAATGGAACTGTAGCCCTTGTGATTTTTGCACAGGACTGACACACTGAGGAGTCAGGGATATTTTCTGAGCACTACTGCTTCTGAAGCACAAAAATTACAGAATTTCTGCAAATTCAAACCAAGAATGAATTCACCTCCTCTGTAAATGTAGCTGTGCAACTCCAGTCAGATGATGGAGGTGATTTTCCATGCTCACTCAACAGCATACCAGAAAATGTCTCCCAAAAGAGACTCTTTAAGTTAATGTCTTTTTCTAGGACATGGTCATATGCAGGTGCCACTATTTCTTATGGCAGGAGATATTTCTCAACATCTTGCATTTTATTCTTTATTTCCTGCACAAAAACAAGATATATATACATATATGTGTGTGTATATATATATATATATATATATATATAATTCATTAAGAATTGTAGTGAGGTCAAATTTAGTGAAGTCAATTTCTAAGCATTAAAACTGGAAAGGTCAGCAGCAGCCTTCCACACGAATGAAGTAGGACATAAAAATTTTACAAATAGAGAGCAAAATATTTCTTGAAGGTATTATGTGGTAACCTACCTACAATTGCAGGAAAAGTCCTCAATGACCTAAAAATTCCATGCTCCTGAAGAGACAAATGCTGGATGATTGAAGAGACAAAAAATGTCAGTCACAATAAATTAGGTGTTGGAAGCAGTGGTCATGCTTCTTCCACAGATAGCAGTGGCTCAGTGTTCATGAGGAAATCAGTTTATAAATGGGAAAGGAGAAAAATGGCCAAGGAAAATAAAAGTGTAAAAAACCTGGAGGGAAAAGGTGAAATGAAAATGAGATGTAGAGTGTGAAGGCAGGGAGATAAAACTTGTGATAAGGGAGAAACCACCCAAAGATGTGGAAATTGGCTGGGCAGGTAAAAATAGCCAGAAATATCAAGAATTATCCAAGCCTACTATTTAACAATGAGCACTGAGGAGGTTTATCCTCTTTGAAACCTCTCCCATCACCTGTCCATGGCCCAGGAGCACCTTTTTGGCTCAGTCTGCCTCTGGTCTTGCTTTTTGCCATGCCTCCTGGATAAGCCTTGGACCATCTCTTCTGTAATCAATAAATATAAGAATGGGTGCATTGGAAACCGAAAATCAATCCAGACCATTTTGACATAATATTAATCATAGCATGTCATAAACCAAGCTTAAACCTTTGGATCTTAGGTTATTCCAGTAGCCTTGCACTAAGAGTCATTGCAGATCTAGACAGATCCGTTGTGCAAACCAGTGTAAAGATTTTTATCCAGCTTTATATGAGTTATTTAACATTTTCTGCATATCTTAGAGGTAAATGAGAGGTATTGAAGGAGAATGTAGCATCTAACGGGCTATAGCACAAAAAATTGTACCTCTCAGCTTGCTATGAGCATTTCAGAGACTGGATTTTTCCACTGAGGTAATTTTCCCTTCCCTACTCATAGTTATTTGCTCCCAATTCAATGTAGTACCTCCTGTGTTGGCTTGTCCCGGAAGGGGTGTTGTGTTTTAGATAGTAAGTTGAGTTGTAGTTGTTCATTGAATTTGTCCTTGGCCCATTGTGAGGAAATAATAAATTCATCTTGTCAGTTCAATAGCACAGGACTACTTTGGGATATTCAATGATTTAGCACCTACTTCCTGACAATTAAAAAACAGTCATGTAAATTAATAATAAAGGTGACAAATCATCTCTTCCATCAGGTCAGCATTCAAACTGCAAACAAAGATGTCCCCACTTGCCTAACCTCCTCAGCCAGCTGGAGGAGATGTAAGTTGTACACAGGAAAAACAAACAATATGGGAGTTTCTTATAGGAATTTACTATGTACTATTACTATGTACTAATTGTTCTACCCACATTTGCAACTGGTGCCAAGGTCAAAATTATTAGAATTTGTGGGTCAGTGTGAACACATGGACAAAAGGCATGGTTTGTGTTGGTGTTTAACTTGTGCTGAGGCTCAGAGTTTACAGCAGAGTTTACTCACTGAGTTTACAGAGTTTACTCACTGAGTCATAGAAATTTTATATTTACTGTCTCTCTGGCTTGACAGATTTTTGTGTGGATCAGACCAACTATTTCATGCTACCATTAAACCACCCCCTGATGCTGTACCACTGAGAACATCCCAGCTCAGCCTCCAGAGGCTGATGGTTGTAGAAATGATGGAAGAGCCACTATTAGCAGGAGGTTTTCTGGGATTGCTCAGATTGACCTGTGTTTGTGCCTGCTGATTTAAGTAAGAAATGCATCATGAAAGGTCACTGAGGAACAAAAGGCTTATGGCGTCATAGAATCCCAGAATGGAGTGGATTGGGAGGGACCTAAAATAGCATCTATTTCCAATGCCTTCCCATGGGCAGGGACACCTTCCACTATCCCAGGTTGCTCCAAGCCCTGTCCAACCTGGCCTTGGTCACTTCCAGGGATGGGGCAGCCACAGCTTCTCTGGGCACCCTGTGCCAGGGCCTCACCATCCTGACAGGGATCAATTTCTTACAAATACCCAACACAATTCTCTTCACCTTCTGTGGATGCAACAGCCTGATGAGAAAAACAGAAAATGGGCTTTGTTTTCTCACAGAGGACTTGTGAGACCTTTTATGGAGCTGTAGAAAAACAATGATAGCTTGTTAGTATAAACAACCTGCAGGTAGTGTTTTCCTACTCTGCTTTTCTACTCTTCTCAAGGACTGTTTGTGAGAAAGATGTTTTTGTTAGCCAATCAAGTAGAATGTGTTGAATCTGTCTATAAAAGAGAGGATTTTTCATATTAAACATGCTTCTCCTGCAAACCAGCCTTCTAGTCAATTTGTGTCATTTCTGGCTCAAGGGTGACAATCTTCCTTTATAAGTGTTCTTTCCTAGTGCTCTTCTGATGTGATGCAAAGAGTGAACACAAATGCAGGAGTACTCACAGCTGTGGAGTGGATTTTAAAAACCTAGAGGCAGACACTCCTCTGTAAGGAAAGACAACTGAGATGATTCCCTGCCATGTCTGAAATCATCTCCTTGTGCTTTTTCAGACACTTAAGACCAGCTTGCCTTTAGAACCAGACTCTATGAGGGATTTCACATAGGCAGGAATAGCCACATCAAATGTCCTGTTACAAGTAAGCACAGGGGCCTGTTGGGGAGCAAGAGAAACACATTAGCACAAGAAAAGTCAATAAAAATACATGATTCACCACTTACACCATCTGAGACTGAAACACAGATATCTAATTATTTCTTATTTCTTTCATAAAATAATTGGTAGAGCTTCTAGGTGTTATGCAAAGCATCCATCTTAGCTGAGGTTCCTTTTTATCACAAGAGCAGTTCAGACGGGCCCACTGGCCCTTGCAGAAGGGAGCAGAACCCTGTTATCTCTACTAAACAGCTTTCTTGCAACTTTGGGATACACCTCCATCAAAAGTTTCTGTTTCAGCATTTAACCCCTGTTTTGCAACACTCATGCAATAAAAGCAGAAATGAAAGAGTGAAGTTTTTAAGTGAAACATGGTCCTCTTCAACAAGTCATACTTTAGCTGAACACAGCCTAACTGGATGTAATTATTTGGCCTATTCTATTTAGAGGAAAGGAAAAAGCTCATTCCTTCTAGTGTTACCTTCTATTGATGTTCTTTGTGTACTGGAAAGATTCAAAATACTGTCTAGTAATCAAGTAAGGTCTTAGAGAACAAAGTCTGTGAGATTTCAAATGGCAAAATAAAACACATTTATTTTAGAAAGAGACACTGCTATATCAACCCACATTTACAAGAAATCAGTTAAGAGGCTGGTGGGGGTGATTTGGATCCAGTCAAGGCAAAGGGGCAATGGGCAGAAATGGATGCACAGAAAGTTCCACATGAACAGGAGGCAGAACTCTTTCCTGTGCAGTGACCAAGCCCTGAACAGATTGTCCAGAGAGGCCGTGGAGTCTCCCTCACTGGGGATATTCCAGAATTGTATGGACACAATCCTGTGTCCATACAATTGGGATGACCCTGCTGAGCAAGGAAGGAGGGACCAGAGGAGCCACTGTGCTCCCTTCCAGCCTGACCCATTCTGTGATTCTGATTGTTGCTATCTAAGGAGTCAGAAAATCTACTGAATATTACTTCTGTCTTAAAGGTGAACGAGGCTGTTTAAGGACTGCATGGACAAACTGTATTTTCTTGGATGAGCTTTTAACTTGAGGAGAGACAGGGGTCTGCTCACTTAAAGAATTAAGGTTAATGTTTAAAGAAAAATAATGTTTCTTCTGCAACACTGCAGAAATGGGATAAATGTCAATGTTCTCAAGAAACACTGCAGAAATGGGATAAATGTCAATGTTCTCAAGAAAACTTGGCTAAAAGTTCGGGAGATCTAAGAAATATTTCTGTCCTAGTGTGAAGGCAATATGCACCTTATTCCACCTCCCTGGTCTCCACTGCTGTGGCTACAAGAAGAGCACACACCGAGGAAGAAAATTGAAGATTAATGTGCACCCAAGTCATGCTTTGTAAATCCACATTGACTGAGGCACCCTTGTAGCTCAGACTTCAGTGAACTGAGCTCAGAGTCTTAAATAATATCAGCCTCTTCTGGGAGACATCCTGGCCCTGCTTTAACCTGTGTCAGCCAACAAACATGACCAAAAAGGGCATGTCCATTCACCTGGTCTATTTAGCCAGGTATTTTAGGTAACTTACTTTAACATGAAAACAATTGCTCTTACAATTTTCTATTTCTTCTGGAAAATAAATAGAAAACACTTTTATATACGGTGCTGAAGGAGTATAGTTGGTGGTGCTGGTCTAGTGGTGAACCTGCCAGTGCTGGATTAATGGTGGGACTTCAGAGTCTTGGAGGTTCTTTTCCAACCTTAATGTTTCCCTGAGTCCATGATTTAAAAGGAAAACATTGCAGGTTAGATCAGGTAGAGAAATATACAGCGTTTGTCTGTCGGTTGAATGCCATTCCTAATGATGCTTGAGGTCATTCTGTAAGAAGATTATTAAATGAACATTCTTTCTCATTCTTTAGGTGAAATACTGCCCAAGCAACCCCTTTATTTCTTATTTTTGTCATTTCAGAAGCTCAAAACTCTGCCATAACTGTTCACTTTTATTTACATAAAGTTTTTGATATGTCACCAACACCCTATTTAGATGGAAAGCTGCATTAAAAAATCCAACCGCTATTTAAATGACAAATAGGTAAAGTTATTTAGTAGACAAAGGTGTGCAACCATATTTGTCAAACACCCTCACTCCTTTGCATTAATACCCTCCAGGATTGGGATAAAGCAAATAAGAAGACATAAGGCAATTTCCTAAAGAGGAACAGTTCAAGATGTGTGCATTTTGATTGCCCTATGCAACAGCTGGATGGACACACAAAGGCATTTGAAAGGAGATGCTGGAGTTGGCCGTTCTCCATCACCTGGAAAGCCTGTGTCAGAAACAAGGCAATCAGGAAAAAAAGGGGAATGACCTCAGGAAAAAAAAATGGGAATAACATGGCAATTGATTCTGCTGGGAAATACACCAGACCAAAATGTAGGACCTCCTATGTACAAAGTTTCCACTGTGATGTAGGGCTGAAAGATCCAGACCTTGTTTTCATGATTTAACAGGACAGACATTCTGTGCTCTCCACAGTGGTGTGGCTGGGTGTGTGTGTACCCAGGGTATGGATATTCACAATTCTTCCCTTGAAGAGCCTTGAGGAGAATATCCAAATCACTTGTCATTTCCTGAAGCAATGCCCAGACCCAAATATGATACAACCCAAAGCCCATCTCAGCAAGCAAAAACTGAGACAGTAAATCAGACCAAACTGGGTTTTCCCAAAAGGTCCAGTGAGGAAAATAGCCCAGCTCCACCCCTTGGATAAAGCATCTTCTTCCTGGCAGTTTGTGTTGTCAGTCCTTTTAGCCTAAAGTTTGCAATATCTGAAGATAATTTGTGGTGGATTCAGCCTTGTTAGTGGTGAGAGAGAAATGTTTCATTTATTTAGAAGAACAAAGATTAGAGTGCCAAAATATTGGAAAATAATTTCTTCAGTATCCCTATTTGTGTGTAAATCACCTGTACATGTCTAGGGGACTTACACACAAATAGGGATACTGTGGCTGCTGGACCTCACTGGGAAAATGGATAAATACTCTTCCAATACAGATTGTGTGCCTCTGTGTGTGTATGTACCTGCATGAGATTTAAGACATAACATCCTCAGAAAAAGTCGTGATTGAATGGACTTGACCCATTTTGAATTCCAAACACTATTAAAAGGCTCCTTTCCTGCTAAGATTTTGGCAAGGAAACTTTTCTGCACCCCTAAAATCCTTATTAGTGTGCAATAAAGATTGCACGTATGTCATGTGTGATCTTCACTAGGAAAACCACTATGCAATAAATACACAGGATATTTGTGGCTGAGCTATGAGTAAAAAAAAAATCTAAGGAACTTTGCTCATGAGTTTGTCCTTTTTAATCACCTCCTTAGCAAATGTAGGAGCTCACAGGTTCTCACAATCAAAGCTGGCTGTGTGTCCTACCCTGTGGTGCAAAAAGGATGAATGATCACTTTTTAACAAAGCTGTTTCCTCTCTTTGAGCTGCTCAGATGAAATACAGTTGCTATGAAGGAAAAAACACATATATGCTTATTTTAACTTTGTCACTTGCAGGCTTAATTATGTGATAGACAAGAGTTTTCTTGCTAAATACTTTGGTTTCCCTTCCAAATGCAAAGACTCATTTTCAGGGAGAAAAAGCTGTGAGAACTTTGAACTTAGTTTGGATAATGGGCTAACTCTATATTAGAGAAGCAATTAGACTCTCAAGAGCAAGAGATCATCCAACAGGAAACTATGTGAAATATAATTTTCTCCTCCATTTGTGAGAAACTTTACAAACTAAACTTTTTAAACCATATAATAGATTTGGTCTCCGACCTATTTCCATTGTCTGAGCTAAGGGGAATGTTAAAAAAAAGCAATCATTAAAAATGAAAAATGGAGTTGCTCTCTTCAAATTCCTCTTTTTAGTAATTGCAGCTTTCCTTTTTAAGAGCTATGAATATCCTTTTTACATTTAAATAAGTACAATAATTTCCTTTTTAATAAAAGTTTACAATGAGAACTTGTGCTCTGAGAATGAGTACTTCACTGCAAAATAAAAAAAAATGTATGCAGGTTGTTGAAAGAGATTCTCTTTGCTTATCACAGCCTATATGAAGAGAGGTGATTTTCCATGTTTTATTTGCAATGCAAAATTATTTACTTTTTGGAAGAAAAGTTACAACTTGATTGCAGGCAACATAATTGAAAGTCACTGCTCCTTACTATGTGCAGCAAACCAGGATCTGTGAGATTTTCTTAAATGCTTAAAATACACATAGGCAGTGAGAAATACATCTGTGGTTGAATGAGCTGGTTTGTATTACAAACTGGAAAAAAACCCCATGCAATCCAGTATTTCAGACACCCTGGGAAATTGAAATCACTATATTGACCTGTACTTTTTCCCTCCCATAGTGGGTGGGACGGTGTGCTCACGTCTCTGTTTCTTTTTTTTACTATATCACCCAGATCCACAGAATTAGCCAGCTCCTCTGAAGGCAAACACCCATTATCAAGCTCCCACAGCCTCCTGCTCTCCAGCAATGCCTCCAGACTTTGACACCAACATGAAGTTCAAGTTCTCGATCCTGGCGCTTCTTCTGGAAGTGATTGTCATCGTTTTGTTTGGGATATTTGTGGATTATGACTCAGATCCTTCTGGAGCGTTATACCCACGTAAGTATTTCTGTCTAAGATCTACAGAAGCTGAAATTTCTTTAAACTGATCCTTAGCAAGATTTCTGAATAACCTATGAGACCTACTGATAAAGCTGGAAAAGAAAGTTGTGTTTTGGGGCAAACACATTTTTCTGAGGTGTGAAAGCAGCAGGCTTCAAAGACAAATCCAAATTGAGCAGATACAAAATTCTGCAAGCACCTCACTGCTGAGAAGTTTACTTTTCTTTGAGAGAAGAGCCTGAGAAATAGTTCTGGTGTTTGCACAGCAGGTTAAGACTTGGAGAATTGTGTATTTGCTTTGAAAGAGTCCAGCATTTTCCAGAGACAGATGGGGGTGTTTCTTGCCAAACCTTCTATCCTGATTGATATATTAAATAATTAAAATTAATAGAATGTTTCATTGCTACCATCCAGGTTTGGAAAACGTATCTTATGAGAACATGGAAATTGAGCTGCATATGCACCATTGCTATAAAATGTTTGTGAAACCTGGACTCCAAAAGGGCCATAGTTTTTGTGACAAGGTGAATAAGCCCCTGCTATCTTCCAAAGCAGTGGCTCCATTAGGGAGCAATGGTTTAGCCTGAAAATTCTTCTCTTGATTCATTGCTCTGCAAATACTTGGTGAAGATCAGAAAAAGTTCCTGGCCTGAGAAGTACTTACTCACTTCTCTTGTGCAAAGACTATTGTGAATTAACAGAAAACAAAGTTTGCAGAGCTGCAAACTGTGTTTTCCTGGTGGTATTGAAGGTTTGTTCAGTTTTTTGGCTCTGAGGCCTCAATGACTTGTAGCCATGATTGCAATGTGCTTGATGAGAATCATAGAGTACAGAACTCCCTGCCTGTATCATTTTGAATGTAATTTTGTAATTTTGAACCCTCTTTTTTCTCTCATCCTAACTGTCCTTTCAGTGGCTGTTACAGGCGCATGTGAAATCAGGTTGGAGTAAACATGTGCTGTGTATTCTCACAGAGAGCATTGT
This sequence comes from Ammospiza caudacuta, assembly GCF_027887145.1. Taxonomy (NCBI): domain Eukaryota; kingdom Metazoa; phylum Chordata; class Aves; order Passeriformes; family Passerellidae; genus Ammospiza; species Ammospiza caudacuta. The sequence goes on along the minus strand of NC_080595.1, from coordinate 113,272,620 downwards.
CTGGGTCAGAGAACAGCAAATGAGGGTGTTATTCAGCTCCAGATGCAAGTCTGCTGATGGACATCAGGGGCTAATTACTCACATTTAGGTTAGATCCACTGGATGTGGCAGTATCCCTGAGCTATGGTACCTTGGGCTGTGGCCACTCTCTATGACACAGTTTGGCCATGTCAATGATGTTCATAGAGCCAAAGGAAAGTTTGGGTTGGAAGGGATCTTACAGATCACTTCATTCCAACCTCCTGCCACAGGCAGGGACACCTTCCACTATCCCAGATTGCTCCAAGCCCCATCCAAGCTGGCATGGACACTTCCAGGGATGGGACAGCCACAGCTTCTCTGGAAAACCTCTACCAGGATCTCTCCACCCCCACAGAGAAGAATTTCTTCCTAATACACAATCTAATTCTCTCATCTTTTTAATTTAAAAATTTTCCCTCTTGTCCTATCTTTATCTGCCCATTTAAGAAGCCACTCTCCCACTTTGTCATAAGCCCCTTAAGTACTACAAGGTGCTTTAAGGTCTCCCCAGAGCCTTCTCTTCTCCAGGCTGAACAAATGCTGCTCTCTTAGCTGGTGTCATATTAAACTATCCCAGTTGTACTGAACTATCCAAGTTCCTAAATTAAGTCTAGACAGTGTATTGGGAATTACTCTTGGTCCATTGTCACCCAGGAGGTGATTGTTGGCCTAGGCAGAATTATGCCCAAACCCACATGAATAATTTGACAGCACAGGCAATTGTAGTCACAGTACAATACAGATCTTCAAATGTAACCTGCACAGTTAGAGATCACCTATGCTTATTTCTTCATTAGTATCAGTGTCTAAAAAGTGTGGGAGGAATTTCCTGCTGTCTCCTATGCCTCGCTCTGTGTGACTGTGTTATTCCTGCACACTTGTCCCTCGGCTGCCCACACAGCTGACCTGTGAGCAGCCTTCTGGAATGGTTTGGGCTCCTGCAAACTGGCCCCTTGATCTCCTGGCAGGCATGGCTTTAGGAATAGCATGGATAAGGGGCTACTCTAAGGTGGGAACAGTGTTTTAGGAGAGAAAAACATATATTTCTTTTGGCCTGGCTGTTCAGATTACCAGTAGAGACATAAACCAAGCAAACACCACTGATGTCATATTGAATTTTTAGATGCTGGCCTCACAGAGGTCATTCCCAATAAAGAGTTGAAATAAAAGTAGATTCTCATAATACCTATATTTTCACTTCTAGGACCCCTTACTCTCAAATTTACCTGTACAAAGTGCAAACAAGTATACAGTTTGCCTGAGAACTTTGCAGAAATTTAATCATATGGTTGTATAGGTGTATTAGAAAGTACCTTGAGCCAGGACTTCCCTTGAGTCCCTAAAATGATGGGTTCAAACTGCTTCCCATGCTACACCTTAGGATGTTATCCCATCTGTACCTCAGAGATTTAGTTCTTTCATCTCAGTACTGCAGTGCAAGGTCTGATTTTGTAAACCTTTGACACCACACAGCACCATGAATTCAAGCTGTTTTAGTGGTTCTGGACAGAAGAAAAAAGAAAATAATAGTGGAGGATCAGAATAATTTTACACTCAGGTAAGGAGGGCTAAGCTGAGATCATTCCCAAAGCATAGCTTTGCATTTTATCTATTTCTGGTGGATACAAGAACTGGCATGGCAAATTGGATGGACAATTTCAGGTGTGTTGTGCCACTGGAATGGGAGAACAAGGAGGTGTGATGGTTCTTAGAGCACTGCGAGAGTATTTCTCTTGTATTGGCATCCTGTTTGCATCATCCTGTGAGCATCCATGACTCCTGGCTCAGGAAAACTTATGCATCCCTCTTGTTCAGGGTTCTATGGTTTACAGCTCTCGGCCAAGCAAGATCAGTTCTAGAGTATGTCACAAGCATCTTTGTGTTGAGACTGACCACCTTGCAGGGGAGGTAATATTCTGGTCTTGGCCAGCCTTGCAGAATTCTGTGCGGTGGCTTTGTCCAGGATCTGCTGGAGTGCTTTTCTCAATCTTTATTTTCCTCTCTCCCAGAAAGAGATGCTTTGCCAAACACAACTAGTTGTTGAAACAGTTCAGTTCAAATAATCTGTTTTCTTCATTATTTAAAGTCACTCCAGACCTTCTCTTTAAAATCATGCACAAAAGATAGTTAAAGTTCAAGGTACAGGATAAACTAGAGGGAATTTGTCCTCAACACCCATTAATTCACCTAGTTTTAACCAGGACTTTAAAACATTTGTGTGAATAATTCCATACAGCTTTAAAATGTCCAGCCTGAAGAGGAAGCAAAAGGGTTGGAGGTGTTTGTGAACCACCTGCATTTCTATAGAATCTCAGAATTGGAAAGGACATTAAAGTTCATCATCTAATCCCAAGCCAACTAATGATGCTGTTTCTTAAATGCAAAGTAAAGGCTCTTACTGCTATTGCAGGGCTGGAATGTGACACTGCAAATATAAAAGAATTTATTAGGAATCCCCAGTAAATTCTTATACTTCTGGGCCCTCTTTTGGCCAAACCTGGTAATGCAAAACTGAGGAACGCTTCAAGTAATGGGAATTGCAACTTCAAGCCAAATGTTACACTAACCAGATCATGTTTTTAATGCTTATTGGCATGCAAGAGCAATTAAATACAAATTTTTAAAAACAGTATCTCTACACTGGAAGTTCTTACTAATAGTGAAATCAGAAAAAAAGTTGCAATAGAAAAAAGTTGCAATTAAAAAAATGTCCTGTAATTGGACTCAAACCTGTCTGGTTTAGAGTCAATTAAATCACATAAAACTCAAAAGTAAAACAATACTTTAAAATATAAAATACCCATGTTGTGACGATAGACTCAGTTATTAAAAGGATTAAAATCAAAATTAAAGTAATAACTTTAAAAAGTAGAAAATGAAATAACCATATTTTAACAAAATTAATATTTCAGAAAACAACCAAATATTTGAAGAAAGACTAATGGTATGCTGACTTAATATATTCATTCTAAAGTTTAAACTTTGCCTTAAAATTAACTTTTCTCTTATCCATGTAAAAAAGATGAATGTCTCAGACAGTAATTTTTAGGGATCCCAAGGATTCCTTTGCACTGGGACACTTAGCACTCACCCAAACAAATCCCATGTACACTTTTGGAGTCAGTCAGAACACACTGGCTCTGACCACCTTGACTGGAAGAGGAACAAAACTTTTCTGTAAGGACATGAAGCTGTGATGATGTTCCAGGTAGCTGCACAAAGAGAGGACAGTGCCAGACACAAGTAAATTTGCAAGTATAGAGATCCAGTGGCTTTCCATAATGATATAAGAATCAAAATAATCAATAATTAGGTGTGGCATTTTCCAGACATTCCATTTTCAGCTGGTAGACTTGTCATGAAGTGGGGAGAATGGATCACATGCATGACTGGAGTTTGGAACTCTTCTCTACTCAAGCTGCCTTTGTCCCCAGATTCTCACCCCTCTCAGTCACTCTTCGCAGTCTCTACATAAATGTGTTTTCCCTTCAGACTTTCAGGATGTCCATGTGATGATATTTGTTGGATTTGGCTTCCTGATGACCTTTCTGAAGAAATATGGATTCAGCAGTGTTGGTTTCAACATGCTCATTGCCGCCTTCGGTCTCCAGTGGGGAATCCTGATGCAAGGATTTTGGCATATGGAAAGTGGGAAAATTTCTGTTAACATTGAAAGGTATGTGTTAATTCACAAAAATTGTCTTAATTCACAAAAATCCCTTAAGATACCAGGAGAAGCCATAAATTAAAACATCTATAAGGGCCAGCCTAAATTTAACCTAAATTTCATTAAGCCTTACTGTCTACCTCTCTTCTATCTTTCTGCCCTTCACCTCTGAGGGCGCCACTCCTGGTGCACTGGGCCAAAGTTGGTGAAGAGATTTGAGGTGCTGCCTTGTGTGTGGGAGGTGTGGGTCCTGTAGAGAGATTGCTCTGAATCTCTGAAGCTGTGGAAGCTGGAAGATGCCCAGCAGTAGCACAGCACATCCCGCACCCAGCAGGCATGGAAGGATCTGTCTTTCCATGACACATGGGGTCACAGAAGAAAGGCTGGAGCAGCATGTCTGTGCACTCACAAGGTTTTCTCTTACTTCCCAAGGAATGATTTCCATGAGCATCATTCTCCAGCAGGGTCTGAACACCAATCACAGAATAAGAGACCTCATGGCAGTGTCTCTTAGCACATTTAATGCCCCTCCTCTTCACCTGTCCTGCCTCTACCAAGGTCTCAGAGTGTTTTCCACATCTGCAGTTCTGCTTTCTGAGACAACTTGTAAACACTTTTGAAATGAACAGCATCCAAACATTACTGAGGGGAAAGCAGGAATGGTACAAGTAGCACCCTCATGCTTATAGGCAGGCACCTTAAGAGGGACCCACAGGTTAGTGCCTCTCTGTGCTCTAAGTTTTTGATCAATTTCTGGTTTTATTTACCTTTGCCAATCCCCAAAACACATTAACACTGGTCCTGCCTGACAGGTCATGCAAAGATGATGCACAGACAGGTGTGCAAGACTTCCAGGATTACATAAACCATCTGACCAAAGACCTCTCTGTCATCTTTGAAGCCTAGGTGGGAGTCAGGGCTGGAAATTGAGAGGCTGGAACATGTCTAGAGGGCAAAGGAGCTGGGGAAGAGTCGGGAGCACAGGTCTGAGGAGGAGCAGCTGAGGGAGCTGGAAAGGGGCTCAGCCTGGAGAAAAGGAGGCTCAGGGGGGACCTTGTGGCTCTGCACAGCTCCTGACAGGAGGGGACAGCCAGGTGGGTCAGGCTCTGCTTCCTCTGCACAAATGAGTGACAGGACAAGTAGAAATAGCCTGAAGTGACAGAAAGAAATCACACCAAGGTTGGATATTAGGAAAGATCTCTTCACAGAAAGGGTGGTCAGGCATTGGAACAGGCTGCCCAGGGAAGCTGTGGAGTCATCAGCCCTGGAAGTGTTTTTAAAAACCTGCAGAGGTGGCACTGAGGGACTTGGTTTAGTGGCGGACTTGTCAGTGAAGGGTAAAATGGTCTTAAAGACCTTTTCTAATCTAAATGATTCTGTGATTGGACGCAATGGTCCTAGAGACCTTTTCCAGTCTAAATTATTCTGTTATTCCATGACATCCCTGCACATCCCCATACACTTCTCATCTGCCTTTTCATCATAATTCCAAGGAGCTAAGCACATATATGGTGTAAGCAGAAGAAAACCTTCTACACTTACTTTTCACTAGCTGGTAAGATCCTTACAAATCCATCTGGAAAGGTTTGATTTAATTTTTATCCATGGAGATGAACTTGATAAGTTTTTACCCGAAGAATTAAAGCTCTATAATTTTAATGATATCATTTTAATGGCATGTTGGATATTAAACAGCTTTTAAACTGATTTTCTTTTATTTTTCTGTTTTGGGTTTTTGTTTTTGTTTTCTTTTTCTTACCTTCAGCATGATAAATGCAGACTTCAGTACAGCAACTGCTTTGATTTCATTTGGAGCACTCCTGGGGAAAACAAGTCCCATTCAAATGCTGATCCTGACTCTGCTGGAGATCACCATGTTTGCATGCAATGAACACCTAGTTACCAAAGTATTCAAGGTACAACTATTTAGCAATCATTGTTTTCTCTTTATAACAAATGCTTTCACTTGTTAATACTTCCAGTTTGCTTAGTCTAGGCTTTGATTTCTACCACAGAATTAAACCATTAAGTGCTCCAGACTTCTCATTCATCAGACCCTTGTCTTTATGCTGTATAAAGTCTCTGGCATTATTTTGGGTTCCTGTTACAGGCCACAGATGCTGGAGCTTCCATGACTATCCATGCTTTTGGAGCTTATTTTGGTTTGGCTGCAGCTTTCGTCTTGTATCGTCCTGGTCTGACAAACAAACATGACAATGATGAATCCACCTATCACTCAGACATGTTTGCCATGATTGGTAAGTGAAGTAATATCAAAAGCTGATCAGCTGTTCATCCCTCTCCCATCCCAATTTTTTTCTGATTACTTATTATTATGCTACATTAATTTTCCTGAGTATAATTCCGGAGGCAAATTCCTTTTAGTCTCACTAACCACATTTTCAGTGGCACACATATTTTTACAGTTTTTCCTTGCTTCCAAGGATGGAAAGGTGAAATAAAATATATGTTTTCACTGTGCATTAGTGGCGACTTCCTTTCTGCTAAATCTTGTGCTTTTCAGCAGTACTTCCAAAGCAATTGTCCATAATTAATGGATTGAGTTGTCCCTGTCAGGGTAATGAATGTCAGAAACCATATATCTATCTGTCCATGAGAACTGTTCATAGACCAGTTAACCAGATAAAACTTTCAGCTGTATTGATAGATGATAAAGGATTTGCATGTTAGATGATAAAGGATTTGCATGTGAATTGTGTTGCCTGTGCCTCCTGCTCTGGCTGGGGTTTCACAGTGCTGGTGAGCTCTGACAGTGAGAGGGGCATGACAAGGGGTCATTAAAGCCTTCCAGTAAGACTTCTCAGGAGACCTTGCATCAAAATCCCAGCTTCCAGTGTCAGAAAAGCTTCTGCATATTCTATTATTTCTTCCAGAATTTTGGCTATTCCATGTTTCTCATCAATCGTCATCCTCATTTTTTTGTAGCTCTGGTGCATTTGCCCTTGTGACTAAACAGCTTTTGCTTTGTTTTGACTTCTACTCATGCAGGTACCCTGTTCCTTTGGCTTTTTTGGCCCAGTTTTAACTCTGCCATTGCAGAAGCCCAGGTTACAGCCATTATCAACACTTACTACTCCTTGGCTGCCTGTACCATCGTAACATTTGCCCTCTCCAGCTTGGTGGATAAAAGAGGCAAATTCAGTATGGTAAGAATCACACCATAACCTTGTTAAATCGAGTCAACCCTCTGCAATAAGGATGAGTAGGCAGATTCCCAGTGCCCATCTATCTGTCCAGGCTATCTGGAGTCTTTACCCATACTATCCCCAGAATTAGAGGTATTATACTTGTAAAACCTTTAAAGTCTGATGAGAAGTGGCTGAGAGAGCTGAGGGGGCTTAAGAGAAAAGGAGGCACAGGAAGGATCTTCTCACTCTCTACAACTCCCTGAGGAGGAAAGGTTCAACTAGGTGGGGCTTGGCCTCCTCTTCAAATACCAAATGACAGCATGAGCCTCAATTTGCAACAGGGCAGGTTTAGACTGGATATTAGGAGAAATTTCTTCACAGAAGGGGTTGGAAAGCAGTGTAGTGGACTGGGAACATGGTGGTTGTACTGGTTTGATGGTTGGATTTATTAACCTCAAAGGTCTCTTCCACCCTTAATGATTCTGTGATGATTCTCTCTCATTCACAGAACCTGCTGGACCACAGAGACATTAGTCCAGTGTTCAGGTGGATTTTTGAATCTTATTCCAAAGTTCCTACTTGAGTTTCCTTATTACAGCAGCCAAAAATAGGTCTCTCAAGGAAATGAGCCATTCCCTGGAAATCTCAGTGCATCTCCACTGTGGTGGTGTTCTCAGGGCTCCCAGGACGAGAGAAGAGACAAGAATCTTGACTCCATATTTCAGAAGCTGATTTATTATTTTATGATATATATTATATTAAAAGAAAATGATATATTAAAACTATACTAAAAGAATAGAAGAAAGGATTTCATCAGAAGGCTAGCAAGGAAAGGAACGGAATGATAATAAAATCTTGTGACTGACCAGAGAGTCCAAGACAGCTGGACTGGGATTGGCCATTAATTAGATATAACCACATGAGACCAATCACAGATCCACCTGTTGCATTCCACAGCAGCAGATAATTATTGTTTACATTTTTTTCTGAGGCCTCTCAGCTTCTCAGGAGAAAAATCCTAGCAAAAGGATTTTTCATAAAATATGTCCGTGACACTCCACAACAGACAAAACCAAACCAGCTTCTGTCCCCTTGCCCTAAAATCCAGCTCAGTGTGCACCCACCCCTTTCCAGCAGCTGCAGATATTTGTCAGAGCCCAGCATGTGCAAGGGAGCCTTTAGAGGCACTCAGCCCTAAAACAAGCCACTGCTCCTCCTGTGCCACCTCTGCCTTGCTCTGTGTCCCCTCTGCAGGTTCTCATTCAAAATGCCACCTTGGCAGGAGGAGTGGCAGTGGGTACCTGTGCTGACCTGGAAATCCACCCTTTCTCTGCCATGTTCATTGGGGTCATTGCTGGAATTGTCTCTGTCCTTGGGTTCCAGTTCCTGACTGTAAGTATTGAGGACCCAGCTCTGCTCCCATTTTTTATTTCTCTTTGGCGTTCCTGGAGCTCCCTTGGTTTGCTACAAAGGGAGGATAGATACAGTAAATCCAGGTAATGGTGACTTTTATTAATTATTTGATTCTTGTACTTCTGCTCTTTCTTTTGCATACCATCTAGAGATCATGGAAAACCATTAACTCACTGTAAACTTCCTATTTCCCCTCGTTTCAGCCTGTGATGGCATCCAAGTTGAGAATTCAAGACACTTGTGGAGTTCATAACTTACATGGTTTACCTGGAATTCTGGGGGGTATTGCTGGCATCGTAGTGACTGCGATAAAAACAGAAACTAGGTGAGTTATAGAGAGAAGAGAGAAAAGATTTTTTATTTTTGAAGGTCTATTATAATTTGCTACCTAATTTGGATTATGACTTTTTCTCAGAAATGCATCATTGATTTGATGTCAGGCATTGTATTCTCATTTCATTTGGGTTTTTCTTGATCTTCTGCCTTTAACACACTGTTTAAATGCCAAGCTTGTTAGAGATTAAAAGCTCAAATAAAAATAAATAAATTAAAACATCAAAAAGAAACAGCACACTGAACCATTCAAACATAGAACAACCCTTATTATGACTTGGCAATTGCACTGTTGGTATTTGTAAGATTTAAAAAAAAAAGGCAAAATGTTTTTTTTCCACTATTTCCTAAGACTCTAAAAAGATAAAATGCTGGTTGTTTTGACAAAAGGGCTTTCTAATGGTTTCTCTAATGGCTTACAGGACATTAATAACCTTCTCAAAGAACTTGTTTTCAACTGTAGCCTAAAAGAAAGTTAAATTAAATTCATGAGTTCCTTCCAGTACACAGCAATGGCAGGATTTGTTGGACTCGATGTTCTTGGAGATCTTTTCCAACCATAAAGATTCTAGGATATTTTCCTATCAGTCCCCTTGTCCAGCATGCAGCAAGTACAAGTTGTAAGACTGATCATCAGTTTCAAAGTGTAACAATTTTTTGATGGGCAATGGTTTTGTTTTTTACTCTTTTCAGGAATGGTCACGTGCTGACTCCTGCCGTGCAGGCTGCTGCCCTGGGAAGTACACTTGCAATTGCAATTGTGGGAGGAGCACTCACAGGTCAGTGTGATGCTTATAGTGACTAAAAAGTATATTAATTTAGCGGTTTCTCCATGGAGAACTTGAATGTATCAACAATTTTGTGTGAATAATAAAAAAATTGAAATAATTGGCCCCAATGTCAGAAACTCAAATATGGAAAAACATTTTTCCAATGTTTTTGTCTTCAAATTAAGTTCAGGTTTGTCAGGAAGAATTTCTTCTCTGAAAGGGTGGTCAGGCATTGGAAGGGGCTTCCCTGGGAGGTGGTGGAGTCCCCATCCCTGGAAGTGTCCAATGAGTTACTGGATGTGGCACTCAGCACTCTGGTCTGGCTGACAAGATGGTGTTTGGTCTAGGATTGGACCTGATGATCTTGGAGGTTTTTTCCAACCTAAATGTTTATGTGATTCTGTGATTCTGTATATCTCACTGTAAACATGCTCCAAAGATACTGAGTTTTATACCTATAGGAACAATAAGGTGTTGTTTTGGAAGGAACTCTTCTCCAGATTCAGACACTTCAAATTCTGAACAGAAACTAGTCTGAGATCAAGACCTACTCAATGAGGTGTCACACGTTTCCAGGTGTTTGTGAAAACTTCCAAACAAACAAACAGAAAATGAGGCTGAAACAGAAAATTTTGGTCTGAAATCTGGTCAATTACAAGCAAGGTCTTATTTATGCTCTTATTTATGTTTGTATGAAGAAATCAGGAAATCAGTCAGAAAACATAGCTGGATGTCTAGGGCACATCTGAGGGACATTAGTTTGGTAATTTTCTTCATTTTTTTAAACCTCTGGTTTTCCTGCAGGTGCTATTCTAAAGATCCCTTTCTTGGGACAAGTATCTGACCAGAACTGCTTTGATGACTCTGCCTATTGGGAGGTAAGATGCAACTCCTTTTATTTTCATTATATTGGAGGATGTACAGCCACTGCAGCCTCACTCTCCTGGGCTTTGTGGTTTGCACACATGAGTCAGAAAGGCTGCCTGTTCAAAATTCAAAAATTCAAAATCCTGCTCTACCTCAGGCTGTGAATTTATCAAGGCCAGGCCACCTTCAGGATAATTTTTGGCCACCTTAGGTAATCATGCCTTTCTCATTGGACTCACATTGAACAAAAAAGCAGAAGAAGACACAACAAATTGAGATCACAGTGGAGGCCTTTATCTCTCTCTTATGTGCTCACTGTATCAGGTATCCTCTTCCTTATCAGAGACTGATAGCATATTCTTAATTTAGTCAATATGAAATTTATTGTTTTATGCCAGGACAAACCCAAATAATATACCTTCCTTGTAAATAAAATGTGAAGTTAAAGGAAATTTTATTCATTTTTTTCAATAAATTAAACACTTTTTCTATTAAGAAAACCCTGAGTTCATCTCCCAGTATATAGAATTGATGGCTCATGTCAGGCTGTGTCAATGTTAATAAACAGACGTACATTATATACAAATAGAATTCCATTTTTGGCACATTTTAATCTTCTTTTATGGCAAAAGCAAATCTATATATCCTTAATTGAGCTCTTCTTTGTTTTTCATGGCAGGTTCCAGAGGAGGAGACAATACCTGAAATTCACTCCAGCCACCGTGATGAGCACAGCAGATTTGAAGCTGCCATGTAGAAAAATTATTAATCTGCAGTATTTGTCCTAATGATGCTCTTTTCTGTTTCCAATGCTAAGAAACAACATCCAAGTATTGTCCCAGCCACACCAGGTTTTCAAGAAAAGGCTGAAGATGTATATATTTTTGTAAAAGAAAACAAGTTTGATTTTAGATTACTTAGTCATTATGCCAAGCTCAGGTGAATAAATTAAGTCTTTCTAATATATTTGTTCATCAGAAAAAGGCACCACAAATTGCTCTTTAAAATTATCTATATTTTATCTTTTGTTGTCACTGACAACAATATAGCTGTTGTAATAAATCTTGAGTTTCAAGATTATTACAGGACAATATATTTGATTGAGAGATTTCTGAGTTACATACTTCAACTGTATAGGGGTAATCAAAAAGAAATTAATTGATATTTTTTATATGGATTTGAAAAAACTTTTCACCAGAGTACCCCAGCTTAAATTTTTGAGAGAGTGTGTTGTCCTGTTTTCTGATGGAGGACAAAACATGCTGTATTTTGAAGGTTGATTATGACAGGAAGCAAAATGTTGAAATAATTCTTATGGCAAAGAACAGAATACAGTGATTGGTAAGGTAATATGAGTATCAAGATTCATTGTTAATATGTTTATTGAAAGGGAAAAGAAAGTGAAATTGTAAAAAAATCATTATTGTCATAGATCTATTTATTTATTGTCACAGATTTAGTTAGTTTCAAGGACATAATAAGGGAACTGAGTAGGAGCTATGAAAACCAAGTGATTGCATAATAGGTCTTATTCTATTCAACAGTAATAAGTGGATTGTAGCAATGTTAATTGTGGTATTCACATGCCCTCTGAACAGAGAGAAGCTGTGAGACAAGCAGAGAAGAAGGAAAACACAATTCTTATCTCGCTTGCTGTGCCTGTTTTGTGCTAAAGTAGAATGCAATGTGGAGATTGTTTACCCAAAGTGAGGATGTTTTGTTCCCTGGGCCTATCAGGGCCAAGAAATGTGTGTGTGTGTCAGACTGTCATGGGAGAGAGAATCAGAGATGAGTGCAGTGTGAGCAGTTGTGAGCAAGAGTGAATGCATGGCAGATTCAGTTTAGATGAAGTGTACATAGTACAGTATAATAAAGCAATTCCTTAGCCCTCTGATGATGGAGTTAGAGGCATCATTCTCTCACCCCCTCATCGGAGTCACCTATTACCGCACCTGAGTGGGCGCAGCTGGTGAGAGAGAGACGGTGAATCTTGTTTCTTGAATCAGAAGGCTTGATTTATTAATATATGATATAATACATTATAGTTATACTAAAAAGAATATAGAGAGAGGTTTTGCAGAGCAGCTAGGCTAGCTAGGAAGAGATAGCAAAAAAATCTACAACAAAGTTGTGTTCAAGGACTCAGTCCCCTAGCTTGCACTGGTGATTGGCTCTTAATTATAAACATAGAAAATGAGCCAATCAAGGTGTTCCTGTCGCATTCCCCAGCAGCTGATAATAATTGTTTACCTTCTCTTCTGGGGCCTCTGGCCTCCCGAAGACGCAGAAATCTGAAAGAAAGGATTTCTGTGGAGAAATGTCTGCAACAGTCACCTTTGATTTACAATAGTTAATGGCAAGAAATATAACCTGGACTAATGCCAGCTCCAGAAAAACATGAATTGTTTGGAACTGATTGGAAAGAAATTATGTTCAACCTGCAGAAGGCTCGGCAGAGAGCTTCCATGGGGCAAGTCACTGACTCTGAAGTCACTTTCTTCTAAAAGAAGTGAAAGCAAAAAGAAGAAAACTGAAGCTAAATTGAGGGAAATTAACTTCATCAGAGAAGTGATGGCAGTAGCTGCTCAGTCCGGAGAGAAAAATTGAGGCAGCTGAAGGAATTCCATGAAGTGTCTTTGTGCATGGGATAATCCATTGAGAGACAATGGATGGGAAGTGGAACTCAAGCAGCAGGAACACAGTGTCTCAATCCATCATTCATGGAAAGCTACTGCTGATGTCTGAATAACAAGCCAAAGAGGGTGAACTTTCAACCTTTTTTTTTATACTAGGATCTTTTATCAAGTCTTACTTATCAGACTTAAGGGGAAAACTCCTCTCATATAAAATAGCACATACATTTTAATTTCTGCTGATGTATTTTTCCTTGAAAATCTTTAGAAAGATATAGGTAGGGCTGTCCCATATGTTATACCTGCTGTATACTGCTACATATGTCAGATTTCTATCCATGAATAAAAATACATTTGTTGTATCACACTCTAGTTCAGATAAGCTCTTTTGGAAATGTTCAATGACTGACTCTCTTATACCTTGTTGGCTGTAAGATGACCTTTATCCTCTCAAAGCTGTCACACATTCATTTTGTAAAAATTGGGGAAGCATTTAACAATGTAAATATTGCATTTGTAAAAATTTTAGAAGTATTTTGTGCATAATTTATGAAGTGTTGAAGTACTTGAAAAATATTAATCTCTGATCAGCCTGTAAAAATCTTATCTTCAATACATTAATTTCACCCCTTAAATTCCTGCTTGGGAGTTCAGAGGGTCTTTCATTCACCTTAAAGCAGGTGAGGTAATTTCACTAGTTTTGAGTGCTGACCACACAGGAACACCTGAGTGAGGAAGCATCACCCACTGGCAGTAAATTAATAATTTGAATTATAGCAATTAATAATTTGAATTGGTTGGAAAATACATCCAAGATCATCAAGTTCGACCTTGGAGGGATTATCATCATGGCCAGTAAATCACATTGAGAATGTCATGTTTACTCACTTCTGGAACACTTCCAGGGATGGTGGCTCCCCTGCTTCCCTGGGGAGCCCGTTCCAGTGTTTAACCTCTCTTCCAGTAAAGAATTTTTTCCTAATATCCAGCCTAAACCTTCCCTGGTGATTGATGCCTTCAATAATAACATATAGGGGTTCTTTTAAAATCTAAAAGGGAAAAAATGAACTATACATTTTTGTTTTGCAGCTCTCCTTGTAATCTTTCCATAGTAATCCATACCCTCATCCTCTCAGTATTCATTGTCCCCAAACTTCTTTTTCAGAATATTCCTCTCCCAGAGAAATCAGTCCCTTAGGGTCTCTCAAAAAACAGAGTAAGGAGATAAATCCCTTTGCTTTACCAGAACTTTAAATGCTATTTTTTTTCCATGTGACCATGCCCTTGAAGTATACAACTTGTTTCTCCAAAGGTTTTTACCCTAATTGCTCACACCCACATTGCCGATACCAATGGCATTTGGTTCTCTGGCTTATGGCATTTTCTTTGGTTGCTTATTTCCCAATTTGTCAAAACTTTGAATGAGCAGACCTTCATAAATAATCAGTTACAACTTCTGTGCAATACATGACTGGATGCTTAAAAGACAAAAGTCGAAATTATTTTACTAAAAAGCCTTTTGTTCTTCCATGAGGAAGCATGGAAGCTTTATAATGGCAGGAAAAGAAAGTAAGGAGTTAAACAAGACATGGAGTGAAGGATGAGCTTAAAGGATGGGACTGAAAAGTAAACAAAAGTTAAAGTACAACTACCCTAAATTTGAAGCTCATAATCATCAACATTTCTTTTCTTTCTCATAAAAGACTGGCAATGTTTTATCCCTTCCAACAACCACCCAACACTCTTCCTGTCTTACCTTTGTTCTCACTTTGACTTTTTTTACATTAAGAGAGTTTATATAAGGTGTTGTAGAGTGGGTTTTTTTTGGTTTTGATTTGTTGTTTTTTTTTTTTTTTAATGAGTAAAACTTCAATGATATCTTCTTTAAACTAACAAAAGGTCAAGCTTACTTTAAACTAACTAAAGGTCAAGCTTACTGGTCAGGCTTTTCAGACTACCAGTGGGTGTCAGTGGGTGACCATAGCTTTGAAGGCTATTGCGTAGTTCTCCACTCCTGCCTCTGTCAGAGCAGTATCTTTGTATTTCATTCATACTGAAAAGAAAATGTATTTGAAAGCTATTGGCTGAATATTTGCTTTCAAAATTTCTTTTAACATTTGTGCTCAAATCTACTGCTGAATAAATGCATTATTTGAATGATCAGATGACCAGCTGATTTGTTTGACCTTTCTTGGGGATGTCTCCTTTCTCTCTTACTGGAATTACCCTTTTCTCAAATATATTCTCAAATATATTATCTTAAATATAATATTCTCTATATATTATTTCTCAAAATATACATAAGAAAATATGTCTCCTCTTGCCAAAGGAGAGTTCTTCATGTTCTTCTAAGCCCCCTGCAAACTGTTTACCTTTCAGCTTCCTCTCATTTCCTTGCTACTGGTTAAATTCCAGATATATGTGGAAAACTTGACATTTTCAATGCCTTTTTACCCACTCTGGAAAAGTCAAGTAGAATCAGGCAAACTGGAGCACAGCTGGACACTGGCCATGGACTTTTTCCAGGATATCCTCCAGGTAGGTGAAATGTCCTGATCTCTCCTCTGGAGCCCCTGGGGTCAGCAGCAGGCTCAAGGTGAGCCAGGCCAAGAGCAGCCTTGCTCAGGTCCCTCTCCCATCCTTGCTCTGTTGGGGAAGATGAAACAGGAATGCCTTATAAATATGATTGTCTGGCAAAAGATTTTGAGAATATGGAAACTATAAGCGAGATTGGAATGAAAGCAAGCTTTGAGATCCCTCAGTTACTGAACAATGGGAAAACAATGGTGTGGCTGGCTGAAGGTAATCCTCTTTTGATGGAACAATACCCTCTGCTTCCAGACAGGACCAAGGGTGAGAGCAGACCCCACTAGCTTGGCAGAAGGAGCCCAAAGAGGAGTTTGTAGGGTTTAAAATGTAGCACAGTGTGGTAATGTAGTGATTCTTATAGGCGGTATGGAAATGCTATAGGATTTGTATATTGTACTAGATTGGCTAGTGAGAATCAGAATATTCAACACAGAAGAAGATTTATTGTATTGTAATGGGAACCTCGCTCTTAGCTCTTGCCTCTTAGCTCTTACCTTTCTATACTCTTACCCCTTTTACTCTCTTATGCTTTTACATTCTTACCCTCTCATCCTCTCTACCCCTCTCTTCTCTTGGGCCTGCTTTCCAAGCTGTGGCTGGCAGCTCCCAGCAGGGCCCTGCACCCAGACCCCTTGCAATAAACCCCAAATCCCAGCAGGGCCCTGCACCCAGGCCCTTTGCAATAAACCCCAAGTTCCATGACCTGGCTTCAGAGATCTCTCATCTCCGTCCATCCCAACTGTGCTACCCCCTGGTGCTCCTACACTCTCCCAGCCTGGCCCAGGTCCCACTCCCAGGCTTGCTCAAGGCCCCACTCCCAGGTTTGCTCAAACCCCTCTCCCAGTCTCCCAGCCATGTGCCAGGGCCTTTTTCCTCTGGGTCTCTGCTGCCCCATTCCCTGGGGAATTCCCCCATTCCCTCCTCTCCTCTGCCTCTGGCCATGTCTCTGCAGGGACTCTGACACCTTTGGGAGAGGAGGACAAAGGGCTCAGCCTTGAGGCACTGCACCTCACACAACCTTCAGGTTCTGGCCTCAAGGCCACATGCAACTTCACGTTCAAGATTTCTGCTGGAAAACTCTTCCAAACATTGTTCTGTGGGCTGTGACTCAATTTTTCCATCCTGTCTTGCCCTTGTCTTGCTCTTTCAACACTTCCTGCTCTGCTGTTCACTCTCCTATACATCCAAGTTAGGCTCTACCTCAGCCCCCTTTCCTCAGCCAACAGAAGACATCTTTTCCCAGTGCTGTGTCCAGTTCTGGGATTCCCAGTGCCAAAGAGAAATGGACAGACTGGAGAGAGTCCAGCAAAGGGCCACAAAGGTGCTGGAGTGATTGCAACATTGCTCACATGAGGAAACACAGAGAGGTGGGAGTTCAGCCTAGAGGAGAGAAGGCTCAGCAGGATTTTATCAGTATAAACACCTGTGGGGAGGATCAAATAAATGAGAGCCAGACTCTCCTCAGTGTGTGCCCAGTGCCAGGACCAGAGGCCATGGGCACACACTGAAACACAGGAGGTTTCAGGAATTTTCAGGAGGTTCAGCTCTGAACATCAGGAAACACTTTTATATTATGAGAGTGACTAAGCACTGGCACAGGCCACCCAGGAGATGTGGAGTCTCCCTTCTTAGGGTCATATAATTTTATAGGTCCTTGGAGATGTTCAAAACCTGTCTGGACATTGGCTGGGGCAAGTGGCTCTTGGTGACCCAGCTTGAAAGGGGGACTGGACCAGACAAATTCCAGAGTCCCCTCCAACCTCAATAAATCTGTGATTCTGTGATTTCAAATTCCCAATGAATTCAACGGAATCAAAGTTATGCTACCCATAAACAGTTCTGTGAAAAGGCCTGGGAAGCATGGGAGAAAGCAATTGCACAATCTGAAAACAGGAAAGGTGTCCTGTTTCCTCAAACCTTGAGAAAAATAACAGACTGTCAGGCTGATGGGTTTATTAGAGGCCTGCAACTGGGTTATGTGTGAAGAACTGTATAGAGATTCTCACACTAACTGTTTTACCTGTCTAAAAACAGATGCATCTGCTCTCAGCTTGTGAGTCTCACATTCATACATCACACACTTTAAAAAAAAATTAATCTCTTTGCACTACACCCCTGGGCAGTGGAATTTTGATTCCTCAGGGGGATCAAGGATATCTGTGCTAAAGGCAAAAACATGATTAATCAGTAACCTGGACAGCGTGCAGAATTTATGGCTTTTATGGCAAATGTCAGGTTGATGACCTGAAGTTATCCCTGTTCTTGGACTTTCACACTTGCCCAGTGACCCATACTCACCCAGTTACATTGGTTAGCAAACATATATATGCTCCTGTGGCCTTCAGAGGGTTCATTAGGAAGCACATGGGAAGAGAACAAGAATAAAACACATCCTTCTAGAGAAAAAGTTTTATGGACTAACACAAGAGCCTCTCAAGCACAATTATTTCAGGAGGACAGAGATCCAGAGTCCACATTTTCTCTTTTCTGTGGCAAATACTTGGCTGAATAGAGATGGGCTGGAACAGCAGCACTTCCATTAGTTTTGTGTTCATCCTGGCTTTTCTCTCCATTTTGAAAACAGCAGGTTTCTGGAACAGCAGCACTTCCACTGTTTTAGTGTTGATCGTGGCTTTTCTCTCCATTCTGAAAACAGCAGGTTTCTGGAACAATGACCGAAGACAGAACTTTCCTCCAGGTCCAAGACCATTACCTATAATTGGAAACCTTCTTTTGTTTGACTTGAAGAGACCCTACAGAACTTACCTAGAGGTACTCATTTTCTTTTCTGTTGGTCCTATCAACCAAGCCTCATAGTCTAAGATGTCAGAGAGTTTCTCCTATTGCACCCAATGTATTTCATCCATGCATGAGCCTTTAGCAAGGGACCCAGAGATGGTTATTTGAGCAGAAAATGTTGAATGCAGCATGGTTTCTTGACTGTAATATTTTATCCAGGTGCCAGCCTTCAACAACTTTCAAATTAATAGCAAGCATCCACCTTATTTTGGTGGTAATTTTGAGAAAAAGATAACAGAATAAGGAATGATTTTGATATGTGGTGTAACCCTCTCTGCCTTCAGCTGATTGATGTACCTGGAGCTGTGACTGCAGCATCTTGACTTCACTGATTTATCAACATTCTCATCTCCCTTTCCTCTTTTCTTCCCCAAAAGTTGACCATATAACTATGTACTCTTAATATTCAGGGCCAACCTTTGCCAAAATATTAAATCTTTCAGTTTTCTTCTAGTGCTTTCTTTACCTAGCTTATTGCAGAGCTTTGCTGACTTTGAGTTAGAAGAGGTCTATGAACCTGCTCCTTTTCTTAGAGTTTTTTTATATTTAGACATTAAAATTACACATCTTCCCTGCTGATGATTTTGAAAGGCATATTTGCACCAACAAACCTATATGGATGTTGTACCCACAAATCAAAAGACTGCTTAGATGCAATATCTGAAATATCACTGCAGCTCTCCCACACAGTCCAGTCATGTTGACAAAAGCAAGTTCCATCTGTTTTCAGGCCAGCAGAACCAACATGTATCTGCTGTAATTCAGTGATTCCTTTCTGGTGCTGGATACTGGCTCTCTGACTTGAGCACAATTCAGATATGTGTCACTGCTCCTGCTGTTTCAGCTGGCTGTACTTGCTCAACACTTGCTGAACATTTTGCATCTTGATGCTAAATAGATGCCTTCTGTTTCTCTCTGCAAACCCATTAGAAAATGAGTGCAGTCAGGAAAGCCCTCTCCAGTAGTCAGAAGAATCAGGAACACCGAGTTACATAAAAATAAATCTACCTGTATCAGCTAAAAGACTGCCACTTTGTCTCTGAGACAGATTCATGGTGCATGTAATCACGCATAAAAAGCTTGAATGTATCTAATGCTAAATCCTGGCCCAGAAACAAACTGATTTATTTTTAATAAAATAATGGTACCAAACACTTGAACAGGTTGTTCAGCATAGCCTATGCACAAAAGAAACACAATAGCATGGAGCTAAGTGTGAAAACATGAGTCAAAAATTGAATTTACAAGGGTTTCTGAGGGCAGACAGAACTCTGAGTGCAATCCTTTGCTGACTTGGGGTTTCAGCTGTTGATACTTCTGCTCAGTTCAGCACAATGGAACTCTTCTCCCATTTAGTCATTATCCACCACAATGTCTGGCATGTTCCCATCATTTAAATCTAATGCTAAATCTGCCTTTCCCTGTAGTCAGGAAAATATCCACCATGTGAGTAACACAGAGGCAGGACTGGAAAATAAGCAGCACTGGAACAGATTATGAATTTCTCTGTAGCCTGTAAAAGTTGTAAATCACTGTTCTCTTCTCCTGACAGCTGTCCAAAAAATATGGTCCAGTCTTCAGCGTTCAGATGGGGCACAGGAAAGTTGTGGTGATTTCTGGCTATGAGACAGTGAAAGAAGCTCTTGTAAACCAAGCAGATGCATTTGCAGAGAGACCTAAAATCCCAATCTTTGAAGATTTGACTAAAGGAAATGGTAAGCTGGTCTTATTCTTCCTAATCAGCTTGACCTACTCTTTTTTTCCCCCTATAGAAAAAGCAGGAGCTGGAACAACAGATCAGAGATCTGATTTTGGATCAGAGATCACAAAAGGCATTGGAAATAGGGAGAAATTTCATTGACTTTAGCACACTTAGTGTTGACAGTGGCAACAAAACAACCATAACCTTAAAAATAACTACAGCAACATAAAATGGATAGTGACACACTTCCAGGGTCTAGAATAGAGCATACTTGCCAGAAAAGCATTTCTAACTCTCATGATATGGCTCTGAACTTGTGGGGTTTTGGGCTTATCATAGAACAACCTTTTCTGAAACTAATATTCTACTGTTGCTCATCATTTCAGTGGTAAATAGTGCTTTTAAATTCAGAATGTGACAATAGATAGCATGTAGCACATAGAGAACTGTGGATTTATTTTAAAAAGGGAAATACTCTCTAATGAGATGAGTTTAAAAATAAGAATTTCACACCCAAACTTGATTCTAATTTAGCATAAGAATTTCATATTTATGTCTCCAAAGATCCTTGGAAAAATTCAGGAATAATTCTGTGAACATTTTAACAACTGCATCTTTTGATCATATTATTGCATAGAAGCTTGCTTTTTACTTTTTTTATTAATTTGGGGAAAAAAAAAAAAGTTGAGATCATCAGTTAAATGAAAAGAAATTGTGTGAAAAAAAATACAGTGAAAAAAATGGATGGTGGAGGTTTTAAGACATTACCTAATTTTCTAAGACATATTTTCCTACTTAATTTTTTTCCTGCAATCATCAGAGATGTTAGTTCAATTCCTCTTCCAAACTATGATGATCAGCAGTTTGAACTTGAATTTCCAATGTCCGCTTTCTTTCAGTGACAAGTGTCTTTGAGGATATATATTCTTCTTAAGATTGATTAAATAAACCTTAAATATTTATTCTTTGCTTGTGTAATGAACTTATTGCTGAGGATTTAAAATACTTAAGGCACAGTTGTGTGGTTTTCCTCATCTGGATGCAGTTTAACTTGTTTTAAAAGTTACTCTACTAAACATCTCCATTCTATGCTTACAAAATTATTTAAAATCTTGTGCCCCATTGAAATGTTCTCTTGGTCTCAGGGGTTGTTTTTGCCCATGGTGAAAACTGGAAGGTGATGAGAAGGTTTACCCTCACAGCCCTGCGAGACTTTGGGATGGGCAAAAAGGCCATTGAGGATCGGATTGTGGAGGAGTACGGGCACCTGGCAGAGTCCATCGCCTCCCAGGAAGGTGGGTGGCTCTCAGCACCTCTGCTGGCCACAGTGACTCTGAGATATGCACAAGCTTCTCTTTCCCAGCCTGGCTGTCAAAGGAGGAGTCAGGATTCTTTTGTTCTTGTTCTCAAGGTTGTTTATTATTTTTTATTTTTATCTATAACATTCTTTCTCTGACCCGCTGAGGTCTGTCTGGCAGGTTGGGTTAAGGCACACTGATTGCCTTGGGACAGTGTTAACATTTTTTATAAAAAACTACATGTACATTATTTACCATAACTTCCCAATCCCTATCACCTATATTAGACAGTGAGTTTCTACCTTAAACCAACCCAGAAGTGCCAACATCACAGCAGAAGATGGAGGCCAAGAAGAAGAAGGAGAAAGGCTGGACACGCCCAGATTCCTCCCTCTTGGCTTCTGAAGTCCCATTCTAAAAACCCCAAAAATCTATTTTTCACCCCGTGAGAAACTTTATTATTCTACTTAAACTTTCTTGTCTTGTAATTCTTCATATAAAGGTTGGTAATTGTTTTTCCATGGGTCCAGATCAAAGGCACAGGGGTCCTGGGCTTTTTGCCAAGGTCTCCGAGCCCCCCGGGCAGGGGCTCGAGTCCTCCAGGGCAGCCAGAGGAATTTCCTGGGTTCCGACAGGTGGGCTGTTCCTTCTGCAAACCCATGGCATCACAGAATGATTTGGGTTTAAAGGGACCTTAAAGCTCATCCAGCCCCTTCATGGGCAGGGACACCTTCCCTTACCCAGGCTGCTCCCAGCCCTGTCCAGCCTGGCCTGGAACACCTCCAGGAGCGGGGCAGCCACAGCTTCTCTGGGCAGCCTGTGCCAGGGCATCACTACCTCTAAGGTTTTGTCCAAGTATGCAAAGGCTTTTTGAGCCTTCTCAAGTTCAGATCTTTTTAGGAAATGTACACCAGTTTGATGAATTTGGCTCCTCTGGCATTTTTGTGTCCTGCTATGGCATTCTGACATTGGATAATAATCAGTGTTAGCAATCAATCATAAACAAATAGCTATATTTAATAATAAATTTATATTTACAAATTACATCTCTTTATTACAATGTAACAAATTCTCTTGTTCCTTGTCTAGGAAATCCCATTGATGCCAGCAAAATAATTAATGCAGCAGTTGCTAATATAATTGTGTCAATACTGCTTGGAAAACGATTTGACTACAAAGACCCCAGATTTGTGAGACTTGTAGCTATGACCAATGAAAACATGAGGCTTGCTGGGAAACCTTTGGTTACGGTAATGATTCACATGTTTATGTTGCTGTTCCACTGCATGCCAATAGCAATACTAGTGATTAGTTTCTTCTATTAAACAGGAAAATCTGAGACTTTGAGAGATAATTGGTTTACAAAGCAATTCTTAGACAAAAAACCGTTGAGAGACAGTATGGGAATCATGAAGTCAACAATCAAGCCCCCAGTCTCTCAAAAACATATTCAAGATAGAGTTTGAAGAGTCCTAGTGAGTGAAAAATACCTTTGTATGTTTGCATGCAATGCTGCCACACCCTGGATTGATTTATGTTTATCTAGGTTTTGAAAAAGAAAAAAAATGTTAGTGGAAGAGCTGGCCAAAGCAATAAAAAAAATTGCTGGCCAACATTTCCATCTGCCTGGTGGCAGCTTGAAGCTGTTTGAGCCTGATATCTACACTATTCCAGAAAAATAGTAATTTTACAAGATTATTACATCTATTTGGTTGTTCTTGATGAGTTTTCTACAATTCATCCACCCAGTTTTTCAAGTTCCTAAGAACAAAATATCTTAAGTTTTTGACTTTGTATCTGCAAGGATGGCCAAACATTGTTAATTTGTTTCTGTAGTGTTTTCAGAGCTCTGGCTGATAAACTCTCTCTAACAACTTCCACTCCCACAGATGTACAATATCTTTCCATACCTTGGATTCCTCCTAAGGGCAAACAAGCCTCTCCTTCGAAACAGAGATGAATTTCATGATTTTGTACGAGTTACTTTTGTAGAGTACCTCAAAAACCTGGACAAAAATGACCAAAGAAGTTTTATTGATGCCTTCCTGGTTAAACAGCAGGAGGTAACTGAGTATTTTCTTGTTGATTCCATCTCTTATGATTCTATGAAGACATTTGGAATTTTCTTTCAGTCCTTACAGCTGAATTTCTTTAGGGAAGCTGTCTTTGAGAAAATACATATGACAAAGTGGTAGAGTTGAACAGATACTTCATGCTGTTGAAATTCCAACCTCTTAATCAGTGAACATTTATCCTTATTTATTTTCTTCAGACTGTATAAATATATTTACCAAGGCTGCATCTTTTTATCTGCTCTCTCTGCTGTCCAAGTTCTTCTGGGTCTTTTGAATACATAACACTTTACAGAATGGAATCACTACCTGGGCTTTACTGGGACTTATTTGGGGTCTCTAAATATGGTTGGGTCACCTTCCCCAAAGGCAGCTCCCTTTGCAGATGGTCCCAGTAAATACAAAGATAGGTCAGCACTCTTCTCCAGGCACAAGCCCAAAGCTCTTCCTTGTCTTTCACACTTCTTTAAAATACAGGATTTATATCTTGGCAAGTACTTATCTACATAAACTGCATTTTTACGTGGGAAAGCTTTGAGTTTTCAACCTTTTATCTCAACAACTTTTTTCAGGAGAAATCCACTACCAATGGGTATTTCCATAATGGCAACTTGCTAAGCTTGGTGAGCAATTTGTTTACTGCTGGTGTTGAGACCATTTCCACCACACTAAACTGGGGCTTTCTGCTGATGCTAAAGTACCCTGAAATCCAGAGTAAGTGGTTTAATGATAGATACTGTTACACACAGGGAATAAGTGACCAAACAGGAACCTGGAGGATCAACACATCAGCACAACCTAACAGGCCAAGTTACAAAAAGCTGAGATTTCTAGCCAATTATTGTCTCTGTGCCCTCTGGTTCAGACCCAGTGGGGCAGAGTTCATACAGGCCAGGCCCTCTGCTTAGGGAAATCTCATTAATTAGTAAGTAAAGAGCTGTCCTGTGTTGGTCAATGATTCTATTCCAAGTTTCCCTCAGGATCTGTCAATAAACCAAAGGTCTGTGCAGATGTTAAATGAACTGTACTAAGGCTTTAGGGGCCTGAGAAGATTCAGGGAATTGCCTTTGTCTGGCAGCTCCATTCCAGCTGATGGCACAGGGTTGTTTGAAGTCAAATGGGGTTTTTGAGACAACCCTTGGGCAGACAATAGATCTTTAGACAGAAGAGACGACAGAAGAAAATAGATTTTTAGACAGAAGAGAAAAAAAGTCTTTAGGTTTCTTGTTGATAAAGAATCAATCAAACACTGTTGTCCTGTTCACCTCCCATTATTTTTGAAAGGAAAAAAAGATTTTTGGAGAATTTATGATTTTTACTCCAGATCTATTATACTTTACATCAGTAAAGCACAGTGTCTCAGGGGTGAATGAGTCCTTGCATCTTAAGAGTTGATTCTTTCTTCAGAAAAGGTCCAAGACGAGATAGAGCAAGTGATAGGATCCAACCCCCCGCGGATCGAGCACCGAGCTCAGATGCCATACACAGATGCTGTCATCCATGAAATTCAGAGGTTTGCCAATATCCTGCCACTGGATTTGCCTCATGAGACTGCTGCAGATGTCACCCTCCAAGGCTACTTCATCCCCAAGGTGAGATGCCTACAGGATTGCTTCTTTTAACATCTCTTCTTTCTGAATTTGTCCACGAATTCATTCCACTGTCCTATTTTGCAGGGAACCTACATCATCCCTTTACTGACCTCAGTCCTGAAAGACGAGTCGCAGTGGGAGAAACCAGACATGTTCTACCCTGAGCACTTCCTTGATGCCAATGGGAAATTTGTGAAGAAAGATGCTTTCATACCTTTCTCAGCAGGTGCTTTCTCTTTTACATGTATACAGAACACACAGCAAAGATGCTTCTGTGCATTCCTGCTTCCTTTTTCCATGTTCCTTTTAAAAAGTCATAAAAAATGTCAACTGGGTCAAGTTTTCATAAAGTGTGACAACAAAAAATCCCAAAATTCTGTGTAAAATCAAAGGACAGAAGGGGCTTGCCCTTTGAGGCTTCCCCAGTGTGACATTCACCTGAATTTACACACCTACACCATTTCCCAAATCATGGGAGATTCCAATCCTGCTCCTTCTCTGGCATTTCTCCTGCTTTGCTGGCTCTGTAATTGCTCTTTTCAAGTTCCCATACATCAGTCTCTGGCTAATTTATCTGTCATATCCACAACACTCTCCATTTTTTTTAATCAACCCTATTTGTATATTTTCAACTCTGTATGATCTTTGAATAAGATTTTTTCTTGTCACACTCACCATCCAGTACATTGTATTTTTTTCTTTCTTTTTCTTCTTTCTTTTTAGAAGAACTTATGATACTTCCAGTTCCCAGGTCTTCTTTTCCAGACTTAAGCCTAGACATCCCAGCTGAAGCACATCCAGGGAATGTCAGGTCTGGGCATTCCCTGGAGAGTTTATTTCATATCACAGCCATTTTCAGTCACACAAGCGTGTTAAAACCAAATTTTAGTTCAGCTTTTTGTTAGTTCTGGCCTTGAATCATCATGCTATGAATAAGGCAGCTTACTAGCTACTGGATTTGACAGGACTTATATTTACAGCACTTTTGAATATTCATAGAATATCTCCTCCACCTGGCTCCTCACCCCACTCTGGCCAGCATTTGTGAATCTTCAAGGAATTTGCTGACAAATTTTCGTACAAAAAATTGCCTATGAGTTGACTAATAGACCTAAAGTCTAGGCTAAACCAGTTGGTTTGGAATGCAAAAATTCAGCCAAGTAGAAGAAAATTGTGAAAATGAAGTAAAAATTCAGATTTTATTGAAAACTGGAGTTAAGGAATTCAGACTACATTTCCATACATTTCTCTCCAAATGCAAGCATTCAGACAAAGGAAAATAAATACCCATCATCAGCTGGCTTTGGTATGGTACTTCTGAAGATCAAAATTCCTCTTTGTTAACTTGTACCCAAAAGAGTTTTAAAATGTGTTCTTTATTCATACCTAGGACATAACATTCAAATGTTCTGGATTCCCACTGACCTTTTTCAGGTCAAGAGCTGATAAAAGGGTTTTTTTCCTTCCAATACTAAAGAAGCAGCTCACTGATTCTCTTGTGGTCCTTTTGCTTTTTGTTCCAGGGAGGAGGATCTGTGCTGGGGAGACTCTTGCCAAAATGGAGCTCTTCCTCTTCTTCACCAGTCTCCTGCAGAGGTTCAACTTCCTCCCTCCACCTGGAGTTTCCAACTCAGACCTGGACCTCAGTCCTGCCATTTCATTTAATGTCATCCCCAAACCCTATAAAATGTGTGCTGTAGCACGCTCCTAGAGCTCTAATCTACTGTGCTGCTAAAATGTTTAAATCACTTTTCCATGGCATCTGTCTTCTTAATTCTTTTACCAAAATAATAATCCATATTTCAATTAAGGTTTCCAGTACTTCTAAACGAAAGTGGTGTTCTTTTATTTTTTGGGAGAGGGCAGAAATGGACCAGAAGTGTGAAGTAAATGATGGCTCATGGATTAATCTCTTAGATCACCTAATCTTGGTTAAATAATACAGGTCTTCAGCTTTCCTATTCTTGCTGCTATGTTCACTGTTTGTTGAAAGCATATCTCAAAAAATGCTCCCAAGTCCAGGTTTTCCTCAAAGACATATGGGCTATGAAGCTGTGCTTAGGTTGTACAAGGAGATAAATGCAGGATGTTCAGAGTTTGAGGCTGTCAGAACAGAAGGGCTGTTTGACCTTGGCAGGAAGCTGGGTTTGAAGCTGGACTGGATATCCTGATGTCCCCCAGTGCCTCAGTGCAGCTTCTTCCCTTGGCTCTTCTCCCTACCTCAGTTCCATGTGCAAAGAAATCACAGTTCTGTACTTGTAGATCACTTCTGAGGAAAAACCTTAAGCCAAGCTGACATGAATCCAGGTCTTTAAGATTTTCTCTGAGCATTCCTTAAATGGATAAACTCAGTACATAAAACATACACAGAGGGAAATGTCTTACCTATTAAAGCCAAGGTTTGTGAAATTGAAGTCTCAGGAGCTCCCAGGTCAAATCACACAACTGTGGCCACAGCTCCACACATACAGATCAACAGTGAACCTTCTGGAAGAGGCCTCAAATCTCATCAAAACAAACCTTCTGATCATTCTGCAGCTCTGTCCAAGAGCATCCACCGTCAAGTAGAGCTAAGACCATCTCCTAAATGTCTGGATTTATGTTCCCTGGTTCATGTTACCCTGTTTATGTGTGCATGACAACCCCAAAGTAACAACACCCACAGCCAGTCTATCTTAAATCACCCAGTGTTGGGGAAAAAAATTAAATTAATTATGGCTTGCCTCTGTATCTATCCAGCACTGTAATGCAGCAGCTCATTCTTCAGTTATTATTTCAACTTCCTTATGTGTAAGCTGAATTTGACTCCTACTCACTGCCCTTCTCCACACTTTCTTTTAAAAATAAAAAGCTTTCAAAAAGGCAAAGGTCTCTATGTGGTTCAGGAAGCTCAAAACCCACACAGTAAATCACCCTTAATGAAAGCAAAGGAATATATCTTTACTTAACCTTTTCCTAGCATGCAAGAAAATCTTTAACCCATGCTCTGGATTAAATAATTTTGGGGTAATGGTTATATCAGCAAATGCTCTCCTTGCCAAGTGATCACAAATTTGAGAAATACTTCTAAATAATTATATTCCTTTTCCTATGGTTCAGTATAAAGCAAATACTTAGTCTGGTTTTCCTGATCCTACATGGTTTAGGTAATCCTGTGAGGAGTAGAAAGCTGGACTCAGAGGTCCTTACAGGTTCATTCCAACTTGAGATATTCCATGATTCTAACTCCAGAGAGGCTTTCAAACCCTCACAGAAGAGAGATAATTAGCTTTTGTCTCACTAAGAGTAGCAGCAGCTTGTAAACAGCAGAACAAGAGTTCATGCTGCTATCTTTCACCAGGTAATTTACCAGAGAAGGTATTTCATGTTGTTTGATGTTGGTTTTTGTATTGAGTAATGAAAATGTAAAACAAAAAATTTAATTTGATTAAAATTATTCCATTTTCTTCAATTGAGGATTTTTGCTAAAAAATAGTAAGAAAGTTGAACGGGGGACTTATAAGTGAGTATTAGATAAGCTTATTTTTACTACCTGTTTCAGGTTTAAACTCTCAAATAAAAACTACTTTGGTAGAAGACACAGCCTTCAATGATTTACAGCTAAAGAAGTGCAAATAGAATGAAATAGTTCCCTTATTCTGTAAAAACACCCAAATAACCCAGGATCCATTTCCTTCCATTTTCCTATGACAGGATATATCATCATTAGAAGTCATCACAGGTCAAAAAAATCCCAAAAAATCTCGAGAGATGACTTAAGTCCCAAAATGTATCTACAAATTTATATACCAATGTTAATAGAAAATGTTTTAACAGAAATGCAGCAGTCACAAGAGGAAGGCCATGAGGAAGAAAGCCGATTCCATCCAAACTCAGCATGGAGATTCCACATGTTTTGATTTCTCAAAGCAAATCCACCTTCTCATAGGCCTTTTCAGCAAGGGTTAACAAGTTCTTCAAGTCAGCTGACTGCTGAATAGCATTCATATCCCTTAAAAGGTCCTTCTGATTCTTTACCTTCAGAATTTCCTCCTAAAGAAGGAAAGAATCATAGATAACAAATAAAAAAAACCAGCTTTTCTCTAGCCCAACAGGAATTTCACCTTCATGCAGCCCAGCTACAGCTTAAACAAAAAATGATTCAAAGTCACAGAATGAGTCTTCCCTCCAGCCATTATAGATATATTTCACAAATTGCAAGTTCCCTAGGGCCATAGAGTTTCTAGGAAAAGACAGGTGATGTTTTAAATCATAAGATCACAGAATTGTTTGGGTTGGAAGGGACCTTAAAGATCAGCTTGTTCCAAGCCCCTGCATGGGCAGGGCCACCTCCCACAAGGTTCCACTATCCCAGGCTGCTCAGAGCCCCATCCACCCTGGCCATGAACACTTCCAGGGATCAGGAGGGTTTTTAGAGTTTTGTCCTGGTTTTAAATCAGAAGTATTTAGTTGTCAATGAAAAGAACAAAAATATAACACAGAAAATTAAAATCTATTCAAATTTTCTGAATTTTCAGAATTGCCCCCTCTGGCAGAGGTTAAGGGACAAAAGCACATTCTGTTGCCTTCCTCCTCATAACCAAAGTGCCTCTGAAAAGACAAATATTTATTCCACACTCACCTGCAAAGTGGGTGCCTGAAAACTGCGCTTGGGGAGTTCTGGAAGCTGGAGTGCTCCACTGCCATTTTCCTGGAATACCTAGAAAAAGAAGAAGAGAATGAACAAACAATCCAAATCTCCAAATATCAGGCACACAAGTATGAAAATAAACTGTCATTATCCAACTTCTGAAACCAAACTTAATTCTGCAACTCAAGTTGGAAAGATTAAGAAGATCCATTCCCAAAAGCACACGAGGCCTTCCTTAAATGGCACTGCCTGAGAAACAGCTTGTTTGAAAAAGCTCTCAAGTCAGCCCATTCCTCTAAGTTATAGGAGTACACAAGTAATTATTTTATATATTTATTTTTATTTATTTATTATTTTATACCTTCCTGGCCTCTTTTTCATCTTTCTCTAACTGGTTTTTGAGCACCTGGATTTTGTATTTCAGCTGCTGTATATTTTCCTCAATGCGCTCTGCTGATCTCTCTGCTTCATTTATTTCTTCCTAGAAAGACAAGACAAAACCAGAAGAAAATTTGCTTTAGAAATGGTGAAATCTTTCCCACAGAACACACTGAGTCACTGAAAAAACATCCAACACGAGGCAGAGCTGTGCAGCAAAGGTGGCTGACAATGATGAACACTTAGACACTCCTTCACAACAGCACAGGCCTGATCAGCAGTGCGGTGAGGTAATTTCTTCCCTTCCTTGTTTTTCATACCTGCAGTTGTACCAAAGACTCCTCATTTGTCTCAAGCATTTGTTTCTCTGCCATTTGAAGGCCCAGGATATTCTTCAGGTTGCCCAGCTTCCCTGGAGGCACATTTAAAGTCTTGAAACTTTTCAGCACCCTTTAATTACAGAAAGAGGAAAGTATGACTTGTTTGGAGTTCTTTGCAAAGCAAAAAGCAAAATATGGGGAAAAACTAATCTCACTATAGTTTTAAACTTAAGTGCTGCCACTGAAGTAAATGACAGCAGAGGGAAAGAAAAACTGCCTTGAATTGTTTTTTAAAATCATGTGGAGTAGGTGTCCAAGGAAAGAACCAGGAACAAGCAATCCCAAAATTCTCATGTTTGCTATTGCACTGACCTTGTGTGGTTTATATTCCACTGGGCTCTACACTCCCTGACTATAAACTGACATTAATTAATATTTTCCTAATATTTTCCCAGTTCTGACCCTTCTGCTTTTCAAATTAAGTTCTAAGAGAAGGATTTTTAACTGCTTCCAAATGATGATCATTTTAGCAAAACCTGGAAATGCTTTTATGAAACATGATATATATCTTTCTCCATATATCTAAATATTTAAATATATATATGTCAGAGGAGAGTTTTCGTTCACCCTCAAAGTATGGTACAAAACAGCTGGGTAGAAGAAATCTTTTCTCTCCCTCTTTTCTTTCAATTTATAATTTCTTACCTGTTTTTTAGTACATTGAGGTGCTTCTGAACATCATCTTTTCCCTCCCTCTGTTGGGACAAAACAGATCTGGAAAGAAAACACAGGCAGAATTTCCATCACAAAGTGTGCAAGCGCAAAGAACACATCAAAAACCACATTGACTTTCAGTTCAAGTAATACTATGATTTTTACTTTGTTCCTTGGGGAAATAAAGAAGAACCACCAGGGTATTTGGCACTTACAGTACTACTGAATCCACTATATTTTCCAGGAAGAGCCTACTGTTCTCTGAGAGAGGTCGCCAAGATCTTATTGCACTACTGGACAGCTTCATTTTTTTTGAAGAACCATTTTCTCCTGTTATCACAAAAGAAAAAAGGGAAATAAGACTTGTCAAACCTGGACAGAGAGCTTTGTGACTCAATTCAGTCACACTGGAGTCAAAGGCGTAAAACAGCTCAGATTTAACAGCAAAGAACAGAACCCTACCTGCAGGGGAAGAATCCTTCAGTTGCTTAACTCCCCTTTTGCCTTTCTGAGGGACCTGCTGAAGGGAAAAATTTACAGTAAATGTGGCAATTTTGAGACATCCTCTGCTGTGCAATCATTCATCTATTCCTGTGAACTCACTATGCCAGTGTCTGACAAAAGTCTTTGAGCACAAAAAGCCCCAAAAAGCTTTATTGAAGACTGCTCAAAAGAGCTCTTCACACTGGGCATTTCCTCAAGAGGACTATTCTTAGCTAATGAAGTATTCTCTATAAATTCTAATTTAAAAAATGGGAGAAAATACCTCGTTCCCCTTCCCCTTCCAAAAAAATTAATACCTGTCTTTTTTGACCTTGTTTTTTTCCTTGTTCATCTGATCCCTTTTTTTTGCTAGAAGGCCCTTGTTGATTTTGTGATTTAGAAGGATTTTTTGCTGATCTCCCACCAGCTGTCTTCCCCATTTTATTGTAAGGTGTATGGCAGGGTTTCATTGTCTGTAAACCAATGGGAAAAGGAGGAAACAAAGACAAAATTAAAGTCCAGCAATTATAACCCATACAGTGCAAACCATACTTAAAAAAAAAAAAAAAAAAAAGAAAATTGGGCTCAACCCAATAAGCCCCAAATGAGCCTAAATGAGAAAAAAATGTTTGCATATTTACAAACCTAGAGCCAAAATCCTGTAAATTTACCAAAATGTAGAAATGTAGAACCACTAAAAAAGCATCCCCATTTGGAAGATGTCTCTGCCCATGGCAGGCAGTTGGAAATAGATGATCTTTAAGGTCTCTTCCAACCCGAACTATTCTGTGATTCATTTTTCTAATTTTCAACGCAGGCATCCAATTAGCAGAACTTTTTACCTTAGCACTTAAGTACTAGTGGTCTCTGATGCAGTTTAAATTTACAGTTTTTCTTACTATAGAGAAAGAGGAAAAAGCTGTCACAAGGAAGGCAGTAGCCACAAAGGCCACCAACCTTCTCGTCCGGCAGGGTTACTGAGGCCTAAAACAGGTAAATAAACCACATGCCAGGTAAACAAACTCCACACCAGCTAAATAAGCCCTAAAACAAGCAAATAAGCCCTGCACGTCTCTTCCTCCATAACTGCCCATGTTGCGAGACAGCTTTCACAGCAGACCGCAAGTAAGGTATGGACTACAGCTCCCAGCATGCATCGCTCCCCACCGCAGCCTAGGAGCTTCTC
This sequence comes from Ammospiza caudacuta, assembly GCF_027887145.1. Taxonomy (NCBI): domain Eukaryota; kingdom Metazoa; phylum Chordata; class Aves; order Passeriformes; family Passerellidae; genus Ammospiza; species Ammospiza caudacuta. Next base: position 113,240,004 of record NC_080595.1, on the reverse strand, counting down.
CTCCATCGCGATGCATGCTGGGAGTTGTAGTCCTCACCCATACACCCTTACATCCCCAATGCTCGCTCCCCGGTGCTGCCGGATAGCATCATGGACAACATCTCCACAAACCCCTTCCGCTCCTCCCGGCTCACGTCGCCCCGAGCCTCACCTTCCCGGCTCAGCCTCCCCCGCCTCAGCGCTGCCGCCGGCCCCAGCTCAGCCCGCCGGGACGTTACCAAACAAACCCGCGCTTCCCGCGGCGCACGCGCAACGCCGCTCCCGCCCACCGCGCATGCGCGGAGGCTGCGCGCCGACGGAGGGGCCGGTGGCAGGTAACGGGGGTATCCCATCCCTGTCCTGATCCCGATCCCTTTCCATGGACCCGTCCGTGTCCGCAGCCCCCAGCCCTGCCCCTGTCTTTGTCCTTATCCCCTGTCCCAGCTCCCGGCCCGGCCCTCGGTCCCCATTGGCCGCCTGAGGGGCGTGTTGGGGGCGGGCGGTGGCGGCGGGTGCTGTCCCGGGGCGGAGAGCGGAGCGTTCGTGTCCGGCTGTGGGTGCTGAGGAGAGAGAGGTGTGGAGAGGGGCTGACAGGGCGGGCATGGGAGATGGGCAGAGAGGAATTGTCTGAAACTAAACGCGGGTAAATTCCTTTCCGGCTCAGGGAAAGGAATAATCCCGGCGGGCGTTAGGAAGAGCATTGCAAGGAGGAAGGGGGTCTTGCCCATCTGCTCCGCCCTGCTGAGGCACATCTGGGGTGCTGTGTGCAGTTCTGGGCTCCTCAGGACAAGAGGCACATGGAGCTCCTGGAATGGAGGGACTAGAGCATCTCCCTGACAGGGAAAGGCTGAGGGAGCTGGGGCTGTTCAGCCTGGAGAGGAGGCACAGCTGAGAGGGGCCCTCAGCCCTGGGTGTCCCTGTGTGCAGGGAGGGGCAGAGCAGGGCCCAGGCTCTGCTCCAGGGCCAAGCAATGGCACCAGAGCCACGGGCAGGGGCTGAGCCCAGCAAGTTCCACCTGGACAGGAGGCAGAACTTCTTCCCTGTGCAGTGACCGAGCACTGAACAGATCAGAGAGACTGTGGAGTCTCCCTCTCTGGGGGTATTCCAGAATTGTCTGGACACAATCCTGTGCCCTGTGCTCTGGGATGACCCTGAGCAGGGAGGTTGGATCAGATGAGCCACTGTGGTTCCTTCCAACCTGACCCATCCTGTGACCCATGCAGGGGTGTGGGCACAGATTGCCTTCCATCCTGGCTGCAGCATCACATCCCTGCAGGGCATGAGTGCTCCTCGGGAGCTCCTCTGTGCCCCTCGGGTTATACCACACTCAGCATATATATTATTAAAGCAAAGGTTTGGAGGGTGTTGCTGCAGCGATAGAGGTGCTTTCCTGTATCTTGTAAAGGGTTTCTCATAAAGCTGTCAGGGAAGTTTGTATTTCTTGGGAGTTGTGAAAGAGATGAGAGAGTGGGGAAGTGACTGACCCTTGGAGCTAAGCTGTAAAGGTTTTGTTTCTGTAAGTGCAAGGATAGGGAATGGAGAGCAGAAGCAAAGGTGTTTACAGCTTTTAGGAGTTACTGAACTCACAGACTGGTTTGAGTTGGAAAGGACCTGAAAGATCATCTCATTCCAACCCCTGCCATGGGCAGGGACATCTTCCATTATCACAGGGTGCTCCAAACCCCATCTAATCTGTCCTTGGACTCTTCCTGGGATGGGGCAGCCACAGTGTCTCTGGGCACCCTAAGCCAGGGCCTCACCACCCTCACAGGGAATTGTTCACATTGTTGCCCCATCAGTCTTATGCATGGTGGGCCAAGCTCTGCAGCTTGTATTGTCCCTGTGTTCTCACATACTACATTTTTTCTTCTCCTTTCTTTTTCAACCTATCTCTAGTTTCCATCCAGCCCAAGCCATCTTTTCCAAAGTGTATGATTATATCAGCAATTTTCTGACAGCTCACTTCCTGCAGTGCCTCCTTGATGTTGGATACTGGGAAGAAATTCTGTGAGGGTAGTGAGACACTGGCACAGGTTGCTCAGAGAAGCTGTAGCTGCCCCATCCCTGGAAAAGCATCACTCTTTGACATGAAGGAATTCCTAGATGAGCGGGATGTGAAGGTGAGGGGGTAGCTGGCCATGCCATCTTCATGCCTCAGACTGGCTTTTCAGTGCCTGATTAATGATGATGATGCTGAGGGACTGAGATAAGTTACACATCTCAGATGTGGACGTAGAGAAGTTGAGGGAATGTTTTCCTTGGTTAGATGAAAATGTAGGATTTTTCCTGAATGTAGGATTTTTTTTCTTCCTGGTTGAAAGGCTAAAGGAAGGGCTGTCTGTCAAATCAGTGCATGAATAACACATTTCACTTTTCTCGAGGGATTGTTTGGGATTTAGCAAACTGCATGACCTCTCCATCCTCACATCTGCTGTTAATTGCATATGATAATGCAAAGTGCACGTTTTTGTTTTGTCCAGTTTGTCCCAGCCCGTGGGCAGAGCCATGCTGAGGGCCGGGGACGCCGTCCTGCGGCTGCGGCCGCGCCGCTGCGCGCTCCTGGCCCGGCGCGCCCTGCACAGGCAGCCCCTGCACCCCGAGTGGGCTGCCCTGGCCCAGAAGCAGCTGAAAGGCAAGAACCCACAGGATTTAATCTGGCACACCCCAGAGGGGATCGACATCAAGCCTTTATACTCCAGAAGGGACACAGAGGACTTCCCCGAGGAGCTGCCAGGGATGAAGCCTTTCACTCGAGGGCCCTACCCCACCATGTACACGTACAGGCCGTGGACCATCCGCCAGTACGCCGGGTTCAGTACAGTGGAGGAGAGCAACAAGTTCTACAAGGACAACATCAAAGGTGGGGCAGCTGGTCTGGGAAACAACACTGCCTTGTGAGGCAATGGGGGACGTGAATTCAGGCAGTTACATGGCAAATGTGATTATTCTGCACCGTGAGTTTGGATTTCTGATAAGGTGTTCCCAGTGGCACTGTCTTTCTTTCTTACTGGGAAATTGGATCATTTCTGGAAGTGTCTTTGTCTCATTTTGGAGAATGAGTGTGTTAAATGCTGGTGTTAGTTATTGCACCTTAACACATCAAGCAGCTGATATCATGGAGCTGAAGCAGAAGTGGTAATCTGGGTGAGCTGGTAGCACAGCTCAGTCTCTGGTCAGAGGGGAGAATGCCTGGGGACAGCAGAGTTTTGGGTTCTGCTTTCGGGTTGCAGCAACAGGAGGTCTGGCTGTCCTGTTCCCTGCTTTATATGAATCATTTTCTCTTACTGCAGCTTTGCAAATAACAACATGTGTCAGTAGAGCCAGGGAACAGTCTGTGGTGTTTAGTTTGTGATAAAGAGAAGGTTATGTGACAGAGTTTATGACACTTCTGCTCCCAGCTAAGCCAAGCTGATTTATGTGTATAAGCTCTTATACTGCCTATCTAGGTGCATTTATAACTTGTATGTGAGCTGTTATTTAGCAATTTTTAAATCACAGTAAGGTCTACCTTTTTTGGGTGGTCTTTTTCAGTTCCCAAGAAAAACTTCTTCATTTGAAGTTTAAGACTACTAAACCTAAACTACTTAACGGGTTTGGGGAGGGAACAATGTTTAACATCAAAATTTAGTTTGCCATTCAAGCCTGAATCAGGTATGATAGAGTTAATAAATTTAAATCCCATCCTAATACAAGTCCGTTCAACACCTCTAACTATCCCTCTTTGTTGTTTTTTGGGTTTTTTCCTTTCTTTTTCATGTAGCTGGCCAGCAGGGATTATCAGTTGCTTTTGATTTAGCCACCCACCGTGGTTATGATTCAGACAATCCCCGAGTTCGAGGAGACGTTGGAATGGCTGGAGTTGCCATCGACACAGTGGAAGACACCAAAATCCTTTTTGATGGAATTCCTTTGGAGAAAATGTCAGTTTCCATGACGATGAACGGAGCAGTCATTCCTGTGCTGGCTACATTCATTGTGACTGGGGAAGAGCAGGGAGTGCCTCAGGCCAAGCTGACAGGGACAATCCAAAATGACATCCTGAAGGAGTTCATGGTCAGAAATACCTACATTTTCCCCCCAGAACCATCCATGAGGATCATTGCTGACATCTTCCAGTACACCTCAAAGGTATTCATTGTTAAAATGTATAACTTCTATTATTAGAGTGTTTATGAGGCACTTTGGAGAACAAAGAAAAGATGGGAAGACATGTCATAGAGAAGAGTAATATGGTTGTGGAAAGGCCCAGTAAAAGTTAAGATCTTACATAATTTAAAATATAAATTTGAAGTTTGAGTCAAACTTCAAATTTCAAGCACCACGACTCAAACACATCTTTGTAGAGACAGGTTGTATTTGCAGTCAACAAGGAAGTCAGAGAATGGGCTGGAGGCAGGCTGAGAGAGCTGGGGGTGTTCAGCCCAGAGAAGGCTCCAGGAAAACCTCATTGCAGCATTTCAGTACCTAAGGGGGGTTTATAAAATAGATTGAGAGCAAACTTTTACACCAATAGTGACAACTTTCTTCCCTATGAGGGTGGGGAGGCCCTGGCACAGGGTGCCCAGAGAAGCTGTGGCTGCCCCATCCCTGAAGTGTCCAAGGCCAGGTTGGAGGGGCTTGGAGCAACCTGGGATAGTGGAAGGTGTCCCTGCCCATGGCAGGGGGTGTTGAAACCAGATGACCTTTAACTCCCTTGCAGCTCAAACCATTCTGTGATTCTGTGTTAATGTGATAGAACAAGTATTTGATCCTCTCTTCTGCTGTTATATCCTGTTGCATCTCTATTTTTTTTTTTTTTTCCAGTATATGCCAAAATTTAATTCCATTTCCATCAGTGGGTACCACATGCAAGAGGCAGGAGCTGATGCCATCCTGGAATTAGCTTATACCATAGCAGATGGCTTGGAGTACTGCAGAACTGGCCTTAAAGCTGGCCTCACTATTGATGAATTTGCACCTAGGTGAGCTCAAGAAATTTGCTAATATAAAACTCACTCTTGGTAAAACTTCTATAGAGTTTAATATCAAATTGAGTATTTTTATACATATAAGCAAGTAGGAAAGTACCTCATCTGTGAAAGTACCTTAATCAGAAACCTTGCTGTCAGACTTCTCCATTACTGATCCAGAGTTATCTGAATGATTCAATGTTACATTCTATTCATGTTCTCCTATTACAGGCTCTCTTTCTTCTGGGGAATTGGCATGAACTTCTATATGGAAATAGCGAAGATGAGAGCTGGGAGGAGGCTGTGGGCTCACTTGATTGAGAAAATGTTTAAGCCCAAGAATTCCAAATCTCTTCTGCTGAGAGCTCATTGTCAGACTTCGGGCTGGTCACTCACTGAGCAGGTTAGAAATTGGACTCTCATCATCCTCCTTACTTAAAGGCTGTTCTTGTGGTGTGTATCTTAAAGGGAGCTGCTGGTGCTACTCACAAAGGTGCAGCAGCTGTCCTGTCACTGACAAATGCACACACTGGCACTGGATACACCTTCATGTCAATTCAGGACTCAGAGGGTGAAGCTCTCTTAGGGTTTGTCCTGTGAGTTATCCTTCCAAAATGCAGTGCAGTCAGCAAGTAGAGGCATTTTTTTCTCAGGATCACTGGCTTGAGAATTCATTTCAGCAGCCCAGGGAGTTTTTCACACCCCTGACACTCAGTGTAATGGTTACAGCTCATCTGATCCTTTGAAACTGGGTGCACTCTGTTCCTCCTGCTGATTTACCTTGCAGCAAGGAGATAAATCAGTGGAGTGCATACAGTTTCCCAAGTGAGGTCAGAGCTGGGTTCCAGTGTGATCTCAAGGCCTGCTGCTCAATCCAAGTCATGTAATAGGAGTTATTTTTAGGTTGTGATTGTAAGCATTGTTGACTTCTGTGCCTTGGTTTTTTATTGTTTTTTTTTGAAGTAAATGTAGTATTTACTTACATTACAACACCACAGTAAAACTAAAACAATGGAATTTTCTGAACAGTGATTTTTGTGGGTCCTCCAATTAAAAGTATTGTGGGAGTGCAAAAATGCTGTTATTACCAAAACTATATTCAATTGTCTTCCAGTGTTCAGTGTAAATATACTTCTGGCTAGATCATAACTCTTTGCCTAAACATAAAGGTTTATCTTTGTATAACTTCTCAGTGTGCAGTAGGTTTCAGAGGGCAAATATGCTTAACATTCCTTTAGATAGGTATCTACTCATAAATTATGTTTTACATTCTTACCTATCCAAATCACAGTTTTCTATAATTACCTTATATGATGCTGTCATCAGTGAAAATATTTAAGCACATTTAATTCCAAAACACATCTTGACTAGTAATTTGTCTGACACACGTACTGATCACTGCTCCAAGAATTTGAAGGATGGAAGACATCATGCCTACTGTTCCATCCTCTCTAATTTGGGCTCACTAAGTTCTTTGAAACACCACTAAATATAAATTAGGCTTTGATTTGTTACTGTGAGCAGCTTTCTTTATGGATTAATCTCTTTGTTAAGATACCGACAAGTGATAAATCAGTTTGATTTGGGTTTTTTTTAGCTTTTGTTCTGATTACAGTATTTCAGTGGGGATTTTTGTTTCTTTGCAGTAATGACTAACCTGCCTCAGCCCCGTGGCAGAACCACTGAGGCTCAGAGCTCGCCTTTTCCTTGCAGGATCCCTTCAACAACGTGATCCGCACCACCATCGAGGCCATGGCCGCGGTGTTCGGGGGGACGCAGTCCCTGCACACCAACTCCTACGATGAGGCCTTGGGGCTGCCCACGGTGAAGAGTGCTCGCATTGCCCGCAACACACAGATCATAATCCAGGAGGAATCAGGGATTCCCAAAGTGGCAGATCCCTGGGGGGGATCTTACCTCATGGAGTGCCTCACCAATGAAGTCTATGATGCTGCTTTAAAGGTCAGTTTGCAAAACCTTCTCTGGGAAAATTGTAGGGATAGGAGTCTTGAGACATGTCTGTCTTTTAGGGATAGGAGTTTTGAGAAATGTCTTTCTAAAGGAAAGACTTCTAATGTCTTCTTTGTTTGATAAGTTAGTAACTTCTTATCAAGGAATTATTTTAAACTTCAGCAATGTCTTTGTAAATAAATTTTACAAAACACAGTTTAGAGCCCAAAACTGTATAAAAAAAGTTTAATGAAAATGTGGGTGGTAGCACAGGTACAAAGCTAAATTTTTAAACCTTGCTACTACTCACTGTCTCAATTCTCTTCATTTCTCAGCTTATTGAGGAGATAGAAGAAATGGGTGGAATGGCCAAAGCTGTTGCTGAGGGGATCCCCAAACTTCGTATTGAAGAGTGTGCAGCCCGGAGACAAGCCAGGATTGACTCTGGTAAGAGCAGGGGGATGATAGAAGGGAAAATTTCCAGTACAATACTTCAGTATAAAGGCTTTTTACACACATGTTCATTGTGGTTTTTTTATTTCTCTGTTTAGGAGTAGCAGATTGTGAGTGCTAGAATAAATGGTGATGGTTTTATGTCACTGAAAGCTCTGGAAAGAGACAGAGTGTACAAAATACAGTACCAGTGTGAAAAGTCTTGCTTGACACGTTCAAGATTCGATTAGACAAAGCACTAGAAACAGCATTTTAAAGAGTATTTGGAGCCTTCAGTAGTGAATGGCTTGATTTCTGATAGGAGCTTTAAGCTGCGATTCCTGAGTTTAAAAGCAGAAATGCCACCAGATGGCGATACTCACCCTAGCTGGCCAAATTCCTGGGCTTTCTGGAGAGCTGCCCGTTGTTCCGGAATGGTCAGATCATAGCAGAGGATGATACAGCTCCTTGTTTGCTGTACATATGTGTATGTTCTCATAGAGTAAGTATTTGTGGAGATGTTTATACATGTGTGCTTAAAACTCTATTCCACTTTTTGTAATCTGCATTCCAGTAGTAATCCAGGAACAGAAATTAGGGATAACTCAAACACCAAAGAAGTTATATGGACTTCTTTCTATGGAGGATAAATTTGAAGGAGATCTTAATTAAGACCAATAAAGAGTAATCAGTAAAGTTCTGTGGTTTTTTCTCATAAGGTAAATTACTTAATGTTGCTACAAAGAGTGTATTAATGTTATTAGGCACTGCAAATAAGAATATCTGATAAGTCCATAACGATTCAAACCTAAAATATAATTTTCCAACATGATAAATTAACTTTTATGCACATGGAGTAGTTTTAGGTAGGAACTTCACTTTCTGATCTGTTAAATCAGAAAAGTAAGTGCAGAGCAGGAGACCAGCACTTCTGCTTAGTTCTGTCAGACACACTTATGTAAGCTTAAAAAGAGAAAAATAGACAATCTGTTTTAGGGACTCATTGCTAAATTTTTGCAAGATAAATAGTGTTCTATTTCATTTTTTTTTCTGCTGCAGTATTCACTGAGTTGAATCTTTATGCATTTAATCTTCCATCATAAAATCTGGAAAATACAGACTTAAATCCATTCTATAAGAGCAGATTTTACATATTTGAAATCTATGTGGTTATATAAGCAAAGCAATGCATAATAATGCTCAAAATCTTCTTGTCCTGTTAACATTGTGTCTTTTCACAGTAGTTTGCAAATGTGTTCTGAGTTTCTGGTGTTTCCACTGGAAATAGGGTCTGAAGTGATTGTTGGAGTGAACAAGCACCAGCTAGAGAAAGAGGAGACAGTGGAAGTTCTGGCCATTGATAACTCTGTAGTCCGTGCCAAGCAGATTGAGAAAATCAACAAGGTGAGAACAATCTTTTAAAAAATTATTCTTATTGTAACTGCAGACAGAGACTGAGAAAAGGCAGCTTTCAAGAAGTTTACCTTCCAATTTCTGAGAGTCCACTCTGGTCATCAGTGGAGAAACTGGCATATATATCTGTATGTCCAACCTTTAAAAATGGAGAGCTTTACATGTTCTGAAAATAAGATAGAAACCATCTGTGCAATGTTTTGCTCTAGAAGCCTGTGACATTGGTTAATCACTCACTGCTAGGGGCTTCTTGTCCAGTGCTGCTGAGGGTTACAGAACCAGAAATCAACCTCCACTTTTACAGATAAAACTGGTTTGTTATGTTATGGACTTGTACACATTTTAAGGTCTGAGCTGCCTTTTGACTTCTAATCTCATTGAAATAGGAAGTGGATATTGACAATTCCACATCCAGAATAAAATATTTGAAATTAGTCTTCCCCACTTGACTTACCATTTCACTTTGTGGTTTCCTTGAGCTGAATGTCTCTCTCCTGCACCTTAGGTGAAAGCCAGCAGAGACCAAGCAGCAGCCCAGCAGTCCCTGGCTGCTCTCACACAATGTGCTGCCACTGGGGAAGGCAACTTACTTGCTCTGGCAGTGGAAGCAGCACGTGCCAGGTACTGGGGGTGGGGTTGAACAGCTAATTCTTATTTAAAAATTGATGGTTCATTTTCACCTTTTAATTTTCCTTGGGTGTGGTGTCAGCAAGATTGGAGTTTTGGGGTTTTTTTTAGAAGTAGAAGTAAATAATGGCTGCAGTTTCACATGGTAAGACACACTATTATTATATTACAGCTTCTTAAGGCAATGCTTTGATTTCTCACAAGGAACATTACTGATATAAAGAATCCGATATGAAATGAGGCTGTTTGTACACATTCTGCTGTTTACAACTCATATTCTTACCAGTTCCAGGACATAATTGAGTTTCTCTGTCACTCAGCTGTTTCATGGGTGAAGGAGTTTAAGAAGTGTCTGAGATGTGAAAATGGATATTCACAGTCTTATCATGCTCTGTTGCTTCCTCTCTCCTTGCACCACAGATTGGTGTGAAAACATTTTTTGGCTGAGGGAGAAATCAGTTTGCTTAGTCAGGCAAAGTTGTAAGAAATGTTCTTGAGCAGTGTGAGACATCCTTAGAGTCCAGTGGAGCAGTTCCTTTTTTCAGCCAAAGTGCTTTTGAGGCTGTTTTCTTTCCTGTTTCAAGGTCAGCATCAGTCTCTAGAATAGATCCTGTCTGTTCCTTAATTAACTAAATGGCCCAAATATGAGCAAACCAAATTCCCTCCTTATTGGGGTGCTGCTCTGTTTTACTGTCACACCTCAAATTCCTTCATTCCCATTCTTAGAATACTTAATAACTGTATTTTAAATTCATTTAGCCACAGCCTGTCAGGAATCTCCAGCAGTATGTCTGCATCTGTCTTGGAACTGGGGAGGTCACAGGAGGGCAGTGTTGGATTTACAAGGGATTCATATCTTCTGTAGCAAAATTCACCAGTTAACTCCTAGTTTCTCTCCTTGGTCACCTCATTTTTGTTAATTGTAAAAACATTAATAGACTGAAGATTCACTTTGTAAGTTCCAAACACAGAACTTAATTCTGTCCCAAAATTATATATGGGATGTGAGCACAGAAAGAAACTGTTGTGGCATCTGATAGAGAGTGTTTGAAGGAGGATTGTGAGCTCTGGGAACATCTACAGGGAGCCCTCCTGCTGGGGGCAACATGGGAAAAGGTTTCAAACTTAATACATTCACCCTTCAGAAGCAATAAACAGTAACAAACAAAACTTGTAACTTGGACATAAATAAACTTCCCAGATCCTTCTGCATCTAGTCAGTAAAGAAGCTGTGTCAGGAGTAGAGGAGAAGAATAAACACTAAAATAAAGGCATCAAGGGAAAGGCAAATAGATGTTAAAATGTTAGGTTTCAGTCTCTTCTGTGTATTCTTCCCTTTTTTGTCCCCTCTTGATTTATATTTTGTATTTTGGCATGAATCCCAATGCAGGACCTTTCCGTCTGAGCCCCCCTGCCTCCTCCCAAAAAAATCCCCATTCAGAAAATATTATTTAATTTTCTGAAGCATTTTGTTATTCCCCATTGCCTTGCCAATTGTAAATCAATTCTCACATGAGCAATGAAGTATTTTCTTAAAAATGTCTGTGTACATTTGTTACTGACTTTGCAAGGGTTTTTCAGGGTGAAGAGAGAGGCGAGAATGTTGACCTCATGTTCAGAAGGCTTGATTTATTATTTTATGCTATATATTACATTATTACTATGCAAATAGGAATAGAGAGAAAAATTCTCAGAAGCTTGCTAAGAATAGAAAAGGAATGAATAACAAAGTTCTGTGTCCAGGCAGAAAGCAAGAACAGCTCTGCCATGTGTGGTCAGTAAATCCAAACATCCACCCGAGACCAATCACAGATCCACCTGTTGCATTCCACAGCAGCAGATAACCATTGTTTACATTTTGTTGCTGAGGCCACAGCTTCTCAGAAAGGGGAAAAATCCTGAAGAAAGGATTTTTCACAAAAGAATGTCTGTGACACACCTTCTGTCAGTGGGTGGCAGTGGGGTGAGCTGGATTTTCAGAGTTGCAACACTGAAAGGGAAACCAATGGAAGTAAATTTGTCCAGCAGCAAGGCAAATGGCTGGGCCAGTGCCAGCAATGTCTGTGTCCTGTTTTCATGTCAGCCTGCTGATAACAGGATGGTTTTTGTCTGCTCAGGTGCACGGTGGGGGAGATAACAGATGCCATGAAGAAAGTGTTCGGGGAGCACAAAGCCAGCGACCGCATGGTGAGCGGGGCTTATCGCCAGGAGTTCGGGGAGAGTGATGAAATCCTTCATGCCATCAAGAGGTGAGAACTCTTCCCAGGTAGCCAAACATGTACTAGCCTCACATTTAACCCAGGAGGTACATGTGCTACTGACTGTGCCCTAAAAAAACATTTCCCAAACCTGGGTTACGTTCCTGGGGAAAAACAGTGACCTGCAAAAGCACTCTCGTAAGCAGGAAAGTGGAATGACAAGGATTAAGTACAATAAGACAAAGTCAAAATTTTGTTAATTTTGAAATTGTATTTGCTTGCAAACAAAATTCATGGAGGTGAAGTTATGATTTGAGGGTTTTGTTCAAGTAGCCTAAGTCACAGGATTAAGGAGCTGAGAAACATTGCCTGAAATCCCTGTACATTGGGTTGCTTCTTTTAAAGGCTGTGTAATAGTCATCTTTAAAATAATTCCAGCAGTTCATACTACAAAACGTTGTTTTGATCTACCCATAAATTCTTCCTGAAATTTCACTCTTACTGTTGCTAAAACTTGCTAAAATCTGTCTGGATATCCACATACAGCCTCCAGTCATTGGGTATTACTCATACCCCAGTGGAGAAGGCATCCCAAGATGTTGATATGTGTGAAAACAGTTGCCTTTGGGGTCTTTTCTCAGCTTCTGCCTTTACTGCTGCCCTCAGGGGTACAGAGCCTAAATTGCTGCTGTGGGAGATGATGCAGCACAAATCAGTCCCTGCTGTCTTGGGGTTTACCATTTAAGAGTTCGGGCTCCCCTGAAAGGGAATTACTGGTGGCTTTGCAGTGGTGATGATTAGACTGTCTTGAAATTAGTTGTGCTAGGAAATGTCACCACTGTTTTTTTCTTTTAGCTATTTAAATTTAACTATTTTTAGTTATGCTTTTATGTGAAAGAGAACTGAACTAACCCCTTGAAAATCAAGATGTAGCTCCCTTTCTTACATAGAGTCATGGAATCATTTAGGTTGGAAAAGACTTTAAGATCAGTGAGTCCAGCCTGTAACCACAAACAGATCCTGGTGGAATTTGAATAATGAGCAGGTTAATATGTGAGGCTGTGATTCACAGTAGCATCAATACAACAGAAATATGAACTGCCAGTATCCAAAAAAAGAGGCATTGGAATGAATGCACAGAATATGAGATACAATAATCTTCCATTGACATATTTTTACCCAGTGGAATGATAATGCACAATGTGATGTCCAGGACCCATCTCTGTGCAAGTACTTTTGAAATAATAGGTCATACTTATTCTTAAAAACTTAAAGATGTGTTTTGGTGAGTTGTAAACTCAGAGAATTCAGTATTTTACCTGTCAGAAAGCAAAAGAATAGTGGAAGATTTTTTAAATAAAGAGCATTTTATTTTTGAGGTTGCTAAGTACAAGAAGTGAGTTAGTAATAGCAATAACATGAATATTAACATAGTGTGCAGGCTGCACAGCCAAACCATGACTTAGAAAATCTTTTTATTTGATGAAATTACACTACACTTGCAGCAAATGTTTTTTTTTTTTTTTATGTGTGGAAATACTTCCAAGGATTCTCAGTGACTTGCACTGACAGAATGTGTTTCCCACCAGAGTTGACAAGTTCATGGACCGCGAGGGCCGCAGGCCTCGTATCCTCGTTGCCAAGATGGGCCAGGATGGCCACGACAGAGGGGCCAAAGTCATCGCTACGGGATTCGCCGACATCGGCTTCGACGTGGACATCGGGCCCCTCTTCCAGGTAGGGCTGAGCAGCACCCAGAGCATTCATTCATTCATTCCTTCCCTTTGCATCCCTTCTCCCTGGGGGCGTGCTCAGCCCCCATGTCTGTGTCCCATGCCCTGTCCCTCCCCTGTCACTCACAGACCCCGCGGGAGGTGGCGCAGCAGGCCGTGGACGCAGACGTGCACTGTGTCGGGGTGAGCACCCTCGCCGCGGGACACAAAACCCTGGTGCCCGAACTCATCAAGGAGCTCAATGCCCTGGGCCGGCCTGACATCCTGGTCATGTGTGGAGGAGTCATCCCCCCTCAGGTATGGCAGCATCTCATTGCTGCTGGTATAGTCCAGGGTGAGGAAGCAAAAAGGATCTTTGCATAATATCCACAGGTGTTTGATTCAACCACAGTGAGATGATCAGGTCTCAGCCCCCTCTCTACACCCACACTTTCTCTCTACCGGACCCTAGGGGCTGACCCTGGTCTCGGGGCAGTACAAAGCTGAGGGACAATCAGGGAATAGGGAAGAGAGGCTCAGGGACATAGGAGCAGACATAGGAGCAGACATAGGAGCAGAGGAAGGAGCCAATGGGGTCTAACAACTTTTTGAGGGAAGCTTCTTGTGTCCCCCTAGAGGGAATGCCCCCTCAGGGTCTCCACACATTTCCATCAAGCTAAGAGACTGATTTATCTCTGTCTGAGCTGCTGAGCTCTTTCCTGTGTTCTGTAATGTCAGAGCACTGAAGGCTCCTGTGTACAGTCACCATGGCCAGCACAGCTCTGTAAGGTGGGATCCCCCTGATCTGATTTTCTGTACACTATGCCCTGGTTTAACTTAGAATGTTTGTGGGATGGAATATGGAGCTGTGTTGTGAAAAGATGAGCTTCAGGGAAATGTTCTTTATGCTCTGTTGTTTCACATCATCAGTCCTTGCTGGCCACCAGGCTGGATTCTGTCTTAAGAGACCTTTTGACTTCCAACAATGGTTGTGAAGAGCCATAGCCAGTGACTAAGGCCCCTGGCACGTCCCATCACCCCTAGGCTGCACATCTCACTCACTTTTCAGCCTCTCCTCACCTTCCCCATCATTAGGCAGGTGTTGCCTCTCATCCCTCTCTTTCTCCTAAACTGTTGAGCAGTTTGTTAAATTCCCTGGCAGTCGGATCTGTGCTTTCATCTTTAAATTTTCCTTAGTTCATGCACAATCTCCCTGTCTCCATCACCTTACAGCCATCCGCTGTCTATAGTGATCCAAACTGATTTTGCATATATCTCCTGGTATTCCCTTTTTCCACACCTCTCTCTTTTCTAGGCAGTCAAGTAACTATTCAGGAATGACAGAATTCTAAACTGAACAAACAAAACTCACAGTATTTTTCTAGGAGACTGTGTTCTGTCCATTATCTCTCAGTGGAATGCCCTGTGGTTGGTAAAGGTGTAATATATCCTATGTAGAAGAAAGAGAGAATACAGAGCTGCTTCCCAAGTCTTTTTGAAATTTCAGGACAGTCATAAAATTCAATTTACTCTAGATTGCAAGAGACCGCTGTTAGTCATCTGCTCCATGCCCTTGTTTAAAGTAGTATTTTCAAAATTAGAAGTTAGATCAAATTTAGGTTAGGTTACTCAGACTCATATACAGTTGACTTTTGAGTACTTTCCAAGGACTGCCATTAGTCTGACTCTAAAGAAATAAACCCTTTCCTATGGATATTAGTAATTTTTTCCTATCTTCTCACTTCCACCCATATCCCATTTCCTTGAAGCTGTGCTGCCTCTGTCTGGGACTTGTTGCTTTCTCAGGGCCAGCACAGAGGACAGAGTATGCACCAGTTATAAATCAATTACCAATTTTCTGTTTCACTATTAACTATAGATTTAAATTAATTAAAACTATAGATTTAAATTAATTAAATCTCTTTTCCAACAGGATTATGACTTCCTGTACGAAGCTGGTGTTGCCAATGTGTTTGGTCCAGGCACTCGCATTCCAAAAGCAGCAGTGCAGGTGTTGGATGACATTGAGAAGTGCCTGGAGAAGAGGCAGCAATCCATGTGACTCTGAAATGTCACAACTCAGCAGCCTTACACTGACCACTTGATTGTCAGCAAGGGATGGCCAACCACAAACCTCTGCTCCCACTGTCCCCTGGCCTCGTGTTTTGTGCTTTCTAAGAAAGTTCTAAACTCTCTGCTTGTTCTATTTGAGGATTATTTATATAGGTATAATATAAAAAAAAAATTATCTCTAAAACTATTATATCAGGTAGTGAAGGGAATTCAAATAAGTGTGTTTGGGTTTTTTTCCAGATATACTGATAAATAAAATAACTGCTGCAGCTCTTTGGATGGTCTCTTTTGCCTGATCTCTTTTGCATGCAGAGAACTTGTTTTGAATTTTTTTGGCAGTTATAGTACATCTAGAAGTCTTCAGGCAGGATCACTCATTCAGCAGAGATGGGATTGACCCCAGCAGCACTTTGGTTTGGGAAATGGTGGCTTCTCAGGGAAGGGCAGTGATGGGAACAGGGCACAGTGCACAGTGCTCCTATACAGGCTACTGCCATCTACACCATTTGTATCTTACTCAGCCATGAAATTCAAAAATGATGGTTTATCTACCTATAGCTTTATAAAGAGAGTTATATTATGGCTGCCCCATCTCTGGAAGTGTTCAAGGCCAGGTTGGATGGGGCTTGGAGCAACCTGGGATTGTGGAAGGCAGTTGGAACCAGATGGTTTTTCAGATCCCTTCCAGCCCAAACCACTCTCTGATTCTGTGTTTCTGTGATTTTATGAAGTTGTTCATTAAACAGTTTGTATTTTACATTCATGAGCAGCAAAACTGTATCTGTTATGTGGATGAGAGAAGAACTCAAGACAAAGTTTAAGTTGCACAGTGTTACTGGCAAACCAATGGGGTGGAATCCAAGCCTTTGCAGTGTTATCTTTGTGCTCTGACTTCTGGAATAATGATCTCTCTCAAATAATTGTTTTGAAGTGAGTCACATTTAATTTTACAGATGGAAAATTGACCATTAACAGAAATTTTCTATAAAAAATCTGTAAGTTATTCCTATGCCTCAATAGCCAAAGGCTGCCTAGAAGTTTTTCAAAGTAAGGCATGGAAATTGAATTTATTTTAATACAAATCAGAGTTTTAGTTGTATTATCTAACTTTATGTCATCATCTAACTAGGGAGCTCCATTTATCTTCAGTGGAAAGAGAGAAGCCAAAGGTGACTGGCTCAGGTTGAGTGTCTGCATTGTAAACCTCCTAAGAGTGGTGAGATAACTCCTAATGTGTGAGAGGTCTGATCTGTTGGGGTTTTGAGATCAAATTTCTGTTTATATTGAGGTGGTTGCACTGCTGATTGCAAACATGAGGTGCCCAGACTCAGTCCTGAATTCAGTGCTTGCATCCTGAAAAGACAGCACAGTCCAGGCCTGGGTAGGAAATAACCATGGAATGGTAATGTGATCATAAATTACCTTCTCAAAACAAAACAACAACCAAACAGACCTGGTGTTATGGTTGTACTGAATCAGCAAACTCTGCAACTCAGTTGCAGTCATGTCAGTGCTCTAGCCAGGGGGGAATTTGGGATCTCAGGAGCTCCCATGGAAGCCATGAGAGCCAGGACTGCATCTGCAGGGTGTCCCTGCTAGGAAGGTCACCTGGGGAGTGCCCTGTGTCATCCTGTACAGAGAGCAGCTGCAGAGCAAGGGTGGTGAAGCACTGGAACAGGCAGCCCAGGGAAGTGACAGGCTCACCATCCATGGAAGTGTTCCCAAAATACATGGATGTGGCACTGGAGGACATGGTTTAGTGCTGAACTCGGTGGAGATGAGTTGGTGGTTGGACATGATTTAAAAGGTCTTTTCCAACTTTAACAATTCCAATCCTGAAGTGCTCCAACAGCTTCTGTGGCAGAAGAGCTGTGGTACCTCAGCCAGCAAGAGCTAAAGAACACAGTTCCTCTTGCTGAAAGCTTCCCTTCCCTTCCCTTCCCTTCCCTTCCCTTCCCTTCCCTTCCCTTCCCTTCCCTTCCCTTCCCTTCCCTTCCCTTCCCTTCCCTTCCCTTCCCTTCCCTTCCCTTCCCTTCCCCATTTGGGACACACATCCTTCACTCACTGCCACCTTCCCATCAAACCTCATCCAACCAAGGCTGCTCAGCTCCTTGGACATGTGCTTGGAGGAGCTGGACCTGCACCTCTGAGAGAACAAGGAACCTGAGATCTCTATGGAATCTGAGCTCTCCATATCATTTTGGGAGCAGCCACACTCTCACCTTTTCCTGGCAGTGAACATTTCTTGCTCCCCATATGGTTTTCAGTCTGAATTACTGGAAAACCACACACTCAGCTGTGTTTATTTGGTAACACTGTGTGCAACCTGTGGTTTTCTCTGATGGCTGTTTTATTGCTAGGGCCAACAGTTGGCAGATAGATTGCATTAAAAAAGCAAAACTATAGGAAAAAAATAAAAAAAAATAATAATTCTCTTTTTACCTGAAAATAAGTTTAATTTACATGATTTTATGTTTGGTACATAAATCTATTTCCCCTAAAATGGAATTTCTTGGGGAAAAAATAGATTTTTAAATTTTTTTTTCTAAGAGGCTTACAGACAATATTTGAGAGCTGCTTAAAAATATATACTTAAACCTCTGCATTGACATGAGATAGGCAGTGACAACCTCATTTGCTGCATCCCTGGGGGTGAGGCCAGGCTGACCCCACAGCTGCACTTCAGGGAGCTGCAGCCGCCGGGTTCTGCGCCCTCGGTGCCGCAGACAGACGGACGTTGTCCCTCCCGCTCCACATGGTGGACACGGCATTCTCCATGGAATTGTCAGAGCTGAAGTAGGGAACCCTCCAGGCACAGCAGCACTGCAGCTTCCTCACCTCGCAGCGGAAGGTCTTGCTGAAGACGTAGTAGATGAAGGGGTTGTAGGCCGTGGAGGACTTGGCAAACAGGCAGGGCAGCAGCGCCACCACGGGCTGCAGGGAGTCACTGGAGTTAAAGATGGACCAGAAGCTGGTGGCTGCATAGGGAGTCCAGGAGCTCAGGAATCCCACGGAGATGAGCACGGCCATCTGCAAGGGAACAGAGCTGATGGCAGCTGGACAGACAGGGCTGGATGCCCTGGCACTTGAGGTGTGTGTGGGACACACCTGAACTGCAACAGCCAAAGCTGTGCTTGCTGGGCCCTTGTGACAAGACAGACATTGAGGGGCTGGAGTGTGTCCAGAGAAGGGAACTGAGCTGGGAAAGGGTCTGGAGCACAGGTCTGATGAGGAGCAGCTGGGATGTTGGGGAAGATGAAACAGGAAAGCCTTATAAATATGATTGCCTGGCAAAGGATTTTGAGAATATAGAAACTATAAGCGAGATTGAAATGAAAGCAAGCTTTGAGATCCCTCAGTTACTGAACAACAGGAAAACAATGGCATGGCTGGCTGAAGGTAATCCCCTTTTGATGAATCAACATCCTCTGCTTGCAGACAGGTCCAAGGGTCAGAGCAGACCCTAGAGCTTAGCAGAGGGGGTCCAAAGAGGAGATTTTAGGGTTTAAAATGTAGCACAGTATGGTAATATAATGATTCTTATAGGCTGTATGTAAATGCTATAGGATTTGTATCTTGTACTAGATTGGTTAGTGAGAATTAGAATATTCAACACAGAAGATTTATTGTATTGTAATGAGCTCGCTCTCTTACCCTTTTGCTCTCTTATCCTTTTGCTGTCTTACCCTCTCACTCTCTTACCCTCTCATCCTCTTTACCCCTCTCTTCTCTCAGGCCTGCTCTGAGCTGTGGCAGCTCCCAGCAGGGCCCTGCTCCCAGGCCGTTTGCAATAAACCCCAAGTTCCACCACCTGGCTTCAGAGATCTCTCATCTCCGTCCATCCCAACTGTCCTAGCCCTGATGCTCCTACACTGGGGGAGCTCAGCCTGGAGAAAAGGAGACTCAGGAGGACCTTATCACTCCTTACAACTCCCTGGATGCTAGAGCTAGGTGGGAGTCAGGCTGTGCTTCCAGGCAAAAAATGAAAGGACAAGAGGAAATGCCCTCAGGTTGCACCATGGGATGTTTAGATTGGATATTAGGAAGCATTTCTTCACAAGAGGAGTTGTCAGTCATTGGGACAGACTGCCAGTGCAGTGATGGAGTCACTCTCATTAACAATACTAAAAAAAAAATGTGTTGCTCTGGTGATTAGGGGCATGCTTAATGGTGGACCTGTCAGTGCTGAATTAATGGTTGGACCTGATGAGACCTTAGAGACCTTTTCCAACCTTAATGATTCAGTGATTCTATGACTGGCCTCTAGAAAGCTTGGATCAATTCTGCTTTTCCACAAGAAATTAACAACTTCATTTCAAAGTCCATATTTGGAAAAGAAATAATATATTAATATTAATAGGTTTAAATCCTGTTTCCACACAGAATTTCTGCATAGGTCTCTAATTCCATGGTTCTGTGAGCTGTGCATGAGCAAAGCCAGCTCTCTGCCAGCTCCTGATTACTGCACACTCTTCCCATCACAGGGATAACTCACCAGGGTCAGCTTCTTCTCCAGTTTGGCTGCATTTGGGATCCTGTCAATATTCTGGATCTCTTGGTATGCCTTATGAACCTTCCAGGCAATCCCCAAATAACAGGCCACGATGGTCAGCGCAGGCAGCACCGTGCACAGGAGGAACATGCTCAGGATGAAGGAGAAACCATTGGAGTTGTGGAATTTGCTCCAGGCTATGGTACAGGAGATGCCAAAGGGCTCAGGGCCGTAGTAGCCCCAGCCCACCAAGGGCAGGATGGCCCAGAGCAAGGAGTAGAGCCAGATAAAAGCAATCAGGATGCAGACAGTGCTCTTGGTGATTTTGTTACCTGCAAGAAAGAGGAAGAGCAAGCCTGGATGGATCCCATCCCAGCCACAAGGGAAGTTATTTCACCATAATTCTATTTGACAGAAGGATGGTGGCTCCAGACACACCTGGGCTGCTGCTGCAGGTCCCTAACCTTGGGGCTGCTAGAGAAACATTGTCAGAGGATTGGGTGAGACCTGAACACAGCCCTCAGTGCTCATGTGGAGCTTTGTAAGGCAGGGAGCATTACACGATCAATTTCACCTTAAATGTGCTGTGGGCTCAGCCCAGGAATGCCAGAAGAATATTCCTTCCTTTTAAATTCCAGTGTATTTGCTTGGATACAAATAGGAAGGGAAGGCAGTCTGGTCCAGGAAAACATTTGTGCTCTCCATTTCCAGGTAGTTTCACTTAGAAAAACTGAGAGGTGAAAAACCTCACTGTTTCATACAGAATTTAATCAGATCCTTCTGGGAACACCAGGATTTGATACTACACTAAAAGCTGAGGTTTATTCTGCTGTTACTGACCTGATAACCCACACCACATTGCACAAAGCACCTCCCAGAGCAGCCCAGCCCGAATACAGCAGCACCAGGTGACAATATAGGTGTCCTAGGGTGACGTTATGATGCTTGTATCCCCATTCATGTGTTCTGCTTATGCTGGATATTATGTTCTGTGCCTTTAAGACTGGCTCTGAAGAGTGAAAGTTTTGTTTAGTCTGGCGGAACACACAGACAGGGCAGTACACAGTGCTGCTTTTGCTTTTCACTTTGCTCTTTTGCTTCTGCTTTGCTTCTGCTTGCTTTTGCTTCTGATAATAAGCTACTTTAGCTAAACAGTCCAAATTTCTTCCTGGAGTGTTTCTCCTTTCTTTTTTTTGGTCCTACTCGAACCTGCTCTAGACTGGGACCTGGGAACACCGAGCGTTTGCACCCTGTGGCTGCAGCAGCTGCCCCAGCACAGGAGGGACTGAGAACAGAGTGACCGCTCCCAAGAGAGACTTTCTGAATTTGTCATCTTTTCAGAGTGGTGACAGAATGGTGTCATCTGGTATTGTTCATTTTGTGTGCTGGGGGTGCTGTGCATGTTAGATAAACAGGTTCTTTCCACTTCTCTTCCAGGAATCCTTCCTGAACCCATTGAAGGGAGGGGCCGAGTGGGTTTGCTTTCTGGAGGGGCCCCATTTTGGAGATTCTCTACCAAATTTGCCCTAAACCAGGACAACAGGTGATTTACTCACTGCTGGATTTGGATGAGTTGGTGACGAGGAATCGAATCACGGCCATGGCACACAAGGTCATCATGCTGCAGACCCCGAAGAGGAAACCCATCAGGGCATAGTAGACACAGGAGGTGTCTCCACCCAGCCAGGCGTGGCTCCAGGCAGAGGCAATGGCCAGGGGGTACATGCTGAGGGCCATGCCAATGTCTGCTACCGCCAGGTTCACTGTGAGCAGCTCCGGTGGCTTCAGCAGCGACGAGCGTCTCACAGCCGTGGCAAGGACGGCTGAATTCCCAAGGATTGTCAGGATGGCTGAAAGGGAAGGATCAACACAGACAGGAATATCACATGGTTAACACACCTGGGAAATCCACTGGAAATATATGAAGTGCCTGAGAAGGGCTGCAACAGAGCTGAGAGGGACCTCTTACAAGATTATGTAGTGATAAGGGGGAATGGCTTTAAACAGAAAGAGAGCAGGCTTAGATTTGATATTTGGTGTTCTGCCCTGTGAGGGTGGGAAGGCCCTGGCACAGGCTGCCCAGAGAAGCTGTGGCTGCCCCTGGATCCCTGGAAGTGTCCAAGGCCAGGTTGGATGGGGGTTGGAGCAATCTGGGATAGTGGAAGGTGTCCCTGCCCATGGCAGGGTTTGGAATGTCCTGTCACTGCCTGCCCATGTGAAAAGTCACTTTCTGTCTTTTTTAAGCCCCCTTTAAGTGCTGGAAGTCCACAATGAGGTCTCAGTGTAGCCTTTTCCAGAGAGAACCCCCCCAGCTCTCACAGCCTGTCTCCAGAGCAAAGGTGCTCCAGCCCTCAGGGCATCTTTGTGGCCTCCTCTGGACCAACTCTAGCAGGCCCACATATTTCTTGCACTGGGAAAGAATCTCCTCCCTTCTCCTTCCTGCTGAAGCACTCCAGCCATCCTGGCCACCTGACCCCTGCGCTTCCCAAAGCCTTCCCTGTGTGTGACCTCCCTCACCTCCAATGGAGCCCCAGCACTGGGCTCTGAGCTGCCTGGCTGGTGCACATGAGCAGCTCAGAGTCCTTGCTGGTCCCTGAGAGTTAGCATGGCTGTTCTGGGGGTCTCTGAGAGCAGTGGTGTTGGGGGAGATGAAACAGGAAAGCCTTCTAAATATGATTGCCTGGCAAAAGATTTTGAGAATATGGAAACTATAAGCGAGATTGAAATGAAAGCAAGCTTTGAGATCCCTCACTTACCGAACAACAGGAAAACAATGGTGTGGCCAGCTGAAGGTAATTCCCTTTTGATGAAACAACACCCTCTGCTTGCAGACAGGTCCAAGGGTCTGAGCAGACCCTGCCAGCTTGGCAGAAGGGGTCCAAAGAGGAGTTTTTAAGGTTTAAAATGTAACACTGTATGGTAATGTAATGATTCTTATAGGCTGTATGTAAATGCTACAGGATTTGTATATTGTACTAGATTGGCTAGTGAGAATCAGAATATTCAGCACAGAAGAAGATTTATGGTATTGTAACAGGAACCTCGCTGTCTTACCCTTTTATGCCTTTACCCTTTTTACTCTTTTACCTTTTTTACTCCTTACGCTCTTACCCTTTCACTCTCTCACCCTCTCATCCTCTCTGCCCCTCTCTTCTCTCGGGCCTGCTCTGAGCTGTGGCTGGCAGCTCCCAGCAGGCCCCTGCACCCAGGCCCTTTGCAATAAACCCCAAGTTCCTGACCTGGCTTCAGAGATCTCTCATCTCCGTCTGTCCCAACTATCCCACCCCCAACGCTCCAACAAGTGGCACCATGGGAGTTGTTTAGCCAGGGGCGTGCAACAGACCCAGAGCTTGCTTTGCAAAAGGAGCTGTCACACATACATAATTCAGGTGTGCCACAGGGCCTCAAAGTGCTGGTGACAGCAGTGTCAGAAGTACACGCACCAAACAACTCATTTTCCCTCTTCTTTCTAGTGAACATGGTGCTGTAGCAACATTTTGATGAAAAAAAGGTTTTCCTGAGAAGGTGTCCTCTAAAGTCAGATGTGAAGAGGGAGACAGGAAAAGATTCTGTCCTGTGGCTGTGAGTGCAGGAAGGCTGCATTTGCTCACAGGTACCACTTAAAGTGCCCACAGAGGACTTAATAGAGGCACATGCAATAAAATGGAATAAATCTATTGGCATAAGTACAAAATCCTCAGAGGTGTCAAGAAGAAGGCTAAACTGAAATGGGGACACAAATCTGAGGCCCTGTGTCCCTTCATTCCCTTTCTGACCCCACACCTTCACTTGCCACCTCTGGATGCCCTTGAAGGGCTCCTGAGCTCTCAGATCTCTGTGTCTGCACACACAGGATGATGCCCATGGGGGCTTGGCTGGCAGAGCAACCTGAGGCTCAGAGGGCAGAGCTCTCTCCACAGGCTGGGACATGGAAACATGGAATCATTGAATCCTTTGGATTGGAAAACACCTCTAAGATCATCGGGTCCAGCCATTCCCCAGCACTGACCAGGCCACCTCTAAAGCACGTTCCCAAATGCCACATCCACTCAGCTTTTAAATCCTCCCAGGGATAGTGACTCCACCACTGCCCCAGGCAGCCTGTTCCTATGCTTCACAGTCCTTTCCATGAAGAAATTACTCCTAAAATCCAAACTAAAGCTGCCCTGGTGCAACTCCAGGCAATTTCTTCCTGTTACTTGTTCCCTGTGAGCAGAGCCTGAAGCCCCCTGGCTGTCCCCTCCTGTCAGGAGCTGTGCAGAGCCACAAGGTCCCCCCTGAGCCCCAGGCCCAGCCTCTCCTTCCCCTTGACAGAATTTCTTCCCCTCCATCCCACAGCCTGGCTGGCACAGGACAGACCCATAACTGTGGGACAGTAACCACACAGCTGGTGGTGAATGCTGCCACCCATGCCCTGCGCTTGTTCCTAATAAAAAACATCACTTCAGGGCACAAACCTGCAGCCCCAGTGAGTGGCAAAGCTATGGATAAATACAGCACCTGATTCCAGCTCAGCTCACTGCTTTATTTCTGAGTCCCTGCAGGATGAAGTGAACCTGGCTGCCTCACAGGGCTCTGGATCCCTGCTGGAAGCTGTGCCTGGAGTTTCAGTGCCTCAGAGTCCTTTAGGAGAGGTGTGGGACTGCAGCGTGGTGGAACACAAACATGGGGAGCTCCAGCCCCCAGCCCTCTTTTGCTGCCCCTTCCCATTGTGCCTTAATTGCATCTATGTATTTGCATTTCTGAGAGATGAGAGTTGACATCCTGACTTGAAAAAAAAGCCCTTAATTAATTGTATTTGTAATTTTGTAATTGAATTCATTAATTCTCACCCTGAGTTGTGTTCTGCTGTGCAGAAAAAGAGGAAATAAGAAGTATTAAAGTCCAGCACTTCTGCCCAGAGCCTCAGTTTTAAAGCACATGAAAATATAGGCTTGTCTTTCTTATGTCAGCTAGATTTTTCAAGAGAGCTGAAGGAAGGAATCTTAGGAAAAATTCAGGTGGAAGGCATGCCTAAACAAGCTCCACTCTTCTCCAAATGTACGAGGAGAAAACAAATGTCTATGTACATGCAAGAAGCAGACAAAGAAGAACACACTTAACTGAAGCCATAGGGTGGTAGCTATCCCCACTTTTATTTCATTTTCAATCTGCCTGCAGCAGGACAAACAGGCTGCTGCAAAGCCCAGAACTGCTATTTGGACATCCTTTGCTGTTCTGTACAGTCTTCCTGCCCAGACACAGCAGAATGACTCCTCTCCCACCCAGGGCCAGCCCACAGCTGCTTCTCCTGACCAGTCCCATGGACTGAGCTGCCCTGGCTCAGTTCTCAGGGCTCAGATGCCACAGAAAGTGACACACAACTTATTTCAAATACTTGCGATGCCACAGACGCTAATTTGTGCTGGCCATTCTTCAGCATCAAAACAAGATTCCAAATCCAAGAGTGGAGATTAATCCTGGCTGCCAACCAACTCCAGGAGAACCTGTGGGGAAATATTTGCTGCCATTTCCCTCCAGGTTCTGCTGCCTGACCATGGCACAGACAGGGAATTCCCTGCATCCTGTTCCCTGGCTCCAAGCAAACCAGCAGGCTGAGAACTCACTCACCTATGATGAGAAGAAAGACCCCAGCTCCATAATCCACTACTGGGTGGAGTTTGGAAATGTACTGCTCCTCCATGGTCCCTTGGGGAGGTGGCTGAAGGTTTTCCATCAAAGGTGAAGACGCTGCAGGAGCAAAGAGCTCGTCCTCATGGTTTGCCTGCTGCAGGTGAGGGCTGCTGCTGGGTGCTGGCAGGGCAGGGCAGGGACCCTTCTGCTGCCTCCTTGTGCTGCCTGTGGTGTGTCAGGGCAGCAGCCTGCAGTGACAGGAAGGGCTTTCCCCTGGGAGGCAGAGTGAGAGCCAGGCAGAGCTGCTGCCAGCGCGACCCCGCCTGCCTGGCTGGCAGAGCGTCTCCCCTCCCACCCTTGTGCTCCTTGGCTTGTCGGGAAGATTCACAATGCAAATCCCCTCAGATGAGCAAAAACCAATTGTTCTTCAACCATCAGCAGCCCTGGGAAATAAAGCCAGGCTGAGAAGGCAGGCAAGGGAAGGAAGGTTGGAAGGAAGTTTTGTTTTCCAGCTTTATGGCTGAGTGTGGGAGGCACGAGGTTGGGGCAGGAGTGCCTGAGTTGAAGTGTTAGAGGAAAGGTGTTTGCTACAGGGGCTCAGCAGGCTCAAAGTCTGCTGGAGGCAGGAATGTCTGAGCTGCCCCAGTGCAGAACTAGAGGATGCTCTGTCCAGTGTAGTCTAACAGAAGAGAAGCAACCTCTGAGGTCACCCTGTGACACTCCAGAGTTCTGACTTGGCCAGCAGCCACAGGAACACCTCACCTCTGTGTTTTCCTTCTCCTTATAATATCTGAGCCTAAGATCACCATAATGAGCAACCTGGTTTAGTGGTGGCATCTCTGCCCATGGCAGGGGGCTGGAACTGGATGGTCTTTAAGGTTCCTTCCAGCCCAAACCATTCTGTGATTCTGTGATAAGGAATTCTAAAATTCACAAGAGCATTGAGGCATCTTAGGTGTGACTTAGGTGGAATTTAGGTGTTCAAGTGTGGCAGTAACAGCCTAAACTTAGGAATCTGGGAGACTTTAAAAGCCTTCAGTTTCAGCAGGGTTTGTATATCTCTGAAAATGGAGACTCCACAACAGTTGTTCCAGTGTCTTTTTGCTCCAAGTCTCACTCAGTTCAGGAACAAAGAGAGCACCCAGCTCATGAAATCCAGCAGCTGCTCATGAGCTGCTCAGTGCAGGTGTCCTTCACTGAACATTCCTCAGCAGAGGAAATTCAGCTGTAAGAATGTGGGTGGTTGCAATGCTCTTGAGCCATGGGTGTACAAGCAAGACTCAATTTAGCACAGGAAAGTAGGATATTCACAGTGTTAATCATAGCAGGAAGTTCTTCTATCAGAAAGGAATAAGAAAGGGAAAAGGTGATGTCTCAAAAACATGGCCAATATGGAGAGTTTCAAGTAGCTTGGTCAATTCAGTGCAGTCTGTGCAAGGAAGAGAGGTTGGCATTTGACAGCATTTTGAGGGAGTGTCCTGGTTCTGACCAGGACAGGGTGAATTTCACAGGGGCCAGGAGGGGCATGGCCAGGACCTGGAGGTGATTCCATAGCAGCTGGGCAGAACCAGGACAGGGAGAAATGTCTGCTAGTGTAGCAAAAGATGCAAATCCTGTGGCAGAAAGCAGATTGCCACATTCTGTCCCATAATCCAGTACACAAACCCATGGCATTGGTAAATTAAACAATGCCAGATCACCACAAAGAGGCTGGAATCTGACTGCTCACCTTGCTACATTCACAGAACAGCTCCTGGCACTGATTTGGGCTGGGGAGCTGGCACTGTCCTGTCCTTCCCAGGCACAAGTTGGCTAAAATGAGCCCAGGATTGCTCCCCACAAGCAGTAACATCATCCGCTTTGAAAACAAAGTGTTTCGTTCCCTGGCACTGATCTTGCCTTTGGGTTTTGCTCTTACCCTAAGTGTCAACATTTAGATTGTCAAAGTGCAGCCATTGGATGAGGACTGACTGTTTCAAAGTTCTCAAATAGAGCTTTTAATTCTGATAAGACCCTTTCTTGATAAAATTCCTGGCCTATGCAGTCATCTCACCTAATGTTTCTTTTTGGTGAAACCATGGCAGAGAGCTGAGTTCAAGGAGCCTGATGTCACCCAGTCCCAGCCAGATCTTCTGCTTTCCCACTTGTTTCATGGTCCATCCTCTCTCTATTGAAATAAAACATTGCTTTTCTTCAGGCGAGCAAGGAGACCAAGGGCAAGATTAAAACATTCTGCTGATAATTTAATTGCTAATTATCATTTAATTACTGGAGGCTCCAATGGCTACATCAGGAGCCCAGTCCTCTGCCAGCTCTTGTGGGCACCTTAGATTACACTGTGTGACTCTTTCACGCTGGTTTAGATGGCATTTCATTTATTGTGAAACCCTCAGCTCAGCATTCATATGGGGTAGGATTACATCAACAGCCCAGTTACAAAATGGAAGAAAAGAAAATGAATGATTAAAACCAGAAGAGCTGACGGGTCCCAAACCCAGTGCATTATTCATGTGTACTTTAACAATAGCAAGTTGTGCTCATCACCATCTTCCTGCACATCAGATCAAGCCGTATGATCTGTTCACAGCAGCCCAAGTCAATACATCTTGACAGACCCAGATTTGGGGGGGGGGGGGGATCATATTTTAGAATTGTTTTGTGAAACTTACTTTTGATTTAATAAAGCAGTCATGAAATGAGGCAGATGAAGGATGAAGTTGATACCTACTCATTTCTGACAGGTTATGTGAAACTTTAAGCAAAAAAATGAACTCACCATGAAACTATTATACATCCTTGATGTAAATATGGACATACATATTAAAATAAGTTCCCATTGTTGGCATAAAACAGGGTATGAGTTGAGGAATTACTTGATGCTTCCAAGTGAGAATGTCCTATGAGTTTATTTTTACTTTCCACAGGGAAAAACATAAAGAATATTCTGAATCTGTAGGAACAAGGGAATTGCTCTGAATTATCAGTTTGCCACTGTGTAGGGGTTCATTTTGAAAGATAAAATGTCTCAATGTGTGGAGCTGTTTGGGACATGAATACTGGGTTGTGTTTGGTACCATATACCAAAATCACTGATATTTCCTGATATGTGGGGAGGGCTATGAATATGGGTCCTTATCAGAAATGTCTATCAAAAATAGCCATGCATCATTCAGAGGAGGACATGACTTTGTTATTCCTGTTTATCTCTGGCTGCTGTGTCCAGATCTTGTCTTTGCAAAGACTCTGAGCTCTCAAGTGAGCAGAAAGTGTGCAGTCTGTGGGGACAGGCCCTTTTGAGTGCCCTCTCCTTGCTGCACAGCACATCTGCCATGGTGCACAGCTCAGGCTTTTTGATTAAAAAATGCCACTTTTTCCAAACTCCTTGGAGAGGACAAGTTCATCTCATTCTCCAGGACTTCCTACAACTTCTTTCCTTTTAAACATTTGTTTATTTCTGCAGTTTTACTTCTGAAGCTCATCTTTGAGCTGGGAACTTTAGCTGAGCTTCTCTAGCTTTCACCTCTATTTATGAAAATCAGAACACCATTTAAGTGGAATTCTCAGTCTCCTGATGAAGTTGTATGTTTTCAACAACTAAATCGTGTTTAAGCTGGCATTTGCAACCTCAAGCATAGTAATTTTTAAATTGTTTTCTTCTGGCTGCCCATGCTGACTTGCATGTCATTTTCAACAACTAAATCGTGTTTAAGCTGGCATTTGCAACCTCAAGCATAGTAATTTTTAAATTGTTTTCTTCTGGCTGCCCATGCTGACTTGCATGTCATTGCCTGAGGGGTTATTTATAAAGTCTAAATTCAGTCTAGGGACACTAAACTCCCTAACTTCCCTTGGCAGGACCTGAAGAATCTACTTTGATCAATACATTTTGCTCTTTTACTACAACCAGTTTAATACATAAAACTTGGGTGTTGGTAAATCCAGTCCAAGTGAGTAACTTGGGTCACAACACCACCTGCAGTGCTGCAGGCTGTGAGAAGAGTGGCTGGAAAGCTGGAAAAGGACCCGGGGGTGCTGGGGACAGCAGCTGAACATGAGCCAGGTGTGCCCAGGTGGGCAAGAAGGCCAAAGGCACCTGGGCTGCCCCGGCCATGGTGTGGGAACAGGGCCAGGGCAGGGATTGTCCCCCTGTGCTGGGCACTGCTGAGGCTACAACTCAATTGCTGTGCTCAATTTTAGTCCCCTCAGGACAAAAAAGACATTGAGAGGCTGGAGTGTGTCTAGGGAAGAGCAATGGAGCAGGGGAAAGCTTGTGGAACTGAAGCCAGAAGCTCACATTTATTAAACAAAGTCATTATTTCTTGTAACCGTGATATTCATGCTGCACTGGTGAAAAAAATACCAGGTATGCAGTGAGGGAAGTCACACGTGGAGTAAAGATGTCCCTGATGTGACAAACCAGGTCTTTTCACCTGGGCAATAGGCTGCCCTCTCAGGGACAATTTTTTTCCTCCCCAGCATCTCAAATTTGTAATGAAAGGTTCTAATTTGAGTAAACAAGGCAAAGGAGAAACACAGCAGGAGGTGGGAAGGGAGAGATTGGAGGTTAATTCAATATTAAAGTACAAAGCACACTACAGCTGTTTCAGGGGTGTGAGAAGACAGACATTAATGCACTAAGAGTGGAAAGGAAATGGCACCACAGGTGCTAAAATAAAGTGAAAGCTACTATTGTGTTAAGAAAAGAGAAGAATAAAATGTATCACTCATGGTATGGAATTTGACATTGCCAACTGCTCATATTTAATATGATGACCATTTTCCCAGACCGCAGTTTAACATTGGTATGAACAGCAATACTCTCATTTTCAAGGGCTCAAAGACAAAACCATGCCCTGTTTATCAGAACATGCTGGATATTGCACAACTAATCACACAGGGACACTCTCTTACAGTTTCTTCCCAACCATTTATTGACCTGTATGTTTTGGTAGCAAGCTCCACTGGCTTTTCCTTTGCATTTTGGTCCTGCACTCCATTTATTCAAGATTCATTTGTGTCATTCAAACAATGGAAAAAAAAAAAACAAACACTATCTGTAGAATGGAGCACACTCTACCCTCTAAAAAGCCAGATTCAACAGATTGGATCATTTAAGATTCTCCAGTTTTGTGTTACTGTAGCATGATGGCAACAAGGATGTGCTTGTCTGTGATCCTAAGATCAGAGGTGTTCTGGAAGCAGCAAAACAGCAAACAGGACACAGACACAAGGGATCATAGTGTGTGGGGTTGGGACCAAACCTGCCCAGATTCCTCCAGCAGCACTGGAGCAGCAAGGCCAGCTCTGCAAGAGTCTGCCAATCTCCAGGACTAATCCCAGCTCTGCTCCTTTGTATCTTTTTCATTTGACCTAGTGCTGATTTGGGCTCACTCCTTCCTCTTTTGAATAACAAAACTCAATCCTCTCCTTTTTGTAGGAAATCCAGAACCATGCTGAGAACCACTCCAGGAGCACAGATGAAAGTGGTTCTTCTCTTTGTTCCTTACTTTGATAGCAGGACTAGGATCTGGCAGAATGGAGACAGGACAAAGCAAGCTGAAAGGGATGTTTGGGATGCAGGGTGACATGGGACAGCAAACACTGCAGGGCCCTCCTGGACACTGGCATGAGGACACTGAAATCCTCCCAGTGCTGCCTCTAAAAGAGCTCACTGATTGCACCTGGTGGTGTTGTTCCTTGCTTCACTGAAGAGGAGAAAGGGGATTGGTTTTGAGGGAAAATTTTGATATTTATTTAAAGGTAGTCAGAGGTTACCAGAGTGGAAGACAAGATCAGGGTATTTATACAACCTCTGGGGACAGAGCTGACTATATACTGATAATCTTTACCCAAATGGTGTAACCCCGTTGTGTTGACACCATGGGCTCTCTGAACACTGTTTGGGTGCACCCAGCTCTATTCCCTGTTCCAGTTTCCCTGCCAAGGCAGGCATAGAGCAGCCCAGGGATGTGATCCCAGTGCAGGCATGGCTGTGTATCCCACACAGACAGTGGGGATGTTCAAGGGTGCAATCTTCTGGCACTACAGATGAACTCAGTGTCACTGCCCTGGCTCTGCTGCTGCCTACTGTGTGACACTCCTCAAGTCACTTCCTTCCTCTTGCTGCCTCTGATTGACCCTCTGAAATTGTACATTTCCCAAGGTCTGACTGATCTCCAGCCATTTCTGCCCAGTGCCTGGTAACAAAGCAGCGCTGTTGTTGGTTTGTGCCTCTCAGCACCATTGTGACACAACAATAGTTTTAAAAGGCCAATTTTCTTTCATATTAGAATCACTCTTACTAATTTCTAAATGGACTCATGCTGGGAATTCAAAAATGCCAGGGTTACAACTTATTATTTAGAGAAAAGAAAAATAGCTGAGACTGAATCCTGTAAAAAATAGAGGCAGATAAGAGTGGAAATTCATGAAGATGCTTCTCTTGGATGGAAAAGAGCAGGTTTGCTTGTTCAAGCTAGAACACAGAGTTTAATGGAGAAATAAAAAAGATTGGGAAACAAGGGCAAAACAGAGGCTTGATGATAACAAATCTCTTATTAGGCAGAATGGGGAAGACAAAGCTTCTGCTCTGCAATAAACTGTGGTGGCATCAGCAGCTCTTTGACAATGACCCTGCTGAGGACAGCATTGAGCACAGCTGCCTGACTGACAACCATCACAGCAACCTACTGCTAAGGCAACTTCTTTGGATTTTAACTTCCAGTGAAAGATATTGCTTGGAATTTAAGGGTCCCCAGCAGCAGGGAGAGCACCAGAAGCCTCATGTCGACCCTCTGTCAGTTTCTTCATCAAATAATGTTCAGGTCTCTTTTCCAGCCTTCAGATTATAATCATATGAGTGAGAGAGGTCATAGCTGTTCTGTCCTGATTTCCTTTCTGAGGTCTTTTGACCCTTTAAGCCAAGAAGAGATTAATTCCCCCTGTACAAAACTGCCAACTCAAGATGGCTGTAAATATGTCATAGAGCAGGACTGTGAGGGAAAGAAGAAAAACTACTTTCCCAAAATTATTATTTCTTAGTCACTAGCATCTTAATTGCTTGAGTTTTCACGGTTAACTGAACTGCAGCAACACATTGCTTTCATAGAGCATTTTCCACACCTTCTAAAGTGCTTTAGGTTTTACTTCTTTGCACTTCATTCCTTTGAAGTGGTGTGAAATGCCCTTTGCAAGGATATAAGAGATCATTAAACTTGCAAAAATTAATCCCACAAGTGTCATTGACTTGCAGCCAGGTCCTCTGCTCATTGCTCTTGATACCTGACAGGAAACAAAAGTGGGAGTAAGTTACATATTTAGTGGACATTCCCTACATTCACAAAGAAAAACTTCCATCCCTTTCCCCCATGTTTACCCAGTGCCCAGTTTGTGTTGCTAATACTGAATTATCCCTCTGCTTGCCTTCCCAGGGCCACTTTACAGTGAAAAACTCCTAAGACAAGGAAGGGCCTCAGAAAAGCATCACTGCAGCCTCCTTCATCTCAGGTAGGGATGACATCAATTCCTTTGCTGCTCATGTTATCTTTTGTACATCAGAAAAGTATTGTTTTGTTTCTAGAGGCTGGTTCAGATTATTCTCTAATAGACTGCACTCAAAAACAGCAGCAGTGACTGTGAATACTTCCTGCACTCAATTACACTGAAAAAATGGAGATGAACGTACCCTCAGAAAAAAAAGGCTTGTGGTGAGGGCCCTGGAGCATTCTGAGTTCAGATCTTTGCCTTGCCACAGTCTTCCTGTCACTGCTTTTTGGCCAGGGATTAAATCATTCTGTGCTTTAATGCCCCAGAAATGAACTATGGATGCAAATAAAAGCTTTCTTCTTGATATCCTCTAAATCACTGTCACACATTCATGGGAACAGAATGGTTTGAGTTGGATGGAACCTTGAAGCTCATCTCATTTCAGCCCCTGTCATGGACAGGAACACCTTCCACTATCCCAGGTTGCTCCAAGTCCCATCCAACCTGGCTTTGGACGCTTCCAGGGATGGGGCAGCCACAGCTTCTCTGGGCACCCTGTGCCAGGGCCTGACAGGGAAGAATTTCTTCCTGAAACTTAACCCAAATATAAACCCTGACAATCTGAAGCTATTGTTTCCTGTCCTGTCACTAAATACCCTTCTAAAAAAAACCCCTTTTTGGCTTTCTTGGAAGCTCCCTTTAGGCACTGGAAGGGGCTCTGAGGTCTTCCAGAGCCTTCTCTTCTCCAGGTGGACATCCCCAGATCTCCCAGCCTGGCTCCAGCTCTTGGACCATCTTTGTGTCCTCCTATGGACCTGCTCCAACATGTCCCTGTCTTTTCTGTGTTGGTGCCCCCAGAGCTGGATGCAGCACTCCAGGTGAAATATCCCAAGAACAAAGCAGAGAGAGAGAGAGAGAAAATCAGCTCCCTTGACCCACTGCCCAGGCTGGTTTTGATGCAGCCCAGGTCACAGTTGGCTTTTTGGGCTGAAAGTGCAAGAAGTGACCAGTCATTGCTGAGTCCTACCCACCTTTTCATTGAGCACCAACCCCAAGTCCTCCTCGGCAGGGCTGCTCTCAATCCACTCTCTGGGTTGATACCAGGGGTTTTCCTAACCCAGGTGCAGCATCTTGCACTTGGCCTCATTGAATTTCATGAGGTTTGGTGCTGGGAGCTTACTGAACCTGGATCAGGACATGGGGAAGAAAGGTGCCCATGGCTCACTTGGGCTTATCTGGAAGAGGAGCTGCATTTTCCATTCAGTCTGCATTGCAAACATTGTTTGTTTGTTTGTTTGCTTGTTTGTTTGTAGACTCTGTATCCTCATCAAGAGAGAAACTATGTTCATTCAGAAGGGCAAATTCTAGGCCATCTCTATCCATTATGGTTATTCAGAAAAACTCTGACAATAGGTACAAAAACCATGAGGTAAATAAAGAACCATAATTATGACCCTTTTTTCTCTCATCATTGCTGTCATATTGACTTGTGACCATTATAAAGCGGAGAGTTCACAGAGTAATACCAATTTTTTTTTGCCTGTAACTGAATATTTTAAAATATTTTTCTGTCACAGATGTTGAAATGGTTTTTATAACCCGAACATTTGAAGCAAACATTTATTGGCTTGTAACTGATTATATTAAAATCTGTCACATGTACTTAAATAGATTTTATAGCCCTAACTTCACCAGAGAATGTATTTCAGCTAAATAAAACCATGCAAAAGTTACAGATCTGGTTGAAACTGGTCATCCAAACTTCCCCTGGAGTCAATAGTGAAAGATCACTGAAGTGAAAGACACTCTTGGTGGAGAAATACCAATACCTTCTCTGGATGAGATCAGTTGTTATTCGGAAGTGCCTACTGACATTAAATTTAATAGCAATAATAGCAATAACAATGATAATAATAATAAAAAGAATACCATCATTATTCACTGTGAGGGTGGTGAGGCCCTGGAACAGTTTCCCAGAAAATCTGTGGCTGTCCCTGGATCCCTGGAAGTGCTCAAGGCCAGGCTAGAGCAGCCTAGGATATTGGAAGGTGTCTCCCCATGGTAGGGGTGGCACAAGATGATCTTTATGGTCCCATCCAACCCAAACCTTTCTGGGATTACAGAGAGCCCAGAGAGGCGACTTAAATAAACCACCTAATTTGAGGAGGCTAAATTTGGTTGATTTTAATCCTACCCTGACAGACATTCTAAGAAATACAAGAAACCTGTAATAAAGAATGAACTGGAACATATGGTCTCAAATCTTGAGTTAAGGCTTTCAACTGTGTTACATTCCCCTTGTTTCCATTACTGCCAAAACTGAAACTCCTCAGAGCATGCAGTGGTTATGAAGCTGGCTTGCTATTTAAAACAAAACAAAGTATTTTAGCTGTCCAACTTTAATATTATTTTCCCAAAGGTTTTTAATTACCATTTCCTTCCTGTAGAAACATGACCAGAACAATGATGTTATTAGCATTTGGATGATCTGAGTTTGGCTGTGAAAGTCACATCACACTGACCTAGACAACACATGAACATGAGTTTCCCCTCTTTTGGTGCAGAAAATTGTAGGTACCTGTAAGGCTTTTCTGTAAGGCAGTAGTGTGTTCTCTGAAGCACTCTGTGGACTCCAAAAGAATAATTTTTCCCAGATGCTGAAAAGGATGTCGGGGCAGTGGGGCGAGTAAAAGTATAAGTATTGCAAAAGCACCCAACAATGCCACAAAAATAAGACAAATACTTAAACTCTTCCGTTTTCTCTCCGAAGTCTTCACTTACCCCAAAAACTATAATAACTTTTCAAGTTATTTAATTATTAATTAATGAAGTTTCAAGCTTCAGTTATACAACTCAATACTGAATTTTTTCTTAATAGTTTTCCTTCAAAAAAGCAATATCTCTGCCTGCCTGGCAAAAAGGAAGAACATCCAGTTTTTACCCCAATTTTTTTTGTTTATCTTCAATTCTTATCAAAAGTACTTTCAGCCCCCTCTTTGTCAGAGATGATTTGTTTAATTCACCAGACTTGCTACTGAGATGCAGCTTGAAGGTGGTCAGAGGCTGAAAGGACAGAGATTACACGTCAGGGAGTGGGGATTGGATGGGGAAGCTGTTCTTTGTAAACCACAGACCACTGGCAGCCTTGGAGGAGATGGACAAAGGGATTAAGTATGGATTTCTATGATGATGAAGACTATGGAGTAGATCATCAAAGCAGAGGAGACTCAGGTACCAAGGGAAGAATATTCTGTTAGGAGTAGCACAGGCACAGCCTTTATGACCAAGTGAACTTCTGTATTAGTCTGTGGCTAACTTTGGTCTGCCAGCTCTGCTGTGAGTGCTGACCTTTGACAAAACATTGATAATAAAACCCAGGAGAATGATGTTATCTTAAATTGTGGCACCCAGCTGCTAAATTAATGTATGCTGAAACTCTGGGGTTTGCAAAGCCCATTGAAGCCAGTGGAAAGATTCCCTTTGACTTCAGTGAATCATTCCCAAGTGGAAATGGAGCTCCAGCTCCAGTGTCTGGTCTCATCTCCATGCAGACTCATCCTGGGAGAGACCCCATATCAGCCATGGCTTTTGCAGGGTGATAAACCTATTGCTGAAAAGGCCAAACATTGTACCCTGAAGTGAGGAGGGGATGAGTTCTCCAATCCCATCAGTCACGTCACCTGCATCTCACCTAATCCCCCTCTGGCCTCTAGTACTCAATGGGGGGAAATCAGCATTTCATCTGCAACTCATCACTCCTAAGTGGACATCTAAAATAGGTCAGATGACTCACATCTAAATTCCTGCTTCTTCCCATCAACAATAAAGTGAATAAAACCTGAAGTAATTTTCTCAGATTCAAACATGTGGTTGGAAGAATATCAGTCTAAGTATCTTCATTAGACTGGCTTTGAAAGTGTTGTCTTTTATAGCTGATTGCTAAATCCAACAGCAAAGTCAACACAAGATCCTAATGGAGACAGGTTCAGATGAACCCAGTTGGTTTTGAGTTGTCTTGCATGAATTACAGAGCTTTGTCTCAATAGGATTTTATATTATCAACTAAAAAATATTCCAGTGACAAGAAAGACTTTGATGTACCCTGCTCTGGTTACATGTTCTGGATCACAGGCCCAAAATGGTATTATGCATTTTATAAATATAATAACAATAAATGGACAAGAAGCTTCAAGTTATTGCCACTAATGAGTTCCCAGAAAGCTCTCATCCCACTGGTGAACAGAACAGGGAGAAATTCAGCAACAACTTCCAACCTAAATGGACATGGCTACAGCAGTCCAGACTCCCATTATGCTTAGTGGAGAATGACTCAATACAGGCAGTGGAGACAGGACATCACTTGTCTAAGTAGAGGAATCTAATTTAAGACTGACTTGGACTCCACATTTTTGGCTGTAGAAAGTCCCTCTCCAAATCAGGAACTTGGCCACCAAGCTCCAGTGTAGTCATGACCCAAAAAAAGCCACCTAAAATAAGGTAATTGCTGATGAATTTAATCCACTAGAAACTGCCCATGTGGTAGCCCAGCAATAGCATCCTTACCTGGTTCTTATCCTGACAGGATACAGAGTGATGAGCTGGGCCATGTCCTGAGCCATCAGAACTGCTGTGTCAGGAGAGAATAATTGAATCACAGAATTGTTTAGGGTAGAAAAAAGCTCTAAGATCATTGAATGCAATAATTCAGCCACCACTGCCCAGACTGTCACTAAACTATGTCCCCATGTGCCATAGCTACATGTTTTTTAAATTCCTCCAGGGATGGTGACTCTACCACTGCCCTGGGCAGCCTGTTCCAATAACTGATAACCCATTTAATAAAGATTTTTTTCCTAATATCTAATCTAAACTTCCCCTAGTGCAACTTGATGCCATTTCCTCTTATGCTATCACTTTTTCCTTGGGAGTAGAGCCCAACTTCCACCTGGCTGTCCCCTCCTGTCAGGGAGTTGTAGAAAGTGAGAAGGTCCCCCCTGAGCCTCCTCTTCCCCAGCCTGAACCCTTTTCCCAGCTGCCTCAGCTGCTCCTCATCAGACCTGTGCTCCAGAGCCTGCCCCAGTTCTATTGTCCTTCTTCAGACATGCACCAACACCTCATCCTAAGATTAGAAACAAAACAAAATAAGCTTTGAACTAGTAATTTAATTTTCAAGTGAAGTTTCTCTATATATATTTGGGCAGGAAAGGTTTTATACTTGTGGGTATGTTCACACCGAGAATAAAAACATACTTTGAAACTTTGACATTTGCCATGAAATAGAAATGTTGAGTTTCAGACAGCTCAAGAAAATTCAGTGTTCTTGAGCAAAGTGTTCAAAATCTTTAACACAACCAAACCCATAAAGAGGCTCCACAAGAGGACATGTAAGCACCACTGCCAGTCTTTGTTGTGCCAGTCTGATCCCCTTCCACCAGATGTTTCTGGGATGACAGTCCAGACAAATTACCTCAAACATAACAGACCCCTTGAGTATTTGAAAAACTCTATTCAGAATCACAGCTTCTAACTTAGCACTTACCTCAAAATATTTCTGACTGTCAGCACCTATTAAAAACAAGAATAACAATGGTTATTGCCATAATAGCTGTATTTTGAAATCTCAGAGCATTTTGTGAACTTAACAGACATATCTGAGATATATGGATTCATAGCATCTGTCAGGGAATGCCAACCTGTTTGGGGAAGATCTGTACTTCTGGTTTTTAAATATTCTATAAAGAAATACTGATAAGGAGTGAATACAGACAAGGAATGAGATTTCTGAAGGTAGAAACACCTGCCACTATCCCATGTTGCTCCAAGCACTGTCCAATCTGGCCTGGAACACTTCCAGGGAAGGGGCTGCCACAGATTCTCTGGGCAAGCTGTGCCAGGGCCTCACCACCCTCACCAGGAAAATAAAAATATAATTTCTTTAGACTGCTCAGTCACCCTGGTACTGATCCTACTTTAATGACAAATCCATACCACTTGGTGAATGTCTCAATCACTTCCAATGTGCTGTGCAAATGCCACTTAAGCAAGGCAAAACTACAGGGGGAAAAAATTGTTTTGCGCATGCTAAAAGTGCAAAAAGTACCTAAAAATGGAATAATCTAATCTGGAAGGAAAATACAAAAATGAGCTAGGAGGGATCTGACATGTTTAGCTGAGGAAAAGGTTGCAAACACAAAATCTTTGGCTTCTCCTTTCCCATAATTTTTCATCATTTTCAATCTTGTCAGCATGAATAATCTTGTTGATTTCTGCTGGGATTTAGAAGCAGTTGCAGAATATAAAACAAAGTTGAAAATCAGTTGGAAGTCTATTCATCTATTTTGCTTTTAGCTGAAAGACTCCTCCCAGCTGCAGACAAGTAACCACACTGACTATAATTCCATAAATTACATCTGATCACCATATAGTTCAGTTTGGGGAGGATTTTTTAAGAAATCTTTTGAAACACACAAACAAAAAGTTACTTGCATGACATAGCAAACATCTTTCTAGATGGCATCATGAGTGCCAGAGGTTCTCATCTGATTTTGTACAGGCATTAATCTTCTCTGCTCATTCCTTCTGTTTATTTCTGTTCTGGGAAATCAGCCCTGGCCCATGCTAACTCCTAAACTGTACCTGGAAATTTTGTTTGCCTGGATCCAAGTCAGAGTCACCTGGCTATGGAAGGTGTCCCTAATCACTCAGTTTGGGAGAGGAACAGGAATTCACAATAGGGCATGACCAGATCACACCAATAGGCCTCCAACCTGCAGAAAAGCCCTGCCACACAAAATCATTGAGTCATAAAAGGTTTGGGTTGAAGGGACTTGAAAGCTCATCTTGTTTCAGCTCCTGCCATGGACAGGGAAACCTTCCACTATCCCAGATTGCTCCAAGCCCTGTCCAGCCTGGCCTTGAACACTTCCAGGGATGTGGCAGCCACAGCTTCTTTGGACAACCTGTGCCTGGGCCTCACCATTGTCAGAGGGAAGAATTTAATGCTAAAAACCATGTGAAAAAACAGCTAAACAATCAATTAACATCCAGTTAAAAGTAAATAGAACATTCTCTGTTTTGACTGAGGCACCTTTGCCTTGCTCTGAAAAAAAAATAAAAATTATCATGTTTTCAGGTTGATCTCAAACCTTGAGCCAAGGAAGCACCTTTTCCACAAACTAATGATGCTATTTTATCTTATCTGGTGCGGATGTGTTTTTAAAGTTAATTTAAGTCCATTAGGGATACAGAAAAACTAAATAGAGAACTTTTATTGTTACTCACATTCACACAACTGAATTAAGCTTGCAGCCAATATTATCAATGGAGTATAGAGACACATTAGCTGGTCAAATAGAGCAGGCAGACTGCATTGTCAGAATAAAAATCTTACATGCTCCAGTGAAGAAAACCTCACCCAGATGGTGAAATATTAAATTCCTGCCACTAAGCAAACATCCTTCCCTGCACCTGTGGGTTACCCAGCAACTGGCAATCTGGCAGCAATACACTTATTTTTATGATTAACCTAGTCAATCCAGAGGCACTTGCTTCCCCAAAGAGCTGACCTTTTCCTACATATTATTTTTGACAAGCAATGGATCATTACCCTCTGTTACTGTCAGTATTTTAATGTTTAGTTTTCGAATTATTCCAGAAAGCAGAGGCACTAACACCCTCTATTAAGATTTCTTCACACTTTCCACAATGAGGTCTTGCTATGCTGAAACTTTCAAATTGAAATTTCTCTTGCCACATTTGTTTCTCTCTGAAATGGCAACAGATTCCAGAACTCAGTTTTGGGCTAACTTTGTTCAGATTGGTGTGGCCTCATAAAAGCCAGTCATTTTTGATTCAGAAGTTCTCTGTCTTTCACATCAGAAAGGCACAAGAGAACTTCCCCATCCCTGGAATTGTTCAAGGCCAGGATGGAGGGGACTTGGAACCTGGTCTAGTGGAAAGTGTCCCTGTCCATGGCAGTGGAGTTGGAGTCAATGACCTCTAAAAGATGCTTCAATCTTAAACTATTCCATGATTCTATGAAGAGAAAAAGAGCAAAATTAGTAGAATGGACCATGCTCAATTTGCCAGAGAAAAGACTCTATATTCCCAGGTTTTCCTGAGTTCTACCTCAGATATATTTGCCTCCAGATTAAGGGAAATGCTGCGTACGGCAATAAATCAAACTCTGCTTCCAACACTGAGAGCTGAAAACATCTAAGAGCACTGCTCTGTTCTCTTATAGCAAAGTGAAGACCTTGAAACACTCTGCAAACAATAGGGATTTTCACAAACCTGCAGAAAAAACAGGAATTGAAATCAAACTTCCTGGCTCCTGTGCCCTAAGCATAAGACTGAATTTTTTTCCTAGTCTTGCAGTTTCCACAAGTTCAAGGTGAACTTAGTGATAAGGAGATCTTCTTGGGGCAGAAGGTATTGGAGAGAAGAGTGTGCTGGGATTTTGTGTGACTCTCAATCCTCAGCTGCCTCTCTCTGTGGACATTTGGTGTGAGAAGGCTCTGTGCCTAAGTGCTGCTCAGCTCTTTGTCCTCACCAATGTGTTTTCTTCTCTTCCCTCTGGAGCAGACTTCAGTGGAGCTGTTTTCAAAAAGGGACAAAATAAAAGAGTCAATGGCAGTGTGAGAAAGAGAAAAACAAACCAGCAGGTTTTACAGTAAAAGAATCCATTTAGTTACTAAGCCTTGATTTGTTACTGCAACATCTGGGCTGAGCAATCCTTCTGGAGATATTTCCCTCTTTATATTAGCTGATATTGATCAATAACTTCATTTTCAAATTATCCAGACCATTTTCTATGCTTTTCCAGATGGATTTGTATTCAGCTACCACTTCTCTTACTGCCAGACCAAATGCACTTACACTATGCACCTACACAATGAAAGTTTCCCAGGAACAATTCTCTGACTCTCCCTGGTCTAAAAGTGACATTATCTTTTAGCCCTCAACTTTCAGGCCTTTTGTTTAATATTTCCTGCTTGACTTTCTGTTATGTGCCCAGGCTTGTAAAGTGAAGGACACTGATGCAAGACCTTACAAAATTACTGGCACAGGCCTTTCCAACCTACAGGATTAAATGCAAGAGGATAAAAACCACTTGCAGTGACTACACTCTCAAGTTACACTTTGTAGGTCAATATCTTATGTTAGTTGAGGTAAAACTCTGTGCCACCATTCTGGCCATAAAAATGGCAAAAATCCACACTTCAAATAATCACAATTTATTTCGGTTGCTTCAATTTCTCATAGTATCTAATATTTCACAAAATCACAGAATGGTTTGGGTTGGAAGAAACCTTAAGTGTTATCTCATTCCAGTCCCTGCCATGGGCAGGGACACCTTCCACTATCCCAGGTTGCTCCAAATCCTGTCCAGCCTGGTCTGGAAAACTTCCAGGGATTCAGGGGCAGCCACAGCTTCTCTGGGAAACCTCTGCCAGGGCCTCACCACCATTAGAGAGAAGATTTTTTTTCCCTAATACCCATCCTAAATCCACCCTCTTTCATCTTAAAGCCATTTCCCCCCATCCTATTCCTTACAAGATACTTTCTAAAACTTTTTTCATGCAGGAGTGTGGGCATAAGCACAGTTGCAAGGAGGTTCAGATCACTCCATTGCAAGTTGAATTTGCAAAACATAGTTTTGTGCAAAGGGCTTGAAATGAAGAAGATGAAGCCCAGATTGAGCAGATTAATTCCTCAGCCATTTCATGGTCACTTTGTTCATTGCATGATGGCATCACGAAGTAGTAGGCTAAGAGAAATAGTCTGCTCCTTTAAGAAAAAGAGTAGAAAGAGTCACTTTTGAAAAAAAAAGGCTTGGATTGACATATTTGTAAAGTTTTCACAGAATTTTGCAGGTTTTCTAGTGAGGCGGATATCTTTCAAAGGAGATTATTTTAAAGTTAGGGCTTTTAAAAGAGAAAAATAACCAGTATTTCCAGGTTCTTCCCTTGCAGAGCCTGTGGCTGCAGAGCCATCTTGTGGGGGAGACTCAGTTCTGCCAGGAGGAGACCTTTTTACTTTGGTTTTTTCACATGTTGTGGCTTGCTCGGGCAGCAAAAAGTCTACACAAGACATGCTGCTCACCCCAGCATCTGTTTCACTCACCTTGGAGCATCAACAAGTCTCAACTCTGTAGAGAATCCCAAATTCCCTCAGAGCTGAAACACAGAAGCCAATATTCCTCTCATCTGTTCCTAATTTAATACTCCTAGTTAGGAGGATTTTGGAAATCCTCCTCCCTTGAGGCTTCATCAGTTCTATTTGAAGATAAAAAGATGCCACCTAAATTTCACAAACTGAACAAATGTTCTTATAAATGGGTGCTGCTCCATATACAAGAAGTGCAAGGCTCTGAAATTAAGGCAGATAATTGGTTCCACAATTTTTATTGGGGGAAGAAGACAGGGAATAGGGAAAATTCCTCTCATTGGAGTGGCAAAACATTCCACTCTCTTCTGGAGACACCACTACTGAGTGCTGAGTCTGGAAAATGGAAACTGGGAATCCTCTAGCAGTGCAGAATGTGGGATCACAGCTGGGGATGGGGATAAAATTCTGTCAGGAACGGGGTGCTAGGAGCTGGGGGGATCTCTGGGATGGCAGGACAAGGAGATACTGGAGAGGCCACAGAGATGATGAGGCCTCTGGAGCATCTCTCATGGGGAGAGACTGCAGGAACTGGGCTGGTTAGTCTGTGGAGAGAAGATTGAGAGGGGATCTCAACAATCTGTGCAAGTATCTCCAAGACAGGTGCCACGGGAATGGTGCCAGCCTCTTTACAGTTGTGCCCAGCAATTGGACAAGGAGAAGTGGCTGTAAAATTAAACACAAGTTCCACCTAGACGTGAGGAAGAGCTTCTTTACGTTAATGGTGACAGAGCACTGGAGTGGGCTGCCCTGGGATTTTGTGAATTGTCCTTCTCTGGAGATATTCCAAACCCACCTATGTTCAGCTGCTCCAGGTGACCCTGCCTTGCCAGGGGGTTTGGACTGGATGATCTCCAAAGGTCCCTTCCAGCCGCAAGTCACAGAATTACAGAAAGTTTTTTGTTGGAAGGGACCTCACAGACCACCTCATTCCAGCCACTCTGTCATGGGCTGGGACACCCTGCATGTACATAAATTTATAGATGTATATAAAGACCTACATCTCTATAATGTAAATATATCTGCACACAGGTTCATATATTCTCCACTTTCAGCCCGAACAGCCAAGGAGAACAGGATGAAAGTAAAGGTGCTCTTTTATGTTCCCATGAATTTTGTGATCCCTGTCTGCAATCATGTTGTGATTCTTTCTGTACCCAGCAAGGGAGTACCTTATTGTTGGCACAATTCCGATCTTAAGAGTATGATCGGTATTAGCTGAGATCTAATTTTACAGGAAAAGAAGTAACAACCCATCAAAACCGCTTAAACCGGGAATAGGTTTCGCGGAGCATTCGAATAATTCTGCCCAGGGCTGGGGGCTCCCTGGCCCAGGTGGGTGAATAAACGGAGTTTTTAAACCACTTATGAGCACGTTGAAAACTGAATTCTAACGCGTATTTCAAAGTCCCGGGTCCCAGCCCACACATTGCTGAGGCCGCGCCCCCGCCTCCCCCCGCAGCCGGGAAGCGCCGCCCCCGCCCCCTGCGCAGGCGCGCCCGGCCGCTGGTTCGAGGCCCGCGACGCTGCGGCCCGGAGATGCCGACGGAGCCGGGAGTGGCGGAGGCGGGCGCGGAGGGGATCCCGCCGCCGGCCGCGGACAGCGGTAGGTGATGCTGGCTTGGGCACGGACCCAGCGCGGCTCCCGCGGCAGCAGCGGTGCCCGAGGGACCGCGGAAAGTGGGGACGGCGGGAACGGGGGCACCTGGCGGGCCCGCCGGGGCATGCGCATTGGGCATGCGTGCGGATTATGGTGGACGCGGTGCCGTTGGGTGTTTCGGGGTTTTGTTTTTTTGGGAATTGCGATATTTTTGTCTGTTTCTCCTCGCAGAG
Source organism: Ammospiza caudacuta (assembly GCF_027887145.1). Lineage (NCBI taxonomy): Eukaryota > Metazoa > Chordata > Aves > Passeriformes > Passerellidae > Ammospiza > Ammospiza caudacuta. The sequence goes on along the minus strand of NC_080595.1, from coordinate 113,195,081 downwards.
CCCGAGGTGTTTGAGATTGTGCTGCCAATCACTATCTTGGTGCTGAGCGATGAGGATTTTCTCGAGGATGATGATAAGGACCACGAAGCGTCCATTCCCGAGGTGGAGCAGGAGTTTAAATTAAACAACAACATTTGTCTAAAAAACGAAGTGGAGCCTTCAAATGACAGCAGCAGTGTAGGCAATTGGGATGCAAACAAGACTGTTTCAAATGAAGATAATTGTATTGAGTACTCTGAAGAGAAATGGCTTGCTGAGAGTGTGTGTAACACATCGAAATTATCTTTAAGTGATGTCCATGATGCAGACTCGGATAAATGTGGTCCAGATTGCATCTTACCTACATCTCCTTGCAAAACAGAGCTTCCAGAGATAGTGAAATACAGTGATGGAGAAGATTGTGCTGATAATGATGGCTTTCAGAAGATTCCTCCTCTCCTCTCCTCTGCTGACAATGACAGAGCTGACACTGTGGAGACATTGCAAGTGGTACCCAAAGATGAAGAAGAGCCTGTCAGTATTACAAATGCTCTTTTGGATGGCTGTCCAGAGACACAAGCAGAACTTCACAAGGAATTTGAGATAATTGTTAAAATGGAAGGTAATATATTAATAAGATTGTTGCAAGAATTTAAGAAATATGGTAAACCTCAAATTTTTGAAATAAAAAATTATATAGAAAAGCTAAGAAACCAATTTCTTTTAGAGTAAGCATTTTGAATTAGATTCATAAATGCAACAGAAGGAGAATATTGCCTGGAGTATGCTCAGTTCTGTCACACACTCCTGTGAAAAGCAGTGAAACGACAAAATTTTGTCATTCTCCTCCAATGAGAACAAGGGTGTCCTTTCATCAGGGAAATGTTCCCAAAATAAAAATGCCAAAAAAGCCTGGTATTTGTGAGAATGGAGCATTAGAAAAGCTTGGTGTTAGTACTTTGATAGGAATTCTGCCATGAAGATGTTCTGGATGTGGTGTTGTCTTTTTAAATTCAGAGTCTTGAGTAAAAATATAAAGTAGGAGAGAAGGTGGCTTCTAACAAGGAGCAACATTTCAGTGTTGGGGGCAGAGGGGAGCTTGAAGAGAGGCATTAGGGAAAAAATGGAGAGAGGGAAACAATAAGGAAACAGAAGGTATGAAGAACAAGAAACTCATTAGGCAATTTGGGATTATTACTATGAATTAATAATGAATATTTGTGATTGTATGAAATGTGACTTTTTGTATCTCCTTGTAGATTCTGATTCCTCAAAGAATGGAGATGATGAAATTGATTACAGGGAAATAAGCAAATTTGAAGATGAAGCTGTGAGTTCTCGTTTGGAACATGGCTTGAAAGAAGAAGAGAAATTTACCTATAATTGTCCTGATCCATTTCTTAATGAATGTTCCACTTTTAAGGAAAATCTAGAAGATGTAGGGAAACCTGACATGAATGCTTCTGCTTCTGCTGAACCAAATACTACTGAAGAGCATATTTACAAGATGTTAACACCATTCCCTAAGAAAAGACACCAGCAACAAAAAGGTGTTTCTTCTCAGGCAAGCCCAGAAGAGTTGCAGAGCCAGCAAGAAGGATTAAAGTGGCTGAATGATGGTGTGACCATCACACCTCTTCCTAAAACATCTGGTGTTGCAAAGGAGAATGAAAGATCGAGTTTCAAGTGCAGGTTTTGTAGTTCTGTGTTTAAATGCAGTGCACGCCTGAAGAAACATATTTATTCAGCACATAAAGATAAAAAAATACATAAATGCTGCTTTTGTAAAAAAACTTTTTTCTTTTCTTTCAATCTTAAGAATCACCTTAAATTTCATAAGAAGATTGCTAGGTTGCAAAAGGCAAGAAAAAATAGAATAAGTGCAAGAAAAGGGAGGCAGAAAGTATCTGAAGGAAAATCTGTGACCAAGAAAAAAGAAAGTAAATACAAGAAATTTTTCATTAAAATTGAAAGGGACTTTACACCTCTGGATGTGCCAGTTAGCTTTTCCTGCAGAATTTGTTTCTTTGTTTCATCCAGTCCTAGGAGTTTCATTCATCACATGAAGGGACACAAGGAGAGACCCCCTTACCAGTGCCCTCAGTGTGATTACTCCTGCAGCAGCTTGTCCTACCTGTTAAATCACATGTACTGGCATGCTGGCTATAAGCTCTACCAGTGCAGGTTCTGCACCTTCTTCTCATTGTATTTTGCAAGCATGGTGAGGCACAGCCACGTCCACACAGGGGATAAAGCATATTGCTGTGAGCTCTGCCAGGTAGCATTCACCAGCACCTCAGGCTTGGAGAGACACAGGAGGACACATGCAGAGACAGAAACGTGCCAAGCACAGCAACCCAACTGCCTGAGTGGGAGAAAGAGAACTGAAAAGCTTCCAAAGAATTACACATGTGATGAATGTAACCTGGTGTTCTACACCAAAGGACATCTCAGCTTTCACAAGAAATTTCATGAACAGTTAAAGGCCAATGGTTACACAAGTCAGAGCAATAAATACTGTACAAGCACAGTAGGCAAAGCTGATGGTGATTCTCAGGGCCATGTTTCTCACTCTCTTTTTGGTAGAGAAAATGATTGTCTGGCTGGGGGAATCCTGGCTTCAGAAGTGGAGTTTGAGCAAGAAGGTGATGTGTGGGACAATAAGAAAATATGTCCTGGAAAGAAATTCCTTGGAAACAGCCAAGGAAGCAGCAGGTTGGCTGTTGCTGGAAACAGATCAGAAGTTCCTCAGACCTCTTACCAAATGGACACTGTCACTTACAAAGAGGAGTCTTTCTTCAAATCAGAGACCTCTCATTCACAAGTGCAAGATAATGCTTCATTTCATAACTTTGTGGAAAAGTTGGAGGATACATATCCTTCTAATTTCAATACATTCCAAACATACAGATGCCAGCACTGCAGTTATGCTACTGCTGTTCCTAAGAACTTCAGGCTGCACCTAAAGATACATACGGATGAGAGACCATTCACGTGTAAGGAGTGCAATGAGACATTTAAAACATCAAACCATTTGCAGAAACACAGCCTTCTTCATGTGAAAAATGGAGAGGAGTTGGGAAGTTGCCTCTTTGTAGAGAGGTGTTTAGAGAAACTTGAATTGCATCGTAAAATCCAGAGAGGCACATACCCAGAAAGGGATTTTGATTCCTGCAAAGGCTCAAACAGCTTCTTGCTTGGGTCAGAAGTTTGGGGAGTTCAGCAAGGTGTTCAGAGGGGCACAGCAAATGATGTGCAAGCACAAAGTCAGCCATTACTATATCAGTGTTCAGAGTGCAGCTATGCTACTGCCACTTTAAGCAACCTGGAGCTCCACATCAGAACTCACACAGGTGAGAGGCCCTACAGCTGCCCCATCTGTCAGAAGAAGTTCCGCACTTCCAGTCACCTCAAGAGACACAGACTCACACATCTGAACGTGGGGCATTTCAAGTGCATGAGCTGTGACTACTCCACCAACAAATGGCTGTCCTTGAAGCAGCACCTGGCTTCTCACACCGGGGAGGGAACCTCCTCTCCTGGCTGCTTCTACGAGCAGGAGGAGCTGCCTGTCAAGACGTACAGGTGTGAGGAGTGTGGCTATTGCACAACCCACAGCGGGAACCTGAAGCTGCACCTGAGGATCCACACGGGGGAGAAGCCGTTCCAGTGCGGGCAGTGCTCGCTGGCCTTCCGCACCTCCAGCCACCTCAAGCGCCACTGGCTGACCCACCTCAAGCTGCGCTGCAGGAGGTGCAGGTACTCCACCATGGATAAAGCAGCTTTCCAAAAGCACATAAAAACACACAAAAAGAAGCACAGGTGTGCAAAGTGTAATGTGGTGCTGCCCACCAAAAAACTGCTGGAGAAGCATAAGCAGCAGCACGACGCTGGAATGTGAGGTTGAGAATTGGAAGTTGGTGCTTGGTTTGGGGCAGGTTTGCATGTCCTGAGTTTTTTCATGGCTTTATGTTCCTTTGCTGTGCTCACAGCAATGGTTGGTAATGATGCATGCAGCATTTAGGTTGGGAGAGTGACACTTGGGGTACTGGTTTGCTGCAGGTGTTTCTGGGAACATCACTTCTAGCACAGGCTGTGCTGAAGATCTTGGTGACACTTTTTCATCCCTGAGTAACTGCTTCAGTAGAGGTCAGTTATTTTGGCCAGTGTTCATCTGTGTTTAAACAGTTATTCTGCACCACTTATTTTCTTGTAAAAATTTAATAAGAAAAAAAAAATCTCTTTTCTAATTGAAATAATGTGTAACAGGAGGGAAGGAAGGGCATGTTATATTCTGTAGTAATAACTTTTCATATAAAAATTACCAGTGCATCTGGAGGCTAAATGCTACCTCCCATCTGCTGAAAGTTGCCTCCTTTACTCCCAGGTGCTTTTTGCAATAATTGTAAGAGGAAAAAAAATGGTATCTCACCAAATTACAGAAACAAAATACACATGTCAGCACTGGGTACTTGTGACATTGAAATGTTTAACATGTGTCTGTATATATAAGATGTTCATTAATCTGTTACCTTGTCTGTAGTTTTGATAATTTTTTGAGTAGTCTGACAGAAATGGTAATGTCCAGAAACATCTATTTTATTATACTGGGAATCTTTAAATCTTCAATTTTATGTGAATGTCTAATGTTAATGTAGTACAAAATGCCTTACCTTTACTCAGGTTGGTAGTTACTGTGTTGTTTGTTAAAATAGATGAAACACTTTTCAAATAACTTCTGTTAATAATAATTGTGAATGCTGTTTAGTTACATTGAAGACCTCCACAGTGTCTGAAATTAAAATTAGTTTAAGAACTTTACTTTTAGTCTAAAATATTGTGTGTAAGAACCATTGTACTATGCAGCAGTTGGTGCAGGGTATGGTGAACCCAGATGGATGCTGCTTCCAATTTATATTCAAATCTAGACAAATCTTTGTTTGTTTTGGAGTTATGCAGAGCTAGGAATTCTTTGAGTGTGGTCAGTGGTTTTAATAACTGTGTTATCCCCTTGTGTGAGGAAAGGCAACAGCAAAGGCCTGGTGCAAACTGTCCCAATGCTGCAGCTCAGTCCATGGAGCAGCAGAACAAACCTGTGGTTTAATTTAGAGAATGTAAATGTGGAACTCTACTTTTTTCTTCTGCTTCTGGATGTGTGTCCTTCTGTAGAAATACAGATGATGTCTTGTAACATAAGAGACTTTCTGCTAACATTGGACACAGGTTGGGAAGGGCTGCCCAGAGAGGTAGTGAGTTCTCCTCTTTTCAGATATTTAAAAACCACCTGGATGTAATCCTGGACAACCAGCTCTGGGTGGCCCTGCCTGAGCAGGAGCTTGTCTGCCAGACCCCTCTGCAGCCATTCTGTGATTTGGGGGACAATTTTCCAAGAATGAGTTGAAACTCATGGACACATGAATGTATTTAAGGCCAGATCAGCAGAGATATTCAAGTGATCCAGTTCTTTGCAGCTTCAGTGAAGTCAGACCAGTGTCTGTGCCTGAACCATGGTGGTTACAGATGAGTGATTCAGACCTTGGAGCCACCTAATCCAGTTGTGAGGAAGAAGAATGTTATCCTGTATGAAGAAAGAAAAGCATTTCTGGTAAATATTGATGGTTACTCAAGCTTGGAGGCGTTTTTACCTGTGTTACATTACAATTCTGGTCATTGATTTGAAAAGAAATGGTACAAAGAGAAAACAAAAATACTGAAGGGTTTGTAAGCCTCTATATTAGGTGAGACTAGAAAGGCTAAATCTGATAGAGCACTTGTTTAAAAGCATGGTGTACAACAATGATGAAAACAGCCTGGTTTAGGGGGATAAATTATCTGCAATAAATTTTTGAAAGAGTTTGTAAATGTAAGTTTCTTCAAATTTTAAGTAAGAACAAGAAGGTACTTTCAGTTAGAGCTTGATTTTATAAAAATAATTATTCCTAGCGACTGCCTCTAATAAAAATAAGCAGTTCAATGACTCCTGATGTTGCTTTCTGTTCCTTATGCACTGCACTGGGTTTTTGGGGTTTCCAAGGTATTCTCAGTCTAAGTCAGTGAAATTTAAAGATTGAGGCATATTCAGTTTCAAATAAGACATGGGCTGTTGTTGAAATTTTTTTTTTTTTTGGTAGCTAGAACTGTAATATTTTTTATTCCTGCAGTTTAAACAAAAATCAAAGCCTTTCCTAAATCATAATATGAAGTTTCCTAATTAAACCTAAGAAGTTTCATAATTTTCTCCATGAACATATCCTGAATTTGGACAAAACAGGGAAATGTAACAAGACAAATTGAGCAAAAAGCTGTCATCTCACCTGCTGTGCATCTGCTAAATAAATGATTACAAATTAAACTGGAGGTGATATAAATGAACAATGGGGAGTCAGACCTGTGTGATGTGGTGGTGCCTTCTCCTGTTTGGGCCACACTGTGGTCTCACAAATGCTTGTTAGGGCTTGGCCTTGACAAGCTGAGCTGAGCTCCTCTTGAGCTTATCTAAAACACTGTCTGCTCCCAGGAACTTGTGCTGGCTAAGGAGCCCCTTGGGTTTTAAGAACCTTTGTGAACTTGTTTTTCTTACCTGAATAACCACCCATGTGGAACAACTTTTTTGTTTTTGAACTTTCAGAGAAAGTTACCAACCTGACTTGCAGCCAGGGTGGAAAATTGCTATGGGCAAAGCCCAGTCTGTTGTGACTCTCTAAGCAGGGGTATTTTAGGCCCTCCGAGCTCTCCAGACTGCAGCAGGCTGAGACCAGCACTTCCCACTGAGTGGGGCCTCTCTGAGCTCCCAGGCTGGAGATGCCTGGGGCACCACAGCTGAGGGACAGTGACAGGTCCTGAGCTGAGATCCCCACACTCTGAGGCTCAACCCTTCACCTGTTCAGAGTGACATGAGTACCTGTCTATGAGAAGTTCCCAAATTCAATTATGTAGCTCCTTTGGTGTGTGTGTGTTAAAATGCAAATGCACTATCAATGTTGCTGTCTTGTAGAATCACAGAATAGTTTTGCATTGGCACCTTAAAGATTATCTCGTTCCACCCCTTGCCATGGGCAGGGACACCTTCCACCATCCCAGGCTGCTCCAAGCCCTGTCCAGCCTGGCTTTGAACACCACCAGGGACCCAGGGGCAGCCGCAGCTTCTCTGGGCACCCTGTGCCAGGGCCTCGCCACCCTCACAGCCAAGAATTTATTCCACACATAAACACATGAGGCTTCTTCCTGAAATTAAAAAAATACCTTGGGAACACTGGGGAGATGTGATTTCTTTCCGCTGTCCCTTTTGCGTCCCTTGAGGGAATTTGAGGAGTTTAATGAACGCCCAGTTCCTCCTTTCGTTACCGCCCGGGCCCCTCCGCCGTGCGCTCCTCCGGCCGGCAGGGGGCGCTAGCGCCGAGCGCCGCCTCAGGACACGCGGGGGGGCTGCGCATGCGCAAAGCGGCCGGACCCGCTTCCCCGCAGGAGCAGCGGCCTCACTTCCCTTGGAAAAGCCGCCGGACCCGCTTTCCTGGGAAAGCCGCCGGGCCCGCTTCCCGCTTTTCTAGCAGAGCAGCCGGCCCCGCTTCCCTCGCCCTCGGCACCCGCCGCCCCTGAGGGCGACCGTGCGCCGTCTCGGCCGGCCCCGCTGACACCCGTGGCGCTCCCGCCCCCTTTCCATTCTCTCGCTCCAGGGGCTCGTCCCCGCTTCCCTTCGCCGCCAAGATGCCGCGGATTATGATTAAAGGCGGCGTGTGGCGGAACACCGAGGTAAGACTCGGCGGGGTTCGAGGCCCCGTCCCCCCTCAGGGCCGGGCAGGTGTGGGGGAGCTGGGGGAACCCTCACTGGTGCGCAGGCGCGGGAGGAGGCGGGTGCCGTGTGCGCCTGCGCAGGGGCTCTGGGGTTGGGGTATCGCGGGGCAGGGTCGGGGCTGCCGGAGCCGCTGTGCCGGGACATCGGAGGGGTTGGGGACTGCAGGAGAGAGGGCAGGGAAGGGTCTGGAGCACAGGTGTGATGAGGAACAGCTGAGGGAGATGGAGGGGCTCAGCCTGGGGGGATTTTCTGGCTCTCCACAATTCCCTGACAGGAGGGTGCAGCCAGGTGTGGGTCTGGCTGTGCTCCCGGAACACGAGGACATGGCCTCAAGGTGCACCAGGAGAGGTTTAGGTTGGACGTTTGGAACAATTTTTTCTCAGGAAAGATGATTAAACATTGGAATGGGCTGCCCAGGGAGGTGATGGAGTCACTGTCCCTGAAGGTGTTTAAGGAAAGCCTGGATGTGGCACTGAGTGCCATGGCCTCATTGGCATGGTGGTGATCAGATGTAGATTAAACTCAGTGATCTGAGAGGTTTTTTCCAACCTTACTGATTCTCTAATTCCTTGCCTCTGTGTTGGGTGCATTCCCCAGTAATCTGTGCCTTCCTCCTTCCAGTAGGCAAAGGTCACAAGGTCACATTGGTGTTTTTCGCTTGGGCTGCAGATTGGGAAGCGCAGCCGTGTGTGTGTTGTGTCCTTCTGCCCCAGTGGAAGCATGGGCTGTGCTGTGCTTGGAGATGTCCCTTTCACAGGCTAGAGTGTAACTTGTGCTGCACAGATTTATCATGCTCTAGGGGAATGAGGCAGCAGGAATCTCTTGCCCTTAAAGATATTTCCAAATGTGGAAATGACAAAGGCAGAGTCATACAATTTTTAGGATTGGAAAAGAGTTAAGATCACCAAGTGTCCAGCCATCAACCCAGCACCACCACCACCATGTTCGCCATTTAACCCATCCTTAAGTGCCACATCCATGTGGTTTTTTTATCACTTCCAGGAATGATGACTCTAGTACCACCCTAAGCAGCCTGTTCCAATGCTTTACCACCCTTTCCATGGAAAAAAAAAATCCTAATAACTAATCTAAACCCCTGCTGCAACTTCAGTCTGTTTCTTGTCAATGTGTGTGGACTCTTCATCTGCAGCCCCAAGAATCCTGTACACAGAAATTGCTGTTCCAAAAAAGAACAATCCTCCTCCAGTTTTGCTATCACAAGCTTTCAGAACCACAAGTGGTCATGAAAAAAATAAATAATGTGAAAAATCAAGGATATCAGTTTAATCAGATGTATGTTTAAAGCAAAAGGATGTGCACTGTGAAATACAGAACTCTGTCACTGCATACTGTGAAGACCAGGCATGTACATGGTTCCAGGAAACAGTGAGGAAAAGTAATAGAAGATAAAATGTGCCGTGTGTGTGCTTTTAAGTACTTGTGCTGTATCAGTGCCAGGAGGCAGCTAAATTTGGGGTCAGCAGAGGACAGGAAAACTCTCATTGTCTTCACCCCATTCTTAGGGTCTTCCATACTTGATAAATTTTGGTGGCAGTTGAAGAGAAAGAGCAGTGCATTAAATGGAATCACAGAATATCCTGGGTGGGAATGGACCCACGAGGTCCATCAAGTCCAGCCGCTGCTCAGAACCCCCAAAAATCCCACCCTGTGCCTTGTCCAAATTGTCCAAATGCTGCTTGAGCTCTGGCAGGCTTAGGGCTTGGCCACTGCCCTGGGGAGCCTGTTCCAGTGGCCAAAGAGATCCCTGGTTCACTGGGTTTTGTGTCCCAGAGATAAAAGAGGTGTTGGATTTTTATTTTGTTTTTAACATTTTGATTACACATACAGCATTAAAGACAGAGAAAGGGGAATCAGGTGATACCAGGTCATTCATAAAATGATCCATTACACACAGAAAAAGCCTGTTCATGTCACTGGTGCAGCTCCTGTATGCCATAGAGCACCAAGTAAGTTAGAAAAAACACAGGAGAGGATTTATTATTTATTTCAGAACAGTAATCACATGAATTGTTGCCTGTAGCAGCTCAAGCCAGATCAGTAAGCTCACAGTTAAAGCTGTTGTTCCTTGGGAGGTGTCACTGGAGACAGTGTCAGACTCACTGAACTCTCACTGGGTACAGGAGAGGGATGTGTGTGGTTGACAGGGCTGTAAGAATACCTTTAATGCATTTAAAATTCCACTTTTTCTGAATAAACCAGAAATATTGAACCCATCTGTCGAGAATGGGAGAGGGGGATTGATGGATGGATTGACAGACAATTGACAGCACTTCTGGCTTTTGATCAAACTCAGTGCACACTTCATTGTATGTGAACAACCTGGCTCCCAAGCTGAATCTATCACATTTTTATTCCAGTTGTATTAAAATGTGAAAAATAGATAACTTTATAGTATTATTTAAAGCAGGGCAGCCAAGGATATCTGCCAGTTCTACTTTTTTCCAGTTGTGATGTCATTACCAGACAAACACCTCCTTGCCTCTCTTGCTGTCCTTCAGGGAAGACATACAGAGCCTTTGAACACTAGTGCATTAGAGAGCATTGAAAATAATAGTTTTGGAAGTTCTGTTGGCTATCTGAAGTTTGGAACAATAATCATGTGTCTATTTCATTTAATCTTTGTGGATTTCATTGACCTTTGAAATACAGATCCTCATTTTTCTTGAGAATAAAATGGAACAGAAGTAGCAGTGTTATGCTGTGTTATGCTGTTTCCTCTGGGACAGCCCATGAAATTTACCATGTTCTCCTTTGCTTGAGCTCAGACCTTCTGTTTTGCAGTCCATAAGGGTATTTATTTATGGTTTTTTCAAGGATGAAATTCTGAAAGCAGCTGTTATGAAATATGGCAAGAACCAGTGGTCTCGAATTGCCTCATTATTGCACAGGAAATCAGCAAAGCAGTGCAAAGCCAGATGGTAAGTGAGAGGTGCTGTGCCTGGGAATATGACCTTCATAATTAGTGGAAATGTAGGAAAAAATGTTACCATAGGCTAACTTATGTCCACAGACCAACAACAGTTTTAACACTGTTTGATTTTATCATGGAAACTTCAAATTCTTATTGCTTGAAAGTAGTTGAAAAAAAATAGCCAGATCTTCTGTTTGCCAGTGACTGCTGTGTTAGCAAATGCAGGATCAGTTTAAAATATCAACATTAGTTTTTCCCTTTATTTAAACAATTTTTAATCAGTGGATATTGCCAAGGAAGTAAAATTGTAGGATACTAATTTCTCTTACATATAATTTTGTAATTTCATGTAATGAGAGTTTGGCTTGAGAGTAAACATTAAGAAATTGCACTGTGAAATTTAGTGTTTTTTGAAAAATAGGAGCTTTAAACTGATGCAAATACTGATGCAACATAAATGTATTTGAGAATCAGACTTTTTCACATACTGAACTACACATATTTAATAAGAATACTTCTTGTAGAGATAACAGTACTGGCACAGTTGAGGATTAATAAGATAATTATTGAAGTCTCCAGACCAAACAATTCTACCATTTCTCTATCTTTGATAGTTGCAATTTTTACTTTTTTCAAGATTAATTCTGTGACTCTTTACTGTGCCAGAATAGAGATGGGAAAAGGAAGAAGAGGCAGTATCTGTGTGAAAAGGGCTGTATAAATAATACATTTTAAAGCTCAAATACATATGTCATGAAAACCCTCTTGAAGACAAATCAAGGGATAACTTGGATCTGTCATCTTTCATTTTTCCCTTACCACAGGTACGAATGGCTGGACCCCAGCATCAAAAAGACAGAGTGGTCTCGGGAGGAGGAGGAGAAGCTGCTGCACTTGGCCAAGCTGATGCCAACCCAGTGGAGAACCATTGCCCCCATCATTGGCAGAACTGCTGCACAGTGCTTGGAACACTATGAATTTCTGCTGTGAGTTTCTGCTTGCCTAGAGGAAAATCTAGCCAAGAATACCCAGAAAATCTGAGGAGCTGTAGCAGTGTGTCATTCCCTTCTTCCATGGTAAATTAGGGTGGTTTCAAGCTGACTGAGTCCTTTTGTAAGCAAATCTTTAAAGATTGTGTTCAGTCACTTGTGTCTAGCTTGAAAGAAGCTCCTGGAACCTGGAGAGCAGCTTGGATAGGGATAGGTGTATCTCTCCCTCTCCTGGTCATTCTGGCTAAGGGGTCATCAAGATTTATGCTTTTATTAGGGTCTTTGGGCATTTTTTGACTGGCTGATCAGCAGGAGTGGGTTTGTGAGAAAGAAAAGAGACATAAAACATCTGTTGAAGTGGCTGAATGTGCAGATACCAAGGGATTTCTTTTGGCCACAAAAAGAGAAAGAACATGCTGTTTTCCCTTGCGAGCATTCTTAATTCTGGTGCAATTGGTTGAGTAGAAAAAACATAACATAAAACTTGATTTTTTAATTTTGTCACACTGCTGGAATTCTTGTTTTTATTATTAAAGATTACCTGAGGGGATTTCTTTACTAGCTGTATTAGTGTTGTATTTTATATAATATTTTATTGTTGTAATGTAATACTGTGTTGGTTTCTTTCTCTTGTCTTGCTTAAGATTATGGAACTGTACCACGTTTGTGAATTGTAGAACAGATTAACTGTATTGTACAGAGCACAAGGGTATTGCTTTATCATCAGTCTTTGGAGACATTTAAGTGGTGGTTGTTATGAGTCTGGGGGAAAAGAAAGAGCTGGAAAACAAACCACCTACAATGTGATTTTAGGGACAAAGCTGCTCAGAGGGACAATGAGGAAGAAACTGCTGATGATCCTCGGAAACTGAAACCTGGAGAAATTGATCCAAATCCAGAAACCAAACCTGCCAGGCCAGATCCCATTGACATGGATGAAGGTGAGTTAGGACTGTGTTTACTATTTTTGACAGAAATCTGATCTGTTTGATTTTTCTGTTTACACAGCCACTTTACCTTAGTTTCTTCCTTTTTTTCCACCACTGCTTGGTCATTAATTTACTTGCACATTTTGTCTTATTTCTGTATCTGGCCAGTCAGTTATACTTTTAAAGTTTTTCTTGGTGCCTTTTTTGCCTCCTTATCTGTTACCAAGACTGGCTGTTCTTTACTTGACAACTGCTCTGCTCATTTGCATTCTGTATCTTCATCATTTTCCATCAGCTCACGCCTCTCACATGAATCCATGCTGAAGCACAGGACTGCCTGACTTGCTTTTTTTTTTTCCCTTGCACAAAGCAATGTTACAAACTGAAAAATGCACATTGTTAAAATTCCCTTAATGGACTGTCGGTGTTTTTGAACCGTCACAGGTTCACAAAATCAACACTCTCAGCTCTGGAAGTAAATGCAATTAACAAGTTCTCAAGAAAATACTCTCAGATAAAGATGTAAATGAAGTTTTACTTTCATTAATGTGGTCAGTTGGCCTCTTTATGTAAATATTTTTATTTGGTGTTGATACTTACTGATACTATTTTCAACACGAGGCTTTTTTTCTAAACGTCTTCATTTCACCTGGCCAGTGATTCAGTAAATACATTGGTACAACTTGGAGATTAGTGATGACACAGAATGCATATGATTGATTGATTCAGCTTTTAAAGATGGTTTTCTGATTTTAATGTCACTTTTTTCCTGACTCTCATCTTTTAAGTGCAGATTCACTGCTGTATTTATCTGTGCTATTGTAGATGAGCTTGAAATGCTGTCTGAGGCTCGAGCACGTCTGGCAAATACACAGGGAAAGAAGGCCAAGAGGAAAGCCAGGGAGAAGCAGCTGGAAGAAGCTCGGTAAATTTACATTTGGTTTCATATCCTGGGACTGCTTTTCTTTAATTTACACTTTAAATCGTGTGCTGTTACTGTTTCTTCAGACGTCTTGCTGCTCTCCAGAAAAGACGAGAACTTCGTGCTGCTGGAATTGAGATCCAGAAGAAAAGAAAAAAGAAGAGAGGTGTGGATTACAATGCAGAAATTCCATTTGAAAAGAAGCCTGCCCCCGGTTTTTATGATACATCAGAAGAAAATTATCAGTCCCTGGATGCAGATTTCAGGAGACTGCGTCAGCAAGACCTGGATGGAGAATTAAGATCGTAAGTGTGTGTTGGAATAAGGAGGGAACAGTGGATCTGAAAAAAAAAGCAACCCATATGTCTGTGTGTTAAATCCTGGAAACATAATGTGGATGGGAAATGTATTTTCCATGGGACAGATAAAAGTGCAGGTGGCCTCTGCCTTTTCAGTTTTCTGTGGTTTATCTTTCCAGAAGGTCTAGTTCACCTATTGTCTATGGTCACCTCTTTTCTTTCCTCTAGTTCACCTTTTATCAGAATAATGTTTCTCACACATCTTCTTGTTCTTTAAGTTCAAATGTTATTTTTTTTGAGATTGTATTTTTTGGCAGTTTATTTGCTTGTGTATTTAGTGTCCTTTAAATAATAACCTTATAATGATTGCTTATAGGAGTAGATTTGTAGTATTACTTCTGGTGGAGTTGTTCTTAAGTTGATGTCTTTAATGCCTAATTTCTCCCCATCCCCCCCAGAAATCCCCAAAAGTGTAGTTGAGAAGTTAAATGCCACTCTTGGGTACATACTTAATTGTACAGTTGCATTTCCCATTACTGCCAAAACTGCTTTTTACTGAGAGAGTTCAGTGCCATGTACAATTTGGTTTATTAACTCATGTGGCATTACTAACAGGTCTTTCTGCACGGCTCTGTGTTCAGAGGGTCAGGCAGGAGCTTCAGACTAAAGGTTATGATTTCACTGAGTGCCTCCATTGCTGTTTGAAGGAAATGCCATTTTTATTAAAGACTGAACAGAAATTGGTTCCCACTTTCCACAAAAGAAAATACTCATTTTCCCTTTCTCCTTTTCTCTGCTGGAGAAAAAGGGACTCTTCACATTCCCTTATTTTTACTATCTAAATTCTTGGCCTGACATTTTTTTATTGATCCAGTGACCCTGTTTATTGTAGTTTTTCAGCCTAAAAGCTGAATCTGTTGGCTAATTCCATGATTTAAAAGCATTACACTGCCCTGTAGTAGGTTCTGCTGCAAGATCTGCAGATCACATCTAATCACCCACAAGGTGCTCCACTCTTCCTGCAGTGTTTTATTTCAGCATATCCAGTGTTTGAGAAGGGCACAGCCTTTTTGCTCTTGGCTTCTTTGCTTTGCTTTGTAGCTGCTCTGTGTGTTCTGAAATGATTCTGTTTTCCATAATGACAGTGAGAGGGAGGGAAGAGAGCGCAAAAAGGACAAGCAGCACATGAAACGGAAAAAAGAGTCAGACTTGCCTTCAGCTATTCTGCAGACCAGTGGAGTGTCAGAATTTACCAAGAAAAGGAGTAAACTGGTGCTTCCAGCTCCTCAGGTGAGGTGTTTACTGATGATAAACAACTTGTAAGGCCAATACCAAACAGAGCTTTTT
This sequence comes from Ammospiza caudacuta, assembly GCF_027887145.1. Classification (NCBI taxonomy): domain Eukaryota; kingdom Metazoa; phylum Chordata; class Aves; order Passeriformes; family Passerellidae; genus Ammospiza; species Ammospiza caudacuta. The sequence goes on along the minus strand of NC_080595.1, from coordinate 113,179,892 downwards.
GTTTTATTGCATGGATCTCATAGTTACATTGCATCTTACCGTGCCTTGGGATTTTCTCTTTCAAAGATATCTGATACAGAACTTGAAGAAGTTGTAAAAGTTGGCCAAGCAAGTGAGATTGCACGGCAGACTGCTGAGGAATCTGGAATCACAAACTCAGCTTCCAGCACTCTTCTGTCTGAATATAATGTAACCAACAACAGCATAGCTCTGAGGACTCCCAAAACTCCAGCAGCCCAGGACAGGATCCTGCAGGTACAGTACAAGTGTACAGGATGGGTTTTAAGTTTTGGAGCAGGAGTCAACTGAGTAGAATGTGTAAGTGCCAAAGAAACATTCCTTACATTATGTGCAGTGTTGGGATTTGAAGCAGTCCCAATCTTCAGGACACACTGGAGGACATAAAGCAGACCTGCTTATATTTAATCAATTGTCACTGTGCTTCAAAGCATTCTGATTATTTTTCTTTCAGTCATATATTGTGTGAAGCTTTTTACCATTCTCTTGGAGTTTTGCATAATTTTCCCTTCCTTGTGTGTCTCTCAGTGCTGAAGATGTTCATCTCCTTAAAACAGTGTATTTTATGTTGTCCAACTTTTGTTTCAAATAACAAGTAGTAATTAAGTGCAACAATGCAAGCATGTTTTCATAGCACTTTATTGGCTTAAAACTTAGGTTAGCCAAAACCTGCCTTTGCAACCTCTGATTGCCTGGATTTTTCAAAAACTGGTTATGTTGAGTAACATTTTGTTGAGTATTTGGAAATGGATAAATCAAATCAGTGCAGCTAGTGTGCAACAAGACCCCAAATATCCCACTCCAAAACAAAAAAACCCTCTGAGTTGACAATGAGCTATATTTCTGCAGTTCCATGGTAGGAGAAAAGAGAAAGTTCCTGGCTCTGCAGATCATAACCTAAGTCTGTACAATGGTTGCAGGAATGCTCAGGCTCACCTTCAAATGGAGTTTATTATAAATGCCACACCATTATGCATATACACAGGTAGATTAGTGGTCTTCTGGGAATATATTTGCTATTTGCAGTAGTATATTTAGTTCATTTTTAGGAAGACTTAATTCTTCACTGTAATAAGGAAAAATGAAATAAAGAAGGGAGCTATTCATAACAGCCTCAGTTGAGTCATGGACCAAAAATCTGAATAGTGACCATCTCTTTTGGAACACTGCCTTTGAAGTGCAGTTTGGATAAAGTTGATTGAATTCAGGTTTCAGAGTTCAAGTGTGCTCTTCCTTTTTAAAATAAGGATTCTTAGAATTATTTGAGAGTTCAGTCAAGATCTTGGAGATTTGTGGAGTCTGGCAAACTGAAGGAAGCTGAAACAATAAAACACCCAGTTTTGCAACTCCAGTTTAAAACATATTTTACTGGAAATGAAGTTCAAATGTCTCTCAGTGGAACAGTAGGGTTTATAAATACCAGTGTATGGGTGTTAAAGCTAAGAAGTTTTAAACATTTTCCACAAACTGATATTCAAATAACTCTTCAGTTATTCTTGCTGCTACTGAATCTGTTTAAACATGACTGTGAATGTCTTGGTGAAGCCCTGCTTGTGTTGTCTGTTACACAGGAGGCCCAGAATCTGATGGCTCTCACAAATGTGGATACTCCTCTGAAAGGAGGTCTTAATACTCCCTTGCATGAAAGTGACTTTTCGGGGGTAACACCACAGAAACAGGTTGTTCAGACTCCAAATACTGTGCTTTCCACACCTTTCAGGTAAACAGACTCCTTTTGTGATGGGTGCCTGGGTGGGCATGGGTCTGTTTGGAGGTGGGTGAACAGAGCAGATTTTGATGTGCAAAATACTGTCATGATCAGAGCTTCAAAAGAAACTCACTTTTATTTCAAGCCCTTGTTGTACAAGTTTCTCCTTCTCTGTCTTTAGAAAGCCTCAGCCATGTCCTCTTCATCTGTATTCACACAGCTCACTGGAGTTTTGATCCAAAATGTGGCCTTCTGTGGTCTGGAGCAGTAGAAATTATTCTGGGGTAATGCAGGAGTATAAATAGTAAGCTGGAGTGTCATTCTGTATGTGGATCCTGGCCTTTCCAAAGTATTACCTTGGAATCAAAGATGGGGGAGGTCCCTCAGCCAAACCCACACTGAATTTTTGAAAAGCTGGAGTAAATATTTTGTAAGCCATATATATCCAAAATAAAATATTTCTTATATTGCCAATCTAAATAGTACAGAATTGCTGGTTTAACTCTTACAGTGAGCAAATACATATCCCACAAATGTCAAATACCATGCAGCTAAAACAGGTTACAATTGGTACATTTTGTGTGTCAGATTTTTCCACTTAGGTTCTAATTTTACTTGTATCATGTTTAGTAGGAAAAGTGGAGAATGAAATAAAAAGGACCTTTATGGCAGCTTTTCCAAAGCAGCTTTATTTTGTTTAGAAGCTGTGTGCAAAAACCCTGATCTTTTAATTAAAAAGAGCAGTTCCAGCAGTGAGTGCTTTTTTTGAAGATCTGTTAGTGTCAGTGTGGTGCAAAATGAATGTAGAATTTGACCTGGAGTGATCTGGCTGTTGATTTGCGTTATTTTATATTTCAGAAGGTAGAGATGCTCTAATTTTGTTGTTTGGAATTTTTTGTGGTGTTTTTTTAGCTTCTGAAGTTCAGATTTGCAGATGTAAATATGTTACCTGTGGATCAACTTGGCTTGCTTGTAGAAATGCTCTGTTAGTGGTAAAATTCCTTGAGCAGAAGGAAAAATTAATCAATTAATCAATTAATCAAAAAATTCATCAAATTAGTCAGTCCATGAAGTAGCCCCTCATTCATGTAGTAGGTCATTGGGATAGAGAACAATATTCCTTCCTAGTCTAGAGGAGAAGCAATTGGGGCCAACAAAATCTAAGACTTAATCTATGTTGTCTAACCACAGATGCTTAGTAGTGATTCTTATAATGTAATTACTTCTTCAATAGTCAGTGAAAGCAAAGAGGCATTTTAGGATGATCCATTCAGTTGCAGCGTGGGACGGCTGTTGGGCCAGATGATTTCAGAGCAATTGACTTGCCCAGGTGTTGGGGAAATCAGAGCTTGCAATTCAGCCCTGGTTACTGCATCCCAGAGTAATGCCTGGTGACTGGATAAGCTCTTCTCTCAAAAGCAGCAGGGGGAGTTTGTGTTGGTGGAGTTCCTGAAGCTTCTCTTGAAATGATGATGTGCCTAGATTTCAGTTTGACAGGACCTTGGTTGCACCTTGACTTAAATGATTTATTTTTAGTATTCTTGTAATTGCACTTTACAATTTTACTGCCTCCCAAGAAAAGCTCTAGATTGAATATATAGACTGTGTGTATGTGACTTTTCAGACTTCTGTAAGTTGAGTTCTTTAGTAAAAAACTAACGACTAATTGCACTTCACTAGAACACCCTCTCAGGGGTCAGAGAGTTTAACTCCTCGGGGAGGGCTGACTCCCAAACCTGCCCTTGGCACAACTCCTGGGAGAACTCCCCTGCGGGATAAACTGAACATCAACCCAGAGGAGGGAATGGCAGATTACAGTGACCCATCCTATGCAAAACAAATGGTGAGTAGTACTTAAGAAGTGGAAATCTGTGCTCTATCTATTTTCAGGTTTTTAGTTCTCATATGCTGAAAATATTTTTATTTTCTAATAAAATGTATATTGCTTTCACCTGTCTAGGGGTCCGTCCTCATCACATAATAAAATACAATCTTTATTTAAAAGAACAGAAGTCTTGCCTCTTAGAATGGCTTTCAGTGTGCTCAGTAAACACACTAAAACTGTTTTTTGGAGAAGTCATAGTTAAGTTTCCATCCTATTTCTATCTTTGAAGCTGAGCAGGAAATGCATCTTGAGCAACGATTCATTTTTCTTGCAATCCTACAGAATCCTCAAATTCCTCATCATCTTGACTTCCTGATTTACCTACAAGACCTTTGCATCAGTCTGCTCTGTTGACAACACTGAGCTAAAGGAGTTTAATTTTTGCTGTTTGGAGCACTGGGGTTTGAGATGTTGAGAAACCTGAGTCCCATCCAGGCTTTTTCATTACCTTTGGCAGCAGATGTTTCCATCCTTGGAGATTTAGCCAGATGGGCCCTGCCAATTAGACATGGCATAAAAGGGCATACACCTAATAGGTAGCACCTTGGGAACTCCTTTTTTGTGGCTGATTCTTCAGCCTCAGCTATAGCTTTGAATATCTCCCACCTGAGCTATTGGCAGTTTTCTTTTTGGCCTAGCTAAGATATCACTCCAAGTGTTTGCCATGTTGTCACAAAAATAACTCTTCAAATTCAAAATTCCAGAGCTCCTCTTAGCTTGAAGGAGGTTTATTTGATGTAGTTATACTTTAGTTCTCTCTTAGCCTTTTTATAGTAAAAGGACTTTTTACTGCTAGAAGGGAAACTGAGGCTTCAAATCCCTGGTGGACTCTCCAGATCCAGATCTGGTGCTGGCTGGCTTTGCAGCAGACTGAGGTGGAATAATCAGTGTGTTAATGCAGATGAGTGGAGTGTGATTGTGTTGCTCTCAGGGCATTGCACTGCACTCAGGGTATAAATCCAGAATCACATCTCCCTGCTCTTCCCACAGGAGAGGGAGTCTCGGGAGCACCTGCGCATGGGGCTCATGGCCCTCCCTGCTCCAAAGAATGACTTTGAGATTGTTCTGCCTGAAAATGCAGAGAAGGAACTTGAAGAACATGAAGTAGATGAAACCTTTGTAGAAGATGCTGCTGATATAGAAGCCCGCAAGCAGGTCAGTGTGTGAGATGTGGATGGTGCTTTTTGTATAAAATAAAATGTGTTCACTGTATGGTTCCCATCGTTTCACACCTGTTCAATGGAAGAGGTACAGCTTCTACAGGATAGCAAAGTAAAATTTACCTGTTTTCTTTGCTCCTAACAGAGTATGCACACACAGAGGCCAAATCGGTTTTCTCTCTAAATAATTTTGTTAATTTCTTAGTGTTATGTATCACATCATTTTCTAGGATGAAGTCCCTAAGAGTGCCTGTGTCCTACCTGCTATGTTTATCCCCCAGAATATAAAAATTTAATTAAAAGCCTTTTTCTACAGTGACACTTGCTTGATTTTAAGCACATAAGAGCTGTGCTTTTTTTTCAGTTTCAAGTTATTCTCTCAAAGTTAAAAGTTGCTGTTTGTGAAAGCTTAGACAGATGTATACAAGCTCAGGCAGGCAGGTAGCACACAGATAAAAATCTGCCATGCAGGGAATTGGCACCCTTGGCCACTACCAGAGTATTACCCAGACAGCCAATTTGTGAATGAGTCCTTGTTGTGTTTTGGTTTAGAATCAAGGAACACTGGATAAAGTACAAGCCTAAATTCTGCCAGTTAATTGGCTGTACTGGCCAGTAACCAGAGACACTTTAAATCTTTCTAAAAACAGTTTCTTTTCTATTTATTGCTAAGCCTAAATTCTGTTTTGCAAATCTCTTTCTATTATATGCCTTATATAAATATACATTTTTCATAAAAATAAATGGGATTTTTGAGTCCAGAGAACTTTTTGAAAATGGCTGTGCCTTGACAAGTGAACAAAATATTTTAAAAAATCCTATGCTTTGGTCTTTAAATAGGATAAAGCATTTCCCAGAATTTGATTCCTCATGTGTCCTGTTTGGGGAGGAACATGTTTTATACAGGTATTTGTATGTCTTGTGCATACATACCCTAATAAAAAGTCTGAATAAATACAAGTAATGTATGTGTGTAGAATAAAGAATCTGAGTTGTACCATCATACAAGAGAAGAACATCCTGCCTTCAAGTGAAGATGTGACATGCTGGGATTAGAACATGGAAGATGTTGGTCATTGTTCCTGAAGTTCCTGACAACCTTGGCTTTTCATGTTACTTATTGCTTGAGAGTATATTGTAAAGAGAATTCTCACTTGTTTTTCCACTTTACAAGTATTGTTTTAGTGAAATATGTACTTTAAGTCATTGAAGATGAGAAACAGAGTCATGGCTGCTAATTTAAGTCTTTCTTTTCCTGGTGGACTTAATATCTGAAGAATTTAGAACAGCTGTCACACACAGAGAAATGTGTAAAGAACGAAATCTTGCTGCAGTTGAGATTGAAGGAGGATTTGATGCCTGGAAATGACTTTTGAAGATCTCTTTTCTGTTGGTGTTAATCTGCTGTGCTCTTCCCACTCACTTTAGAGGCAGTGAATTATGTTGTCATCACATTATTTAGCTCTGGCTTAGTAACATGAAGTCTGTATACTAGAAGGAATCTTTGCTGCAATAATCAATTAGTTTTTGTATCACATACATTCCTCGCAGCATCTGATGAGTTACAGTGGCTGCAGTAACACTTGGCTTCTCTGTTTAGGCTCTTCGAGAAGCAGAGCGTGCCAAGGAGCTGAAGAGAATGCACAAAGCTGTGCAGAAGAATCTGCCACGGCCCTCAGAAGTAAGTGGAAACAAAATTCACTGTTAAGGAACAAAAATTAAAAATAAAGGCTTTAACCATTATAGGAGGAAATACAGTCAAAGGAAATAATGAGAGAGTGAAATCTTGACTATGCTGATTTTCATGAAGCTTCCCCAGCAGAGTTGTCATGTGGTATTTTGTCTGCACAGATGTTGAGATTGCTGCATGTGTCACAAGTGTTTTGGCACATCCTCTATGAGGTTTAGCTGGTAGATAAAATTCATACTTGAGTGGAGATACATGAATTTAATATCTTAGGTGTATATTATATTTACAAACTTTTTTTATTCCTGAACAGGTTAATGAAACGATACTGAGGCCCTTAAATGTGGAACCACCTCTAACAGACTTGCAGAAAAGTGAAGAACTCATAAAGAAAGAGATGATTACCATGCTTCATTTTGATCTTTTACATCATCCATTTGGAGAACAGTTTACTGGTAAGAAAGGCAAAGGCCCAGGATTTGGAAGCAACAATGCAGAGCACATGGCTTACCTGGAACAAAATCCCTATGAGAAGTTCTCCAAAGAGGATCTCAAGAAGGTGAGAATTGTGTGGCCTGAGGAGACCTAAAGTCTCTTTAGGGCATAGTTGTGTAATATTAGGGAAAAAAGCCTGGAAAGAATTGAGTTGGGAGGTCTCCAGAGAGTTGTCTGAAGGGCTGTAATCATTGAGTTGTTGGGCTTGTAAAGACCTCTCAGATAATCAGGTTTGATCGTTAACCCAGCACTGCCAAGCATTAAGTAAGGATAAGTTAATAAGTAAGCATGATTTAAGTGCACATTCTGCTTTCTGTGAGCTGATGTTAATCTGGGTTTTCAGCAGAATGATGAGGATGCTGTATTTGCCCATAGACATTGTCAATGAGATACAAATTTGAATTGTTGTGGTTGCTTATCATTTTAGATAAGGGTAGGAGGAATGATACCTCAACAGTTACCAAATTCTACTTTGCCATTTCTGTAAATTGCTGCTAAATCATTGAGGCGTTAACCAGGTGATACCCACCTTGTGCTGCCTCTGCATTTTATTAATCCAGAATCACAAAGCATTTTCTTCAAAACAGTGCAGACCGAATAGGACAATGGTAGTCAGCTTGTACCCTGGAGCAGCAAATCAAGTTGCTTAATTGTGCTTGTCCGGCTCAATCCAGGCAAGCTGTGCTGCTGCAGAGCCTGCTGGGCTGTGGCAGCTGACCTTGCAGCCATACCTGGCCCAGAAGTGCTGAGCAGGCAGATTGGGCCCTGGCCGGCTGCAGTGAGTGGGCGGCCTGGGCACTGTGTCCTGTTTTGCATTGTAATCCCAAGTTAAACAGCAGCTCTGGACCAGGGTTCCAGTTCAGGGTGTTCATTTATTTAAGCAGCTACAGATGTTGGCTTTTGCTGCCAAGTGACAGATAGGCAATTCTGTGGTTTAGCTCTTTCAAAGAGCTTCACCTGTGAAGCTGTGCCAGTAACCTTTAACCAAATGCCTACAAGAATAAAAATGAATGAAAAGAGCAAAATCACGTGCCACCAAGTTGTCTGTCTCTCTTTAGACTTGTCCTCTGACAATACCTGTTGTATCTCTGCACCTAAATCCCTTATTCCTTTAAGGTGGCTCTAAAGATACACAAGCAGATTTTAAATCCATGTCCTTCACCATATCTGACCAATGAATGTAGATCCTGAAAGGAGAAACACTGAACAGTATGTACTTCCAATTTGCTGTGAAATGAAAAATTATACTTCAAGATCTCTTACCAGGAGACATTAAAGATGGAAAATACAGTTAGATCATGAAGAATTTCACTGCCCTGCCAGTGTCAGATTGTTCCCTTAGGAATGTTCTCCAAGTGCTTTCTCTGGTTGTTTTGAAGTGCAGCAAGAATCAGGTTTGCTATCACTTCCCTTAGAGACTATTACATGGTCCAGTAGTTTTTGTCTGGAATTTTTTCTTCAAAGTCCCTGGAAGTTTCATCTTCTAACTGATGGGCAGAAGATTTTTGCATTCCTGCTTGCTCTCTGACATTCATCACAATATTACCCCTTGTCTAAAATCCAGTTCAAACCAGAAAATTTTCCTATCTCTGTGATCTCATCTGGACCTTGTTTATTTTGCTTTACTTCATTTGTTTTTAGAACATCTTCATCCTAAAACCCTTTCATAAAATACTCCTGGCTTTTCCTGATGTGCAGTTCTGTTTTGGGAAGGATTGGCAGTGGTGCTGGGCAGGGTGTGCTGAGCTCCTGGAGCTGGGAAACACTTCTGGTGCTACAAGTAAATACCCTCAAGTAGTTCCTCACAGTGTACTGATCTTGGCTAATTGAAATTTATAACATTTAGCTTTGTCAGGTGTGGTTGTGTTACTCCTATTTTATCTGTCTTGATCATCAAGAACAAGTAATTAATTTTCTCTTCCCCAGTATCTGTGGAATCATCTAATCTGGTGATACCTGAATTTCTACCTGGTCAGTGTGCAGTTACAAAACATAACATCTGCTTGAAGTAAGATACCTACTGCTGATAGGGAAATTTGTGCTGCACCTGTAAATGCTGTTGAAAGACAGGACATGGACATGGACATGGACATGGACATATTCTTATAACAATGAGGTCTAGACTGGCAAAGATGCTTTAGTTTTTTAGTTATTAATAAAATTAGAAGGACCTGGGTGCCTGTGTAGTTTTGTAGGCCAGGCTCTTTGTCAGAAATATTAAGAGTTGTGAGACCAACAGGAATATTTTCAATTAATTGTTAAACTTTGAAAACTAAAGTGGAAGCAGCAGAGTGCTCATATCTCACAGTTCTTCAGCCACAGAACGTGTTAGTTGCAGTCAGAGTTGTGTTTCCTGCAGCAGAACTTACACAGCTCACCCGGGAATGTTCGGACTTGACTTTCCAGGTTGTGTGGAGAAGGGCAAGCAAAAGGAAATGAAAAGTGATTTTTGTTTCATAGGACAGCTGCTTCTGTCTGTACAGTTCTCCCTCCCCTCAAGGTCCCTGCTTTTATCTCTGTTCTTGTGCAGCAAGATGAAGTATCTCGCTGTGCCACAGCTTTCATTAGCCACGCCAGAGTGATGTCAGGTTTGGCCAAATTATATAAAATGAGGGATAGTTGTTCTGTGAGGAGCCTTCTAGCCTGGGTTTCATTTGTAATCCACAGCATCTGTGTTTGATTTCATAGTTAGCTTAACCTGATGGTGAGCTTTGAGTATGAAAGGAAAAGCTGCCCCCATGAATTGCACACTGAAGGTTTGAAAAGAAAAAAAAAATTCCTTGTATTCTGTGTATTGTAACTACAGCTTCTCTCATCCTTTCCAACAGGCACAGGATCTACTGGCACAAGAGATGGAGGTGGTAAAGCAAGGAATGGGGCATGGAGAGCTGTCAAGTGAAGCTTATAACCAGGTGTGGGAAGAATGTTACAGCCAAGTGTTGTACCTGCCTGGACAGAGCCGCTACACAAGGGCTAACCTGGCCAGCAAAAAGGACAGGATAGAGTCACTTGAAAAGAGACTTGAGGTCAGTGTCACTTTTTTCTACCTTTTGCACCTCATTTTTTTGAGTTTTCTTGTGGTTTTTTTTGGTTTTTTTCCCTTGTAGGAGTTCAATCAGGTCTTTTAAAGGGATCCGTTTGAAAAGGTTGGTTGTTGAGGAATTTTCCTAGGGAGTTTATAGATGTTCTTGAGGTGCATAAATTACCTTCTCTCATCTTCCTCCTTACAATATCCCCACACAGAGTATTCCCACACAAAGTTTCTCTCTGCACTATTAGCTGTGACACAGCTCATCCACTCCATTCTCTACTGGAGAGAAGGTGAGATTCTGCTGTCTGTTAATTGCATGTGGATTTTTTTGATGTTTTCTTAATCTCTGCTGTGAGTCGATCAGATCTGCCTCAGTTTGCACTTGATTGTGGCCAGGATGAGGAGAAACCTCAGAGAAAGATGCTTAAAAAAAACCATCTCTGTGCCAAAGTTCCTCTCAAGTTCTCTTTCCAACTTAATTTTGGTTTCTGACTGATTACTACATACATGAAGATTAGATAGTCTTGAATTCTTTCCAGACTGGCATCTTTTTCCAGTTCCAGAGATTCCCTCCAAAAAAGAGAACAATAGATGTCTGTGATCCCATTTCACTTACCTCTGTCAGACCCTTTGACACTGATTTCCCTTGCCCATTCCTCTCTCTAGATTTTCACTCAAACACTTCATACAAAAAACCAAAAATAGACAACCTTCATGATAACAAGTAAACTGGTCTGAAACAGTTTCTTCCCACAGAACATGTTTGTTCTGACTTGTAGTAAGTCATAAATGTTTTCTTAAATACTGCTTTAGCCTAAAAGTCTCTCCAAATTATGCAAGAATCAGATTATTTTTTTCCTATGGTAAAAGGAAACTTTTCAAAAACAGTTTTTCTGTATTTAACATCAACATAGCAACTGTTGCTAGAAGTAAACCTCCCCAGACAGCTGCTTCCCCAGAAATAACTAGAGAGTCAGAAAGGCTGAATTCTCACTTGATCCATGCATATAAAATGCAACTTGAGTGTGTGTTTTGTGAAGTCTGTCACTCAAGGGCGTTGTCCAACAATTGCTCCCGCAATTGTTAACTCAGCTCCGGGCCAGGAGCAGTTCACCTGCGTGTATCCCTGTAGTAGGGGTTTAGTATGGACTCCAGAGCCGCTGTCGTGCTGCTGCTCACCCAGCAGAGAGCGCCATTGCCCTGCCCAGCGCTGCCTGACACACTCACTTGCTCTGCTCTCCCAAAGCCGTGAGGGAGCTCAGCAGCAGCCTGGCCTGGCAGGCAGCGTGCCAGAAGTCAGAGGGCTGCACCTAATTTGTGTACAAATCCTTTTGAAATTTAAATATCTTAGGTCCAAAATGATGTTAGAAGGGTATTATTAAAGTTGCAAAGTCAAACAGTCCAAGTTAGGGAATGCATGAACAGCCTTAATTTGCCTGTGCCTATGCTTTTTGAGACAGTCTTTAATTTCATGATTGCAGCCTAGTTTTTCCACAGGCTCATTTACTGCACAGGGTGGATGGTACTTGCTTAATGAGTAGCTCTTGAATATTTTGTTTTCTCTTAATTGTTTGGTGTGTGGCCCTGTGCCTTTATCCTGTGCACTGCTTCTGCAGTCTAAATTGGTTACTTTTGTGTGGGCTTTCTTGTGCTGTTGATTTCTGTCCTTCTCTTCCCAATATTTGAATGGGTAGTTGGTGGTGGAATGTGTATTAAGGATACTGAAGCAAAGTAAGGTCAAGTTATCATTTATCAAGCTCATGTATGTGTGTGCTAAATGGTCTTTGCTCTGCAGTCACAGGACAGTCGTCAAAAAAAAAAAGAAAAGGTTTTATTTTCTGTCAACGTTGCATAGGACTCTGTGAAAGACACTTAACAAAATCCTGTTAGCTGTGTACCATCAAGCTTAGAAAAGTGATCCTGCCTCTCTGCCCTGCCTGCTGAGGAACATCTGGGATGCTGTGTCCAGTTCTGGGCTCCTCAGGACAAGAGAGACATGGAGCTCCTGGAGTGGGTCCAGTGCTGGGTGGCAAAGATGATGGAGGGGCTGGAGCATCTCCCTGATGAGGAGAGGCTGAGGGAGCTGGGGCTGTTCAGCCTGGAGAGGAGGCACAGCTGAGAGGGGCCCTCAGCCCTGGGTGTCCCTGTGTGCAGGGAGGGGCAGAGCAGGGCCCAGGCTCTGCTCCAGGGCCCAGCAGTGGCACCAGAGCCACGGGCAGGGACTGAGCCCAGCAAGTTCCACCTGGACAGGAGGCAGAACTTCTTTCCTGTGCAGTGACCAAGCACTGAACAGAGACCAGAGAGGCTGTGGAGTCTCCCTCTCTGGGGATATTCCAGAACTGCCTGGACTCAATCCCATGCCCTGTGCTCTGGGATGACCCTGCTTGAGCAGGGAGGAGGGAGCAGAGGAGCCGCTGTGGTCCCTTCCAGCCTGACCCCTTCTGTGTCTGTTATCAGTCACTGTATTCATGAGACTCTGGCTAATGTTGCTACATCCCCTGGGAGCTCTGAGTGCTGCTGGATGAGACTCATAGTGCAGTTCCACACACAATCCTGCTCTCCATTTTCCTGTGTTCCCAAATTCCACCCCAGTGGGGCCAGCAGAGCCCTGTGCCTGCAGGTGCAGTGAGCCCTGTGCTGCCTCTCTCAACTCACTGCTGTTGAGTGCAGGTGGACTCTGTGCAAAGTTAAATTTGACCTGAAAATCTCTCCCAAGTGTGTGCAAAATGCAGTTTAGTGCAGCTCTGTGGCTTGACCCTAAAAGGCCCTTCCTAAAAGGAAGATATACTGGTTTTTTAAGCATAGCTCACCTGCTGAATCATTTCTTAAACAATAAATAAAAAGCATAGCAGTTTAATGAACAAATGAATATGCAATAAAAAAGCACAGATTTTTTTCTCCTACTCCATTCTCAGCAATGACAAAACCCACCTTCATTTTAATGTTTTTCCAATTAAAATTGTCTGAAAGCAATATCAGTTGAAATAGATATTTTAATGGGAAGTATCAGACAAGCTTAATGAAAAGCAGGGATATTAGATCAGCTTTTGGTACCCCAAGACACTTGCTTGTACTCTTAGCTGTCTTTGTGACAAGAGTAGAAACTGTGAAACAGAGTTTAGCAGCAGCAGCAACTGATGTTGGTCAGTTTTGGGGGCTGCTTCTGCCCATTTATGTGCACTAAGATTTTTAGAGGGAAAAAACTACGAGGGTGCAGTGATATTTGGCACAGCTACACATGGGGAAGTCACTGTCTAATGCTTCCATATGGGGCTGCTGACACCCTGCAGATCCTGTGCAGAAAAACCAAGCTGTTTCTGGGTCTATCTTCATCACTCAGAGATTCCTGGCTGGATTGATGGTGTGGACACACACTCATCTTCCTCTAATTGTCCTGTTCTCGCTGCCTGAGTGGTTTAGTGGTGGCATTCTATGTTGACATTACATTTATCTTTCTCAAATGGATGCTGATATCACAAACACATTTGTGCTGTTATTGATGAACTTCAGGAGGCAAAGTGAGAGCTTCTGTTTGGCTGGGTGTCCTGTCCAGGCATCATCAGTGATGCACAGCTCATCAGTAGCTCTGATGTTGGAGTGTACTGCTGGGTATTAGTGATACTTTTCATTGCTTTGTTTTGAGGGTTTTGGACTTCTTGAATGTGTTATTAATGTGGGTTAAGAGTGTTGGAGGATTAGTCTGTGAGCTTTCTTGCATTACAGATGGGGAGTTTAGGTCTATGCAGGTGAATCCCTGTGACCTCAGTATGTGGCTCTGGTACACCTTAGATTTCTGGAATTTTCTGATTTTACCATTAACTTTATAAATCCAGAATATTTTTCCAAGGCTGGGCTACACTGCAGAGCAAGTGATTTCAGAAATTGGAGTTTTCTGATGCTTGCAGTTGTGTTGATAATGGCTTCAGTTCTCTGAAATGCGTTTTGCTCCCTTCTTTTCCAAACAATACCTTTGTAAAGAAAAGCATTCCTACTAACATATGTTAAACTGGGAACATTATAAGATGAAATGAGATAGTAAAGGCATCTCTTTAACAAGCTAGTTGCTTCCCTTTGTAGTTCATAACATAGAAACTTCCTGCCATCTTTGCTTTCCTTTGAAGACAGTAATAAAGTTGGCTTGCAGAATACAAATACTTTAATTAAAATTGTTGTAGTTAATATTATCATTTCAGTTGATTACTAAATTATAAATGCTGTTGGAACCCTATGAAAAGTTCAAGACACACTGTATGTGCAAAATCTAGTAAATTAACTATTCTTTGCAGTATCCAAGATACATCAAGGTGATGATTTATCAAAGTGTTGATGTTTGCTTTTAATTGCAGCCCAAGTCCTCTGAATTAATTCAGATTAAAAACAACTTGCTTAGGTGGAGTTTTATAGGATAGCTGGTACACTCTGCTGCAGGGTGTATCACTTTAGTTTATTGGAGATTCTCTCTTAATTTCTGTCTAGTTTATGTGCTAAAGTTTGCAGTTTCTTTTGCATTTTCAGGTGTGCTGGTACTCAGAAAGCACCTGTAGAAAATAAGAGATTTTATAGGACTAGGAACAGAGAAATTGCTCACAAAACTAAAATATGGTGAAAATCCTGAGTAGCATTGCTTTTATGGTCACATGTTTTATTTTGTGCTAATGTCTTGCACTCGTGGAATACACTTCAGAGGATCACAGCAGAGAGGTGTCAGGGGTCTTCACTGTCAGATTGTTCAGGATCTGGTGTGTGCTTAGAAATAAAGGTCAGCATTGACCAAGCTGTCATTGCAAAGGCCTTTGCACACCCTCACTGTCCAGAACTGTGTGCTGCAGGATCTCCCCGGAGCTCCTGCTGTATTGAGCTTCCACAACCTTGTCAGCCCCTGGAAGAGGCCAGCGCAGGCACTCTGGTAGTGCAGGAGTGGTGTTTGGAGGTGACTACACTGTGCTGACTGCCCTGTGACCTCACCAGACACTGCAGTGACCCATGTTTGCTTGTGGTTAATCAAAGCTCTTGGCCTCTGCTGGGTGTTGCTGTCTGTGATCTTAATGCAAGGTTTTTATTTCCCAATGAGTGGTAGAGTTTTCAAAAAAGTTTAGTAAAAATAAATTGTTTTTCATCATAAACTATGCTTTTCTAGACATGTTTCTGCTGTGACTGAGATAGGATCCTTGAGTCATTAAATTTGGAAGACCCCTAAGATCACCAAGTCCAGTCATCAGCCTTATACCAACATCTTGTTCACCTCTAAACCATGTCCTCAAGTGCCATATCCACACATTTTTGGAACAGTTACAGGGATGGTGACTTCCCCACTCCCCTATTCAGCCTGTTCTAATGCTTGGCAACCCTTTCCATAACAATTTTTTTTTCCTTAATATCCAGTGTAAACCACCCCTGATGCAATTAGAAGCCATTTCCTCTCATCCTGTCATTTGTTGCCTGGGAGAAGAGACTGACACCACCTCAGTACAACCTCCTTTCTTTGTAGGGAGCATACATGGGTATCACTCATAAAACTGCTGGTCTTAGAAGCAGTTCTCAAATAAAAATCTTCAAAGTAGGCTTTAATGTCATGGCTGTAGACCAGCAATGACTACTGACTTGCACAGTAACTTTCCTAGATTATTCTAGTTCTGGTTGGATGCTGTGAGCCCCTGTAGGAACACTTGCTTTTCATATACCCTGTATTGTTTTTACTCAGCAGTCACACTGACTCATGGTGTTTGAAGACAAGTCATTATAATTTCTGAGTCATTAGATTTGGCTGTGAGTAGAGAGAGCAGTGTTCTGCAGATATCAGTAAGTCATAGTGGTACATGATCTACGTGACAAAGTACAATACAGGAATTTATCTGGGGCTCCCCTGTTAAACTGGGAAAAGGCAGCTTTATATTGCTGTGCAAGCTTTGAACATCTGGTCTAGTTTCAGTTGGGAAGCTGTAGTTACTTACCAGCAGTGCCTTAAATTGAGGATTTTTTTAAGTGAATCTTTTCATAAAAAACTTAGTGCGATCCCAGTCAATTAGAATGAATTTCTTCTTTTTCATGTCTTACCAGCTACAAGCTCAGTTCCTCTTTGACTGCTCTGATCCTGATCAGCCCCTTTACTTCACGATCCACATTCTCCCTTGTACATTAAGTAGAGCACCTTACTGGAGGTGAGATGTTCAAGGCCAGCTTGGGCTTGGACTCGGGCTTGGAGCAGCCTGGTCTAGTGGAAGGTGTTCCTGCCCATGGCTGGAGGGTTGGAGTGATTTGATCCTTCAGGTCACTTCCAACCCATTCTCTGATTCTGTGATCTTT
This sequence comes from Ammospiza caudacuta, assembly GCF_027887145.1. Taxonomy (NCBI): domain Eukaryota; kingdom Metazoa; phylum Chordata; class Aves; order Passeriformes; family Passerellidae; genus Ammospiza; species Ammospiza caudacuta. The sequence goes on along the minus strand of NC_080595.1, from coordinate 113,163,605 downwards.
ACTGCCACAGGAGAAATGTGAAATTGTGTCAAGCCCATGAAGTGGTTTTGGTCAATGAGCTGAGCTAATGTTGTTTAATAGATTGAGGCCTTATTGTTCTACACTGGACATGCAATTTTGGTTTGATACCAACTCCAAGCCTCAGTTTCCAGCAGAGTTGACTTATCTTTCACTAACCTGGGGGTAACTCAGGCAGGGCTCTACAGAGAGTTTTGCCTGGTCAAACTCTAGACAGAGATAACAATGTTTCAAGCCAAAAATGGAGAATTCTGCCCAAGAGCTTGGAACTGAAAAAACATTTTGAAGTAGGGAAATTAGTGACTTTTTTTTTTAAACATGCTCTTGTTGAGTGCACTATAAGCTTGTAAAGGCAGATGACCCCAGCATGGCCAGAGGATTCTGTGGTGTGGAGGTTCTTGTCCCTGGAGTGGTTGGAGGTGCCTGGCCTGGAGCACAGGCTGCTGTCGAGCTGAGCACTCTCACTGCAGACACTGCAGCTGAACCAGCACGAGCCAAGCTCACAAACCTGCCATTCCAATTAAGTCAATGCATCTCCTGCCAGCAGAACTGAATTTGGGAGGGCCGTGTGTGGGTCTGAGGTGAGGAAGGAAGTTGCAGTAAGGTTTAGAGTAGTCCTATGTGTGTTCCAGGAGTGCTTTGCTCAGCCGGCGTGGCTGAAGCTGGCACAGGATTTCTGTGCTCAGGCGAGGCAGCTTTGTGATGATGTTGATTCTCCAAGGTCACGGAACAGGTTGGTTTACTTTGACTGTGCCTCTGCTCTGACATGCAGCAGTTTTTCTTCCATGTTTGTTTAATCCATCCAGCGTGATTAGGAAGATCAATTAAAAGACAAGAGAGCTTAATGCTGTTCAGGGATTACCAGAAGCTCCACATTAAAGGGAAGGAAAACAAACCAAGTCAGTACAGCAAAAAACCCTTGGAACTGAGGAGGGGTGTCCTCAGTAGACCTGGTGAGATGAGAATTCTGAAAATGAAGTTTTTAAGGCAATTGAGCTCTTCCTTCCTCAGGGTCAATTTTTCTTAAATCTTTCCCAGTGGATGTTTGTTCTCATAAGGAGTCCTTCTCTGTCCTTCGTTGTCCTTAGTTAAACCTTACAACTAACATCTAAAATTTCCTTCCCAAATTTAAGTCCCTCTTCCTTTCTCAGTAGCAGTAGGAACAGATGAATTTTTCACAATTAACTTCGGGATATTTAAAGCAGAGTGTTGTGTCTTCTTTTTCTCTTTTTTTTTGTTCAGCAGAGGAAAAACAAATCAAACAAACCCTGGTTTTCCAGTCAGTCTCCCTTTTCTAGATCATGTTTTATAAACCTCTAGTTATGTCTGTTGCTCTTTTGGCTCTTTTGTCTGCTGCTTGTTTTGGTTTCTCTTCCTTGGTTCTCTGGTGCAGTACTGAAAACTGAACACCACTTTACGAGTCCTGAGGGAAGCTTTTACATTGGAGATTTGGGATGGGATGAGGCTCTCACACTTGCCTTAACATCATATATCATCTTACCCCATGTCTGTACATGCTGTTCTCATTTTGTTGTTGCTGGTATAAAAGTCAGCAGAACCAAAGCTGGCCAAGGAACAGTACAAAATAAATAAGTGGAGAAATCTTTCAAATGTCTTTACTCTTTCTGTTAGGTTCAGGGGGAAATGGTTGTCAGATTTTACTCAAATCTATTTCTTTGCTTTAATGTAGACTACTGTTTAAACACACCTCTTCATAACTGCTTGGAATTTTTAGCTTGGTATCTGACCCTTAAAATTTTATGAAGCTTGAACTGAAATTATATGCAGTTGTTGGCACTAATGCAGCAGTCAGCAATTTTTAATAAATAGTATTTGTTACAAAAGCTGAGACCTCCTTTTGACCTTCTCATAGTAGGTCCTAAAATTTTCTAGTTGGGAGGGAAGGGAAAAGGTAGTGAGTGTTCACATTTCTCCCTAAGCAGAGAAGGAAGAAAGAACTGTTATTTCTGGTTTTAGAAACTTGGGAGGCTTTTTTCTTTTCTTTTCTTGTTTTTGTCTTTTCACAACAGTGAGGCCTGTGATAATCCAAGATGGGATAAGGAACTGAGTGGGAAAGCAGTATAGGAACATACAACCTAAGGAGCTCTAGTAGTTTAGAGTCCAATAGCCAGACCAACTCAGAAATATTAAGTCAAATTATCTGAAAATTTCAAGAGTGCTTAAATAATCAGCGTCTGATACTGTAATAAGTATTAGACTTGCACTGGCTTTGTTAGAAGCTTTAAATTTAAAAATGCTTTATTATACACATTAAGATAGTATACACTTGGGGTGGGATTGATCTACCTGGTCTTGGATAACAGTGTCTCAACAAACAGTTTGTGCTCCCATCACCATCAGTGAAGAGCCCTCCACAGAGGTGTTTAATCCTGTCCCAAAGCCCTGCATTAGATGAGCCATGCCCTGGAGTTGCCAGTTTCTCTCCTGATGACAGAAAGAACTCCTGTGACAAACTCAGATGCTAACGTCTAAAGCCAAGCAAAGTGAATCCCAACTGAAGACTGTAAAAATGTGAGACCAAGCCAATACTGCCACTGCTGCTGGTGGTACTTGGAGCATGGGGATAATTCAGGGCTTATTACCACAGTGCCCTGATCCAGTCTCTTTTCTGTATGGTGGGGATAGTGCTGCTAACTGTATTTATGCCCTTAGGTACTCAGTGTTTAACATTTTGTTAGGAAATTAGGTTGTTGAGAGATCATGGAATCACAGAATAGTTTGGCTTGAAGAGATCTTCAAGCTCAGCTCATTCCAACCCCCTGCCATGGGCAGGGACACCTTCCACCAGCCCAGGTTGCCCAGAGCTCCATCCAGCCTGGCCTTGGACACTTCAGGGATGGGACAGCCACAGCTCTGGGCAACCTGTGCCAGGGCCTCACCACCCTCACAGTAAAGAATGAGATCTTCACTCAGGATGACAGAAGAGTGGAACTTCTCTAAATGGTCTTTTTTAGTCTTCTCTGAAGAGTGACATAGTGATGGGAGTTTCATTTCATACCAGCCATACTCTGCATTGTCTGTAATGCTGGGAGCAACATGCACAGTTGATCTTTGTTACATTAGGCCTCTGTTACAAACAGAATTCTGTTTGCCTGTGCATCCATCTATTCCATGATCTCTAAATGTCAGTGGTGCTCAGCATACATTTTTCATCCAAGAAACAGTAATTGGAAAATAGTTCATTGACCGCAGAGCTGTATTTGTTGTTGCAGTAATAGCATATTATTTACCAATGAAGACATTTAAAGCTTTCATACTTTTCCATCAGAGAGTATCCTCACAAATCCCTAATCTATTTATTTAATTTTCTCTAGATTTATATAAATATTGAAAAAGAGGCGCCTTTCTGTATGCTTAAAGCACCTTGGGCATAGCTTAAGCCTACATTGCCAGCAGAGTTTGAAAAGCGTAGCAGTCTGCAGGGCTCTCCCCAGGAGCAAACTAGACAGCTCAGAAAGTCAAATTTCTCTTTCACTCACTCATTAACCGTTTGCTCCCTTGACCATTCACTTTGTTTATCTCTGCACCACCAACTAAAACTGTTCTAAATGAGTGAATAAATTGTTAAGGAGTAGGAGGGCACGTTACAGAAACCTGCAGCTGTGTAACAGAGGGTACTTAGTACAGTTGGAAGGCTGATGAAATGCACTTTGCAGTAGCTTGGTGTGTGAGACTGTGATGGCTGACTGTAGTTATCACTGTGAAGGGCAGATCCCTCTTCAGTAGTTCCTCCTCAAAGGAGTTCTGTTTCATTGGAAATAAATTATGTATTGAGTAATTGTAGCAATGAAAAGGTGCTGCATTTTGGTTGATGATTGGTAATTTCTTTGTATGTAAGAACATTCACCAGCAAAGCTTTGATTTTTAAAGAAATGAGGCAAGGATTGGTGACTCAGACACTGGTTCTGAATTAGTCTTTTATATTTTAATACTTGAGAAACTTTCATATCATATTTCATGTTCTGCACTAATATATCATTAAATGTGGCAAAAATTAAAATATGAGAAGTTCAGTTTTTTCTTGAGCTTGACATTCTTCACACAGTCCTTTCTAAAAAAAAATTTGTTTTGTTGGGTTATTTTCTTTTAAGGAAAAAGCCTTTAAAAGCCATTAAAAAAGCTTCAACAGGGAACCTTATGTCCGTGTTTAGAGATGTGAGCTGTTGTACCTCTTCACAGTTGTGCTCAGTGGTGGAGGCCTTTGTTCTTTCTTGGTTTCATAGGATCATAGAATGGCCTGGGCTGGAAGAGACTGTAAAAATCATCTCATTCCACTGCCTGCCATGGCAGGGACACCTTCCTTATCCCAGGTTGCTCCAAGCCTGTCCAACATGAACTTGAACACTTTCAGGGATGGGGCAGCCACAGCTTCTCTGGGCAACCTGTGCCAGGGTCTCCCCATCCTCACAGGGAACAATTTCTTCCAAATATTCAATATAATTTAATCTTCATCTTTAGGCCATTTGTGATTGGGATTCAGTGTTAAAGATTTCATTGATGCCTTTAAAATTCTGATGGCTATTTCATTCTTTCAGTTGCTCATTTAATTTTACCCCAGATGGAAAAATACACAAAGACTTCTATTACCTTTTCTATTTATAAACGCTTTATACAACATTTATAGCATATAAACACAAATATGTTCAGTTATTGGTGTTGTGTCCCAGGTGACAGAATTTTGTAATTTGTGTCACTTGTCTGTTTATGGATTTTGGCTGGATTACAATTTTAGAGATGTATTATGTATATTATAAAGATTTTAATCCAAAATGCCTAGATTGTTGTAAAACGTGAAGTATGATTATTTTAATAGAAATTAAAGAACTTGATCAACTCAACACCATTCCACAGATATATTTTTATTCTTTTTTTTCTCTTTTGAATTCTGTGTAACTAAAACAACTCTTGTGTTCCTTCTGGCAGATCAACAGAGGCCACATGACCACTGAAGCCAAGAGGGCTGCCAAGATGGAGAAGAAGCTGAAGATCCTCCTTGGGGGTTACCAGTCTCGAGCAATGGGGCTCATCAAGCAGCTGAACGATCTGTGGGACCAGATCGAGCAGGCCCACCTGGAGCTGCGCACCTTTGAGGAGCTGAAGAAGCACGAGGATGCTGCCATCCCTCGGAGACTGGAGGTGAGATTCCACAGTCCAGTACCTGAGGTCACACACAGGCACCTCGTGGAAAAGATGTTTTTACAAGGCAGGAGCTCTGACCTGTAGGAGCATCGGGGGGTAGGATGGTCAGGATGGATGGAGATGAAGCCAGGTTGTGGAATTTGGGGTTTATTGCAAAGGGCCTGGGTGCAGGGCCCTGCTGGGAGCTGCCAGCCACAGCTCAGAGCAGGACTGAGAGAAGTAAAGACAGTGGTAAAGAGGATGAGAGAGAGAGAGGATAAGAGGGTAAGAGAGTGAGGTTCCCGTTACAATACAATAAATCTTCTGTGCTGAATATTGTAATTCTCACTAGCCAATCTAGTACAAGATACAAATCCTGTAGCATTTACATACAGCCTATAAGAACCATTACATTACCATACAGTGTTACATTTTAAACCCTCAAAACTACTCTTTGGGTCCCTTCTGCCAAGCTGGTAGGGTTTGCTCTGACCCTTGGTCCTGTCTGCAAGCAGAGGGTGTTGTTTCATCAAAAGGGGATTGTCACAGACATCTTTTATGAAAAATCCTTTCCTTAGGATTTTTCCTCCTGAGAAGCTAAGAGGCCTCAGGAACAAAATGTAAACAGTGATTATCTGCTGCTGTGGAATGCAACAGGTGCATCTGTGATTGGTCTCATGTGGCTGTTTCTAATTAATGGCCAATTGCAGTGAACTGGCTCAGACTCTCTGTCCAAGCCACAAGCCTTTGTTATCATTCCTTCTTTTTCTATTCTTAGCTAGCCTTCTGATGAAGTCCTTTCTTCTATTCTTTTAGTATAATTTTAATATAATATATATAATAAAATAATAAATCAGCCTTCTGAAACATGGAGTTAGATCCTCATCTCTTCCCTCATCCTCTGACCCCTGTGAACATGGTCACAAAAGAGGATTACCTTCAGCCAGCCACACCATTGTTTTCCCATTGTTCAGTAACTGAGGGATCTCAAAGCTTGCTTTCATTTCAATCTCGCTTATAGTTTCCATATTCTCAAAATCTTTTGCCAGACAATCATATTTATAAGGCATTCCTGTTTCATCTTCCCCAACACTGACCTTTACAGCCTGAGTTGGTATCAAGTTTTTAGTGCTCTCTTAAAATTACACTTTTGGCTGTTACCAGATTCATCTGTCTTTTACTTCAGTATCAAAGATTCTGTGATACACATATTAGAGGCTGGGACTAATCTGACAGTGTGTTCTTTAACTTTGGGGTTTTTTATTTCCTTGTGTGGTTTATTTTATAAGTCTTCTGCAATGCATATCAGCACAAGTTCTATCTCTCTTGATTTGGTTTGTTTTGGTTTTAATTACTCTTAGAGCTTTGGGTAAATGTAAAACTTGTCTAAAACCTCCTTCTTCCTTAAAAGCCAGCACACTAAATGCTGGTATATACCTGAAATCACTACCTTGGAGCCACTTTTCTTAGTTTAAGGATCTCTAGGATATTCTCCTTTTATTCAGCTAATGAGACAGCCCTTAATCAAGACTCAGTCGTAGGTTTGAACCGGCACCAAGGAATAACTGTTCACCTGAGCACAATTCTTATTGTAATGTGGTTTTTCCTCCAGAACAGAGGCTTCCATTGAGGTATAGATATTCTCAACCACTTGCTAAAAAAAGTTAAAATGCATCAGTTCTTAAAACTGATTTTGTGAAGATAATTTAGATAATGCTGATAGATGTGTCTACAAACTCAAAGTGATTAATTGATTTACTGAAAGATAACAGTTAAAACATATTAAATCACTTGATAGCTGCTAATAGCACCTGTTTTTAGTAAGTGGCAAGGTTCCAATTTGAAATCTCTCCTTTTGAAGCATTTGATCTTAGCTGCTGTCAAAAACAGAGTGAGCTACCTGACATTTGAAATAACTGTGATTCTTGATACTTTACATCCACTGCTCTGTTATACATTTATATTTGAAGTAAGTAATTTCAGCAATGTTCCATCTTAATTCTGAGCTCTTCCTCTAGAAGAACTAAAATACAGCCTTTGGTAATGATCCTCATGGGTGTGACTGGTGGAAAACTGACTGGTTGTTTAATGATGTTTTCCTTACAGTGTCTGAAGGAAGATGTGCAGCGACAGCAGGAGAGAGAAAAGGAACTCCAGCAGAGATTTGCTGACTTCATGTTGGATAAAGAGACTTTTCAAGCAAAGTATTAAAGCACAAAATTCCATCTGTCACTGATATAACATTTCTAAAGTATGCAGATACTTCTCCAGCAGCTTTTGCCAGCAGTTGCAGAAATCAAGTGTAGTCTGCTGTTTCCATCTTGTCAAGTTTTGTTCCTTCAATGGACTATTCCAAATGCTCTAGGTATGAATAGCTCTGGCCAGTGTTAAAAATGGAATTGAAATGTCCAAAATTTTATTGAAAGAAAAGAAAAATCACTCTGGTATGATTTCAGCCATGTCTTCATTTGCTAGGGTTATCACGTTATTCCTAGTGTTTTACCAGTCTTAAGACCTGTAAGATGCCTACAGAATAATGTCTGTTGAATAAATCTGGAATGTTAAAAAAACAATGAAGTAATAATGTCTGTCTTTTAACTAAAATTGAATCTTCACCTATCCCAGCCCTCCTTTGTTTTTCTGGTCTTCCCTTCCCCCTGCTGCTGCCTTTATTTTCCATGAATAATTTGTAATAGGAATTACCTGTGCAGGATAGTTGATGTACAGATAATAAATACCATGTTCCAACTCTTCTCTGTGCCTGTGAATAAACACTCCCAGCTTTATCTAGGTGCTCTAATGGTCACACTGGCATAATCTCCCCATCCTGGACGCATGCAGGGATAAATTTTGTAAAGACACCCAGCATGGCCTAATGCCTAATGGAACCATAGATTTCAGTAGAAGATGTACTGTTAAATTTTCGAAGTATTAATTTTTGTAAATCATCTGCTGCTTTGTGGCCCATGGTATGGGGTAGGAAGGAAGCTGTGGGTTTTCTTCTCCTTTCACCACATCCCAACAGGATTTAAGTGTCTCATTGCTTTGTTTTGAAGGGTAAGGATAGAATTAGGGAAAGGTGGGAATGTGCCTACACTTTGGGTTTTTAAGCTATAGCTTGTGGAAGGGCACAGGAAAAAAGGCAAAACTGTTGTTAACAGCACAAAATTCAGCAATTAAATACATCCAGTAACCTCCATCATGCAATTTTGCTTGGATATATTTGAAATTTAGATGGGGATTTTGCTGTCTGGAATTTTACCAGATTGCAGTGTCACTTTGCTTAGGCCTTGGAAATGTTACTGTGGAGCAGTGTCAGGGCTGTGCCTGTGTAGCTCTGTGAATGCCATCCATGGAGATCAATGATTATCAGATTTTTTTAAATGTAACCTGGGTGAGTCCTGCTGTCACTGACAGGAGTAGGGACACAGCCAGCCTTGGAATAGCTTTCCCTTTACTCACCAGGACATCATTCTTCTGAAGTATTAATGAAATTATAGACTACATTCTTCTAGAAATGTGTTAAATATTTAACTAAGCCAGAACACATCTGGAATGAAGTATTAAGCATCAATCTTGTAGCATATGGGGTATTTTAGCTCAGATGGTTATACCCAAAAGGAAAAATCATGGCATATCATGTCAGTTCTTGTGGTTGTGTGGTAGCTGGAGATATTAACAGAGAAACCCTTGTAGGTTTACCAATACCACAACTACAATTGTTTCTTTTCTTTTTAGGGCTGCAGCAGAGCCTCTTTGATGTGCCCTGTATTTTTGACAGCTTTGGAGCTAGACAGGTATTCAAACTCTGCCTTAAATTGTTTAAATGAAAAATTCAGAAGGACTGATCAATCACAAAAGACTTTTCTTTCTTGGAACGTATGCAGTAAACCAGTCATTAATTGCAGCAGGCACAAGGTGATTCTATTTGAGAAGTACCTGCAGGAGGTTTGCTCAGTGTTTCTGCAGTACAGTTTGTTCACACAACACATGAGCAAGTTCAGTTTTCCCTGTCTTTAGTCAGAGTTTTTGTCCTGCAGTTTCTATCTCAGTAATGAAAAAAAACAAAGTCTCTTTCCTTATTTAGAGCTTGGCTATGCCCTGCTTTAGCTTTTTACCTGCCCTCAGCTGCCTGCTCTAGGACAGCTATAGATCTGCTGAAATTACCCCAGAAACTTCATACAGGATGCTCTGAGCATTTGTTGGTTCCAGAATGGTGTGAATGGAGCAGCAGAGCCTGGATAAAGCATCCTGAGATAATTCAGGGTGGGATCTTAAACTAGACCGCTCAGGAAATCTGTCCAAGCAAATTTGGATGCTGGTAGATGCCAGTGCTTCCAGCTGCAGGTGATGATGGAGCTCAGGCTTGCCAGATCTATTTCTTGGGCTTTGGCCCAGTTTATGTCCTGAACAGCACTCCCTGAATCTCTTTCTAAATGGCTCTGTAGCTAAATGCAGATGTTTGCTGGACACAAGAGTGACCAGCACACCTTGACAACAATTTTTTTTTTTTTTAATTCTGAAGCCAGCCACTGATTTGATCTTTCTTTCCAGGAACAATAATAAGTATAACCATAAAAAATACAAACTTGTGAACATTTCACTACAGTGGGGAAGCTCTAACCTGTGTGACAGAGGTGGGATGGGGGGCTGTGCTGTGTGTGTTAACAATTATTTTGAGAAGTATTTAACATTCTCCCCGAGAAATTCCTCCATTTCCATTCAGCATGCCAAAATATATCTGCAAGCCTTTAAATAATTTCAGCTGATGATTTTTCTCCCTTCCTGGAATCAGACTTGGCATTTATGTATTGGATCAATCCCATAGCTGGAGCCTGCTTCAAAGTCTGTGGAGTTGATAAGGCTGTCATTTACTTCAATTGATTTGGATTCTGGTACCTGGGAAAGCCAAGGGGGCTAAATTATAACAGCTGGGTGTCTCATCCATACCCAACAGATAACAGAGATCCTGAGCTCAGGGTAAGGGGGTGACTCCTCAGAGGCAAGGGATCTTCCCTGTGAGAAATCCAACAGAGCTAAGCCAGCTCTTCCAAGCCTGGCAAATCTCCAGAGAAAAAAGTTCTGTGTAACACTGTAATTAGTCACGGCAGCCAGCGGTGGCCAAGACACACCAGAGCTCTCTGGCTGCCTTAAAAAGACACTTCCAGTGCCAACAGGAGCATCTTGTCTTTGCCTGTTGCTGCTTGTTTGCCTTCTGCACCCTTGTTTGCTGAGCAAGCATTGGGGCAGCACATTTGGGTTAAAATATGTTCATCCAGCTTGATTGTCCAATCCCCTGTACAGGGCAGATGTGAGTTGGGCCACATTTCCGGGTAGGAAGTGCAAGTGAAGGTGGAAGTGGGGCAGAATAGTGTCCAAAGAGGGGCAATGGAGCTGGGGAAGGGTCTGGAGCACAGGGGAGCAGCTGAGAGAGCTGTGGGGGCTCAGCCTGGAGAAAGGGAGGCTCAAAGAGGACTTTCTGGCTCTGCACAACTCCCTGACAAGAGGAGGCAGCCAGGTGGTGGTCAGGCTCTTCTCCCTGGTAACCAGTGATAGGGCAAGAGGAAATAGCCTCAAATTACCCCAAGAAGGGCTAACTTGGATATTGGAATAAATTTCTTCATTGAAAGGGTAATCAGGCATTGGAATGGGCTGCACAGGGAAGCAGAGCAGTCACTCCTGGAAGTGATCAAAAACCATGTTCATGTGGTGCTTAGAGACCTGGTTTAGCTTTGGGCTTGGCAGTGCTGGGTTAATGTTTGTACCTGATGATCTTAGAGGTCTTTTCCGACCTTAATGATTCTGTGATTGCTTCTGTCAGAGGATGTCCCACTTCATTGTCTGCCTAAAGTGAGTGTGAAACATGGGCTGGGTGCTCCAGGGCCAGTAGCTGACATGAGGTAACTACCCACAATTAGGTCCCTGACAGACTCAGCTGGATCTGTGCCCCTGATGAAAACTCTGGAAATTCATTGTTTTTTGTCATCATGGCCTGAACATAGATTTCTAAATAAAATGCATAAAAACCCATGTTTGAACTTTTGTTTTGGCTGCAGACTTGCTAACAGTATCATAAACCAGTGTGTGAACTTTGGCTTGCCTTCAGTATCCTCGGTCAGTGATGTTACTGGAGAAGAGAGATTATTGTGGTCTGGACTTAATCTGCCTCACATTCATCTCTGGAATCCAGCTTGCAGTTATCTTCCATAATGTGGGTTCAAAGCAACACCTGTCTCTCAAGCAGGATTTAAAAGTGGAGTATCAAATAGCATTTCCCCCATTTTCCTAGCTGAGTGAAAAGCACATTGAAAAATAGCCAGATGCTCATCTCAAGGCAGAGTGTCCCTGTAACTGATTCCAGACCTGTGTGCTCTGCCTTTCCAGGGCTCCAGTTTCTACCTTTCCTTACCAACAAAAAATACCTGGTTCTGCTGATCTTGAAGACTTGCACTGACATTGGGAGTGAGATCAGACCCTGAAAAAGACTTCAAAAGACAATTTGACACATATCTAAGCCAATGCAGCCCTGTATCTCCCCTAAACACATGCAATTGTCTCACCCTCTGAAAGTTCCACACTAAGCACTTTTGAGACTTTAATAATGTTGAAGCAAAGGGGAGTAGCTGTGGATAAAACAAAAGAGGAGCTTAACTTTTTTGGTTGCATGCAGGCCTTTAGGTGAGTCATCTCCCCTTCAGCAAGCCTCATTAGCTTTTTATGTATTTAAATGAAGTGGCTTTAACCAATTCCTGCTGCCTCAGGGGTGACTGTGATGCACACAGTAGGTGAAAAGGTAAAGAAGTGGGTATGGCAGAGTTTTACATCATTGCTGCTAGTGTGATTACTCATCGTGGGTTTGATTGTTTGCCAGTTGTTGGGGGTGTTATCTGGGTTTACTGTGATTCATTGAGAGATGCATAGTGTCAGGGTTAGAAAAGTCTTGCTTTCAAGTCAAAAGTTTTTCACAGATCAGATTAGACAGGGTCTGCCTCATTCAATGACTTTCAGGTTTCCAAGTCCCAGCCCTGGTGCTGATGTGTTTGGATTCCTCAAGGATTCCTCAAAGGAAGTGCAAGTTCATCTTTTAGGATCATTTATGTGCATCAAAAGCATTTAGGAGTTGCAACACAAGGAAACACAGACTGGTTTGTTATTTATTCACTTCATACATCACATCTTTTGCCAAGTACATGCTACTGGTAAATGCCTCACAGGATCAGACAGATGTGTGTTAGGTTCCCCTCTTCTCCTCCCTCTCCCTCTCCCCTCCCAGGACAGAAATGTGGGGTCTATTTTGTATAATTATCAGGCCAGTAGCATTTTTAAGTGTGTTACACAGCTTAGGTGAGACTGTGGCCCCAGTGAATTCAATGGGAGATTTGGCTTCAGCTTCAATGGAGCTGAGATTTCCTTTCCTTTGCTCTCCTCTCCTCTCCTGTCTGTATTTGATGAGCCTTTCTGTGAGGAGAAGAAAGAGATCCTCTTTTGAAAAATAGTCATGAATGCTTAATAAAGCTGAATGAGCCAGACAGGATTACGTTTTTAGCTCCATAGCCAGCAAAATCTATTCCAGAACTAATTCTGATTAAAAGAATCCACTGGTTGAACCTCAGACACAAAGGCACCCCTGGAGTAATTCAACTGTATGATATATTTATTTTTTTAAAAACCTAATTATTGCATTGATCTTTGTAATATCTGGCTCTTGTGTAAAACATTGATTTCAAAGCTGTCTCTCTCTTATCTATAATTGTTCATGAATTATCTTAGGCCTTGGGCAGGGCCATCACTGTAGCTGGGTCTTAAAAAAAGAGTGAGTTTACTGACCACATTAATTAGGCTCCATGGCAGACCATAAAACAACTATAAATAAAAGTTAAATTATTCCTTAGATTGTGTTCCCCCACTTTTTTTCTTAATTCTGACTCAACCAAATCAATCTCTAGCACAGAACAGGCTTCTCCCTCCTTGATCTATGCTCCTGCCAAGTGCTTCCAAGAGTCTGGGCAGAGGTAGGGTCTTTCATTAGAAAGGTGGAGAACACAGATATTTACAAGACCCTGAACTCTGAAATTCACCTCCCTGTTCCAGCTGGTTTATTCAAAGATATTCTCCCGTCAGACTGCTGCTTCTACATCCTTAGGCCCAACAGTGACCTCCAGGGTTTTTGTTCCCCATTTTCCTGGTGCTTTAGTTGCAAAGAGACAGTGCTGGCCATCTTGCTTCAAGTTTAGAGGAAAACAAGACAAAACCAGGAACAGCAGTTTGGTGGGAGCACCCATGAGGTGTTTTCACCCCACATAATAAGTAGCTGGTCATTGCTTTAGAGGGCCCTGAGTAGTTTCTGTCCCTGTTGCAGCAGATTTAAGTCACACAACTGTGTCATTTTGCTATGACAAAATGCATCCCCCCTTTCTGGGAGAGATGCCAAACTTTCAGCCTGTCATGGATTGGAAGGTCTGGACCTTTGGTCACACTTTTGCCAGTCCCAACCCCCCCAGCATCACTGTGTTGCCTGGAAGACATCCAAATTCTGGTGAAGGCAAAATTTTTTGTCTCTGGCTTCCTGCATGGTCTCTAGAGAGGAAGATGGGAGTATCTGGCCACTTTCTACCTCATGGAAGGATTATACAGCAGGAAAAAAAAATTATGTATTTAATGTTTGCTATAGCACATCCTGTGGATTTTATAGAGTCATAGAATCATTAAGGTTGGAAAAAACCTCTAAGATCATCAAGTCCAACCTGCACCACAATCATGTTCACCGCTAAACCATGTCCCACAGTGCTACATCCACACAATTTCTGAACACTTCTAGGGATTGTGACTCCACCACTGCCCTGGGCAGCCTGTTCCAGTGTCTGACCACCCTTGCTATGAAGAAAGTTGTCCAAATATCTACTCTAAACCTCCCCTGGGGTGCAACTTGTGGTCATTTTACATGCCATTAATAATGGCAATGTTACCAAAGTCCCGGGAAAAAACAAGGGGTCCTTGAACCTACAATCAATATAAAATATCCCACCTAATCCTAAATCACATTAAGCTGGGGGTGAACTTAATCATGTGGGCGAGGATAGAACAGTGAATTTGATTTCCTAGCAGGTCCTGTAATGTGTTGTTAGCAGCAGAACAACCCCTCCAGCTCTGCATTTAACTTCCTTTCATTGCAGATGCCTTTTGGTTAACAGCAAGGATCTGATTTAATTTTACAGCTACCCGGTGACCACAGGACGGGGATTGTGCATCACCAGAGAATGCACGAACGTCTGCCTGCCTCCCCTTCTTCCAGCAGGAACAAGACATGGCAGGAGCACAGCCAAGCCCATGTGGCTGTGACTATAATTGGAAAAACTGCTGAATCAGCCAGAAGGACAAGGGTTCACAGAGGAGCTTGGGCCAGGCAGACACATGGCCTTGGAAGCACCGAGCAAAAAGTGACCACAAACAGTGGCATGGCCAAGAGAGGTTGAGGGACGTCAGCTGGGTGGGAGGCACCTTCCTACCCATGAGGACAGTGGTTTACATATTCCTCAGGAGAGGAAGAGGAGGGGAAGGCACTGATCTCCTCACTGGTGACCAGTGACAGGACCCAAGGGAATAGCCTGATGTTGTGTCAGGGGAGGTTTAGGTTGGACATTAGGAGAAGGTTCCTCACCCAGAGGATGGCTGAGCACTGAACAGGATCCCCAGGGAAATGGTCACAGCACCCAACCTGACAGAACTCAAGGAACATTTGGACAGTGCTCTCAGGCACAGGGTGGGCTCCAAACCCAGAGTCAGGCAGCAGCACAGATCAGCCTTTCCCCACCCACCCCTTGGTTTGGGGAGCAGGAGCCCGGGAACAGCTGCACAGCGGCTGGGAGCCTGTCACAGCACACAGCTGGAAACAGTTTTCCTGCTCAGCAGAGGCTGAGCACAGCTTCCAAGCCCCAGGGTGGAAGGAGGATACTGCAGGGGAGTGGGGCAAGGCGGAGGAAGGGAGGGAGACAAGAAGCTGTAATGAAGTGCACACATGTGCATGTGTGAAGGAACGACCTGACACGCAAGATGTGTGCCAGCAAAATTTAAAAAAAATACTAAAAAGTGAGTCCTGATACTTCTCTGCTCATGTAACACGTGCAGGGCTGACCTCAGATGCCTTCTGTCTGGCATCACCACACTCCCAGGGATGATGGGACTCAGGTGACATATTTGGTCTTTGGCCATCTCTGGCTCAAGCTCCTCAACAGAGAACTTGGCCCAGTAAAAAACAAGGGAAGGGACAAGCACAGCTGGAAGAGAATCATCATCATTATCATCATCATCATAACTCTCTGCTGCTGAACAGTGCCTGGACCAGGAGCTGCCCAATTTTGCACTGTAGCAACCAAGCACTCAATTTCTCTTCACCTCTTCCCAGGCCAGACAGACAAGAGCACTTCAAGGAAGAGCTTGGGAGACTTCAGTGAGATTTCCCTTTGTTTATTAGATCCAGTCACTGTTAAATGAAAAATATCTGAGCAGTCCTCAGGCCTGGGTGTGGAGTCCAGAGCTGCTCCCTGCTTGCTGGCTGTCCCTCTGAGGTCACAGGGAGCTCTGTGCAGGACATGGCCACATCTGGAGCTGCTGAGGTCACTTGGTCTGTTCAGCCCTGGGAAGAGGAGACTGAGGAGAGACCTCATTGCAGTTACACCTTCCTCATGAGGGGAAGAGGAGGGGCAGGCACTGATCTCTGCTCTGTGGTCATCATTGACAGGACCTGAGGGAATGGCCTAAAGTTGAGTTAGGGGAGGTTGAGGTTGGACATTGGGACAGAGTTCTTCAGCCAGGGGATGGCTGGGCACTGAACAGGCTCCCTAGGGTGTGGTCACAGCACCAAACCTGAGAGAGCTCAAAGAGCATTTGGACAATTCTCTCAGGCACAGCATGGGATGGTTGGATGTGCAGGGACAAAAGCTGGACTCAGTAATCCTTGTGGGCCCATTTGAACTCAGAATGTTCTATAATTCTATAATTTTCTGATTCAACAATTCTATGATCTGTGCCAGGAAACTAAGCCCCACCTATCCCTGTCTCTTGTATGGATTATGCCCATGACTTTATTAAACTGATTCTCCCAGGATGAAAACTATGTCGGAAATTTGCCCTGGCCCCTGCTAACATCTGAGGAAAGCCTGGAATCCATGCTGCAAAGGGAGCACACAACACAGACCCTGGCTCCAGCACACTGGTGACACATGTGTGTCATGTTTATGTATTTCATCCTTATTATAGCACATCCTGTGGATTTTTATAGAATCACAGAATCATGAAGGTTGGAAAAGACCTCTAAGATCATCAAGTCCAACCATCAACCCAGCACCACAATCATGTTCACCACAAAACCATGTCCCACAGTGCCACTTCCACACAATTTCTGAACACTTCTAGGGATGGTGGCTACACCACTGCCCTGGGCGAGCTGATCCAGTGTCTGACCACCCTTTCCATGAAGAAATTTTTCCAAATGTCTAACCTAAACCTCCTGAGGTGCAACTTGGGGCCATTTCCTCTTGGCCTGTCCTTGTTCCCTGTGAGCAGAGTCTGACCGACACCTGGCTGCACCCTCCTGTCAGGGAGTTATAGAGATAGAGAAGGTCCCTGCTGAGCCTCCTTTTCTCCAGGCTGAGCCCCTTTCCAGCTCCCTCAGCTGCTCCTCCTCAGACCTGTGCTCCAGAGCCTTCCCCAGCTCTGTTCCCTTGCCTGGACACGCTACAGCCCCTCAATGTCTATCTTGTCATGTGGGGCCCAAAACTAGACCCAGGATTTGAGGTGTGGGCTCACTCCACAGCCCACAGCAGGACAGACTCCCCTGAGCCATGTCTGTGTGTCCCTAAAGGCAGTGCCAGGCACTGGCTTCCCTGGCTGGGCAAACACCACAGAGGGACTGAAGATACCGTCAGGTCATTTCTCAAAATCAAATCTACACTGAGGCTAGAAAATGGCAAATAAGATGCAGGGTTTGGCTCCACAGTGTTCACTGTTGTCGTGACTCATGAGTTATTTTTATCTTTTCTGTAACAGAACAAATGGCTGCAGTAATTAATCTCTGTCTGTTCTGACAATGGCCTGGCCAAAACACATGATGTTTTTGCAGACAGTGTAAGAAGAGAAGCACAAAACATCATGTGTGTGAGTCAGTATTTTAAATAATTTCCTTAGTTTGCTTTTTTATATGCTTTAAAATATGCTTATGTACTGCATTCAGTGTATTAAATAAAGTTAAAAGGAGCTACAAGTGCTATTGCACACGTTACCTGCACAGATATAAATCTCTCTTTTGAAGCTCAACCACATGTGAAACAAGATCTAATCAAATCATGGCAACAGCAAAATTAATTTGAGTCTTTTCAAGGGGATCCAGTCCCAGTGGAGGAATTTACTTTGCCAAGCTCCTTCCAGCTTTATTGGATGATAATTATTTCTGTAGAAAGAAATGTTGCAATCAAACATTCTCCCAACAGTACTTTTGTTTTCTGCTGGTTGAGCAATGAAAAGATTTATTAGTGGAGAATGTATTAACGAGGAATTTGTGGAGAAACAACCAAAAAGCAGTGAGTGGAATTTCCACGAAATATCTCCAGGGTGTGAGTTTGCCAAGCACAGTTTGCAGATACCCAGCACTCCCTGTGGAGTAAAAATCATACCCCAAACTCTGTAAACAAGTATTTTTACCACCCAGTATGCCTAAGGGGGAATACCAGTTCACAGTAGTATCACAGAATCACAGAATAGTTTCAGCTGGAAGGGGCCTTAGAGATGTCTTATTCCAACCCCTGCCATGGGCAGGGACACCTTCCATTATCCCAAGTTGCTCCAAGCCCTGTCCAACCTGCCCTTGAATAATCCAGATGTACAGACCCCAATTAATCTGTGAGCCCAAAGGAGCAAGAACTTCATCTGCTGAGTTCAGGCTGCCCCTAATTGTTGGCTGAACTAAAAAACTGCTCATGCCATAAGGATAAATTATGGTTTCTTGTCCCTTCCTATGAAGCTCCACGTTCTCATGGTCAAGAGGATATGAGGCACACAATCCTTACACAGACTTACACAAACACATACTAAAATAAGAAATGCCCATTTTCCATGCCCATTTTTCACTATCTGGACTCCTATTTAATAGATTTTTCACTGCCGTGATCCATTAAACAAGACAATAATTAGGCTTGTCCTTAATCACTCAAAGCCTGTTGCCCAACAGGACATTTGTATTATTACCATCATTTTTGCGATCTTGGGGAAAACATCCTCCAAGTCTCTTGTAGCAGCAAATAAAGATACTTCAGACTTCCTTCAGACTTTGTAAAAGTGAGAGGAAAGCTTGTTTATGGCATTAATTAAGCCTTTTGTATTTGTTTTTCAAATCAAATAATCTGTTCTAAA
Source organism: Ammospiza caudacuta (assembly GCF_027887145.1). Classification (NCBI taxonomy): domain Eukaryota; kingdom Metazoa; phylum Chordata; class Aves; order Passeriformes; family Passerellidae; genus Ammospiza; species Ammospiza caudacuta. The sequence continues at coordinate 113,145,044 of NC_080595.1, read as the reverse complement.
GTTGTCTTTTTTCCTCACCTACTGGAAAAAAATACAGGCTACATAGCCAGGTTCTTCCAGTGCTGGAGTACCTGTATTTGTGTTGAAGATAAACAGTGACAAATTTCTCTTCTTTCTAATTTACAGGGAGTTTGGACTGATGTATTTTCTGGAGTTTCATGGTACTGATGTGTTTGATAGAATTCAGGGGATATTTTCGACCCGTTAAAGGAAAATACGCAAGTATTTCCTGAATTTGTTTCTTCTTATCCCATAGTTTACATGAACTGTTCAGCAAAGGGAAGCAAAACCTGAGCTTCAACCAAATCCAGACCAAAGCAGAGCTTCTGGTAGAAACCATGTTGGGATTAAATGATTTCCTTTGGTTTCCATCCAAATCCAAGCTGAATGTGGATTTCTGGGTTGAGTTTCACTTTGAATTTTTGGTTTTATTCAGTTATGAAGAATTAAGTGAAACTTGGGAGGTTCAAACCCTCATTGAATGATCCTGAAAAATGATCTGCAAAACCCCTTGCTATGGAGTCCAATTTCATACCTTTGATCTCTGTGGATGCTGGGAGCAGCACCAGTGTCTCTTCCAACCTATAAAAGACAGACAAGTGAAGCCACTACATTTGTTTTAATGTAGAGCTGTTCAAGAGACAATATCCAATCTCAGTCATCACCCTGGGCCAGCTGGAAAGCAGGAAATCCCAGAAATTGCCCTTCTCCCAGACAAGGTCCATCAAAGCCAGTAGGTACCACCCTGAGCTTCCCGAGAAATACAGACAGGAACACAACTAAGAGTCTTACTGATTTTTTCCCTGGAAACAGGAAAGAATTTACCTTCCTCAGCTCCCAGCCTGTGCTGGAATCACAGGCAGTGCTCTTTGGGCTCCCCATCATGGTCAGGATGATCCATGAGATCCCATTTTAGTGGTGTAGCTGTCACTGGGCAGCACATCCCACATGACAGGAGCAAAAGGGCAACCACTGAGCTGGTGGCCATCCAATAATGACCATTTCACTTCTGCTTATCCACCCAGCTACACTCAGGGGAGTAATCCCATGTGTGCCAGCTTTGGCAGGACAGATGGTGCAAGAACTTCCTGCCCCCATCATTTTGGACCTTCTTTTTTAATGGGAGTCATTTCCATGATCTGACTTCAATCCTGACCCACATGAGGTGGTATGATGAAACTGGGGATGGGGGTAATTGCATCTCAGGCTGACAATCTTTTGGGGAAGAAGAAGCCTTTGAAGCTACCGTCTCTCCCAAAATATCCTCAGGTACTCCAGTTGGACCCTCCTTATGGATGTGTGACACATGTCTCCTGCTTAAGTCATCTTTATGGAGCACGTATTTCCTGCTCCCTTGTGTTTTTATTTTCTTCTCCCCCTTCAAATACTTCCTGCCTTTGGCTGTCTGTGACTGAACTCCCTGGAGCCTTAACAGTCTTGGAATCTCTCCACTTCTATAACTTGATTTTACTATTTAGGAGAAAGTTTGATTTATCCCCCTTAAACCAGAAAGAGAATAAAGGAGGGAAAAAAATCCTGTTCATCCACCAGCAAAGGGGCAAGATACAAAAAGACAAGATTATTCTCATTCATCTATTCCTGGCTTTGGAGTGCATTTCATTTCACTGTCTGCACAGGCCTTTGTAGCCACCATCTGATTGAACATTACTTATACTGCATATTATAGGCACTAATGAGAAAATGATTCTAAATTGCCCCTAGGGATGGTTATGATTAAACTATTTGCCTTTGCTTCCTCTAGTAAATTAAAGCAACCAAAAGAAGGAGAGGAAAAAAAAAAAAAAAAAAAAGAGGCTTAATCTGGAAAGCAGTCAGAATAACGGTTTGGTAAAGTTTCTGAATTCCTAGGAACATTTTCACCCCTAACCTGGTGATGGGCTGTGTATTTCATGCTGCAGTTTGAAGCTAAAGCTGTGACAAATATGTGACGTGGGGAGGCATTTTGGAGGGCTGAACTGGGCATGATTTTCTGTGTTGTCAACCAGCTCGAAGCCCTGATCAGCTTTAATTGCAGCCAAGTGAAGCCGCTAAACCCTCTCTGCCACCGAGGAGCTGCTCCAAGGCGTCAGGCGTCTGTCTCTTAAAAAGAGCAGTTCAGAGCCTCACATACTCAGAACCTCATTCAGTTTTATTTAAACTCTTAAATCTTTTGAGCTTCGGATGAATAAACAAGTCCCTGAAATGCAATCCATTCTTGCCGGTCAGGGTTTTGCAAGTGTTTTTCATGGGGAAGAAACCAAATGTCATTTGTGTTTCCTTTGGCCATTTTAAGCACGGCGGGGTTTGGGGAGCTGGGAGCTGTGTTCCATTGGATGTGCCTGGGCCTGTGTGTGCTCACACACTGGGATTTCAGTGGGACTTCTATGTGGGATCATCCAGGGCTGTTGAATTACCTGATGAATTAATTAAATGTGTGAAAACTCTGTGGGGCGAATTGCCAGGTCACACAACTTCAGCTTAAGCACTGGTTAAAATATTGGCACTGGTGGGCCCCAAGCAGGAGCCCACACCTCTCTGGTGGTCCCCAAGTCTTTGCAAGGTGGTCCCCATCACCTTCACACTCTTTAACCCGGACAGTCTCACTTCTAGCACCCAACCCAACATGTTGGAGTCAATTACTTCTTGTGGTTTGTGGCTTTGTGGCTTTGTGGCTTTGGTACCAGTGACTGGGAAAAACCCTGAGCTGACTTGCCTGCCAACACCTCAAAGCACCTCAGATTCTGTGCTACAACCTGAGATGTGCAGAGCCTCTGCAGATGCCTTGGGGGTTCCTCAAAAGATAACAAGGTGCAGAGCTTAGTGACCCAAGAGAACAATCAAAGCTGCGTTGTTGAGTTTTACCGTAGAGCTGCCAATGATTCTTCAGCCCAGCTTTCAAGAGTGTGTCCTGGGTTTATTGTCTATATATCACAGGGACATGAATGAAAATTATTGTGAGATTATCTGTATGATACCTGAGGTCACTTGGAGCTTCAGTAGCTTGAGATGAGAGGAATCTGTTCTTCCTTTCCTCTGGACACAGAGAAGGGATCACTGAGAAATTCAGATGCAGTTGTCTGCACCAGCAGCCTCTGAAGCTGGAGAAGTTTTATGAATAAGCTGCATTTTGCTGGGGTAATGGAGACAACTCCAGGCTCAAATGGTCTCTGAGGTACCAGGTGAGATTTTGGCTCAATGCTTATGCCAGCACAAGCATGAGATGGTCACTGGTGTTCGTTCATACAGCTTAATTTGGGGTCCACATCACTATGCCTCAATTTGTGCCATAGGTGTCTAATTAATTGGTTCCCTTGAAGCAAGACCTTTCTGTCCACACACAATCAGTGGTGAGAGTGAAAAACCAAACACAGCTTTGAAGGTTTTTGGGGGAACTCAGGTACCCAGCCTACCTGCTCACAGTAGCCAGGCTTTTCCCTTTAGAGGCTCTCTAAGGTGCTTACCATTAACTCCCAAAGAAATGTGGATCATGGTGGCAGAAGCATCTCAAATTTTGTCATTAGTTAGATGCCCAAATAAGACAGGATTTGGGCTGCCTGTCTTACTCCAGTGCTTCACTTGCCCTCAAAGAATGGTGTGGCTCTGGCACAGGTTGCTCAGAGAGGCTATGGCTTCCACATCCCTGGAAATGTTCAAGGCCAGGTTGGATGGGGCTTGGAGCAACCTGGGATAGTGGAAGGGGTCTCTGCCCATGGAAGAGGGTTGGAATGAGTTGATATTTCAAGTCCCTTCCAACCTAAACCATTTATGAATTTATGCCTCTTGGTTAACATGGATAAAGTATAATTTTATGTATTTGGCTGATTCAGGTATCTGCACCACCTGTGGAGTCTGGCCATGTGTGTTTCTGTGCTTGAGTGCAGTGGAGTGGAATGACAAAGAGGAAGAGACAAGACTCTTCTGGACATTGTCATAACAGCCCAGAGCTGTCACCTCAATGTCCTGTCCCCTTGTGCAGAAGGATTGTGGCTTTGGTGGCAGAAATGCATTTCCAAGTGACCCCAGGCTCAAACCTGAAGGCAGAGTGTTCTTTGTTTCCTCCACACACTGCTCCCTCCCTATAACTGGAAGGTTATGTGTTTCTTAGCTACTGGTCAGACTGGTGGTGCCTGCCAAGAAGCTTTCACGGAATTTCCTCACTATGTAACAAATTTATGAGTCATATGAAAATCTGGGAAATGATTCAACCAGCTGTCTTTCGTTGACTCAAAGATTTTTACAACACCTCGGTGCCTCATCTTTGATTTGAGCCAGCAGAATGGTTTATTGTAACATCAAATGGTCTTATTTTCACTGGAAGGATGCTTCCTACTACCAAAAAAAAAAAAGAAAGAAAGAAAATAAAGGCAATAAAAAGCTGTAAAACTTTTGAAGGCAGCCTGTCATTAGTTGAGGGATGCACAGAGCAACTGTGGTCATTCCCTATGAACTGATGAATGTGGCGGGATTGCTGCTTCCCTGCAGGGTGGCTGCAAAGGTGGCTGTCACTGAGCAGGGTGCCTCAGCTGCCACAGGTACAGCCTTTCTGCAAGGCAGAAATCAGACTTGCAGAAACTTCTGTTCATATTTGGGCTTCAATGGCTATTTCAGTGAATTTTAGCAAATCCTTAGTGAACAGCAACACAGCTAAAGCCAGGGAATGTTATTCTTGTTACGTAGCCTTTCCAGGTGGGAAAGGCAGGAAGTGGACCAGGACCTTTCATCACCATGGAAGATGCTCACTGTAGGAGGCACAAAGAACATTCTTTCCATCTTCTTTTTTGGACAAAACCACTCAGAGATGCTCTTTGCTGTGCTGGAATCACTGGCAGCCCTGAGCAGAGATGCAATGGGCAGCCCCATCTTACAGGTGATCCTGTGCTTTTTAAAAACCATGGAGGGGGATAAATCCCTGGCACTAGAGCTAATCTGTGAGTGGGAAGCAGAAGTAGAACAGAAGTGATTCTTCCAGTAAGAGTTAAATTGCTGCAAACAGAAGAAGAACTGGAATTTATTATTACAAAGCTAAACTGACACTCTACATAAAATATCCAAATGAATGTAATTATTAAAACCATGTTTCCAGCATGATTTTCCATGTCCATGAAAGCAATCTGCCACACAAAGAACTGCTCCCAGTAGCCTCAAATCCTTTGTTTTAGACACTCAATTTCCCAGCCAAAATCATAGAATGATTTGGGTTGGAAGGGACTTCAAAATTGCCCATTTCCAATCGCCTGTGCTGGGCAGGAACACCTTTCACTAGACCAGGTTGCTTAAAGCCTCATCCAGCCAGGCCTTGGACACTTCCAGAGATGGGACAGCCACAGCTTCTCTGGACAACCTGTGCCAGGGCCTTGACAACCTCACAGTAATTTCTTCCCAAAGTCTAAGTCTGAATCTGTATAACTACAGCTAAACGGTATTCCATAAAAAAGGCTGTAGCCAGCAGCTCTGAGCAGAGCTGGAACAAATGCACCTCTCACAGCTGTCACCAGGCACTTTGCAGGTGTAACATGGCTTGCAAATCTTGAAATGCCTTGTGTCAGCACATGGAGAATCCACTGTATCAATGGGGGAAGGAAAATAAAATATACTTGAAACAGACAGGACAAGAAAGGGTTCAGAGCAGAGCAGTGTAACTTTGATTTATTGAGGGTCACAGCCTGTATTCAGTGAACTGAACCACCCTTCTCAGTCCAGGCACTTAATACAGCTCTGCTCTTTGGTATGCAGGTAAGCAGTATAAATGCTGGTCAAAGTTTCTATCCATGTTACAGACTTGCTTGCATGAAATTCATGTTTCTCTCCATTTCCAAAGGATACAAACCTGGGAATGGTGGAGGATGAGGGAAATAAAAATTCAGGGCAAAGAAAAAGAAATCCTAAATGGTGATACTGTCTCATGACTATTTTCTGGTTGAGAATTCCCCTTTCATCTTTCCATCCCCTTCCCATTGAACGGCTTTGTAGCTCCCATTTGTAACAGGCAGAGAGTGGAAAAATATCTGACTTCGGGGGATTTGGCAAAGGTTCTGGCCTTGAACCCAGCAGCAGATACAGAACACTTGTAACATTCAAAACAGGCCCTCTCTTTCTTGACCTCTGTGATTTTTATTGCTTATCTGGGTATACATAATCATTTTAAGATGTCTCCTCTTACCACAAAATAACCATGAATTATTTTTATAAAGGTAGATAATAAACTTCAGAATAACTCTTAAATGTACCCAAGCAGACAAGGGGAATGTGAGGTTGCTGTCATGAAGGATAGCTTCTGGCAACTGATCTGAGGGAGCCACTAATGATTTTAATTAGCTTTTGGAAGCACAATCCACCCATTCTGAAGCCAGTGCCCTGCTGGCAGCAACGACGCTTTGGAAGATCGACAGCATAAAACATTTTCTGTAATGAGCCTTCGTACAACTCCATGTGTCAAGCGAGGAGTGATCTGTCTCCAGCAGAACTGCAAGAGGAAAACTGTGGCTGGAAGGTTTTCCAGCTGAGGACTTCCAGCAGGTAACACTCGTGCTTCCCTGGGGAACGGGGGATTAATGACCAGGCACCGAGACCTGGCGCCGTCAGGTGCAAATCCAAAAATCAGCTTTTCCTCCTGGCAAATCACTTCACCTTCTAATTTATTTCATCTATTTGGGTTATAGGCTTCTCAGAGGGATGTTAGCCCCAACAGTGATTAATCCCTTGCTACATCCTAAGCTCTGTACAAACATGTAGTCAGAGACTAACATCCTACAGGAACAGGAATGGTGAAGTAGCAATAAATTGGGCAAAGCAGCAGATGCTGATGCCTTGGAAGTGGTTGGAATAAGAACCAAAGCTGGATCAAAGTTCAGCCAGGAACAGGGAATCTATTCTAGCGAGGAAACTGCAATAGGAAAAAATATTTAAGCTATTAAAAAATAAATTTAAGCCTACATGAAAGACCTTTACATACATGGCTTTAAGATGTAGAAGGGTAATTTAGATTAGCTGTTAGGAAGAAATTCTTTACTCAGAGGCTGGTCAGGCCCTGGCACAGGTTTCGAGAGAATCTGTGGATACCCTATCCTTGGAATTGTTCAAAGCCAGGCCGGACAAAGCTTGGAGCAACCTGGTCTAGTGGAAGCTGTCCCTGCCCATGGCAGGGGGTTGGAATAGATGAACCTTCCAGCCTATCTCAACCCAAATAATTCATGATTCTGTATCCTAGTGCTCAACAGGTAACAGCTGCTGCCCTCCCAGCCTCTGGAGTATTTGAAGTATTTCAGAAGAGAGAAGGAAGAATCAGTAGATACTGAGATGGAGTCATCAAGTATTTTGAGCTCAGCATGAATTTATGCTGAGTGATGAAATAATAGATAGGTAGATATTTGACATATTATTTAAAACAAATCAGATCAAAGAAAATAGGGATTGACCAGAATTTCCACTAAAAGGCAAATGAAATCTGGGCTCAGTTTTTTTACAACTTAGAAGAAATCTGGGTTCCTTTTATACTTTCTATTATAAATCATCAGTCCCAGAGCACATGTTCAACTACTTTGTTGAATCAGAGTCATTATGAATAAGAGCCTGGCAATGCTCCTCTGTTAATGAGCTTCCAGGAAATGTACAATTGTTTTTAGAAGAAGCCTAATGAAGACAGATTTGCAGATCTCATTTGATGCCGCCAGAAAACCCAAACTCATCAACCAAACAAAAGCATGGGGGTAATTTTTTTAAATTTTCTTTTATGGTATGTGTGTGTCTGATTATCCTTCCAGGAGTGCTGGTGTGTAACGCTTTCAAACTTTCATTGAACTTTACTCTCTCGCTTCAGGCAATTATTTTTCCTTGATGTCTGATGTTGAATGATATATGTGCACCTGTGTGATAATGGCTGGTTGGATATATCTTTACTGAGTTGGGAAAACCCAGGACCTCACCTCCACACTTAACCATTTGATTTCTTTTATGGCTCTGCTACAGATCCCTGTACTAAAAGCTACCGGTGGAGCTTACATTTGTCAGGGGAAATGTGGGTGTTTTATCATACCAGCTGTTTAAAGTCTCCTACAAGTTTGCAAACTGCTTTAAGAGCCCTTGCTTTTATCACTGCTCAAACTTCCAAGCAGTCACCAGAACAAAGGAAGGAACAGCTGGGAAGTTTTAAAAGCAGCAGTGTTTGCCGTTGCACTCAGGTTTAAGTACGATAATTAATAAAACTTCCCCTCCTCTTCCACATCATCTCAGTGCACAATCGTTTTGGAACAGGACTTCTCACTGGCCCCTTCTGCTGAGTTTCAGTTATATTTCCCTTTTTCAAACCAGCAATCTTTGTTATTATTATTATTATGGCACATCCATATTGGCCTAGTGTCCTGCATGAACCTGCTAAGAGGCAGCATGCTTGGGGCAATTTTGTATTAAGCAAAAGCAAATCTTCTGGAATTTCATTCATCTGAAGAACTTCTGCAGAGGGTCAGGAATACAGCACTCATGGCCAGGAGAGAGGAGGAACACCTGTGTCCACCACAACCATCAAGAAATTTGGGATCTCATAGGGGTCAATCATATAGGCTCCACTGGGCCTCTGAAGGGTGCTTTCTCCTGGCTTCCTCAGACACCTCTCCTAGCATGGGATGAATCATCCCCCGACCCTCTCCCACTCTCTCCACCAAGTAGAAAAAGATATCTGGCATCAGCCAAGCTTAGAGGCAGCCACAGTTAGGTCAGGTGAATCCTGCCTGGTCTGTCCAGCCTGGTTTTCTGTCAGCCCTTCCGTCACTGGATGGTGATGGATGCTCCTCAAGGATGCAAAATAAGGAGCAGCACTGAGATCTGTTAAGTATGGAGCTGCACAGTAATAAAGTGTGAAGAAAATTGCTTCCTTCCCCTCTGTGGTGATTAGCGTCGGCTCTGGAGCACGAGCACTGCTGTAATTTTATCCAAACTGAAGCTGATGGAGTAGATTTGAGGGGTGGAAATAGTGCTGCTGATCCCTGCAAGAAGGGGCTGGGCCCTCTGGAAGGACCCAGAGGCTTGAAACAGTGGTTGCAGAGAAACCAAACTGTGGGATTTTAGCAGGAGCAGCAGGCATCATGTTTTCACACGATCCGTGCTTGCAGAGGTAGCAGCAGAAAGCACAATTCTGAGTATTTCTCAAGGTCATTTAGAGTCCTACTTCCCACTGAATACAAATAAAGAGATTGAAATGACTGATTTTTTTCCTTTCTCTAACAGTTAATGCCAGGATTTGTGCTAGTTCAGGGCATCCTCATGGCAGCTGTTCACCATCCCAGCAGGACCCTCCCTGTGCCATGAATTGAATTTCACCCCTGGCAGGTGGGATGTATCCTTTATTCACACCATAGCACATCAAGCTGAGGCTGCAGCAGGGATCTGCCAGGGCCTGTCCTTGCTCAGAAACAATCTAGTGAGTTCTCCAAGGTGTTCAGCTCCCCAAATCTCAGGGCAATGCCATCTGCTCCCCATGGTGACATCCCACGGGCCACCAAAGAAATGGGTGTGTGGATGCAGCACATCCATGGCCATTGAGCTGGGCATTGTTCCACTGTGGCCACACAGGGTTGGGCACTGACAGGTGTTTTTGGAAAGGAAAACACTCAAACACCTCAGCAAACACAAGGAAAACACCTCAGCAAACACAGGGTACCTGTGTTCCCCAGAAGAGGCTTCTCCAAGACAGTGGCAGCAGCACTTCCACTTCCAGCAGATAGCATTTATGAACCATTATTAACCAAACAAAGCTCTTTAAAGAGAGTCACCCCAGGGCACCTTGGCCTCTGTTAAAACAGACTTTTCAAAAACATTTATGGACTTAAATAAAACTCATTTCAGAATGCCAGTGAAATTGCCTCCAGGTTGCACTCTGGCTTTGCTACCAGTCTAGTCCTAAAATTATTCACCAGGAAAGGGAAAGATTTTTTTTTTCCCCAGCTAAAGGATTCCCGTGTGTGCTGCTCAGCTGTGAGAGTCCTGCCAGGATGTAGCTGGCCTGGTGCAGGTGGCTGAGATTTGATGCAGTGTATAAACCAGATTTTCATCATCATCATCATCATCATCATCATCATCATCATCACTATTATTATTATTATTATTAATTGTAGTAGTAGTAGTAGTAGTAGTAGTATTTGTATTACAGCCTTGCCTGTAATTTTGCATAGGCAAAGGACAGGAGTTAGAAATGATGTAGCAAAGGGACTGAGGCACAGTGAGATCAAATTTTTTGCCCTGGGACACACAGGAGGTTGGTGGCAGAGCTGAGAAATAAGCTCAGCTTTCTTAGAACCAAACCAACCTTTTCAGGTCTTACTACAACATTTTCAAGGTGTCCATCACACTGCCATCCAAAAGCCAACCTACACAGAAACTACTGTGCTCTGGAAGCTGTTCCTTATCCTTCTGCCAGTAAATGCAAAAGCCTCATCAGTAAGGGGGGGAGAAATGGTTGCAGAAATGCATTTGCTGGTAACTTTCACTCTCTAGCTCATATTGTTAACACACACGACTCCAAATGCTGGATGGCAGATGGAAATACTCATTGGCCTGATGGATTTATAGGTGCCTGAAGCCTTGTGGCAGTACATGTTGCCTTCAGAACAACATTTTCTTCACAGTGAGCCAAGTCCTGGTGCAGTTGAAGTTATTGGAAGTTTTGCCACAAACATTAATAAGATCAGGATTTGGATTTGTGTCTGCAGAGACAAAAATAACACACTGTTGCAAATTGGAAAGTAAGAGTTGAATTAAATGGGGTGAGACTGAGAAAAAGAGAGAGAGAGAGACTGATGTTCTGGTAGGATCTGGTAGGATGCTCTGCATCCTCTGCTTAGGATGAAGTTTTGCCCCATCTCTGTGTTTCCTTGTTCTGATGAAGGCAGTCCCACAACCACACAGATCAGCATTTGGCCAAAGAAAAAATGTTTTATCTCCCAGCAATGAGATGGAACCCCAGCCCTTACCACTGGTGACCAAAAGCTGTCACTGGTGTGGCATTGGCCTGGTGCCATGTGTGAAACCAGGTGTTGTTCTCTGTCTTGCTTACACCATGTAAAAAATCTTAAATCCAAGTATAAGATGGATACACTGCTGGATCATTCCAGGTAACCAGTGATAGGAAAAGAGGAAACAGCCTCAAGTTGTACCAGGGGAGGTTAAGATTGGATATTAGGAAAAATTTCTTCACTGAAAGGGTGCTCAGGCACTGCAGAGGAGGCTGCCCTGAGAAGTGGTGGAATCTCCGTCCCTGGAATTGTTCAAAACACATGTGGATGTGGCACCTGAGGACGTGGTTTAGTGGGGACAGTGGCAGTGCTGGGGTAATGCTTGGACTCAGTGGTCTTGCCGACTTTTCCAACCTTAATGAGTCTGTGACTCTAAGATATAGCAGGGGACTGAACTTTGCCCTAAGAACAGCCCAAACACTTTATTTGAAATAGATATTTAGAAGAGATAAGAGAGAAAAGCAGAGACAAAAGCATCATGACCCTGCCTGACTCACCTGGAAGAGCTGCCCTGGGGAGCATTGCTTACTGAGCAGCTCTGGCTGGGAAAATCACAAGGAGCACAAAGCATTCCAGACAGCTGACCCTTCTGGGGTGATTTCTAGCCAATTTGGCATAAAATCAGGGTTGTAAAACTCACAGCAATCTAAACTGGTGTCCTGCTGGCAGACAGGGAGGCGAGGATGCTGCTCTGGTGAAGGTGGGTTTTGTAGTCACAGCAAACAAACAGGAACTGAGAACAGCTGGGCCAGCTCCTGACAGTGCCTTGGTGATTTTGGGGCTGCTCTGAAACCAACAGGAAAGCTCCAGCTGCATTTTAGGGGTCAGGGTGCTGTGTTACTTCCTGCAAGTCACCCCAAGGGAAGAAGAATGCTTCACCTAAAGAACATCAGAAGCCGTAGCAAAGACCAAAGAGCACCAAGTTCACTGAGCACCTTCAGTCTCGCTGAAGAGGAAAAACCCATCAAGTGCAACTCTTTTCACAGCTCTGCCTTGAAAGGAGAGACAAAAACCCTCCCTTCTGAGCTGCTGGGCTCGGCCAGCTCCAGCTGTGATCCTGGGCAGGGGAGACAGGGATGCGGAAATCCCGCCCATCCGTGGCTCAGCACACGGGGCAGGTGTGATGCCAAGAACTTCATCACCCCCCTCGCTTGCCAAGTACCTGGGTGCAGCATGAGCAATCCCATCCTGCAGGCAGCTCCGTCAGCCAGGAGCGCATCCCCCTTGGAGATAGGATGGCTGGACATGCAAATGAATGTGCCTGTGAGCCTTTCATGTGCAGAGCTGTAACAGATGTTCAAAGATCATCCTCTGGCACTGGAAAGTGTCTAGGAGGCCCTGGATAGGAGTTTTCTTGGCACACTTTTTTTTTTTTTTTTTTTTTTTTCAGATGAGCTGAAGGGGAAAAGTTCCTGTTAGTGATTATTTTCTGTCTGTGAGCAAAGCGCTTACGATGAGTGTCCCAGCTCATACATCAGGGAATGCCAACTAGATAAATGCACCTTTCCTCTTCCCTGTGGGTCTCTGTCTCTGCCTAGGCTTTACAAAATTTACAAAGACCCAGAAGACATTCTTTTTGGTGACACCAGCAATTAAAAACTGCAGCTGGAGGCATCTCACACTTTTTTTCTGACACAAAACTGCAAATCTCACTGTAACACTGCAGATCGCTGGGGATGCCCACAAGAATCTCAAACAACAACAATAGGATGCCCCACTCAGCAGGACCTGTCCTCAGAGCTTGCTAGGAGTGAAAACACAGAATCATTAAAATTGGAAAAGACCTCAAAGATCATTGAGTCAAAATGGAGACCATGACCCTGCTCTGATTTGTAAGTGTGGGCAGAGCACCTGAGAATCATCTTTTTGTGACACTTGTGGCCATTCTGAGACATTGATGGTCACCTCGGGTCACCAAGGCTTCAGAAAACATGGCCACTTATGGGAACACCTAAAGGGTGTGTGCCCCTGGTGCTGGCTGTGGAGCTCATTGCAAACCTGGCTGGATGTTCCTCCGACCCTTTACCCATGTGCAGAGGGGGGATGCTCACAGCTCTTCTTTTAGAATCACAGAATTATTGGATCATTAAGGTCGGAAAAGACCTTTAGGATCATCAAGTCCAGCACTGCCAAGCCCACCATTAAATCATGTCCCTGGTGCCACATCCAAGTTTCCAGGGATGGGGATTCCACCACTTCCCTGGAGGGTCTGTACCAATGCCTAAACAGCCTTCCAGTGAAGAAATTGTTCCTGATATCCAGTCTAAATCTTGCCTGGCACAACTTGAGGCCATTTCATCCTGTCCCTGTTCCCTGGGAGCAGAGCCTGAACCCCCATGGCTGTCCCCTCCTGTCAGGAGCTGTGCAGAGCCAGAATATCCCCCCTGAGCCTCCTTTTCTCCAGGCTCAGCCCCTTTCCAGCTCCTCCTCCTTCTCAGACCCATGCTCAGGTTGATGTTGCCCATCTCCTCCCATCCTCTGCTGTGCACAGCCTCTCTCCAGCTGTGGAAATATCTGATTTGCAGGTTGATGAGGCTTTGAAGTCTCTGTTTACTCTTTCAACTGAGCAGTAAATGCCTGGCACAAGCAATCAGGATCACATCCAGCCGAGCCTGTATTCCTGCTGTGAACCCCTGCAGCAGCCATTTCAGCTGCCTTACCCAGGACTCCCCATCCCACACGGGATGATGCCCGCAGGGCACAGCTGCATCCTGCAAACCTCTGGAAACAAGTCCTGTTTAATTAATGAGGGCTTTTTTGTTGGGCAGCTAAAACATCCTCAGCTCACTCAGTGAGTTTGGCCAGCTTACTGCAGAGCTACCTGACTTTAACTAAAAAGAGGAGGATTTATCCTCAGGGTCTGAGCTGGAGCACTGCAAAGCACGAGGACTCTTTAAACTGATTGCACAGAGCTGGGAACAGCCCCCAGCTGACTGCTGAAAAATGTAGACCCTTCTTATTTTGTTTTTGAGTAGAGACAGAGAATACACAGATAGGGCATAAAAGACATTTTTTTCTAGTATAGATCAGAACACCACAGGAAAACTCACCCACTCCTCCTTCATTTATCAGTGGTATGTTTTGAACACCATCTTGGTAAAGGGATATTTCACTATTAAGCTGTAAGGGGAAACCTAGCATTGAATGGACATCAAAGTTAAAGGGAGTTTTGTCCCAGGTGTAAGGACAGAGGCACACAATAGGCCTTTTATAACTTCTAATAAAAACTGGGGGCAGTTCCTCTCAGTTTGGGCTGGTAAAACGGGGATTTCACTCCCACTCTTCTGGATTTCTTTCTAGAAATGGGGCTGTAGGACTGTAAGCTTGATTAACACGGAGTCTAATTCATTAATGTTTACAAATTGCTTTAAGATCTCCAGCTGGATAAGTGCTAAATAGTTTAATTGCTGTAATACAGATGAATTTGCTTATGTCCCATGTAAATCAGCTTAAACCATTGCTCTGAAATTAACAGCTCTGGGGTTAACAATGGGCCCAACCACACACTACACTGCAGCACTTCTCATATCACAACTTTACCCTCATTAATTACATGCCCTGCTGTGGGTTTTGGACCAAGATCAGCCACAATTCAGATATGGGCAGCAGGACAGCACTGGGAGGAGAGGGTTTGTAAGTGCACGACACACACGTTAATGGTGAAATTAAACAGATGGCCCCCTCACTCATCAGTGAAAGTCCACCGGGGGCTGTGAGAAAGAAGGAGATTTCCTATGTAACATAACAATTTGGACATCAGAAGGTTTCGGGTTACAAGATTTTTCTTTATCCCCCCACCTGAAACTTTTAAGGGGAAACGTCAGGGAATTCCATCCGGTCTTCAGATCCTAATCCCTTTTTATGCTGGTTTGATCTGTCTGCTGGGAGCTGGCAGCCAGCTCCTCTGGCTCCACGTAAGGGAACACCAGGCAGCAGATGGAGCAGCCCTCTGCAGCCACCGAGGAGCGTCTGGGGCTCACAAATCCCCCCTGTCTCCAGAAATCCTCACGTGTGATGAGCTCATGGAGGAGCCAGACCCAGCACTCACTGCAGCACATGCTGGCAGGATGGGTGTAGGGGCTGAGATGCAGGAAGAGCAAATAAGCAAATATTCAATACTGTTGCTCGTCCATGCATCTCCACTGAAGCCACGAGGATCAGATCTGGTATTAAGGCTGGTTTCAGACTGTGTGACCACCAAGCTCACACCAAATTCACTCTGCAAGTTTGCAAGTTTTGCTTACTCTGAGCAGTGACCACAGGTTATACCAGCTGCCTGATTGCCTGAAATAAAACCTTAAAAACAGGATAATAAGGCAAATTAGGATCTGTGGGAACCCAGAATATCCCTCTGGCTGTCCAGGATGGCCAAGACCCCACCCAGGGGGCTCAGAAGCCCTGGCATGGAGCCCAAAACACCTGTGGTTTTGATTATGGCCCATGGAGCAAATTACCAGCCTTATAGGAAGACCAACAAGCCACAACAGTTTAGGTAGAATAACAGTGAAGTTATCACTGGGGTGGAAAAGTAGATTTTGTGGTTTTTGATATGGGGGTTCAGGAGGCAAGATGGAGGGAACTGGGCATGTCCAGCCTTTCTCTTTTTTCTTCTTGGCCTCCATCTTCTGCTGTGATGTTGGCACTTTTAGGTTGGTTTAGAGTAGAAGCTCACTGTCTAACACAGGTGATAGGTATTGGAAAGTAATTACAAATATTGTACACATAGTTTTTTGTATAAAGACATGACACTGCCCTGGGGGCAGGCAGAGTGCCTGGAACTGTCCTGCTGGATGGACCTCAGCAGGGCAGGAGAAAAAATTTTTTATAGATAAGATACAATAAACAACCTTGAGACTGAGAAATGAAGAGCTCCGACTCATTCTTCAAGTGCTGGGCTGGGAAAAGAGACTTTTAACATTCTTGGGGTTGCAGTGACCCAGAAAGACCCTGAGAAAGATCAAAAGTCAGTTTATAGAACCAGGGAATTATAGAAGCATTTTAGTGGGAAGAGACACTTAGGATCATCAAATTCAACATTAACCCAGAACTGCCAAACACAACTAAACCATGTCCTCTAAGCCCCCCCTGCAGTTCTGCATCCAGGTCTGGGGCCCCCAAATCCAGAAAGGAATGGAACTGTTGGAACAAGTCCAGAGGAGGCCGCTAAGTTCATCAGGAGAGGAGCTCCTCTCCTGTGGAGCCAGGCTGGGAGAGCTGGGATTGTTCAGCCTGGAGAGGAGAATGATCCAGGGAGACCTTGGAGCCTCTCCAGTGCCCAAAGGAGCTCCAGGAGAATTGGAGAGGGACTGGGGACAAGGGATGGAGAGACAGAAAAACGGTGAAAGGTTTCAAAGTGACAGAGGGCAGGGTTAGATTAGATATTAGGAAGAAATTCTTTACTCAGAGGCTGATGAGCCACTGAGACAGGTCAAATATACAAATATTTGTTTCTATCCTGGTATTTAAATGCCTACCAGTGTTTTTGAAACTTGACATCTAATTCTCTTTGAAAAGCTGTTCTGGATTTACAGATGTGGTCAGCTCTCCCAGCTGAAGTTCTGCTTTCAAAAGAGCTCAGTTGCTGAGGGGAGGCCACTCAGACAATGGGCAGATTTTCAGAAGACCCCAGCGTGGGACTTTGAGATATTTTGGAAAAGGGGAATAAGAATCAAAACATGAACTTAGGGTGTGAAAATCCAGATTTACACATCCTTTATCAGTTGCAGCCTGAGATTTTACATTTGGACTTAATAAAAAGTCTTTCTACGAAGAAATTATTAATATATTTTCATATTTTCAATTAAGGAAATATCTACCATCTTCGTCTTCTGCAACACAAAAAGCTAAGGACAGTCTTTTCTTCCCTGACATCGTGACATTGTTTCCTACACAGAGTTTGGGAGAAACAAGATAGTTTTTCTCTCTGTTTAATATTTACAGAATGGAAAATTTATTTTATTTTATTTTATTCTCAAGAGATATGAAATTTTCTTCTGAATCCTGAACATGTTATTTTTTACTTATCTACTTTACTTTTAAAACTGACTGGGAATTAATGGAAGCCTTTGAGGTTCTATTTCAAAAATATCAGTGAGTATGAAAAAAATGTTTATTTTACTTATATTTTCCAGGTGTGATAAAATGATTTCTCAGTAAGCCAGATTTGGAAAACAGAGCTGCAAAATGCAGAAAAAGACACATCTGCGTGAACTTTTGTCACACACCCACTAAAGGCACAATATTGATTTGGACTTTTGCTGTATTTTTTTCAAGTAGAACAAGAAAGCAGAAAGATCTTTCTAAGGAATAAGTTAGATGTTCAACACAAATGTTTCACTGAGATGATTTGTGCCATAAGAAACATTCCCCCTTCAGATGTCACAGAATGAATAATGCATGATTTGCATTGGAAGGAGCCTAAAAGATCATTCCACATCCTTCTATGGGCAGAGACACCTTCCACTATCCCAGATTGCTCCAAGCCCTGTCCAACCTGTCCTTGGACACTTCCAGGGATGGGGCATCTGCAGGTTCTCTGGGAAACCTGGGTCAGTGTCTCACCACCCTCACAGAGAAGAATCCCTCCCTAATACCAAATCTAAATATCTTCTCATTTAGTTTGAAACCCTTTCCCCTTGTCCTGCCACCCCATGCCTTTGATAAAATTCCTTTTCCATTTGTCTGTAGCACATTTAGGCACTGAAGGTGCTCTAAGGTCTCCCAGAGCCTTCTTTTCTCCCCTGGCTCTCCCAGCCTGTCTCCAGAGCAGAGAAACTCCAACCCTTGGAGCATTTTCCTGGCCCACATTTGTGTTATTCCTTCACCTGACTGCCATCTGAGAGGGAACAACAGCTGGGCATGCACTCAGTCAGTATCACTGCAGCTCTTGTTAAGCACTTTATATTTTCTCCTCCTTTCCCTCTCCTTCCTCATTTTCAGCTTGCAACACCAGAAGGTGTTGGAACAAAGACTCTCTGGTGTTGCCACATGGCAGAGGGTCAGATGAGATGATCCCACGAGCTCCCCTCAGCCCATTTATCCTCCAGGTCTGTGATATGACTCAATTTCCTGGGGATTAATGGCCAGGTGGGGTTAATGGTGCTCACCTGCAGCAGTAAACCCCAGCTCCTTTTAGATGGTCAGTGTTCATCCCTGCATGCCAACCATGCATGTAACTTCTGGCCTCTGGGTTTCAGAGCCCTGAAAAAGCCATCAGGGTTTTCCATGGCAGCCTGGGTAGACATCCTGCCCCGGGAACAGAGGTAATGACTTCTGGACAAGCACTGCTGCATGTGGTTCCTTTATGTTTTGCCCTGTTAAGTGAGGTGTTAACCAAAGCCCAGGTGCTGCAGTCATGGGCATCTGGCAAAGAATTTCTTGTTGATCAGAGACATCTTCATCCACTGCTTATCCCTGGGAATGCAGAGACAGCAGGTACCAAGCAGTCCTTTCTCAGCACAGGGAATTCTCCTCACCATCTGCTGAAGGCAGAGCTTGGCTTTCAGTGCTGCACAGAGCTGTCCTGGCCACCAGGCTGTCAGCACAAGAGTCCTGAAATGCAGCTCAGGGGACACAGGGGGATTGCTCTGGCAAGACTGGGATGCTGGGATGGAGCCTGCAGACAAAATGCCCAGGAGGCAGCAGGGGTCCCACAACACAGGGAAGACAACACACCTCAGCAGTCCTCAGTAGCCCAACCTGGAGAAAAACTTCACCAGATCTGCCTCAGCCTCACCTAGAACTGAATAAAACAGTTACTGTGCCCAAACCTATTATTTATCATGATCCAGGGTGCTGCCCTCATCCTGGGAATATCTGTTCCCACTTGTGCTTGTCCTCCACTCCTGCAAAGTGCACTCCTCACTGGGAGAAAATTTTCCAACATAAAATCAGAGAACCAGAGAATGGTTTGGGTTGGAAGGGACTTTTAAATGTCACCCAGTCCAACCCCTGCAGTGAGTGGGGATGTGTTCAGCTGGGCCAGGCTGCTCAGAGCCCCATGCCAGCATCCCACTCACTCCTGCTCTGGGAGCTGCTCCCAGCAGGAGCCAGGAGCTGGGAAGGGGCTTTCTTGCAGCAGGAAAACCAAAGCAGGGCCTGTGCCAGCCCCCAGCAAGCCACAGGCACAATTCCTGGTCTTCATGAAATCATCAACCCCGTGTCCTGGGAATAGGGGCTCAGATAAACCGCCCAGAGGAACTGCTGTGCACACAGCAGGGAGGGGGAATTGCTCCCCCTTAGCAGGCAAATTATATAGTTTATAAGACAGATTATTTACCTAAAGGGATTTACCTATTTCAAACCTTGAGATGTGGAGCATCTGGGCCGTGGAGCCCCATTGCCCTGCATGCAGGCAGGGGGCACGGGCAGAGACACCCCCCAGCAGCTACCCCGGCTCCTGCAAGGCAGGACAGCTGCACATAAATGTGCAACTCATAAAGCTGGAGCAGCTCTGCAAGCTATTAGGTAATTAAGCAAAGTGAGGGCTCGGAGCTCTCGGCTGCTCCTTCCAGCCTATGGCTGTGCTCTCTTTGGAGTCTGATTGGATAAAATGTTTTTATTAACTTCATATTTTTTGCTTCTAATTTTCCTCTCTTTGCCTTTCATATTGCAGGCCCTGAGCTCCTCTGGTCTTGTGGTGATGTTTATTGGCACTGGCAGGTTGCAACACCCCTGCAGGCTTCCCACAGACAGACCCCAGAGTGCAGACCACGAACCGAGGCAACTTCATACGCTGCCTCTGCTGTGAAATTGCTCAGGCACTTCCCTCATGGTTTTCCTCTCACCCTCCCCACCTTCCCAGCTGGAGCCTCCTCCCCCCAGCTGTGCCTCTCCTTTTTCAGGAGAAGAGGCAGCAGGCCCAGAAAGGCAGCTGGGTCACAGGGCATCACCAAATTCATCTCTTTGCTGCTCTGTGACCGTGTTCGCAGGGGTCTGAGGATGAGGGAAGAGATGAGGATCTTACTCCATGTTTCAGAAGGCTTGATTTATTATTTTATTATATATATTATATTAAAACTATACTAAAAGAATAGAAGAAAGTATTTCATCAGAAGGCTGGCTAAGAATAGAAAAAGAAAGAATCATAAGAAAGGCTTGTGTCCGAGCCAGTTAACTGTGATTGGCCGTTAATTACAAACAACCAACATGGGCCAATCACAGATGCACCTGTTGCATTCCACAGCAGCAGATAATCAATGTTTACATTTTTTTCCTGAGGCCTTTCAGCTTCTCAGGAGGAAAAATCCTAAAGAAGAGATTTTTCATAAAAGATGTCTGTGACACTGTTCCTTGGGGCTGTGGCTCGAGACAGAAGAGTCCCTGTGGGCTGCAGTGGCATCACCTCTGTGAGGGCAGCACAGACTCCAGATGAAGGAAGGATGGAGGGAAGGGGATTTGAAACATCAGCAAAAGGCTTGGGCATCTACCTTTGACTCCACCCTGCTTCATCTTCAAGGCTGTGTAAGTCCTGGCACTGGAGGGGGGGCAGTTGCCCCATCCCCAGAAACATTCAAGGCCAGGTTGGACGGGGCTCTGAGAAACCTGATCTCATTGAAAATGTCCCTGCTCATTGCAGGAGATTGGACTAGATGATCTTTAAATGTCCCGTCCAACCCAAAACATTCTATGACTCTATGATTTTTCTGTCAACTCCATCCAGCCTGGATACATGGGCAACTTCACTTTGAACCCTTAAATGCACTTTTCACTCCCATTATCTTCCAAGTGACCTTAAAAATACAAAGGTTTATTTTTGTTGCCATAGTGCCTGTGTTTGAGCACCTACTATTCGCTTGGAGAGCTCCCCAGCCTCTCTTTGCAGCAATAAGCACCTTTCTGGAAGCTTTTCCCAGCCTGAAACAGTTGTGCCCTGAGATTTATTTAACCTCCTGCAGTTGCTTGCTGTGCCCCATGGAACAATGGGCTCCACTTTGCGAGGAGGCTGTGTCAGCTAAATTGGCTTTTTCTGCGATGCTCACAGGCACATCTGGTAGCAACAGCTGGCTGCCAGCCCAGCCTCCCCTTTTTAATATTGCCTTGGGGTTTTACTGGTAGTGTCTCTGGACAGTAGGAGGCAAAGAAAGAAGCGACAAACCCCCAGAGTGCCACCAGTGGATCCCAATAAAAGGCAGGCAGGAAAGCGCCTGTTTGACGAGCACGGTGCCCGGTTTGGTGGCCCTCCAGCTGCTTGCTATAATAGCAGGGGAGTGGCTGGGTCACTTCATTATTTATTCCAGCCCCTTGTCCTGGTTTGCAAGGAGACATAAAAGATGCTTTGTTTCCACGAGCAGGAGATGGGGAGTGCTGCAGCCTCCAAACCTCCCTCCTGCCAACAGAGCCCCATGCACTCCCTCCATGTGGGATCCATTTGAGCCTGAAAACTTGACAAGGAATGCCACAGGAGCACCAGGATGTTCCCCCATCCAGCAAAGCAGTGGCTGGATGTGTATTTGTGTATTTGTTCAGCTCTCAGCTGCTGTGCACGCTCAGTGCAACAACGGCTCTGAGGACGTGTGGGCAACCTCTGGCTGTGCTGAAAGGATGGGCTGTCCACAGGGAGTGCTTTTGGAGCCACACTCAACATTTTTAAGCTCCCAGGCATCTTGTCTGGCTCTCACAAGCCCTCATTCCTCCCAAGCACTTGTGAAGCTTTCAAGCTGAGCCATTTCCACCCTTCTGGGGCTGCTGCGCTGTTCAGTGGGAGTGCCCCAACCCAGACTCAGCAGCCTCTTTAGGTCCCTGCCTTTTTAACAGACTGGATTTAGGACCCAAAAGGTGATGTTGGATCCGGGCTGACACAGCTGTGATTATCTCCTGCTCTTTATGGCTGCAAACAGAAGGAGCACAGAGAGACATAACCGATGCCTTTGGCAGCTTGGGAGCAGCCTGGAGCAGTGGTTCTGACAGCAGTGGCTGTGCCTGCATCCAGGGAAGCAGAGAGGTTCATCTTTGGAGAAGAGCTTATCCAGGGCCCCTTTCAGCACACCTGCACTCAGAGCAGCCACAGGTGGTTAGCCCTATGTAGTTATCATAAATTTCCTTAAGAGGAGTTTGTCTATGTTTGGGGGTCTGTTAGAGAATGTGCACTGGTAGCAGTCTGCTTTATTGCAAATAAATGTGTATAAATAATTAAAATAACTTTTAAAGTTTATTGGAAATGGCAGAGACCTGTGTATCAGGATCTGATCTGGGTTTTGTTGTCACTGCTTTATTCTGAAGAGACACAGGGTGTGGTGTGAGATAACTCTGAAATATGGGATTACCCCAAGAAAGTAATGCATCATAATTTAAAACCATTCCTGCACAGTCCTTTGCAATCTCTGGACATCGATATGCTGTTCTCTCTGATCTGCACATTACTTCAGGGAGGCATTCTCTGCATTTACTGAAGCTACCTGGTATTGTTACTGATATTTTCCAAATGGAAAAGCCCTGACAGGTTAAAAGGCCCACCCAAATCAGGTAGATAAGAGTTCAGAGCTGAATTTCAGGTTCTGGACTTAGGAGGATCCCCCCAAATCAAGAAGTATGTATTGAAAGACTAAAGTGATGTTTTTAGCTGACTGATCCACCTCATGCCATCCACCTCACTGTGTCTCTGCCATAGAGAGTCACTGCAATGAGAATTTTATCTGCTGCAAGAAACTTTTATTCTGGAAGATGAGAAAAAGCTTTGTCCTGCCACATGGCAGCCCCCAAGGAAATAGGCTAAAGAATAGCTTGGTGAGTGAAAAACTCTGCTCAGAAATGACTCAGTCCATGCTGGAGAAGCCAAAAATGAGTTTCAGTGACTTTGCCATGTAATGCTCATTTGTCTCAGGATGTCATTTGGGATTCAGGTTGGATGCAACTTGAGGAATCTGGTCTAGTGGAAGGTGTCCCTGGCCAGGGGTCTGGAATGAGATGATCTCTATGGTCTCTTCCAGCCCAAGACATTTAGGATTCTGTGTTTCTGTGATTTATCAGACTGCGCAGGGCCAAGGGACATCCAAACCCTTCCTCTATCCGAAACCTTGCTTCCAGGACAGCACCAGACCCTGATGGGCAGGAGTGCCCAAAAGGATGTCAGCCTTTCTGGATTTGGGATTCTAATGGGAAAAAGCTGCTGAATTCCCATGGTTTCAGGATCATCAGCCATCACAGATGGTCCCAGCAGCACTGATGTTGGTCCTTCTTGGTCACAACTTCTGTCACTGTCACCAAGCCTCTTTGTCCAAGCAGTAGGGTTTTTGCCCAGATTATAGAAAAATCCTTGTTGGTTATGGGACTCCCTAAGCCTGCAAAGGGTCAAGCCCAGGCCCCAACTGACCTCACCATGCCCATCTAGGTCATCCTGCAGCTCCCTTCCCTATGGATATTTCCACCTCTGAGAAACTGCCACCCTTGGACAAGCAAGGACTCAAATGTGCTTTAATGACAAAGGGAAAACCCCCAACTCTAAAAGCACCTTTTTATTGATGCTGTTTGGTATTTGCATGTTCTTAAACTACCAGCTGGTGCAGCCCAAGGATGCTGTGTGGCTGCCTGGAATGTGCTTAGCTCTCTGGAAGCACTGCCATTAACAACTAATAAATGTCGAGATAAATCCATAATCGCCAATTGTTCCATCCAGACCTGAAAACTCCCTGGATTGCTTTACCTTTAAGCAAAACCACCGCCTAGATGGATTGACACATATTTTTAGGGCCAGGAGGCACTATTATATTTTGAACTTCAGCCTCAAGAGACAGATTTCAGGCAGAGAACATCTTATATGCATGGCAGGCTTGATGGCAAGCGGCCGAGGGCAGGGCTCGATGTGTTGCTGTGACCTGCCCATGTTCATGAGCTGATCACCATCATAAGGTGGCTTTGGAATCTTGGTCACCTGCTGGTCCAGTTAAATCATGGACATCTGCAAAGTATAAGCCGAGAGACTCCCCACGTCCTTGTGGCACACCAGTTGTGTTTTATAATGATTCCAAACCAGCTCTGAGTGAAAATAAGCCAGCCGGCACAAGAACTAACGCAGGCAGGGTGCAGAGCTGGAAAAGAACTGGAAAAAATTAACTTCTGGTATATATTTCCTATGGTTCCTTTCAGTTAACTCACTGCAATGCTTGAAATGCTTCTTTGCCCTATGAATCTGCTGCGGTGTATTTAGCATATCACCAATATAAAATGATGCAAGTGCGAGTTTCTTTTATCAGCCAAGTCCAAACTGCTTCCCCTCCTCCAAACCAGGGATGGAGCTGAACCAAAACCACAGATCTGATCACTCCCTGAACATTTGGGCAAGGCTGGATCTTCAACCTAGCATCATGTGCATTCCTAACTTGTTAATAGGCCCACACCTATGTCCTAAATCCAAAAGTTGTTGGATGTAAAGTTTGTTCCTTTTAACAAAAGTGATGAAAAAGTTTTTTTCTAGGAGACAGGATTTGAGGAAATTTGTTTCTGAGAAAAAAATCTCATTACTCTCTCTAAGCAAAACAGAAAAGAGAAATTGGAATTTTACCCCTTTTTTGGACAGAGATCTCATTTTATTCCAAAATTCTCCGGGCAAACATCACAGTTCAGGGCAAACCAG
Organism: Ammospiza caudacuta; assembly: GCF_027887145.1. NCBI lineage: Eukaryota > Metazoa > Chordata > Aves > Passeriformes > Passerellidae > Ammospiza > Ammospiza caudacuta. The sequence continues at coordinate 113,120,471 of NC_080595.1, read as the reverse complement.
TGAAATTTTACAAGGTGAGGAAATTATATATGTCTCTGGAGATTTGTCTTAAAAGTATTTATTTATTTATTTATTTATTTATTTATTTAATGAAGGAAATTGTACCAGGGTTGGGGTGTATTTCTGACAGGTACAGACATTCCCTATTGGTTTTGATATCAGCAGAGTGAGGACTAATGGAGAGAGATGAGCGGTCACAGGGCAGTTTGCTCTTTGTCTTGGTCTCATCAGGGACAGCCAGGTCCTTGGGCAGGTGTCCCTGGTGGTGTTCCCTGTGAGAGTGGCCCTTGCCAGGCTGCTGTCTCTCCCACTGCTCCCAAGGATGGTGCAGGAACAGGCACACTCCTGGGCCACTTCCAAGAGACGGCTGGATGCAGTTTTAAAGCTGACAGAGTTTAATAGGGTGGAGGTAACCAGAGTGTCAGTTTCCAAGCACAGGAATGAATCCTGGCAGTGCTTGTTTTATTGATAGAGACATAACCTTTGAGGTCAATGAGACAAACTGGAGAGATGAAGGCTGGAAGAAGATAAAAGTCTGATCTATAAATCCTCTGCTTTTTTACTACATGGGAATAATTCAGCAGCATCACTTAATGCTATAGCACTAACCCAAAATCATAATTCTGAGCAAGATATTGAGTTTTCCCTCTGGCTCCCAGACTCAGTCATTTGCTCTCTTTTGCCAATGCTGTCAGTGGGACTCATCCAAAACTCTGGAAATCCCTAAATTCTGAAAGGGAGCAAGTTAAACACATGCCACGGAGTCTGGCAAAAGAGACCCTTTCTGCCTACTATGTCTTGTTATGATCACAGAGCCATGGAATCATGGAATCATGGAGCCATGGAATCACAGATCCATGGAATCATGGAGACATGGAATCACAGATCCATGGAATCATGGAGACATGGAATCATAGAATCATGGAATGGCTTCAGCTGGAAGGGACCTGAAAGATCATCTCATTCCACCCCCTGCCATGGTCAGGGACACCTTCCACTATCCCAGGTTGCTTCAAGCCCTGTCCAACCTGGCCTTGGACACTTCCAGGGATGGGGCAGCCACAGCTTTTCTGGGCAGCCTGTGCCAAGTCCTGGTGGATATTCTCAGTTCAGTCAAAGAAAGAACAGAGATCATTTCTGCCAGGCTGAGCTTGGGAAACTTAGAGAAAAGAATTAAAACTAATATTATCTCTCTTTCTGCACCTGTTGTTTATAGATGTGGCTCTCCAGAGTGTGCTATTCATAGTTCACCCATAGTGTGAGAGGTTTTCACTTTAAGACCAGCCATGTCCCACCTCAGTGAGTCAGGTTATAAAAGATGCCCTACTTTCCATTAAACACCTGCTCACCTTCTGAAAATTGGAGTCTTTCTTTCCATCCCTGACTCAACAGCAACAGGGCCTCACCACCCTCACAGGGAACAATTTCTTCCTAACATTTAATCTAAATCTCTCCTCTTTTACTTTAAAGCCATTCCCCCATGTCCTATACAATCTGAGTAAAAGTGAGTCAGTTCGCACTGACTCACCAAAATGAGCTGCCTGAGAACAAGGACAGACAGCTGGAAGAGCAATATTTTAAACTTCCTCGCACAGCTTCCCAGAATAAGCTTACAATACTCTAATCCTTTTGATTTGAAGCTCAGAGTAACTTCTCACATCAGAATACCTTCTGCTCTTGTTTGCAGTACTCAGAACCACTGTGGGTTTCCAACAGGTTCCACAGAAGCCAGAGAGCAGATTTTTTCATGAGATGTTATTTTTGTGCATCTATTTAGCAGAAAGGACACACTCCCACAAATAACCTAACCTATGTGTGGAAATTGTGATTTTGTAGGCTTCAAGCCCATGGGATTTTTGTGCACCCAGAGCCCACTGAACGAGGATGCTCAGCTTCTGATGGTGGATGGGACCCTCTTTGGATCCTCTAGGTGGAAGCCAGACCTCAGAGGGGTATCCTGACCCAATTTCAGAGTTTCTCCTTGTCTGTTCCATCTCAGATCTATAAGACTGAGACAAAGAAGGGAGAGGACTTTAAAACCAATCCTGAGTAAGACAACATTACTGTATTTTCAGTTCCTCAGTGTGCTCCTCATGGTAAACCCTTCTGTGACAATAAAATGTCCCCAGCCTCCCCAGGGCCTGTACAAACAGAGGCATCTTGCTGTGTGCAGGTCACCAAGGCAGTGCTACCAATATTTCTGCTGGATTGTTTGGTTGTTCCTCTTTTTCCCCTCTGAGTTCCCCTCTTGTTTTAGACAGCTTTCATGTCTCTCTGTCTCTTGAGCACCATCTCACTGTGCATCTGTTTTCCCTTTGCATGCTCTCCCTGCCCCCTCTGTTTACTTTTATAAGCAGACTGTTGTTTTTATTCAATTCCCCTTGGTTTTCTTTGAGTTTTTCAGTTCTTCCAATCTTCTCTGCAGTTCTTCCCTTCTCTCCACTTGCCTTCCAATCCAGAATGCTGCTGAGGGGGCCTGTTTCCAATTAGGTCTGTTTTGTCTTGTTTACTGGAGTTTCCTTCTCCCCTATGTTCTACAGGAGCCACCTTTTTTTATGTATCTCTTTTTCCATTTTCTGATCAGAAGCTAGATGTATACTTCTTCACTGCTGTTGGGTTTATTCATTTAGGTACTTTTCCTTCCCCAAGAAGTAGAGTTGTTTAAAAATGTGTAGACTATCATTGTAGCAACTGTGGAAATTATTTTCATGCATATTAAATTGGGGAAAAAGCTCATCTTGGTATCCTCTAATTTTCCTTTTTTACCTCATCAAATATAGACCCAGTCCTATTTGCCACCAGATTTCCTTTCTGAAAAACCCACAGACTGTGGTCACTGAGCACCACAGTCCTCATCCAGCCTTCTTAAATCTGTAGCTGTAAAGTCAGAAGCATCCTTCTGAGCCAAGAGAAAATATACAAATTTCAAGTGCAACTTTTTGTTTAGGTCTCCTGCAAGATTTGCCAAAACCAAAGGACCCCCAGGAACCATTCAGATAGGAGCAAACCTGCCTTTTCTACAGGAAAACGATCTGAGGGGAGAATTTCTCACTTGATCTGGTTCACAGTCAGTGTTGTCCTGGGTAGTACAGCAGGGAAAAGTGAGAATCACAAGGGAAGGAAAATTTCATTAAAAAGAGAAAACTGAGGGAGTAATGTGCATTTCATCTGCTCATTTCCTTTTATTTTCAAGGAAAAGGAAACTAAATAAAAGTTTCTGCACTTGGCAGCCTTCTGTCCCCTTAAAGCTTAAGGGCTCTTTTCAGCCTTGGGGGCTAAAAGTGGGGCTGACCAAGATGCATAATGGCAACAAAATCAAATTCTACAGTAATAAAATTTGTGGGGAAAATTATCCACCAGCTTAGAGAATTCTAGCAGCGCTCAAAGCTATAAATGTTTGGCAACACAAGACATTCAAGAAATCTGAATGGGTGATGTTGGGTTTGGTGCTTTGAAAGCTTTCCTTCCCACTCCCCTTTGTTGTGTTCTTTTGTGTTTGATTCCTATGAGCAGAAGTGGTTAACGCAGGAGTTTATGAAACAAGAAACTTGGCTTCCATTCCTGGCTCTTGCACTCACTTTTTTCCTGCTCTTGGAAAAGTCACTTAAAACTGGATCTGTGTGCAGACTCAGGCTGTCCCAGGCATCAGACACTCAGGATCTCTGTGAGCAGATTACATGAATGGATAGGATAAGCCCAAAACAGAAAGAAGAGCTTAAAATTACCTGGGGAAACTGGTAGAAAATAGAAAGATGGGCAAGATTCAGGGCTCTGAGATTCCTGGTCCTTGATGAAGGAAGATATGGTGTTCAAAAGCTAAGTATTAAAATTTAAAAACAAAACCAAAAACAATTAGGTGTGGCATTTTGCAATATGGTTTAGTGGTCCTGGTGGGATTTGGTTGAAGGTTGGATTTGCTGACATTGGAGGTCTTTTCCAGCCTTAATGATTCTGTGATTCTATGGCTGTCTGGGAGTCTTTAGCTGGGATTTGCAGCTCTGAATCTTTTTCTAGATTAGGTACATGTGTCACCCTAGCCCAGTTTTATGGAAATCAGGACAATGAACTGGTTTTTAACAGTGAAAGAGGACTGTGGAGAGTTGTCTTCTCAGCCATTCTTTGAGGAACTTAAACCCAACTTGACTTTTGGGATAGTTTTTTGAGCATCTCTTCACTGGGGTAGGCAAATGAGTAGGAAACCTGTCCAGCTCAGTTACTGGCCTGTGGGGTATGGTGGGGCACATGTGGCAGCACCAGAAAGTTCCATTACCACCTTCTGCTTGGGGAAAAGCCAAAGAAAAACATCTGTGCCCAGAGAAGTACAATAACTGTGCTCAAATACAGCGTTCCCAGGAACAGGTCCTCGAGGAAGGAGCTCTGCTTTGCCTCAGATGTGGCACAGGGGGCTCAGCAGGACGACAGCTTCAAGGCTGGTGCAGTTTCTCTGGTGGAGACTTGAGGCCCGCGGGGCTTTGCCAGCGCTAATGGGAATGTTCATAGCCCTCGGCCACAGGAATTTGGAGGATCCCTGTAAAATACCAAGCTGGAAGTAGCACTCAGGTCCTTTTTTAGCTTTAGCTCAGAAGCCTGCTTCTGTGATCTGTCTGCACCCCTGACTGCTGGAATGCTTTATGGAAGATGTGGATATTCATTCAATCCAGTTGTGCTGAGGAGGTGAGCTGCAGTCAGGCAATTGTGCAGTGTGTGTGTGTTTAAATATTTCCTCAGAAGTTTGTTTTGGAAAGCCAAAAAAGAACAGCTCAATGTTAATAAATAATCCTATCAAATGTTTATGATGCCAAAGCCATAATATAAATCAATATGTTTAGATTTGAGTGTGATAAATATGCCTTAAAACAAATGAGTTGGAAATAATTTCCTTATTTCCTTACCTGCCAATTTTTCTGTAGAAAGGCCTTTGTTTCTCCAGCTACTCCTGATAACATCAGAGCCACCTGAAACAGCTCTTGGAGCAGACCTCAGAAGCAATCCAGACCTCATGAATCACCAAGAAATGTGTGCACAGAGAGAATCGGCCATGCTAAAATGCTGACTTAGTAACAATCCTTATTGGTTTTAACTAGTTAAGAAACAGGGACTTGTGTGTCATCCACTGATTGGGTGACAAACCCAAAATCTTGGCAACCAGCTGTGCACAGGCTTGTTTGCTCTGCTTGACCCCCTGCAATGGGATGAGGATAAAAAGGGGACCAAAAGAGAGAATGGAAAAAGCAAGAGTTCTCCAGTGACTGGTAAAACAATTAAAGGTAAAACAATTAAATCAAAACAAAATGGTGCATTGCCTCAACATTAGGGGCTAGTCATGGGGCTAGGTGTCTGCTTTGCCATTTTCCTACACAGTTTGCTTTTGTTTCTGAGTGCAGAGCCAGGGCTACATGGCACCCACAGCCAAACTGGCCCCAGGTCATATCTGACAGGGCAGCAGTGGGATGCAGGAGAAGACAAGAAGAGTAGACCTCTGTTTTGTGAAGAAACCTTCTATAATTACATTTTTGGAGTCCACATGGAGTCCACATCATGGTTCTGTCACATAATGCCAATGGTGAGGTTTTCTTCCAGTCATTCTTATCCTATGGTCATTGACTGCTTGGACCAGAGAGCTGCTCCTTCCTGTCTGAAAGCATTGCTAGACTAGAATGGCTCCTGCTTTTCCAGGATGACAAGCAGATGAAGTTCATGTCCTAAAGCTATGATGGCTTTTCCTTGTTTTAAAAACATCCAAGAACAGATATTTTGCTCACTCAGTATTTTAGCTACTGGCAAACGTCTCTAGCCATGCTCAAGATTTGATCATATCCCTCTCAAGCTTCCAATTGGATGGAAAAAGCCCTAGTAACAGTTGCTAGCAAAACATTCTGGAATGGATTTGTTGATAGAAGACGACTGCTGTGCTTTCAGAAGGAAAATTAAACAGAAGAACAAGTATATTTAAGCATAATTGCTTTAAAAACTGAACACATTCTGTATTACAATCTGTACTTCACTGGAAAATGGAATAATCCAGAAGGCTGAATTCTGTATGGTACACTGGAAATGTTAATTTACAATGAGACTTGTTTGATGGTTTTTATCAGAATATGTGCATAAAATACCTCAGCACCACTGGAGAACAATCTACTTGGACTCTGATAGCACAGTGCAGTAAGACTCAGATGTAATTTTCAAGAACATAATTTTGCAGATCAAGATAATCTTACCAAAACCTGTTTATTAAACAGTGTGGCATTCACATTCTCTGAAAAATCCCTTCACCCAGGATTTTTCTCCTGGGAAGCTGAGAAGCCTCAGAGAAAAATGAAAACAATAATTATCTCATTTGCTTCTCCTCTGTTTTGCTCATGTGGAATGTGTTTGGAGATTGTTTACCACAGATGATTGTTTTTTTGGTTTCTGGTGTGAATTATTTTGACTCATTGGCCAATCAGTGCCAAGCTGTGTCGGAACTCTGGAGAGAGTAATGAGTTTTCATTGTTATCTTTTTAGCATTGTGTAAGTATCCTTTCTGTATTCTTTAGTACAGTATAATTTGGTATTCTTTAATATAATATAGTACCATAAAGTAATAAATTAGCCTTCTGAGAACATGGAGTCATATTCATCATTCCTTCCTTTGTCTGGGGACAACGCAAATACAATAAACAGCATCCAGCTCATTTTGGTGGCTGGATAACTTAAACGTGACATGTGTCCTCCTGACTCAATACTAATTACCTTGTCTTTGTTGTAGCCTCTCCTCATTGGGTTGTCTTAGCCATGACACACTATAAGAGTTTTAATAAATGCTAATAACAGATCTTCCCTGCTGAAGCTTTTATTTTCCATCTGATATGAGATCATCTTTGATTCGCTACCAATTTTCTTCAATTCTGATACTCAAAAAGACAGTTTTCATTTTGGAAAACTGGAGCTTCCCCACTTTGTATGTGAAACAGGCAGACTTAGATCCTTTTGTCTAGCAAGTCTGAGCCCTGAAGGTCTCAATAAATGGCTCAGACATCCATGAGCCTAAATATTATTTCAAACCTCCAAATTCTCACTGATTGCATAGCTCAGAAATTATTTACTTTAGCAAACAAATAAATAAACCATGCCAAACAACTCAGCAGTATTTTGATTGCCTTTTCCAGTTCCTTTTTTCACCCTTTCTTCTTACTGCTTATTCTTCATCATATGGTTCTTGTGCAAAATGAGGCCACCTCACAGGAATTGGACATTGTAACAACTCTCAGTGCTCTTGTAGGTCAAAATTAGCACTTTCTAAACAGCAAAACTAGATGTAAGGCCTGACATCAACAGCAAACCCCATTATGGACCCGGGTGCTGGAGATGCCAGCAGGTAAATGGGCCTGTGTTGGTCAGAATTCATCACACTGCAGCCTCACTGTGCTAAAAGTAAGCTTGTGCAGTGAAATGTCAAAAGATACCAAATCATGAGCAACTCCAGCCTTCTTGTAGCTCTGAAGGAAGGAAATAATCCATCTCAAGATGCATTGAGCCTTCTTGTGTATAATAATCTATGTCAAGTCTCTTTGGAGCTTGTAAACCAGGGAAGAATAATAAACAAGCGGAGGCTGAAAGGGGTTAGAAGGAACCTGGTGTATATAACAGGAATTCAGCTTTGCTGCCACCAGGGTTTCAGCAGGCCTCTCATGACAGCCTTACACTTACAGCTCATTTCTTCTCAGTCCAGAGAGTTTTGAGCAATTTTCCAAAATTCTCAGATGTAATTTTTGAAAGGTGTTTAGACAGCACATAGCACACGTCATGCTATTTGTTCCCACAAAGAACTGCAAATGTTCAAGGCCAGGTTGGAGGGGCCTGTGAGCAACCTGGTGTGGTTGAAAATGTCCCTGTTCTTTTTCAGGGGGTTAGACTAGCTGTCCCTTAGATATGCCTTTCAACCTAAGCTATTCTATGATTCTAACTGCATAATTTTTTTACCAGCCATGGAAACATCCTGAGAAAATCAGGATACTCAGGGAAATCAGTGCACCAACTAGCTCAGGCAGGTTTGTCAGTGAGTCTGAGACTGCTCCCTGGGGACTGTAGGGCTCAATCTGTGCTTAGGGACAGTGGGGCTGGGCTGGCATTAGATGAGGTGTGCTCCTTTGGGACCATGATGGCTTGGGGACAGTGCTGAGCCATACCCTGGGGACATGTTTGACTCACAGCTTTCCCCAGTGTTGAATTTAGATGGCAGCCATGCATTCTGTGCTGCATCCAAAGGCCAGCAAGTTGAGGAGAGGATTCTCCCTGTGTATTCCATTCTTCTGAGACCATGTCTGAAGTACCAAATCCAGCTCAAGGATCCCCAGAATGTAAAGGACGTGGATCTGTTGGAGTGAGCCCAGAGGAAGTCACAAAGATCTTGCAGGGCTGGAGCACCTTTGCTCTGGAAACAGGCTGGGAGTGCTGGGGATATTCCCCAGGAGAAGAAAAGTCTCCAGGAAGACCTCAGAGCCCCTTCCAGTGCCTGAAAGAACTCCAAGAGAGCTGGAGAAGGACTTGGGACAGAGGCTTCAAACTGACAGGACAAGGGGAAGTCACTTCAAGCTCACAGGGTTAGATATTAGGAAGAAATTCTTCCTTGCATGGATGGTGAGGCACAGACTGCCCAGAGCATCTGTGGATGTCCCTTCCCTGTAAGTGTTCAAGGCCAGGCTGGACAGGGCTTGGAGCAACCTGAAATATGTCCCTGCTCATCACAGGAGGTTGGAATTAGATAGTATTTGAGGTCTTTTTCAATTCAAACCATTCTGTGGTTCTATGATTCTATTCATATTTGGTGGAAATCCACCAAAATTTTGTGAGCGCTCAGAGGTATTTCATCCAGGAGTCCAAGGTGCTCACTGTGATGAGAAGCTTTGTTCTGATTACCTGCTAAATAATGTTCAAGACAATGAGGGAATGCATGAGAATAAATGCTTAGATATTTGTGGGGGTGCCAGTTGACAGTTTTTCTGGATCTGGATTGAAGGCACTTGAGACAGTAATTCATGTTTGAACTCAGGTGTTTATTATTTCTTATCAGTAAAACAGTCTCACTACTGTGAGTTCGGCAGCTTTTCATTAGAAAGCACAAAATGACCAACTATCTCTTGTTACAAGGTCTTAAAAGAGTAAACTATCCAATTAAGAACTGACACCTAGATTATTTTCCCTTTTAACCCAATAACTGATCCCACAGAGCCTGCAATGGGGACTTTTCTGCCAAATTACAAAATGCCACCCAAACCCATGAAGAAGAAGAAGGAAGAAGAAACCCAGGATGACACCTTGTGCCTTCCATCTTGCTTCCACAACATACTAAAATCCTAAAACCTAAATTTCTCAGCAAGTGATAGACCTACACTACTCTCTACAATCTATTTCACACTTTTGTGGATTCTAGTCTATCTCGAAGTCTAGGAAACTTACTCCATGGATAAGGGTCAAAGTCAGTGCCCCCCTGGGAGTCAGGGCACCCCCAGAACAGACAGAGAAATATTCCTGGTGCTCTGGGTTTCCACAGATATTCATTAGCATTTTAATTAAACCCTGGAACACATTAGAGTGATGGGTAAACTGAGGCACAGAGCAGTGACTGGGCTTGCTGGTGCCACTCAAGAGGCTGAACCTTCACCATAGTGTTTTTTGCAGTTGATTCCTGCTGCCTGGCCCTACAAGCTGTAGCAGGGAAGATCCCTATTGCCAGCAGCAAATATCCCAAGGGTGATAAGTTTATTACTGTCAGACCTCTCTTACACTCCCTGTGTATAGAACCCCTGTCCAGTAAGACCAAGGATTATTTTGATAAGCAGCTGGTCTCAGCCAATATTAGTTTGTGGGAAAGTTTCTTGGATGTAGCAAGTCTTCTTTCCAAGGCTCATTAAATTGCATTTTGCTACATTTACTTCACGTGAGCAGTTTCCCTCATATAGATTGACTGTTTATGCTCATTTCTCAGCTGTGTTTATTGGTTAAGTTTCACAGCCTTAATCACAAATGCATAACATCCCTAACCAATACAGAGCATCCACCATTTCTAGTAACATATGGTCTGACCACTCGATAGTTTGGATGCCATGGTTCATTAATTCTCCACAGGAGTAATAAGCATTTGGTATCGTCTTGTATTTTACGCCAATTTATTGTTCCAAAGGGACAAGAAAAAAGGACCTGTTATAATCTGAGTTTAAACAGCCCCTTGCTTAGTTTTTCCAGATCTCTGCTGCTGTGTGACAATGAAATCAGAACCACAGGACTTTTGTCTTGGTCAAATAAATGTCACTCCCAATTGATTGAAAGCCTCCAGGGGCAGGACTCTGGTTAATCTCTAATGTCATTCTGATGTGGTTCTTTCCCTCATCCTGTTTTGGAGAAGCCCCATCCTTGGCATAAGGACACAAGAAAGAAAGAATTTTAAATTTAACAACACGTAAACTTAGGACAAATTAGTTGCTGCACTACAGAAGAAGCTTGGTAAAATCCCAAGTTTGAAATAAAGTTTGAAATAAAACCTCAGAATGGTTGAACCTGAACTCATGAGCCTCATCAGACCAATAGAGATATGGAAGGAGGAGTTTTAATGGAGAGGAGCACTGACTACATCAGTGGACAAGGGAAGGACTATAAATGATATCTTTCTGGACTTCTGAAAAGCCTTGATGATCTTTCACTTGTCTCTTATCAGTTCAGTGAGATTTGAACAATTTTCGAAAATTCTAGAAGACCTGAATTCAGAAAGAAGTTTCCACAAGACTGAGGACTCATTATGCCCTTTGCTCCCATAAGAAACTGCTGAATTGGAAACTTTCAGGGAATGTTTTTAAACTGACAGAGAATAGATTTAGATTAAAGTAGCAGTAATGAGGAAGAAATTCTTCCCTCTGAGGTTGGTGAGGCCCTGGCACAGGTTTCACAGATGTGGCTGCCCCATCCCTGGAAGTGTTCCAGGTGAGGTTGGACAGGGCTTGGAGCAACCTGGGATAGTGGAAGGTGTCCCTGCCATGGCAGGGAGAGTGGAATGAGATGAGCTTTAAGGTCCCTTCCAAACCAAACTATTCTGTGATTCCATGATATTACTATTGTAATCAGGCTTCCTGAGGCAATCTCTTGATTCTGGCAAACTTGAGGAGGCATTTCATGGCACAGCAATTATAACACAGCCAACAAGGTGAAAGAGGGAGGGTTGTGTCCTCCTGTGAAACTTTAGTGACTGAGACTGAGCAGCCAACGTGATCCACTGGCAGTGGGATGGGTGCAAGCCATCAGCTAAACTGATGTTCAATACCTGGGCCTGCTTGTCTGGTTCATTGTCAATTTTCTGCAGTTGTTTCTCATCCTCCAAGGACATCTCCCACCATAAACCCAGAGGTGCAGTCTCCTTTGCAAATGCTTTCATGTGGGGAAGATGATTCAGACACAGACCAAGAGGATGAGACATTGTATGAGCTGTAGGCCACATTTTGGGTCAGCCCACAAGATATGCAGGACTGCAGCCAACTTATCTTTAAAGAGAATATTATTGTTTGGGTTTCCTAAATTAATTCCTGGAATGTAAAGTACCAATAGAAATGTGGTGATGGAGGATGACATCTGGTGGGTCCAGTCCACTGCACTCTTTAATTGACTCCAGTCTGAGTCTTTCTCTGCTGGGCTTTGTTTGTTAAAATACCCACTCGTGCTGCCCTTGGTAGGAGCAGCAGTGAGATCAAACATTCTGTATTCAAACAAGTTACTCACAACCACGAGAATGTTTAACCTGATGAGAGTGAGGTCGCCTAGGAAGGGAGGTAATGGGTGGCAGCAGGTTCATAATGATGCTTAGATCCCTTCTGCCCCAGTGTAACTTCAGTATTTCTTTCAAGTGATTCATAAGGAATTCCTAGCAACAGGCACTGGGAAGAGTTGTTTGCCATAGATCTCCCAGTTATGGAGGTATGATATCTTCCTCTTTTTTTTTTTTTCCTAATTTATGAGGAAAGAGCTGGTAAAAGTGAAGTCTATTTGTTCTTCAGCCTTCTACTTGCATTGCTGACCAGAATGAAAAACATCAAAATGACAGCAGATGAGAAGTGAGATGAAGAAAAGACAAGGAAAGTTAATTTTTACTTTAAAACATCTTGTCCAGACTTAATTGACACTTTTGAAAAAGTCATCCTTCTCTATCTTGGCAACAGTTAAAAGCTCTTGTCTGAAAGACAACTTTGTTTACTTAATTTGTCTTAAGTTCTGTTCCATCTGGCCATAAAAAGAGCTGCGGCCTTCCCTTCAGAAGTGTGAATAAGGTGAGATGTTTGTCACTGTCTCTGTGCTGCAAGACTTGAGGGGGTGTCTGAGTCCTTTCTTGACTCTTTACCTACACAACACCCCCACCAGAGAAACATCCCAAACCTCTCATTTCCCCTCTCATTTTGTACCAGAAAAGCAACCTGAACACATGGTTGAAGGACATGAGATGCTGAGCCCACTGTGCCCCATTTCTGCAATTAAATATCGGATGAGAATGGAATCATGGAATCATGGAATGGTTTGGGTTAGAAGGAACCTTAAGAATCATCCAGTTCCACTCTCCTGCCATGGCAGGGTCACCTTCCACTATCCCAGGTTGCTCCAAGCCCCATCCAACATGACTTTGGACATTTCCAGGGTTAGGGCAGTCACAGCTTCTCTGGACAACCTGTGCCAGGGCCTCCTCACCCTCACAGGGAATAATTTCTTCCCAATATCCTGTCTAATCTAAACCCTGGCCAAGTTGACAGATGTTGGCCTGTCTGTAGCATGACCTGCCAACCTTCTCAAAGGGATGCTGGATGTATCCCATCTGTTGGACATGGTGCCTGCAAGTTCCTGATTCCAGGTCATGGAGGGACACTGTTTGGGCAGTCATTGGTCCCAACCAAGAGCAGGCAGGGTGAGTTCCAGCAGTGCAATGAGGAGATGATTGCATTCCCAGGTGCCTTTTGGATGGCTGGTACTCTTGGGATACCAGGCTGTGCAGTCTGTGGTGGGGTATACCCACCCTGCATGCTCCGCATTGCCTTGAGGGCTAATAAAAATCAAAGCAAATCACTTCTGTGTAAAATCCTATGTGAGGAAATAGGACTCTCCTGAAGTGATGAGTTCCTTTTTAGTGCATCATTTCTAGGGGCTGTGCTGGAGATAAAGCAGAGGAGGCAAATTTCAAGGAAAGTGTGCTCAGTGCCCTGAGTTTGGATGCCTGGGAAATGGGTTTGGCCTCCAACAAACTGCAACACTCAAAATCACTCTTGAAAACCTCAGCTACAGGCCTGCCTCCAAATGTTTTGCAGTTTTCAAGTACAGAATGAGTGGCTGTGATAGCACACCTGCATAGTGACCTTGAACAGGTTAAGTCGGTATTCCACAAATAAGGAGAAAGAAAAGAGGGCAAACTGCTATTGTTTGTAAAAATATACTAAAAGAAGTGAGAAGAGTTAAGGTTAAATTTCTGAAAAGACGCTACAAATTCCTACACACATTGGCATAAAACTAAAGTACCATTGTATCACTCTGGAACTTGTTGATCTTTAAAATAGGCATTTCCTGATTAGGGTGCCAGTTCTTTTTTAAATGCTGCATAGTGAACCATAGTGTGAAAATTGTCACATTTATACACTAAAGGTTTTGCATGGGAGGTAGCCATTTACTTTGAATTCCCATAATATTTAACCAATCTTCTTAGCCAGTGAGAAAAAGTATGTAATATGTGTTGCTTTTTTGCATGGACATTCAAGCCTTTAAAAATATCTCTCTGACCTTCTTCAGCTCTACCTCAGTAACTTCCTGGGGCACCTTAATCACCTTAGGGTGATTATATGCTGTAAACAGAAATATTTCTTTGCATTTTGACTTTGTTGCCTGTGAAATGGACCCCACAAACTCCTCTGTTTTTTGTTTTATGGGGATGGACGCAGAGAAACTTCCCAATGGTTTTTCCACAAACCAGTCATTATTTTGTATTCTATCATTATTTATTTATAAACATAAGAAGAGAAAAGAAACAACAACAACAGCCTGCTTATATAAAGTGAGGTTGCTGCTGGAGTACCAGGCTTAGGGAGAGCTCTGTAGCCCAGCTCTGAGATGTATTTTCATGTCAAGATGGTAAAAAAGGTTAATAAATTGTTCAGCAGTGGAGTCATAAACAGAGCTGACAACCTCCACCTCAGCCTGCTCTGTAAGTCTGGTGGCTAATTGTGATTAACAATGAATTTTACTTCTGTAGGTACTCTAAAGTCAGTAGGTGGGTGGGAGAGCATTGGATGGGTGGGAGATGGGCCAGGGAATGGCTGGGAAAAGACCTGTGGGAAATGAGTCCTGCTTTACCTTTACTAAAGCTTTTAGTTTTAGTCCAAACCACAGAGACTCCTTAAAGGAAATGCTGGAAATCTACTGAGGAAATAAAAATTACGAAGCAGGAACATCTGACTTCCTCATCAGGAAACATATAATCATATCCCTCCATGGGAACACTCTGGAAGATCCATGAAGTTGTGTTGGAGAGGACTTGGCCTGTTGTGCCAAACAGAAACAGTAAACACACAGTTATAGACTTAGAATAGACTGGGGTTTAGTAAAGGACTGCTAATTCCCAATTCACCTTTCATGAAGGAAAATGTCCATCATCCCAAATCAGGGATTTCAAAAGGCTTAGCAACTGGGAAGTCTTTTTCACAATCTCTTCCAAGCTGGTCTCAAAGGTTCTGTGTTTGAAAATCAGGGCCTTTACAGAAGAAAAAAAATACTTTTAGCCTCACTCAGTAGCTCAGCTGAACAAGAACCCATCAGTTCTCTGAAGACTTCAGAGCTTCAGGATTAGGCTTGTGTCCACCCTTGAGTTGCAGAAGCTTCCCACCCTGCCATGCTTGCATCAGCATATATGTGTTTAATCGGGCTCTTGACAGGTAAGGACTGTGAAAAGAGGACAGTTTGTTCTCCCAAACTGTTCGCTCCCTAAGTCCCCTGTTTATTTTGGAGGTGAATGAATAACACTGTGCTGGAAAAGGAAATTAAAAAAGCAGGGTTGTAATTTACAGTAGAGAAAAGAACAGATTTAGGATCCTTTTTTTTCTCCCCTCCTTCTCCCTCCTCCTTTCCCCCTCTATTCACTGCCCTAGTTCCAAACATCCAAACGTGCTACAGCTGAAAAAGAGGACCTCAAGCTTTCCTTACTGCTGGCAACAAGAAGTGAATTACAATTGCCAGTCTCTGTATTCTTGCCAAGAGAACAAACTGCTTCAAGGCAAAAAGAAAAAAAAAAGGCAAAAAAGGGGAAAAAAAAAGGTTTATCAAAACCAAATGCCACTGGAAATCCTAACACTGCAAAGTCCAATTCAAGATGTACATTGAAACCTATCCCCAGCCATTTAAGGAAAGAGAAGAAAATGGATTCTTTAATAGAATATTTAAAATATAACAATTGCTTTGGAGTGAGGAATTCTACTCTCTCTGGTTCTTATAAAAGCTCTAATTTTTTTTTTCTTCATCTCTAAGTAAACTCCCAGCAGTTTTCTTTGAAAGTGGATCCTAGGCAGGCACCTCTTTTCCAAAGAGCTCAACATTGTTCTAATGAGATGTGATAGGTGGTTTGGAGTAGGAGCTGGGCCAAGGAATGGAGGTATTGCTTTATTGTGTGCTTGTTTTTCTTTTAAAATTCAGTGATCTGGCTACTCTTCATTTTCACTTTAATGCTTCTTATTATTTTGTTTCTAACCTGTCCCTTGGATCCAAATCAGATCCAGTCTCCTTCTCCCTTCCAAGCATTCACTGCAGAATAGAAAGGGGGAAATTCAAGGCTTTTTATTTTTAGACTAGTGACAGTTTTGAAGACCAGATGGAATGAGCCATTTGGACCATCTGTTTAGATTGCTGGACACCACAGACCATAGAATTTCATGCAGTGATTTGTCCGTTTTGTATGGGGACTGGAAAACACTTTCTGGGAAACCACCCAAGCATCCAGTCCTGCAGGAGCCATCACAGCCTTGGGCATACAGACATAAGGGGTAAGTCTCACCCCTAACGATGAGCCAAGTTTTTGCCTAGAACACTTTCATGTGCCAGTTCAAGACATTCTAACTTGCCATAACTTCAGCAGATACTTTGTGATGTGCTTGTCCTGAGTGGTACCTGCAGACCATGGCTGGGGCTCCTAAATTTCATTTGAGAAAACATTTGATCTGGCCTGTTATCCTAAGAATCTACAAATGCCAGCTGAGAGGCAGGTGGCATTGGCTCACAGGGACACAGCAATCACCAGCAGATGCTACTTTTGTGTGAGACCAAAGTCTGCAGCCAGACCAGCTGACAGAAATATCCCAGAACTGTGCACAGAGGCAGAAACTGCAGAGTCAGACTCTAATTTCAGAGGACAAACAGGAGAGTTCCTGATGCTTCTGTACACAAAAGCCTTTCCCACCTTACTCCTGCCCAAAGGGAGGAGTGTGTGATTGTAACCCAGCCTCAGCCAACAGCACCATTCCCATCAGGAATCTCAGCTGGGAAAAGCTGAAAGAAGCAGAGCAGTGGAGTCACTTCCCAGGCTGGCTGTGAGCTCAGAAGCCATGGCCCATGTCTCATGTTGGAGCTCAGGGCAGCAGCTGAACCTTCTGGTTGAATCTCAGAGGGGTTCCCAAGGCTGGCTACAGGCACAGGGGTCTAGCAGAGGACACCTGGCAAAAGCCCAGGGTGAGACAGGCCAGCTTCACCATGCAGACACAGTTTAAATCCCTCCCTAGTTTACCCAGAGACAAAGTAAGCAGCTTCACTATCAGATCCGTTTTTCAAATCCTGAATGACTTATATAATTTTTTTCTGAATCTATTTACTCTGTGAGTCCCTTGAAGTTCACCAGATCTGAAAGGCAGCAACTGCCCCTCTAATACAAATACAGATGCAAGGCCATCTCCTATACACTATTTTCCTGTTTAATGCTGAGAATTTTTCCTGATGGGTGGCACTTTGTTCATCTGTGGCATTTCAATTGATGCTCACTATCCAGGCAACATATTTAATGTGTGGATGCAATCAGTCTTCCATTATCCCATTGAAGTTAATTGAGAAGTTAATTGAAGTTAATCAAATCACCTGTTTCAAAACCTTTTTGATTGGTGCTGGAGTCTAATTTACTCCAACCCTTCACCATACAAGTGAGTGTCCCCAGAGGTTCCTCTGCACATGTTGCGTCTCCCAACAGAAAGAGAATGAAGCAATCCCAGTGCTTTCCTCCACCACCCAAACTCATGGCTCTGGTGGGGAGAATGCACTTGAGACCCAGAGAGGAGAGTGCCAGAAGAAATAAGAGGTTCTGGATGCAATCTTGGGGCCTCGTACATTAATGTGAGTTCCAAGTTTTCTTCCTCTGTAATTGTTACCCTGATGTTTATATTTTCACTTATTAAATCTGGTCACGTAATAAAATGTGCTATAAATTAAAGGCAGAGTAGGGGCTTTTTCATCTGCTCTCTGCTCCGTGTCAGCACCAGGATGTTGCATTATGGAGCCTTTCCTGGTTCACCAAGCCTCCTGCTCCATTATGTCAAAAGCGAAACCGGTGAAACACTCCCTTGTTATTAACTGTTAATGTCTGATTTTTTAGAAGAAAAAGATTTTTTTTTTTTAAAAAAACACAATGCCCCGAAATTGAAATCAGAGCTGCAGCACATTAGCAGCTGTTAACACATCTCCCTGAGCTTGTCCACCAGCCATGGAGCAGCAATTCCTTCTGCTCCGCAGCTGAGCCGCCCTGCTCTGTTTCGAATGAAAGCGCAGCTCAACTTCAAAGTGGGCATCCAGAGCAAAGCTTCCTCGGCATCAGAGGTGTGGACAGGCCCTCACTAAGAGGCACATCAGTCTCGACATCCAGATCCCAGTGAGGTTTCCCCAGGAGCTGATCAGGATTTGCATGAAAGTAAGAAATCAAGGGAAAGGCTTGCCAGGATTTTCATGCTGGATTTGAGCGTTATCTGTTGACTTAGCACAGATTTCACCCTTAGGTCCTGACTGGTTTTCCACAGATTTATGGAGACTGAACCTGAGAGAAGGACATGAAGCTGTGTCAGGGAAGGTGTAGGTTGGAAATTAGGAAAAGATTCTTCAACCTGAGGATGATGGGGCACTGAACAGGCTCTCCAGGACAGTGGTCATAGCCCCAAAACTGCCAGAGTTCAGAAACTGCTTGGAGTCTCAGGCACAGGGGAGGATTTCTAGGGCTGTCCTGTGCAGGGCCAGGAGCTGGACTGGATGATCCTTGTGAATCCTATCCAAGCCAGGATGTTCTGTGATTCTATGATTCTGTGACCAGCACAAACATTTCCCATGTCTATGGGTACACTGTGGAGGTGGTGTAGAAGGGCGGCTGGCTTAGGTGGCACTTTGGGACAGGAGCTGTCTCCTCAGGAACTTCCATAGTGAATGCAATCATTGATATTTGAGTGATCATGTACCCCCACTAGAATCTCTACAGAGTTTAAATAGGATGCCAGAAGCAGAATTTCTTCAGGAGTTGAATAAACTTTAGGAAGATCAAGAGACCATGGAAATAAATATTAGGACATGCTTGGAGGCATCTCAATAGAGATTTTTATATGCTTAAACTACACATTTTGTCTGGATCCAAATTCAAATCTGGGTACTGATCAGACTGTGGAAATCCTAAATCCACACTGCAATGGGTGCCTGCCTAGGCTGTGAAACCCTCAAGCCCTTGGGAAAACTGACTTGCTTCTCATGTTTAGTTTAAAGCACAGGTGCATTACAGCTGAGAGGGGTGTGGGAAGCTGCTGCTAATTATTTCTTGGCTGCTGTCCCTGAGCGATATCAAGATCCAGGAATGAGGGGGAGAGAAAAGGAAATTATCTTCTCTCCATTTGACCTGTTCTCAGGGCCCAGCTTTAGGTGATGGTGACACCAAGACCTAGAAATTCAGGGAAGGAGGATGAGGATTTCCCTTTTCTTCATCTTTTGTGTCTCTGTGCTCTATTCCAGGGCACAGCTGATACCAGATGCCAAGACTGCAGGGAGGTATAACCACAAGGTGTGGGTCTGAGCTGGGCTGCTGGGACCTGTGCCTTATTGCACAGAGAAGATCAGCAAATTTCCTGGTAATTTAATAGATTCACAGTGAAATTTGATTTA
Source organism: Ammospiza caudacuta (assembly GCF_027887145.1). Lineage (NCBI taxonomy): Eukaryota > Metazoa > Chordata > Aves > Passeriformes > Passerellidae > Ammospiza > Ammospiza caudacuta. The sequence continues at coordinate 113,101,313 of NC_080595.1, read as the reverse complement.
TGGAAAAGCTGTGTCCATTCCACATCACCTCTGAGGATGCAGTGATTCATACCACCCCTGGAGGACAGTGTCATCCTTCTCTGCCTGGCCTTGGACACTTCCAGGGATGGAGCATCCACAGCTTCTCTGGACAGCCTGTTTCAGTGCTTCATTACCCTCACAAAAAATAATTCTTCCTAACAGCCAATCTAAACTTGATTGTGATCTGAAAAACCACCAAGCAGCAAAGGGGTCACAGAATTACCTCTTCATTCAGCTGCAGGCTCCAATCACATACACACACTATGCTCAATGATTTTTTTATTCTCCATCCAACATCCTTGCAAGGAGTTGTCTCCTTTCCTGTAACATTATTTTCAAAACTGATCCTATAGAATAAATGACACCCTTAATTTTCTATGTACCTTACAGCCATGGAATGAAACATTCAGGGATGTGTCTAACTCATTAAACTCCAGCGAATTTGATTGGAAACAAGCGAAGGGAAAATGAATAATTTTATTGACTGCACAGGGAGTGAGAGGCAGCTGAATCTGTCTTAAATATGCTTGTTCTGCAAGCCTTGGAAGACTGGAAGCCAGTGGCTCTGAATACGTACAGGAGGAGGAATTCAGGCTAAGAAAATGCCATTTCCTATTAGCTTTTCAATGTAAGAATCACAGCATGGGAGAAAAATATCTGCCTCTAAATCAGCAGAAAGAATTCCATTTGAGCTTTAAATGAATCCGAGCTGTGAATCTGGGATGCTGGGTATGGAGAAAGAACAGGTTATATAAGAATTTATATTAAAGCCAGCTAAATGTGTCTCTCAGTGCCCAGACAGTGATCAAGAATGCATGGTTTTAAATTTGTGAAGGAGAATTCAGCAGGTACTGCTATAGTCAGGATCTGGGTTTAGGCACCCCTATATTTATGCACAACAGAAGTGTGGTGTTTCCAGATAAAGCTTAATAAAATTTAAAAAAAACAGGAGACAATGCAGAGAAAAGTGAGGCTAGTGTGAGTTAGAGACACTAGCAGAGACACAGAGAAGTCAAAGGCCTTTTTTTCTGTTACTTTTGGTGCATTATTCTTCAACTATAAAAAATAATAGGGAAATTCCTCCTCCCAGGGAATTTTTATAGAGAAATCTGAATGTGGTCTTGAAAGAAACTCCAAGTTAAAAAAAAAAAAAAAAAACAAAAAAACTGGAGAAACCTGAGAAGTTAAGGGCAGTAAATCAACGGGAGTTGATGATCCTCACCCAAGGGTATAGAAGGAAATGAAGTGTAAAATAGCAGAGATCTGAGTTTATGCAATAAGGGACCATTCCAGAAGCCACTGAAATCAATGGAAAGACTCTCCACATTTGTCTGAAAACTGGATCAGGCCTTCCCAGATTAATTCAGAAAAACAATGAGCCCCCACAGGAAGCTGTCCATCACCCCCTCAGGCCAGGTGTGGGAAGCACAGTGGCATGAGGAGGGCTGTGTTGAGCAGGATCAGCCAGACCAGGAGCAGCACAGACTTTATGGAAATCTCCCTGCAATTAGAGAGCTCCAGCTTGGCCAGTGCAGTGCAGCTCCACAGGAGCTGGCCCTGTAATATCTGGAATGCCATGTGACAGGGGGAGCACCAAGCCAAATCCTACCACCCACAGGAGTCCCTGGATGCTCTCAGGCCCTGGCCCATCCCAGTGGCACCATGGTGTTTGCAGGACCAGGAGTTCTTGCAGCTCAGCCACGTTCCACAGCTTGCAAGATGGGGTGGATCTGAAAGCTGCTCTTTCTTCCCCAAAATCACCGCTGGCAATCATTTTTCACAGCTAAGGACAACATCTCCCACTGCTTGGCGATAGGGCCTCTGCACAGGAGATGCCTTTTGGACAACTTCAGGTTTCCAAAACAGCATGAGGGCAGAGGAGAGGCCAGAGCTCCCTTTGCAGACACCGGGAAGCAAACACTCCCAGCTGCCAAAGGTTTTACTTTATTGTCATTTAAGTTGGCTCCTCCAGCACAAGTCGCTGGCGGTCTCACAGTAGCAGGAGTTGAGTAATAATAGTATTTCCAGTGTGCTCACCTCCAAGCAAGGCTTTAGACTGCTGGGAGAACAGGATGAGGACAGTTTGTATTGGCTGTTCCTTCTCTCTTTCTCATCAGACTGTGATTCAAACAAGCATCAAACTACAAACTCCATCACTCACATCCCCCCTGTGGATTTTCCATGTTGGCTCCTCAGCAAGTGGGACTAGACTGCCATTCATCAGCCCTCAGAGGTGCTGAGAGGATCTTCTCATCTTGGAAATTTTGAAACAAAGTCATCCACCAGCTTTTCAACAGCCCCATGGCTTTGCTACACAGGGGCTGGGAATTGATATATTTTTTTCTGAGAAGATTTTTTCAGGAAGCTTGCAAAACCCAGACTACTCTCAGCTAAATACACGACACTCCCTCTTCCTGAAATTTTCCTCATGCTCAGAGATATGCAAAACAAATCAAGGCAAGTATCTGGAAACAGGGTAATGTTACAGAGTTCCAAAATCACCCCCAAAGTCATCAATGTACTGTCTGAAACTACCTCTAAACACACTGTTAATACATCCCCTGACTGCAGAGGTCCAGTGCTCTTCTCCATTTGCTGCTTTGAGAATGCCAGAAGATCCTCCCCCATCTTGCTCTTCCTTAACATTGGCCTCCACATTTCCAAAATACTCCTTTTTCTAATTTGGAGGCAAAGCCATGCCATTGTGAAGCAAGGATGTTTTCTTACTTTTCTGGGAGCTAGGAGTCTTTACCTGGAATTAAATCAAGTTGTCTTGCATTTAGTTTCCTAGACTGTTCTAAAAAATAAAGAGAAAATGAGGCATTTCTTATGGTAAATAATACTTCAGTCAATACCTTACCCTGATTAGGCATCAATCCTCACCACTTGAAGAGAACTTGGAGAGAAGGAAAAGACTCCTCATTGCTGCCCCAGCTTTTTCTTTTGTGGCTGGAAATAGTTTTATGAGACAGTGGAATGAAAGATCAGTTATTGCCTTGTTAGTTTGATGATGGTTTTCTACCTCATCACAAAAATGGCAATGAAAATTTACACCACTAGAAACAGTGTTGAAGTTTCCAGGATTTTTTGGATGAAATTAGTGAGCCTGTTTGATGAGAAAGAAGCAGAGACTTCATGCAGTCCATTGGGAATTAGGATGAAATCTTTACGGTGTTGTTTTGGGTCTGGCTGAGCTGCAGTTCATTTTCCCACAGCAAAATGAGAAAATGAACTGCAGTGCTGGGCTCTGCATTCAGAGCTGGAAGGGACTGAGAACACGCCAGAGCTTTGGCTACTGCTGGGCAGGGCTGGCTCAGCATCAGCTCTGCTTCCCCAGCACTCTTCCCATCAAGATCCTGGGGGAGCCCAGCCAGGCCAGCAGACCCAAATTATCCAAAGGGCTATTCCATTCCATAGGACATCAGCTCAGATATAAAAGCTAAAATGAGGAGGAAGGGGGGATATTCATTTTTACAATGTTTGCCTTCCAGAGCAACTGCTCCACCTGCTCCATGTGCTGAAGCCCTGCTTCCCAGGAAGTGCCTGAACTTCACCCACTGATGGGAAGTAGAGAATAAAACTTTTGGGGTTTCTCTTTGCTTGTGCATGCTCAAAATTTTGCTTTTTTTTTCAGTAAACTGCCTTATCTCAACCTCCAAGACGTTTTTCATCTTATTATCTCTCCCCTATCGAGCTGGGAAGGGGAGTGACAGGGCAGCTTGGTGGGCCAAGGTCCACTCACCCCAACTGTGTTTCTGAATCTGCAGAAATTTGCCTTTCCCCTGGTTTGTAACAAAAGTGGGGTGCAGTGTGCAGTTGGTAGCGCGATGTTTCCCACCTGTGGAGTGGGATATCTGGATCCACCTACAATCTCAGCCTTCAGAGCTTCACACCCACCCATCCCACCTCCCAGAACAAATCCCTGGCCTGCAGGCCCTCATCTGCACCACACCACAGACCCGACCCACAGAGTTCTACCCTACAAGAGACTGCCCAAGGTTTCATGCACTGGCTCTTCTGGCACTAAAGATCTGTTGAAATTCATCCAGGGAGCTTTCCAAGAGGGACAGCCCCCACACAGACCCACCAAGACCAAATACTCCTAGAAAGCTTTCCAGGTAGGACAGCCCCTGGACAGACCCACCAGGAAGATTTCCCTGAAGCCAAGGCCTTCAGCTTTACAGAGTCTGTAGCTGCAGAGCAGGGAGTGATGCCAAAATTTCCAGACAGTTTCTCCTGGAGCCAAGAGCCTGGAAGAGTGGATATAATCTGGGCTCAGCTCCCAGGTCCACAGCAGGGAGCCTGGAAGCTCAGAGAGGCCTGGCCAGAGCCAGAGCTCTCCAAGCACGCTGGTTCCTTGCTGAAAGGCTGTGACTCAGAGCCTGAGCAAGGGGGACAGGCTCTAAGGGTGGGGAAACATCCCAAATTTGTCCTCATCTGGGCCTAGCTGGAGCAGATCATGACTTAGGGAGCTGCATGCCAGCAGGATGGTGACTGTTGTTGTAGCAGGGCTTCAAGCTCTCATCACTTGCTGAGACAAGGAAAATCTCTGTCAAAAAAATCCCATTTTTGTTCAGAACCATCATGTTTCAGGAGCGTTGCAAGCAGAAATGCATTAGAATTTAGAAATACTCTCTGAGTTATGTCCAGCTTAGCTGGAAATCAAATTTAAAAGATAAATAAATAAAAGTTGTAATTGAAAAAGGGAAAAAAATTCCCTAAAATTTTGAAACATTACCTTTTGCCAGAACAGTATCTGCTCTAGGCATTGATGGAAGGAATTACTAATTTGAGCAAAACAGCTTTTTCTCTACCTGTTTCTAAATGAACTGATCTAGCAATCCAAAGACAGAAATGTGGGCTGGGTTCCTCATCAGTGTGTGAGTCCAGTTCCACTGACTTCTGGCAGGATTTCCTCAAAGCAAGTTATTCAAGAATGAGTGCAAAACCCACCAGCTAAATTATTCACAACTACAGTCCCTGCTTTATTAGACTTTACTAGGAAGAAAAAAAAAAGTGACAAAAATAATAATTTATTTTGACTAATCACAAATTCAAATCACTTCTCTAGAAAATTACATGCAAACAGCTCTAGTCAGCTTACTAAGGTTTGGGAGGGAAGCCAGGCATTGATTTGGCCTCTTGGAGCTCTGATATCACTCTGGCCACAGAGCAGTGGTTAGAGGAGTCAGAGATGCAACAAGCTGGAGTTTTAGAAACCCCTGTCAGTGGTGACAGCTGCCCTTGGGACTGACACCCCCTGAAGTCTCACTCACACAGAGCAGTGTGTATTCACTTGATGAGTGGATGTGTTCACACTCTCCCCACTTGCTGCATTGGCTCTGACACGTTGCTGTGTGGACACAGTGCTCAACAAGCTGCAAAAAGTGCCTTTGAGATAAGGTGAGTCCTTCCCTGATAAGCTCTGTATGGGTCTGGGAACTCTACCCTTCACTCAGCAGGGAGCGATTAATGATAGCGACTAATGCAAGGTGGGCAGGGCAGGCTTTCCTTCATGTTTTTCTATTTAGAAGTTTTTCCCTCCTGGTCTTTGACAGGTATACACCACACTGAAAAATTGTATATTTAATGGAAATGCAGACTCCACCAGCAGAAAAGAAAGGAGATCTTGTGGGACAAACACAATAGCAGGAGGCAGGAGATGTTCATTCAGGTTCTGGCTCTCCTTCAACCTGTCTGTATGATCCCTAACCATTCATCCCATACCTCTGTGCTTCTGTTCTCCTGGTAAATGAGAAAAACGAATTGCAGACTTCCTTCCTCTCTTCAATTTGTTTAGCCTGCAAGACTCCTTGGAGCAGCCTGTGTCTCCTGTTACACATTGATGCAGGGCCTTCCCCAACAGGTTGTGGACTCAGGGAAGATTCCTGAGTGCTACTGTAATAATGAGTCATTCACCTCCAAACTCCCTTAGCAGGTTATTGTGGATAATAAATAAGGGAAAAACTGACCTTTCCTGAAAGCTGAAAACTTTTTGAAGGTTTAAAAATCAGAGCATGCCAGGACAGGAATGTCAATTCAGCTCCCTACAGAAAGAAAGACAATTATCTCCACTTCAGAGATCGAAAACTGGATGGCAAGAACAAATTACTGTTTCCCAGTTCCCAATCCCCTATGGAATTTATGAGAATTAACCATAAATCTCTGTTACAAAGCTCTTACTAACTGATTTTCTTCTTTGTATTTCAAAACAAAAAAAAAAGCCAAATATTTCTCCCAGGTTCCTAGCAAAGTCAGAATGAGAGGGTGAAGTGTTTTTTCCAGTCCTTCAATTATTTTTTTTTGTTGAGAAATATTTACAAATTCTTAATCTGGTCAAACAGGGGTAATTTTTTTATTAATTAATTTTCTTAATAGCATCCTTAGCCTAGCCACTAGGCTACTCTCCTATTACTCAATGAGATTGTGATTAACAGAAATGCAGTTTGAAGTCTCTAACCTCTCAATGCAGGCTGGGCAGAGGATGGATTGAAACCAGCCCTGCCAAGAAGGACTTGGTAGTGTTGGTGGTTGAGAAGCTCAACATGAACTGGAATGTGCACGGGCAGCCCAAAGAGTCCATCCTCTCCTGGGCTGTGTCAAAAGTAGCATGTCAAGGAAGGGGATTCTGCCCCTCTATTTTTCTCTGGTGAAATTCCACCTGGAGTTTTGTATCCAGCTCTGGGGCCCCCAAAGTATGCAGGACATACAGAGGAGACCATGAAAATGGTCTGAGGGCTGAAGAGAACAGACCGGGATTCGGCAATATTCAGGCTGGAGAGAAAGGGCTGAGGGAGATCTTAAAGCCCCTTCCAGTATCAAAAGGGGCTCCAAGATAGCTGGAGATGATCTTTTGCAATGGCATGGAGAAAAAGGGAGAATGGCTTTCAGCTGACAAAGGGCAGGGTTAGATGAGATATTGGGGAGAAATTCTTCCCTGTGAGGGTGGTTAGGTTCTGGTACAGGTTGCCCAGAGAAGCTGTGGGTGCCCCATCCTTGGAAGCGTCCAAGGCCAGGCTGGATGGGGCTTGGAGCAACCTGGGATGGTGGAAGGTGTCCCTGCCCATGGCAGTGGGGGGAAATGGAATGGTCTTTAAAGTCCCTTGCAACCCAAACCATTCTGTGATTCTGTGATCCCAATTCTATAGTACAAGGTGTGTATATTTCCATGCATGTCTGTACCTATACTGATAAACTTATATACTCTGAATTGCAAATATTTGTCAAGTGCACTAAACATTGTAAATGAGAACAGCTACAGCATTCTTTCCAAACACATGAATAGCCCTTGCAGGATAATATATATGAATCTTGCCTGTGTGCTTAGCTTCTCCTGTAGATTAATTTCCTGAATAAGGCATCATCTCTGTAGGAGACACAAGGCATCTTTTACACTGCTAGGTTCCAGCACTATAATGTGGTCAGGAACCCTGAATTCTTTCATTCAGGAAACATTTTATATTCATTATTCATGAGAAGAGAAGGTGGGAATTATGTTTTTGGCAGACACTTGCCAGAATATGGATGGGATTCATGAGAAGATGACTTTTCATACAAGTAGTCAACTCCACTCAATTTAAACCATGGCTCTTGGGAAGCATTTAAAACACAGAACTTTAATGGAGCTGCACTGTTAGCAGCACAGAGCAAACTGTCCAGAGTGTGTGTTTGTGTGTGTGTGTATAAATATATATCTATATTTACATATAGCCAGATGCTCAAGGTCAAAGGCACAGAGGTAGCCCCTTGGGGACTGGATCTATGAAAATGTTGGCTGAGACAACTGGCTGCTCAGAGCTCTGCACCCCTGAGAGGCTGCTCCAAACTAGAATTTGTCCTTGGAACCACAGAACAGGCTCTAAGACACTGCCTCAGCAGCCATGGCAAGGCACATCTGAGGAGCTCAGACAGCAGATGCAGAGAAAACAATGGTGCAAGTGGATTGGAGATTAAAGTGTAAAGTCGGCTATTCCTGTGTAGTTGCTCAGGACCTTTCACACCAGGACATCTCCTTCCCAAGGAGCTACAAAGCTCTGATCCTTACAAATGGTGCACACAGAGCTACAGGCTCAGCATAAGTGCAATAATCCATCTGTGTCTCGAGGCAGCACCTCGTGAGCAAAACTGGGGGGAGAAAAACCCTTTCTGTAAAAGGCACAGTGCTCAGTGAGAGCACTCAGGAGTATCTGGTGCATGGCATCAGACAGGACTTGGGGATGGCATTGAGAGCTGGGGGAGCTCAGCCTGGAGAAAAAGAGGCTGAGGGGTGACTTCATTGCTCTCTATAACTCCCTGAAAGGAGGGTGTACTGAGGATCAGTCTCTTCTCCCCAGTAACAGGTGACAGGACGAGAGGAAATGGTCTCAAGCTGCACCAGGGGAGGCTTAGATTAAATAACAGTAGAAAATTCTTCAGACAAAGGGTTGGAAAGCATTGGAAAGGGCTGCACAAGGCAGTGGTGGAGTCACCATCCCTGGAAGTGTAGGTAGACCCTGAGACTGGCTTGGTTGGTCAGAGCATTGTGCTGATAACACCAAGGTATGTATGGGTGCAATTCCCCCATGGGAATATATTCACCTTAGAGTTGATGATGCTCATGGGCCCCTTCCAACTCAGATTATTCTGTGATTCTGTGAAAAAAAGTGTAGGAGTGGCACTTTAGGATGGAGTTTAATGGTGAACATGATGGTGGTGCTGGTTTGCCAGTGGACCTTGATGGTGCTGGAGGTAATTTCCAGCATTGGGGGTTCTATGATTCTATGCAAGCTGAAATCAGTCTTGCCTTCTTAAGATAGCCAGTGGACACCAGAGGGATGGAGAGACAGACACATTTCATCACCAAAACAGAGGGAATGACTCCTCAGGACACTGCAAAGCTACAGGAATTCTCATAATCCAATTCTCCTGACCTTCGTGTCCAGACTGCTTCCTATCTGCCCCAGGCACTTGGCTTCTGGCCTGGCCCTGAGCAGACTCAGCTTTGACTTTCAGAACATTTACCATGCAGTCAGGAGAGAGACATGAAACAGCTTGGCAGTCTGAGCTCATTATTAACAGATTAATACGTTATTAACAGATTTTGGAAATAAGTAATCTGAATATAGTTCCAAAACCTATATTTGCCCTGCCTAACTTTAGGCTCACAGTGGAGCCACAAAAATTAGTACCATAATTGCCTTCAGCTCCTGTCTAATTGAAGAGACAAGCACAGACATAGGTGATCTGACTTTTAACTGGGCTGGAGGTTTACACTCTCTTCTTTTCTTCTACAGTGGAGCATTTTGAATGATCTTTCTGTGATCATTCCTCATTTCAGCCTTCTTGAATTTCCCCAGCCTTGTCAGAAAGTACGTGGATGCTCTGGGCTATTTCTTTAGAGATTCATCTCTCTTAAATACTTGGACTTATTTTCACCTCTTCTCCAATCATTATCTTTACTTCATTAATGCTCTAGATCCAGCCCAACCCTTTCCTTACTCTGACCAAATCCAGTTTAACCTCTGTTATCAAATCCAACTGTAATTTTTGTGTGGGACAGTAGTGGTTTATCAAATCTGCTTTATCTATCTGGGTGGCTTCCCTGAAAGAACTGAGAATTAAAATTCTCCATTACTGTAAGGTCAAATACACTGCAGCTCAGCCACATATCCTTGCTTTGTGGGGCTTTTTTTTTTCTCCAAAAATTCACTCTCAAAAAGATGGTGAAAGCAAGTTCATGGGAAGAGAACAGATAAGTGTATTATTAAAATGAGTTGTTAAGATTAGTCCTGTACAACTTGAGCTTGTTGGTGAGCTCAACAACCAGCCCCCTCCAGGAGCAGTGAGAAACCAGAAAGCATCTGCCTTGGGACCAGTCAGTCATGTCTCCATCCCATGCTGGCGCCTGTCCTGCTGAGAAAGGGGGCTTGTCTTCACTGATTTCATGATGTCACCATTAGAGGAGTGGGAAGCACTATTTCCATGAATAATAACTTGCCATGAAGGGCAATCAGTGCTCAAGAACAATGGCCTTGATTGCTGTCCAGCCAAGCAGCCCAAAGAGCTCTCTCCTCGTTGTGCAGGGAAACGAGTTATTGATTTGCACATTGTTGCAGAGGGCAGTTCTTAATCATAATTAAGCCACTGTGAAAAGTCAAAGCATTCAAATCATGCTAGGGCTTTCACCATTGCAATCTGGCATCCATATGTTCAATGGCAACTCAAACAGACTGCTTTAATTTTTCTGAATTTTTTTTTTCCCCCTCTAAAGACTCAATATCATTTACCCCTTTAAATATGTCAGTTCTGTGATTTTGGATTTGCAGGCCCATATTGTCTTTCAGAAGGCTAAGTTAAAACACAGCACTCTATTTTGATGCACTGTACAATAAGAAATAATTTCTTTAAGAAAAATAAGGCATGGCAGTCACCATTGTGTTGTGAGATATTCCCACAAACTTCCATATTTCAATCCCAATATGAACCAGAACCTGACCAAGTTGCTTAAGTAAATTCTGAATAAAAGTAAAAGGATACAAAAATTCTTTTAGTTGATTCTTAATCTAGGGCACTGGATAGATCCTTCCTATATTTCCAAGCATTGCTCAAATACTTCTAGCTGAAAGGTTCAGTGTTCATGCTCATCTTGGGTTCCATTAAGAAAATTTAAAAAAAGAAATCTAACTAAAATCTCCTCTTGAAAGGAGTCTAAAAGCATTTGAATTCTGGCAATGAAGATCAGTCCTTCTCATCAAGGAAAAAGAGCTAATGAGTAAAAGAGGGGGTTCAAGTGTGAATGGGCTTCTCTTGGCCTGGAGTGTATTTACTATAAAAACTATATATATTTTTCAATTTTTCAGACAGCTGAGCTGAAATCATCTTACAGTGGGAATGGTAGCAAAATACCTCGGTGGTTTTAAGGGAGAGGAAAATCATTTTATGAAAGGATTAAGACTCATCTTGACAGAAGGAAGAGGATCCCTGAAACTCTGTACCCCAAGTGCCTCCTTATGAGGTCCTTGGGAGTGAAGGAGCTCCTCCAGCTGGTCCATGGGAGTGAAGGAACTTCTCTAGCTGCTCCATGGGAGGGAAGGAGCTCCTCTAGCTGCTCCATGGGAGGGAAGGAGCTCCTCTAGCTGCTCCATGGGAGGGAAGGAGCTCCTCTAGCTGGTCCTCCCAGGCTAAAGAGATGTTAAACCAGGCCTCACAAATCATGTCCTGGATACACCAGTTTTCTCCCACTGCCTCTTAAGTGATCACAGTGTGTCTAGGTTAGATGGACAGAGCTATGCCAGAGGAGTTAGATGATCTGAGACCCATGAATGAGGCAATATTTAATTTTTCTCTATCAGACATATCAACTTTTTAACCAAATCTAAAATTGGAAAAAACTTCAGGAATTTTATCAGAGTATTATTCCGGAGTAGAAAGTAGAACTGAAGATCGTGTATTGTGTATTACAGAGGAAAATGTGTCTTAACTTGTCTGAAAATCACTGGAATATATCAAATTCATCAGTTCTGCTTTGGGCCTTTCTGTCTTAATTTCCTTCAGTTCCCAAATACCTCCCAAGGTGTCCTGCAGAGCACGTACCCCAGGTCCCTGGCTTGCAGAGCTAGCCAGCTTTTCCTCAGCAGCACATCACTCAGCAAATCCAGTAGGAAACAGGAAAACAAGTGTCATTTTTTTTGTATATGCTCTTGAATCCCATCCCAGTGAGGATCTTCTATTGCCTCTATGAGCTGTGTGAGCAGGGCTGAAATAAGGCCATTGAAAGGATAAGAAAATAGAAATTAGCCTAAAAGCCCCTGAAATTTTATTATTTAAAAATACTAAAATGTGAGGAGATCAGGGACAGATTTTCAATGCAAGAGAATGTTTAGTGATCCAAAGTCTTAATTAACAACAAAGGGGAGAGTTTTAAATCATCTCAAACTACATTTGAATGGGCAAAATACAAAAAACTCACCACATTCACCATCAGTTCCTTAGAAAGTAAAAATGGGAAATTTCAGCACTGTGAGACCCTGGGGCCACTGAAAGATTGAAGAGCCCTGAACTAATCTTCAAACCTAAACCTCAGTTCCTTGGGTAGGACTCATGGCAGTGTCTGTTTGGAGAGTGATGCTACATGACATCTCTCCAGTGCATCTCCAACTCTTCATGGTGATGAACTTCACAAAATAAAACCCTCACCCTGGCACAAAAAGGCGATAGCACTTCACATAACCACACAAATTCCTGTATTTGTGGTGGTGCCAGCCTGACTTAGATGTATGTCTTCATGGCTCTCCAGCAGCTGACAGACCATAAGTCTCACTAAAAGAGTGTATTGGCATGACAGAGTCTTACAGGACAGATTGGAAGCACCACCTCTTTCATAAGGCCTCGGCCTTGCACACCCTGGAAAGGCAAAGCTGGAAATGCCTGGTTCTCCTGAAATCCCTAAGTATATAACATTATGCACTGCTCCAGCATGGAAAACCAAATTGCCTTCCTGATTTCCTCATGTGAAGCCCAAGCAGCCCATGGAAATAGAAAAGCCTCCTCCTGTGTTTTCATAATGAATTACATTTGTTAAGCCTGCTTAAGCAAATTAATTGATTTGATATGACTTAGAAGGACAAAGTTTTCCACTTTCTTTTGGCATTTTACAGCCATGCTGCCACATCTATAAGGCTCATGGAGGGTAGAGGAGTTAAAATGAAGGACAGTGGAACTGGCAGCTTCTCTGGCTTCCCATTCCCTGCAAAAACAGAACCATTCTCCATGGCAGGGTCCTGTGTCTTACCCCCAGCCCAAAACATTATGAATAAGGACCACAGTTCTCTGTTCACTCAGGAATGCCAGATATGAAACCACAATCAAGCTTCGATCTCTTCAGCACAGCATGCTCCACATGCCAATCTACGTTTGTTGAAAAAAAAAAGATTCTGCTGGAATAAGTTTCTATTATAAGCTCTCACTGTGTACATTTTTTGGAGTTAGTATATAATTCCTGCAGCAGAAACCAATATCTTTTCTGTTTTACAACTGCACATAAATACAACTGCCTTCCATCTAAAAAAAAATAAATATTCACAATGTCTGTTCAGTTTGCCTTCTCACAGCATCTCTCTCCCTCTGCCCAAATATAATCACACTTTCTAACCCAAATCACTCATGGGGTGGGGGGGAGAGCCAAACAAATCTCACATTCATAAACTCAGATGACAGCCACCCTGAGCCACAGGAATAGCACGGAATTTATTGGAGCCGTTTGCCCAGCACAAAGCAACTGGAGTAAACAGCGACTTCCAAAGCAGGCAGAGTTATTTGGAGCAGCTCCAGCAGGCAAATGATAGAGACATTGATAGCTGGGGCAATTATTATTTCCTTTCCCCACCCTTTTCCTTTTTGCAGCTTGGCCAAATGAGTTTTTCTGCAGATGCTGGAGGCACTGGAATCTGATGAAAATGACGTTGTTTTTTATGGTTACCCTCAAGCTGTCAATACAAGAATGAAAAAAATTTCCAGCTTGCCCATCACCATGAATTAATGGTGGGAATGCTGTTTACACCTATAATAAGTTCACTGGATCTTGATTCTTCTTGAATTTGTGAAGCAGGTTGTCTGACCAAGTGATTTGTCTGTTTGGAGCAAATATGATAAGGGCCACTTTGTCTGGAATTAATTTTTTTAAAAAATAACTGAGCATCCATTAATAAGAGCTGGACCCCAATGAGTCCAAGTTTAAAGCTTAGATTTGAAAAATAGGATAATTATTTCTATTGTTGATGTTGCTACTGTTCTTAGCAGCCTCACAGTTACAATGAGAAAGCTGCTACAATGAGAGTTAGGCAAAAACTGAGCAGAAAAGTAGTTTTTGCCCCAAATAACACACAGTCTTATGCAAGAGACTAATAGGAAAAGTTCAGGGACATGGGGAACAGTTGGTCACCTGAATGAGATGAAATTAGGGGGACTCCAGTGTCACTTTATTTTTCTGTCTGGTTTCTTTCCCCTAGCAGACCTCTGTGTCAGGGACTCTCCCTTTCCACCATCCACACAGCTCCAAGCATCAGCTCTGCTCTGCCTGCAGATCTGGGGAGGCTTTCAGCAAGTTTCTAAGTGAAAGGTATGCAAGTGGATAAGACAGACAGCCTGGCCTTATTTGTACTCTTTATTCTTGTGCTGAACTCATGTGTACGTGGGGCTGTGCCATGTGTTTCCAGTCAGCTCCAGGACATGGAATTCTGCACAGGCAGGGAGGTGAGAGGTTTCAGCAGCAAAAGGTGCTGCAGCAGATCCTTCTGGCTCCACTGCTGATATTCCTGGTCTTCTTTTGGACTGGGAAGAGGGGGAAAGCTGCCCTGGCAGGACAAGCTGAAAAATTGTTGGGTTTGATGCTTTGGACACAATCTGAGAGTGAAGCAGTGGGCTGAGCACTGAACCATGACCTGCCCGATGCTGTTTCAGTTTCTAGTCTTGTTGATCCTTTAGGAAGTTTGGGAATACTCATACACATTCCCATGGTGTTTTGCACTCCCTGGTACTTCTGCCAGTTCACCACATGCTGTAGTTTTGCTACAACCCAGATATCCCTAACCCAAGTCCTGTTGCACAGTTGGAACATTTCAAAGACTTCTGGGCCAGACACAATTGTGCAATTGCTTCACGGATCAAAGAGCTAATATGCATTTATTATTCCCTTTGTAATGCATTATTAATTGACAGCCTAAAAATTGTCCCTCACACAACAGCAAAAATCTCATCCCTAAAACCCTCATAGAAGGTATATGACAGCACACAATCCTGTAACACATTTACTTAATGCAATGTGAACTCACAGAGTAACTTAATGGACATTGTGGACATAATTGGTAATTCCCCAGCATTCTGCAGTGCCAGCCCTGGTCTTGCATCAAAGATTTATAAAGACCAGACTCTTTAGTTTTTCCAGGATAAAGGCCAATATTGTGCAATCCAGTACCTACAAGGGTGAGGCAGTTGATGGAGGCAGAACAGAAGATTTCTACATCAAAAGGGTTGTCAGCACATGAGCAATTGTCATGAACTCAGTTTCTTTTATACTTTTCCCAGGTACCAATTTTATAATATTTATCTGTTGGCAGGAGGCATTTCAACCATGAAATCAAACTGATCTCTTCTGAAGAGGTCAGGTAGGAATCCAGTTCAGCCCACCATCACTAACTGGTTTTATTCACGTTTTAAAACTGAACTTAAATGTATTCTGTTAGAATTTGTGACTTCAGGTTTTGGAGAGTTTTTCAACATAGAAAGCGCCTGTCTGTAATTCTCAAAGCTATTTAGCAGCTAGATAAAAGCCAGAAATATGACACATGGTGTCATCTGGAGATGTTGGTATGTTGGAAATCTTCTGGAATCATACTTGTGGTCTGCAGCAACAGTTGATAGCAAAAACCACAAAAAATCTCCACCTAACAAGGAGAAAGACTTACAGTGGCTGAAGAGTAACTTCAGATGAGATTATGTCTTTCAGGCACCTATTTTATCTCCTGGGGCTTCAATGGGAACTTGGCTCAGATGCCAACATTCCCAATGTGGAGCTAAAGAGATGAAATGAATTCCAGCATCAGGGTCAGGCTGTCTCACTGTTTGTCATGAGCAGCCCTGAGAGGCCCCTGAAGGCTGCGAGTCACCAGCCATGGCAACGTGGACCCTGTGAATCCACGATATTCTCTGATGGATTCACGAGCTCCTCAGCACACCCAACAGAGCTGTATCCTCCCTGGCACAGCCAATCCTGCCCCCTTCACATGCCTGGTATTTTTTCCATTTATCTCCTGTACATAGTCCCAGTCTACACTCAACAGTTTATGCCTCAGGCTCAAGCCATTCCTAATTCCTTTCAGGGCTCTTGGTCCCATTTTCCTGGAAGTCATAGAGGGAAACGCTTAGGTTGGAAGGGACCTTAAAAATCATCTTATTCCAATACCCTGCCATGGGCAGGGACACCTTCCACTGTCCCAGATTGCTTCAAACCCTGCCCAACCTGGCCTTGAACATTTCCAGGGATGGGGCAGCCACAGCTTCCTTGGGCAACCTGTGCCAGGGCCTCACCATGCTCAAGTATTCACAGTTATGTTCCTGGGATGCCCTAAATCTTCTCAATCAGTAAAGTTCTGAATTTCTCTTCTCTGAGCTCCTCTACCTATATATATCTGGTTTGGGGTTTTTTACACTTGAAATGTTCATTCCTACCCTGTCTTCATGTGAGATCCCCACTGGATCTCAAACTCAATGTTTTCCATATCTAAAATTCCTGTACTAATTTGTTCTTCATCTCTTCATTTGGCCCTAGATTATGTTCTCTTTTCACTTTTACATGATAACCTCCTTGCTAACCCTGAATTTCACACAAACAAAACAATTCCCCTCTTTACTTCTGCTTCTTCTCTATTTACTTTCAGAAATACAAAAAATATTTTTGACAAAACTTAAAATAGAGATTTCAGAATTTCAAGAGGTGCAGCATGAAAGAAGCACCATAAAGCAAGGCCATGAAGATCAGTAAGCTTAGGAATCATGTTTAGTCATATTTATCTTGACTAATGCATCCCTAAGGATTGTAACACACATACGCAGAGCCTGGCTTTGCTCAACAGGCTTAGACAAGGTGGCTGAAAACAACCTGACTGCCTCTTGTCCTGCAGGTGTTCAGGCACTGTTTTAAAGCCACCTTTTACACACTTGCAAGAGGAACTGTTTTAATCAGGCCAATAATGCAAGAAATAAACACGTCCTTTAACCACTAAAAGGTGTCTGTGCAGTTTGTAAAAGTCACCAGCACCTTGAAACCATTTGAAACTCAGGCTTCATCACATTTCCCCTTCAGCAAAGTTGTTGCTGAGTTAATGGACACGATTGAATCCAGTCTGGGCTAGTGGGGTGGGAAATATGAGGAGCTACTCAGGCAGGTCTTCCAAGTGTATTTCAGGTGAAACTTTTGCTGAAAATTCCAATCTCCATATTTACAATCCCCATGTGCTGTGACTCCATATACAAGTATTAAATTCTTCACTCATATTAAAAAAATTGCCTTCACAAACATTAATTTTTTTATCATATCTTTGTACTATTTTTATTGTCTTTTTATGGTCACTAATGTCCCCATACCTTAGAAGCCATTAAAATCTGCAAAATATATCAATTTATCCTCACTTCAAGCAAAAACTCTTTCCAACAGGAGTAGAAAAGATGAACTGCACTTGTTTCCAGATTAATCTTTGCATTGGACTGCTAAGAAACTGTTCTTTTGTCGACAGGCTTTGTCATTCCATCTTCCTTTCTCATTTCCAGGAGCCCATGACTCTTACTGATAAATTCTTCGTGCCAGCAGCTGGTCCCCAGTTGCACATCCTGCTGATGCCCATTGTTCCACAAGCTCAGTGGTCCAGTTTTACCACCAAATTTTCAGCCCATCCACCCAGTTCACATCTCTCTGAACTCACAGTCATCTCACCACAGTGTCACTGCTCCCCTTTGTTCCCAATTTTTGTGTTGCTTTAGGGAAACTGGAAAACACAGCTCTCAGGTAAAACAAAGCAGTTGCTTCAGCTCACATCCAGACTTCTGAAGCATCAGAAGCCATCAACCTTGCCTGCTGTAAAGATGCTTGGCATCCTAGGAAGTCAGGAGCTGGCTTTAGATGACTTGGGGTGTCTTTACCTCTGGAGTTTTCTTTTGTGATTCCAGATGTGCATCTGATAAGCATTAGCTCATATTTTCATACCTGTCAGTCTCAAGGCTGGCAGTGAGTCATGTCAGAAGAAAGCTGCTGTGCACTTTTTTCAGTCCAAGGGAGAGTTCTGGGGAGCACTGAAGAAAGAAGTCATTCCAGGAGCCTTTGGTCAGAAAAGATGATGCTCCAAGTCCAAAATGCAGCTTGGGACAACGTCCTTTGCTTAGTTAAATCCAAAGATCAAGGTCTGTGGCATTTCCCTATCATTTTGTAACAGCAAAAGCCTGGATCCACTTTTCCTCCTGCTGAACTAACAGCACTGGGGGTTGACCTCTGTAACCCAAACACTGCCAGGGGACACTCTGTGATCCTGAGATTGACTGGCACACTCTGGTCACACCCCTATTGCTAAATTCCCATCACTATAACACAGGGCTGTTGCCTCATCTTGCTCACAGAAAATGAATCACAGACACAAATGTTGTGAGTCAAGAGAAGTAAAAAGGCATAAATCTTTCTTTTTCACATGGTACATCTGTATGTACATTTTATACAGGTATAAAAGAACCAAAATCAAGAGTCAAGGCTTTGGATGCACCCAGCATTGCTGATGATGCAGCTGACTTCAGCAAGGGCCATTAACTTAATGCTGAGCACTTCTGCCTCAAATAAAACAGCTCGATACAACTATTTTGGGAGAAAATGCAGGCACAGGAATCAAGCACTTTGGAAACCTATTCTAGGCTTCATCCCTTCCTGTGAAAAGGAACAAATCAGAACATTGTTTGATGATACTACTTTTCCACTTAGCAAAGCACTATTAGTATAATAATCTACTAGAATATATAAAGAACAGGAAAAGCAGAAAACATTGGCAATGCTATTTGCTGTTGCTATTATTATTTTATTATATAGGTATTAATTTTGGATTTGATTCCCAGGAAATGAAATTTAGAAGCACAGATAAAAATGGCAGTTTGACCAGTTCATTCTGGAAAGTTCAAGAGCAGCAAAGTGTGAGACAACAGCTATCAAGCATTATCTCCAATAACTCCTGACACAGGTGAGCTTATGGACAACTAGATCAAATTCAGTGCCTATCTCTGAAAATAAGGGGAAAAAGAAGTCTTTGACACTTGAGTTGGGCTCAACATAAAATTCTGGGACAATCCCTAAAACCTTCAACATTTTTTCTTCATTTAAATGAAGCCTAAGAGGGTTGAATCTAAATTTGGAAATTCACATAAAAGTACAACTCAGAGAAGAATTTGCAAGACAAAATCAAAACAAATTAAATATCTGTTTGTCATATCCAGTTTAATAAATTTTTGACAGCGTTTTATCTGAATTTCTCATGTATAACTTAAAGTAACATGGGCAGAACTACAGTAAAGTGGTTCTGCTGCTGTTCATAATCACAAAGCAGTTAGTAACTGTCACAGTCAAAGTGGAAAAAGATATCCAGTAGTTTTCCTCAAGTATCTGATCTGGCTCTGTACAATGTATGCATTAATGACCTGGATCCTGAACCAGGCTTGTAATTGCTAGAAAGTTTGTAGTTAATCCTGGGTTGAGTTTGGGAGTGGACAGATGACCAGCTTGCTAATCTTTGCTATTCATCTCTTTACTGTAATACAATCCAGATGATTATGGCTAGGAAAAAAAAATTAAAATAAATGTATTTTAAATAGAGTATGTAATGCTACCCAAATGCAGGGTTTGAGGCTTATTCTGCAAAGTGTTTGTTCTGTCCATTTGTTATATCCTGAATAAACACAACTGGTTTTCTATGCTGCAATACTTTTCCCCTGGGATTTACAGGGCACTCTTCAGAGGCAAGCAGTTTTGCAAACCCTTCACAGATTTTTAAAGCTGAAGGGAACCATTTTAATTATGTAGCCTTATCTCCAGCCTAATACATGAAATAGATGAATGCATGAGAAACAGGTTCAAGATATCCCAAAATTTTTAAAAGAGCAGTAATTATCTGGAACTGATGTATTCATCTTCCTCTCAGGCCACCACTCTGGAATCTTCTTCTGCCATTTCCAATTTACTGAGCTGGGCATGGATTTAAGCCATTGCTGACCCTGGAGGAAAACCACAGCTTTGCCACAGACTGGTTTAGATTTAGGCCAGGGAGTCCAGGCCCCAGCTTGAAATGCAGAGGTCAAACTTCAGTAACCAGAAATAATCTCCAGAGCTTACAAATGGCAGGGATCCAAGGATCGAGCTTTCTCCTTGGTTTGATAAATGCTGCCCTGAAGTAAATCCTGAAGGATTTGTGTGCTTCTCACATATCTAGAGGTATTCAACATCTCTGTCAGCTTCTAGCAAAAGCACTAAGGCTGCAGAGTGGGCATCTTTGGAGAGGTGGAGATGTAGGGCTGTTGGAACTCAGTCCATCCCTCTGGGTTGTCCAGAGTTGTCGAGGACCCCGCCAGAGGTCTCAGAGACCCTGGCATGCTGCCCAGAACACCTGGGGATTTGATTTTGACCCTTGGAGCAAGTGGCCAACTTTGTATGAGGACCTGAAAGTCACACAGGTTTGAATGGTGTAATAACAAAATGATTACAGGGTGAAATGTAGATTTTAGGATTTTTGGTATGGGGGTTATGGGGACAAGATGGAAGAATCTGGGTGTGTCTAGCCTTTCTCCTTCTTCTTCTTGTTCTCCATTTTCTGCAGTGATGTTGGCACTTTGAGATTGGTTTAGAGTAGGAGTGCACTGTCTAACATAGGTGATAGGTCTTGGGAATTAAGTGTAAATATGTAACACGTAGTTTGTAGTATAAAAGGACAACACCGCCTCAGGGGTGGTCAGAGTGCCTGTGGCTGCCTTGCTGGGCAGATCTTGACTGGGCAGAAAGAAAATTTTATAGATAAGAATTAATAAACAATCTCAAGACCGAAAAGTGAAGAGTCCAGATTCGTTCTTCAGTTGCGCGGGCCAAAGCAGAGACATCCTGCACATCTCGGGGCAGCAATTATCAACAGCAACCCAAGACAGAGCCCTGTAACTGTGATGGACAGGAGGTGGCAGAGCTCTCTCCCTCTGTCTGCTTGCCACAAGAGATGGTCAGACACCAACCATGCTCTCACATTTTCCACATGCAGGGAAGTGGAGAGGTCTGATGGCCTCCAGCTCTCAGTCCCTTTCATATCCTCATGATCACAACAGATATGATAAAGAAGCAGCAAGAAAATTTTATGGTTAGGGCAGGTTTTAAGCATGAAGGTGGGCAGCACTAATTTTATTTTTGTAAAAATGGGGGAAAAAGCCCTTCTGGATGAATCCTGGTAAAGGGCAGCCTACAACAAGAGAAATCCCTGTTCCCCTCCATTCCTCATCATCCCTCCTGCCTTCCCACAAATTCCTCCCTGGTTAAAGTGCTCACTGCAGGCAAGCAGGGTCTCAAATTTATGCCTCATCTGAGCTGTGGCTCTTCTGAGCACGAAAATGCTCATTTAACACAGAACCATAACACTGGATCAGGTATCACCTGAGGGGGAGAATGTGCCACCTCTGGAGGCACAGATACAACTTCCTCAGCACCTGGGTGTTCTTGGAGAGCTCTAAACTTACTAATTTGTTTTTTAATATATACTGCTATTCAATAGTGGTAGAGAGGGCTGCTGGGTCTGGGAAGAAAATAAGAAAATAAGAAACTTTAGCTGAGCAGAGACGTGGCTTCAGAATGGATATCCAGAGATTCACACAAGGCTCACAAAACTCAAACCCTGCTGGGATTTGTTTTCCTCTCTGAGTAAATTATGTGACATGGAGGGAGAGTCCTGCAGGAAACCTAAGCAGGGGATTCAACTTCAAGTCAAGGGGACAGCATGGAAAAACAAACCCAGGTATGAGAAACCTCCTCTGTTTTCAGCTACAGGTTTGAAGATACCTTGGCTCTCCCCAGCCTCTGACATGAATTAGTTTGGTTTTCTGGCTTCCTTCAGAGCTTGATATGAGAGACAGTGCCTCTATCCCAAAGGAGAAGCTCTGCTTCCTGTTATTCTTGCCTCTCTCAAATCCTCTTGCTGTGTGTCCGCACACGCTGCAGAACAGCAAATCCACTGCAGTAACCCCAAAGCACCTTTTGGGAAGATATTGATTTTTCCTATTATCCATTTCCTCTCCAGACTCAAGCAAGGAAGTGAAAAACCAAGGAAAATATAAAATTCAGTCAGCCTTGCTGTGGGTACACACTTGGGACTCCCCTAGGCTGAAGTGGGATGTGTGTTTGTGCATATCTGGATCCTTCAGTTGTTGTGAGATGTAAAGCTTGCACTGAAGAGCTTTAATCCAGAGCCAGTTTTGGACTCAAACCATCAAATTATCCAAATACAACAATTTTTTGCTTTGGCTAATTCACAGTTAGAAAGCTGCTAGAAAGTTTCCAAGGTCTGGAGGTTCTTATTTGCCTCTGGACTTCCCATTTCACCTCTGGCTGGAGGCAGAAATGCTCTGCTGCAAAAGATGTTCTTCACATTCAATTCCCTCTTAAAATGGGATATAGTAGCCCTTTCCAAAACAGAGAAAAACTCAACTAAATTCTTTCATCCCTCTCAAGGGTCAGTTCAAGGCTTTGACAATGACTTTGGGTCACTTCTGATTTCATCTAACTGTATTTGACCAGCCCTAATTGCACCAGCACATCTGGAAATTCTACACTAAGGCCCTGCCAGCACTTTCATTTGTAAACCCCCCTGTTTTCATGGGTTTGTAACTTTTCCTGAAGAAAAAAATAAAGGAACAGCAGAAGGGATGAAACTTGATATAAAAACTTCTCAGCTGGGGAGCAATTTTTGTATGTGTGTTGCAATATTTCAAGGAAATCAAACCAACCCATTTTGAAAATGACAAAAGAATTAATAGGAAGGGGTGGGAAGGTAGAAGAGCTTTTTCTAGAGTTTGCTTTTTTCTTTATTTGAAGTACATAGGGAAAAAATATTGGAGCTATAAACCATTTCTCAACTCTGACCCGTGGCTTGGATTGGAGGCTTTGGATGACTCTTTCAAGGGACAGCAAAGAAAAAGAATGTTTGCCCACAACACCTGCTTAGAGATCACTCTGAGTGACAAAACCCATCAGTTTGTCCCTATTATTTGGTGCAAGGTGATGTGAATGGCTGGAAACTCTGGGAGCCCATGGGATCTCTGCTGCTTAAAAAAAGAACATGGGCTTGTTTTGCTGCACTATTTGACAGAGGAATTGCTTGAGCATGATCCATCCAGACATGGAGAGATGCATGACTGTCTCTTTCCAGACAATTTTTTCCTGGGGTTTACTCCAAAGCCCCTGGCTGGGGGAAGGTCCCACTCACCAAAGGCTGCTTGTGGTGAACACTGAATAATCCACAGGGTGACACTAATTCTGAGGTGAAGATAAACACAAACATCTATGAATCAGTCACAGGATCACAGGTAATGAAATTCTGTTTTCACAGTCATGAAATGGATTGGCTAAACAAGAAAAGCACACAGGATCTGGTTCCTGAAGGACATCAGGAAGGTACTGCTGAGATGCTTCAGAGAATCATGAAATTGTTTGGGTTGGAAGGGACTTAAATCTATTTCCACCCCCCTGCCATGGGTAGGATACCTCACTAAGCAGCTAAATCACACAATACTTATACTTACTAATAACTGGAGAACTTCCTGGACTTCAGTGTTTCCACAACAACTTTGTGCCCTATACCTACAGTGAGGACTAGGACACCTCCACCCCGCTACCTAAATTACCCAGAGCCTCCATCCATCCAGTACTCTGCATCAGGAACCACACCGTCAAAGAACAACTCCAATTCCTTGGTCTCAAGAAGCAGGAGAAAGGAGCACAGTGTTTTTTCCTGCACCCACTACACTGACACAGCACATATTAAAAATACTTGCAAAAGTTATTACTGCAGATGAACCTCGATCCGTAGATCAGGCTCGGCTTCATCAAAAACCCATGAAGGTTTATCTGAATTCTTACATTGTTCCAAGTTATGGGGCAGATTGTAACCCAGCTTAGCTGAAGATAAATGGCATAAAAATGTTATTTGCCAGTGACCCCCTCTCTCTATTGACTATTGACAGCCCCCTGCCTCAGAGACAAAGGTCCAGCTGAAGACATTCTCTATTCCATCCCTTCATGATTGTCCAGACACCCACTGGCTGTAACAGAAGCTTGAGTGCATGTGAGCAATAAATGTGGGTGTCTTAGCCTGGGGCCTATCAAAGTTAGCAATTTTATGGACATGAGTTCCAATCCTCATCCACAGCATCCAACAGCTTCTGCAGCACAGCATCAGCCTCTGTGCTGCATTACATCACATTTGCAACAAATACAGCCAACTGTGGCAGGTCAGCTTGCAAAGTCATCATAATTTGCTTGAGTCCCTGAGCCACAACCCTTAAACAGCTCAGATGTGAATATGCAATTTGTATCCTCCCCAATTCAAAGACACTCAGATTCTAATGTTTGTAGGTTGATAAGAACTTGGTGGAAGGAGAAGGTTTCTATTACAGTTTTTTTAAGCCTGTCTCTTGTCTAGATGGAGCTGAAAGCACTGTGGAAGCATACTGGGAATTGTATTCATTACACAAACCAGCCTGGCTAAAATCAAAATCTTATTGACATGTCTTAACTTGGGTGAGCCAAATTGGAAACTGTGAGTTTGATGACAACCATTGCACAACTACAAAACTATTAACTTCTGGAATAATAGTCAGGTCAGGTCATCTGTGACCAAGAAAGATGAACTGGAAATCAGGATGGTGCAGAGAAGGCACTGGGATCATCTAAGGAATGTGGAACTTCATACACAGGAGAAGATGCTTGTTTTAAGTATCAGAACAGAAGCTGAAAGTTGATCTGACTATTTAAACTACAGGACAATTTTGGCACAAGGACAAATGGGTACAAACCGTCCATGAATAAATTTCAGATGGACATTAGAAAAGAGTTTCAAACTGTCAGAAGAGTGAGGGCTTGAAGCAGCCTTCCCATAGGAGTAGTTATGGCATGAAACCTAACCCCTTTTATGAAGGAACACACCAAATTTATGGACAGATTATGTTACGTGGGAGGCTGACGTAGCATGTGGCTGAATTGGTTGATCCTCAAGGCTCCATTCAGGCTACCTCTGAAAAATTTTGGAATTCAACTTTCAAATGCCCTTTGTACTTTCTGTATGGAATACTGAGAGTAAAAATGCTTTCACTTTGCAGCTAGAGCCCTCTATTGTGTTATTTCTACCTTGGACAAATAGAGGAAGTAATTGGAATACCACAGGAAAAGCTGATTTTGTGACATTACAGACAATAAAATGGAAAGATAAGGTAAAAGAAAAACAGTCCATGTGGTTTCATGCATGCATTCATTAACACCCTCTGTAAGATTTTGGTATTAGTCCTTCAGGAATACCTATTTTTATTTTGCTTACCTAGACCCTCAGCAACATGTGCCACACTCACATGTTATACACAGGGAATGAGCAAAAGAATTAGTGCACAATTCAAAGCATGTCAGTGGCAGGCAAAGCAGCACAGAGGAGAAATATGTGGTAAATAATCAAATAAGCTGGTTTCAGAAATTAATTAATTAATTAGTATCTGTATTAGACCAGGACAGTTTCTAGAATTAGTCATTCTGGAATGGGACCCAGTTCACTTAGATCCCAATTCTGTGACAGACAACAAGCCAATCCATATATTTTCCTGTAAGTTTGTAAAATGCACCTTTATTTAATCAGAAACTTTTCTGGACTCTTATATGTACCACTAAAATTCTGTTGTGATCCAAGTTCTAGCCTTTTCCAAGTCTATATGACTTTGTTTTCACCAAAGTTTTCTCAAGAGGGCTTTAGAGTCAGAGGTAACAAAGATGAGGTAGTGTCTTCCTCCTAAGAATTTAAAAGCTGCAGTCCTAGAATCAGCTCTCTCTCTGTGGTTAAGCTATGCACACCTTTTGCAGGAAGGCACTGGAATTTTTCAGCAGGAAACACACAGACTGAGCAGGCAGAATTTTGGGTTCCCCACTTCCCAAGTCCTACAGGTTCCTGGATTTGAGCTTTTGTCTCTGCATAGCTCAGCAACTCTCTCCACATCTGAGCATTGTCTGTGGTTTAAACAGCCCCTGGAAAAAGAAAGAAAAAAGAAAAGAAAAGAAAAGAAAAGAAAAGAAAAGAAAAGAAAAGAAAAGAAAAGAAAAGAAAAGAAAAGAAAAGAAAAGAAAAGAAAAGAAAAGAAAAGAAAAGAAAAGAAAAGAAAAGAAAAGAAAAGAAAAGAAAAGAGAAAAGGAAAAAAAAAAAAAAAGATTGTTTTCAGGCTACTTAGAGACCCCAGCTCCCCAGCTCAAAGCAACAGTGTCCTGGGCCTGCACAACAAGAAAACTGACACCTGTTAGAAATAAAAAAGAAAGGATCATGATCTAATTCAAAAGCATGAATGTACAAAATATAACGGAAAAGACCATTCAGATCAGATTTGGCCTTAGGTCATTGCTCTCCAGTTTTCCTCTGACAGCTTTGCTGCCTGAGCATTATTCAGGAACAAGATCCAGGAAGGAGCATAGTCAAACGGGCTTGTTCCATAAAAAACTTTTCCTTTGTAATCTGTCCCTTTTTCCACTTTGATCTACTCCAGATCATGGTGTAAGGCTTCTATTTATTTAATGAAGATGTGCACCACTGTTGATCATACACAGTACATCCACTGGCTGGCAAAGTGCTAAGGACCGTCACAAAATTGTGAAGAGCTTAGAACCCATCATGTCACTTCTCATCTGCCTCCAAAAATTCCATGTGTTTTGTCAGACATTACTTTCTGTTCCAGAAACTCTCCCAATTCCTTTATATCAGCTAATATTTTTCCAGATGTTTTGTGATCTCATCCTCTGCTAATGTCTCCAAGACCTTGCCTACTGTCAAAATCTAATTTTATTGCAAGCCTGCAACTCCCTGATTTCACCTTTGTATGGAATGGGTTTTTACATTTGCATTGTTCTTGTCCCTTAGTACTCTTTCCTGTTACAATAAGCTCCTAAATTTTATTTAGCTGACCAGTATCCACTTCCATCATCTCTTTCATGAGATTCAGGTGTGACCAGCTGAGCCCAACAGCTGTCTCTTCTTCCTGGTGATTTTTAATTTTTTTCTTTTTTTTTCTTTTTTTTTTTTTTTTTTTTTTTTAAGATTGATCCTCAATTGCCTTGTCTTTTAGAATCTTTTGTTTTAATTCTGGCACTGTATTTTGTTTCTTCCTGGAGACCTACTTATCACTGATGGTAGAGGACTAAGGCTGAAGTAATGATGATACATTAGCTAAGACAATCCACAGGCTGACCATTGTTTATAGAGCTTTTTATGTCCAGACAAGACTGGTAGTGATAAAAGATAATGAATATCAGGTGTCTTCTTACTGTTTTATCTGCCAGTGAAAAAACTGCTCAGTTTAGTGAAATTTTTATCTGGAATATCAGACCTGGCCGATTGTTCAGAAGTTCTGTGGTCATGTGTGTTGGCAGAATGTGTTCATGTGGATGAAATGGTCACAAATAAGGGGTGCAGTAGCTGAAAATCAGCTAATTTGTCCACCATGAAAGTGTCCAGACCCATGAGGAAAGGGAACAACAGATTTGCACTGAGACATCCTCTCTTCTCATCAGGGAGGTGAAAAGATTTGGGCCAGTCCTGACCTGGAGGAGTGATTGAGTCCAAGCACCTTGCAGTCCTCTAGGATACCCTAAAGATGTCACTCACTTTGGAAACATCTTGCAGAATATAAAAATAGTCAAAGCCAAGGGGATAAAGAATGACTTCAAAAATACTTAACATTGAACAAATTGTATGATCCATTTGTAACTCATCCTGTCAAATTTTGTGGACAAGATTTATTTATATTTTAATATTATGTGCAGATTTAAGAAACATAGTTACAGTTACATAAAACTTACTATTTTTTTAATAAAGAAAGTAAAATCTCATTTTAAAGCCAAAAGCTGACAGTCTAGTTGTTGAGTAGCCTTATAATTCTTCAAATCAGGCAAGAACCCCTTTTCATCAGGCCAAACAGAGGTTTTGTGCTTTGAAAATGGTTAGACTAGGTGCAGGGATCATCGGCTAAACAGGAACCAAGGATCTGCACAAAGCTCTTGTTTTCTCTATATCTTTTCCTTAATTAATTGTAGGGTTTAGTTCTTCACGGGGTCAGTTTAGCATCTTTTCTGTGGTTCCAAAGATGAGCAAGTTAAAGGTAGGGAGATTGCCTCACAATGAGGGACTAATATTTTTAACATTCAAGGACTCAATTTATTTAACAAAACCTGAATTCCTCCCTTCAAGCTTTTAGTCACACATAGGTGGTTCCACTCTCTTTGTCATTGCTCTGTTCTGTCAAGAGAAGAGGCTTTTGAGTCATTGGGGTCACATAGAGTCTGATGGTGCAGATTCAAGTCTACTTAGCAGTAGACTTGGACAATTCACAGGGGCTGAGATCCTGCACCAAAAGATTCAGGGATCACAGCTCTCAGAGATGTAGGACTATGTTTGATTCGTTGCTGCTCTGCTTTGTAGGAAATTTCCACAAGGACTTGCACAAGGACTTTTTGTTTCTTGTTTGCACTCCTCCTCTCCACCCAGCAAGCATGAGGTTCCTAATATAGCTTTGAAGTTCCTAATATAGCTTTGAATCAGCTTCCTATTCCACCTGAACAGTGAGGCTAATGGCACTGTCCTCCTTAATTGGTGTTATTTAAAACAAATGCACTGAGGGCTTTCAGCTGCCATTCAAGATAATGGAAGTTGGTGGCAATTTGGTACCAATAGACATAAATAACCAGTAGATGGGACCTCACAGGCTTTGAGATTTTAGTAAATTATTTGAACAGTTTAGATTATTCTACCACTCAAACCAGTGACAGAGTTTCCTTGGTTAGCAGCAGGATAAGAATTGTGTAACAGATAAGTGTCCTTGAATAAGAGCCCCATGTATCTACAAACATTAGTCATTTTTAGCACAGGAGTTATGCAGAGAGTTGAAACTGGTGATAACTTCCCTTCTTGCTGAGTTTGTGCAAACATTTCCTGAGGCTTTCAGTTTTACCACAATAGAAGGCTTTTAAAGCTTGAATGGGGATAACTTGAATTATTAGCATCGGTCCCCCAGCCCAACCACAAGCATGTCTGAGCAGCTCTTGCTGATAACACACTGCAACAATTACATTTTCCTCACACATACCCATAAAATAAGCTGATACTCGTGATCACCACCACGTAGGAAATCACTGGTTTGATGGGACTGCTGCCCCCAAATAACCTTTCAGCTTCTTCCCTCCATTTTTAGCCTGACCATTTCAACACACAGTGCAAGAAATTTCTCAGTGAAACCACAGGTTAACAGGCATTAACCACTTTGTTAACAGGTATTGAGGGCACCTGGGGCCAGTGGAGTCAGTGGCTCTCTGTGATGACTAAAGCAGCAGGTTTGGTGCTCTGTGACTCCAGGTGGGTGGGTTTCCTCACACTCGTGGCATGCAAGAATGGCTCTGGGACCCACCCCACTGGTTTCACCCTGGCTTTCAGCACTGCATAGCCAGAGGGACCCCCCTAGTACAGGAGAGCAGGTGATAAAACAGAGACTTCATTTCCTTCCACCCATGAGCAGAGCAGTGCTCCATCCCAACTGAAGGCCAGCAGCATGTTCATAACTCAGTGACATTTCTATTTCCTTGCCTGATACTGGCTCTCCTCCAGTTTCTCTCAGTGACCAGCCATGGCATTCTCCTCCCATATGTACACAGGCCACCAGGAAATGCTGACTACTCCCTAAGGAACCTCACTGTTAACCCCCTCCTGGCCCAGCAGTTCCTTTTGCAGTATTCAGTTATCCCCCATCACTTTTCCTGTCCAAATTCCTCCACCTGAGCTTGCATCTGCTCACATGTCATGACAGGAAAGTATCAATGAAGGCTTGGCAGATTTCTCAGTTTAGGCTTCAGCCAAGCACAGAAATCTGTCCAAGCAGCCAGTCCAGGTTTGCTAAGGCCATCACACATTTATATACATCTCTGTGTCCAGGCAGCTGAGGACACCAAGGGACAGGTTGTAGCCACAAAAGTCACCCATGATTTGTCATTTCTTTCCCACAGAGGTTTCCACATACAATTCCAGGTTTCACAGAGTCATTAGGTTGGAAAAGACCTCTAAAATATTGGACTTTATTCACCACCATATTCACCACTAAATCATGTCCTCAAGTACCACATTCACCACTTTTTGAACACCTTCATTGATGGTGATTCCAGCAGTTCCCTGGGCTGCCCATTTCAGTGACTGACCAGTCTCTCAGTGAAGAATTCTTCTAATATCTAATCTAAACCTCTCCTGATGCAGCTGGGAAAGCTGTCTTTCAATTTAACTGAGAAGGCTAAGAGAGGGGTTTCATACCTGAATATTTTTTTCTTTTCTCTTTTCTCATTCTTCTCTGAAGAAAGAGGAAAAAAAAAAGTAGTTTTTCAATTTTTTCTTAAAAATATTTCTTTTTCCCAAATAGATCCTCTAATAATCAGCATTTCTTTCTGTCCTAAAAAATTATGGATAGTGTTGCATTTTCAAAAACTTCTGCAGTACTGCTATAAAAACAGTGGGACTAACAGGAACAACTGAATATGTTTGTTTAAGTCTCAGCAAGACAGAGCATCCATAATGCAAAAATGCAAGGGTAAAGGTTCCTGCCACTGAAATGTTTAACTTTCGGAACGAAACCACTTGAAAATGAGGAGGTCAGGAGATTTTTAAGAAATAAAAAGGCACAGCTAAAAGGCTCAAATGACAGCAGTTGCTATGGAGACTTTTAAAAATGAAGTACTGTAATGATTTACAATATTGATCAACTAAAATTCTCCCTAAAATTTCCTCTGATTTTATCTCCTTTTAAAAGATCAGAAGGGTTTTTTTAAATAAAAGGGAAGAAAAAGAGAAGATCATACCATATTAGGTTAAATATTAATACATTAATAAAGCAGGACAAGAAATAATTTGAGGAAACCTCTGCCAAAACCAATAAAAACCAGCTTAAAATGTTCTAAATACTTTTATTTGAAAACCAGCCCGTCAGAGAGCTCAAAGGGATAACAATTGATTCAAAGAAAAGGCAGTTCTCAGACAAGATAAGACACAGCAGAAAAGCTCAACACTTCTTGGTCAAGAAGCAGTGAAAAGTTCTTGCAACAAAATGTTCAATTAAGCTCAAGAACTGTGTCAAGATGAAGTGTTATTAGCAGAAATTTTAGAACAAGCCAATAAAATTTAGCAGTAAGAAATGGCCAGGACCAGATGTCATTCACTTATGAATTCTGAAGAAATTCACATACAAAACATAAAACTTATTAATTGTGAAATGGGATCCAACACTTACATAAGACCCCATGCTGGAGGAGAAGACTACAGCAGCCATAAAGATATCTCCAGAAGCTCCAAACATCATATTGGGAATGCCAAATAATATTCCAACTTCTCTTTAATGCAGCTTGGTAGGCATTGTATTAAATTTCCCTGGAAACATTCAGGGTCAGGTTGGACAGGGCTCTGAAGAACCTGATCCTGTGGAAGGTGTTCCTGTTCATCACAGGGGGTTTGGACTGGATGATGTTTAAATGTCCCTTCCAACTCAAATAATTTTGTGATTCTGTGAAAAAGCAGGATTAGCAGACAGTAGATCTGATAAAAGGAACACAGATCCACATTTCTCAAAGGTCGGGAGTCATAAATTTATTAGAAACCTCTAAAGGAATAAAAAGGGATGTAGAGTTTGGGAAGCCAGTTGGACCACTCAGATCATTCAAAAGCTGTCAACAAAATCCCCTAGCAGAGTATTTTTAAGAAATTAACCTTTCACAGTGCAATACAAAGTATCTTGACACACACTAATGGCTGAAAAGTTAAAATTAAGTTTGGTGGAGTTTTTTTGGTTTTTTGCTTGTTTTTTTTCTTTCTCTCTCTTTTTTTTTTTTTTTTTTTTTTTTTTTTTTTTTTTTTTTTTTAACGGGGAAAGAATTTTTCCACATGGCTGAAATGAGAATGCATCTGAATCTTGTTGCTTGTTTTCCCATTCCCTCAGCACTAGATTTTGCTTAAACTTCTCCGTGCCTTAGTTTCAGGGTACAAAATGGAGGGAACATTTCTTCCTTTTCCTTGGGGCTCCTTATCTCATTGATCTGTGTAAAGCTGTTGTAAATCTGAATAGTAAAAGTGCAAAGCATTAGAGCTCATTAATATCAGCTAATACTGCCTTCACCGCACGTAACAATTTGACTTTGGAAAGTCAAGTCTACATAAAAAAGAGAAACCCTTCTTTGTACTTGGTGTGGATGGATTATGATCATTCTAGGACTCTAGTTATGTTTGTTGGCATAAACTTAGACGAGTTTCAAACAGCCAAAGTAAAAATAAATCTTATTATTGTACATTTATACTAAGCGGGGATCACAGTTTCCTCTTTATTTTTTTTAGATTGCTATTTTGATTTTTTCCCCTGAAAAACAAATACTGGAATATAATGTTATTTTAACTTTGAAATTTATGGTCTTCCTGACAACAGGTAGTCACAGTTGCATTCTTGCAAAAGAAAACAAAATTAAAAATATAGACACAGGAAATAAAATTAATTTTAAAATATATGAAAACATTTATTCTGTGCATCAGCCCAAGTGAACAGACAAGTCTCTGACTGATACCCACCACAGACTGCAGTTTCTTGAATTGATTGATTAATAGGACAGAAATGAGGAGGTGTGAATTTATTTTGGACTTCAACAGGGTTGAACAAGGTTTGGCACAGTTCAGCTGGACTTAATCTGCATTTTAAAGTCTATGAACAGTGACCACCTACTGGCACCCTTCAATGTGTTAGGTCCCATAGAAAGGAAACATTTTGCACCAGACTTCATTTCAGCTAATGTTCCTGGATTTATAAAGGTACTAAAAAGACAACAGCAATCTGATTTCAAACTAACAAAATACCCCTTTTCCCTTAGTGGGATCAAAACTCAACAGAAGATTCAGGGAAGGAGGAGGAGGGTAGGTGGGATTGGAAAAACAATTTCTCATTGTTTGGAGGTAGATTGTTCTTTTGAGGGCAACATTACCCTGAAAATAAAATTAAATTCCTTTCGGGTGTTTTCACCATTAAGCATCAAGATTTTCATTTAACTGCATGAAAGGTAGTAAAGAAGTAATAAATAACAGTTCAAATGGGAAAAAGCTGCAGAGGAGAAAAAAAATGCTGAAATGCAGAGAATTTTATCTGAGCTAAAAAAAATGGAAGCAGAAAGATCTCACTGTATTTTGCAGCAAGGATAATTAAAAACAAAGCCGTCTTTTAAGACAGAGCACACATTCCCCACCATCTCCTTTTTCTGGCGAAGTCAAGAAACACCCTCTGAAGTAAAATAACCATAACAAGAAAAGGCATCTTCTTGAAGAAATTTTGACTCATAGTTTACTGCTTTATAAGCAGTTCAATAGAAAGATGTTCCACGCCAAGGCAACAAGTCAAGAATTCACATTTTTAATGCTAGTTTAGTCTCCTATGTGATTATTTTTACAACATCTGCAATTAAAGACAGATTTTTCAGCTCCCTGATTGTGACTGGATAGAAAACGGTTTGCACACACACAAACACAGAGGGAAGGAAAACACCACCTCTCTCTGCAATGGTCTTCATTAAAAACAGCTTTCCCCAGCTTCTGTTTTATTTCATTTTGATGATTTAAATTTTTCCTGTCTGGTAAGTGGTGTTTTCTTTTTCTTCCTTATACTTCACTGGTCCAAAGGAAAAATCTGATAGTCCAAACTCTGGCATTTTCAGTCCTTTTTTCAGAAAAGGGTTGTCATGCTTGCAGGGGAACGATGGGGCTGGGGTGGGAGGGAGAAAGGGAAAACTTAAGACCTGCAGAATCACTGCTGAAACTGCAGGTTATTGACACTCACACAGTTTTTGGGGGAATTTCATGCAAGTCCCAGTAGCACCAGAGACTGGGAGTGGTAAAAGTGGTCACCCCTTTGCACCCTATTGCACCTGTTGGAGAATTCAGGCTCAAGGCACGAGTTCACCTTTTAGGCTCCCTTAGCTGCCCACAAGCCTTTTTCTACACTAATCTGCAAACCTTGTCCCTGTGTTTTTCTCAGTTCTCCGGCATGATTTTAAAATAAAAGTATGTCACTGACCATGAAATTGCCTACTGTGCCTTTCAATGCTTCAGCACTTGAGTTGCCAGGACTTGCATCTGTCTTTGCAAACCAAAATTGCTTTGTAGAAGAAAAACAGCAGAAAAAAAAATTCCAGGAATCATTTTGTTGATTCATTATAGAGTTTTTATAGACATTAACTTGATTCCAGGTAAAATATGATTTTACAAGAAATTATCATTACTATTAAACTACACTCCAGGTCAAAATTTTTGTGAATCCATTTCTTTCCATGGGGGCTCTGGAGATAAATTTGTTTTCCTGTGATCTAAGAGAGAGGGACACATGAAAGTTATATAGCCTTGAAGGTTCCTTCTTTCATTACCCCTTCTAGACAAATCTGACTCCATTCAAGGGATGTGTTTATTCCAGTGCTGGATTGGTGTGGACAGGAGCCCAGCTTCAATTCTGTTGGAAATATCCATGGCACTTCAAGGTGGTTCAGGGTGGGTAAATATATGGGGGGCAGGGAGGGGGCACATTTGGAGTTCCCATCCTGACTGCTTGCTAGGATGGGAGTAACCCAGAGGTTTTTGCCATGTGTCAGGTGGAAATGAGGATTTTGGGGTTGTGCTGGCAGGAGAGGCATCAGCAGAAAACCTTCAGTTTCAGACCTCAACACACCTGAGTGCCACCAAAGAGGAGATTATCAGGGCATTGTGTTTTTATCAGCTGGATCAGCCTTTAACTTATTGGGGTGGTCCAGACTTCAGTGTTCAACTGTTTAATTCTAAAGAATAAACCCTGTTTTAAAACCAAGTGTCTTTTTTTAAAGAATAAACCCAAACCACCGATCCCCCCTTGCTGCTTTAATGCCAAAGTCTCGGAGCCATAGGCAGCACGAAGCTGGACTGCCATGCTGCCCAGACCTCCTTCCTTGGGATGGGTTTGGATTTATAACTTGCTAATCCACATCCCAGTGGGAAGGTGGGAGGCTCTGTGTCCACGTTTGTGAGTGTGTGCGCTCACACACGTACGCGGGAAGCGCTGGAGCTCCCGGGGCTCTCCAGGAACCTTTGGAGGGGAAATCCAGACCTGGAGACAAAAAAGAAGGTAGCATTCATGGCCAAGCACATAGTGGGGTAAACATATTTTGTAAATGGAAGTTTGTGACTCACATTGTATGACGGGAGCTGCTGTTTACCCACCGCTGGTCAGAAGCCGGCGTTGCCAGAGGCTGAACGATTCAGCGGTGATAACTTATAAATAGTGCTGACCAGAAACAGAAACAGTGCCGAGTTTTCATTAAAAAAAAAAAAGAAAGAAAAAAGTCTTGACTTTTTTTTCATTTTATTTTAGGAGTAGAGTTAAAACTACTGGAGCTAAGATTTGTTTTTATTGATATTTCCTCTTTTCCCCTCTCAACACTTTTGTATCCCTCTTATAATTTTTTTTGGTGGTTTAATTTATTTTGCTTAATTTTATTTTTAAATTGTCTTATTTTATTTTAACATTTTATTTTGTATTCTATTTTACCTTGTTTTGCCGCTGCAAAAAAAGCAGCAAGGGCAGGAGAAAATAGAAGAAAAAAGAAATAATGACATGCAGGTAGATCCTTGCATCTGGGCATATGTTGAAAACTCAATTTCCCATTTTTAAATGGCTTCAAATTAAAACTCCCATTTTGTCAGAGAAAAAAATTTGTTATTAAGAAAAAAAAGGTTTTAGAATTCCTGATAGTAATAATTTCTGGGTGTTTAGGGCCCACTGGTAGATACAAAACCTAATGTCCCATTTCCCTGGAGAGACAGAGTAGCTCAGGAAAGCGAAAATTTAATAGAAAAAGTAGGATAACCCCTCTGTGCATGAACATTTTCTGAGAACCTCCCTTAAATTCCCCACTCTGCAGGTCAGTCCTGAATGCCATAAAAGAAAGAAAGAAGGTAAAGGTGTGAAGAATCTGGATTTTACTCTTCAGTCAGCGAGAGCATCCATGATGGAGCAGCTGCCCGTGCTGATTCTGGTTTGCATCCTCCTGCCAAACACAGCCAAATCTCTCCATCGTGTTGTTCCACACTGAAATGAAATACTGTGAATTCCAGGTCAGGCACTCGCTTTTTCTGAAAGCTAAAGTGATCGTTTCCCTGTGCCCAGGTTTGATTTCCTGAGCATAAAAGTGATGTGTGTTCTCCAAAGTGCTGGCCCACACAAGCTGGGCATGTACCCACAGGCTTTGAAGGTTTTCTTTATGAATCTCATGGAGAAGTGTAGCTTCAGAAACCAGACAAAAGTCTGCCCTAAGCCAGTGGGAGCTTTTCTTGTGCAAGGACTCAGGACCATAGAGCATAAAAGCCAGGGGATATTTCTTTTTGCTTCTTACAGGATCCATGGAACTTTATAAAACCTATGAGTTTTACTTGCAAGACAGTGGACAGATGACCAGTCCTTGAGAAAGAAAAAAAAATACAAAACCAAACATTGAGTGCAGGCAATGGGAAATAAAAAGAAGAAAATTAAGGACAATATACTTATTTCTGAGAATGAGCAGTAGAGATGTTGGCATCCCAATTCCAGCTCCTTCCCAGCACATCCTCAGCCCATCGGTCCCTTTCCTCCTAAGGCACAGGACTGTTCTTTCTGATTTGGCAGAAAGTACAAGGAGGGAAAGCTGGTATTTTTTTTTTTTCCTGTAAAGGAGCAGAGTTCTTTCCTGTTCCACAAGGTGGCAACATCGCTTCAGAGCTTGCAGCATCCTGCAGGGTGCAAAAGTGAGAAACTTCCTAACTTTTCAGCTATTTCAAACATGTTCTTTTGGACAATTTAAAATTAAGGAGGTAAAAAAACCCCATTGTTTTAATTTTCACCATCTTTATGTTTTCTAAACATGTGATATAAAATTATATCCACCATCTTTTGTACATTTTACTGTGTGTATTACCTATAGGATCCCATTTGCTTTATCGCTTTCTTTACATCTCAGCACAGGGAAAGGCTGGTTTAACACTCTTTCATTGAGTGAAGTCTCAAATCTTAAATAAAAATGGACAAAATAAGAAATAGAATAAAGCCAAGCTTTGATCTTCATGGTTGATAAGGAACCAAATTTTATTCAGCATTTTTAGGCAGAGTTTAACTTTATATTTAAGTAACTTAGAATCAAACTCTGTGTCTTACAGACTATCATTTCATATTTCTCCTTCTTATGTTCCTAACCCCTATTTATTTTTCTAAACAATTAGTTCTGTTGTCTTAAACAGCACCTCTGCATTTCACTAATGGCTGCATGGCTATTTCTCCTGTGGAAGTTGAAAGGGAATCAAAGAATCCTATCTTTCTAAAAAATTTATCTTGCCCCCTCTGCTTGGTCTGCACAGTAATAAGGGCATAAAAGCATGACAGATATGAAATATAAAACAAAAACAATGGATGTTGTGAAGTTCAAGGCCCTTTTCTTCCCACTCTGGATCATGCCAGCTCTGATACAAAGGGTGTGAATAATTTGCCACGTGTACCTAACATCCTATTAGCCCCCTAGATCAGAAGGAAAATTATTTATGGCCATTCTGGGTATCATCAGTCGGTGAAGACCAGGAGATTCAATCCAAGGGTCCTACCATAATGAAAATGGTGTGCCCAGGTGGCCAAGGTGACCAGTGTCACCTGGCCTGTACCAGCATTAGTGTGGCCAAGAGGACAAGAGCAGTGATTGTCCCCTGTGCTGGGCACTGCTGAGGCCACGCCTCAAATGTTGTGTCCAGTTCTGGCCCCTCAGTTCAGGAAGGACTCTGAG
This sequence comes from Ammospiza caudacuta, assembly GCF_027887145.1. NCBI lineage: Eukaryota > Metazoa > Chordata > Aves > Passeriformes > Passerellidae > Ammospiza > Ammospiza caudacuta. The sequence goes on along the minus strand of NC_080595.1, from coordinate 113,063,641 downwards.
GGCTGGAGGATACCCAGAGAAGGGAGCAGAGCTGGGGAAGGGTCAGGAGCACAGGTCTGATGGGGAAAAACTGAGGGAGCTGGGAGTTTTCCAACCTTGATGATTCCGTGATTCTATGATCCTGTGACTTCACCACCTTGTATCTACTTCAGCTATGGATCCTGTAACATTCCAACCACACTCCCTGCCTACCACATCAGCAGCCCTTTCTTTTAGGAGCTCTTCAATCTCTTTGAGTGTGTCTCCACTAGAGCATCTCAGGAGATGTCCTGAGACCCATGTTATCCAGCTCTGGATACTCCACTACTTCAGGGCACCTTCCTGGCCACCTGTAGAGCCAAATGAACGTGTCTTGCCACCTCTGTGCACACTGCATTGCTCCCAGCTGACCTTGCCACCATGGTATCAGGCACACTTAGAACAGTTGTTCCCCAAAATTACACCCTGTTCTCTGTTACCAAGGCAAATGCGATCAATGGGCAAGCAAAACTCAAGTTGCTTTCATGCTTCTCAGGAGTGTTTGGAACTAGATGAACTTTAAGGTCCCTCCTAGCCCAAACCATTCTGTATTTCCACCATGCATGGCACTGCCTCTACAGAGCAATGTGGCAAATGTGTGCATAATGTATTCAGAGATGAGGGTTATTGTGGATACAGGCTCCAAGTGTGGGAACGACCCTTACAAACACACTGCCAGGCTTATTCTAAAGCATTGTTGGCAGTATCAGGCCTGGTGCTGGTGAAATATTTCCACCTCTCTATAGATCATTGCTGCTGATACACCCCTGAGATGAAAGCTGAGTGCAGACTGTGTCTTTCATTAACCCCTCTGCAAGCACCAAGTCTCCTGCTGCTCAGAAGTGGACTGGGAGTGGGGGCTTTCCTTTGGCTGTGCCTGTCTCTTCCCAAACCAAGTTTCTCCACTATTCCATGGAGAGCAACCATATGTTTGTTTTTAGTTGGGCTGCTGGGCCCAGAGATGCCTTAATAATGGACACACATTTGATTTGTGTATAAATTAATAACTAGAGAGGGCAACTCAGCTCTTATTTTTTGCAGCCCTGGTTTTTCCAAGGAAACCTTGGACACTGCTCTTGATTAGCAGCGCAGATTGGAGCTCAGAGTGCTGATACAAAGCTGCTCCCCTGTTAGCAGCTGCACAGGCTTTAACTTTTCCTTTCTTCCTCCTCTCCTCCCCCCCATTTTTTTTCCATTGTAACTCAGAGTGATTTTTGCAAGATATCCCTGAAATTACAATTACTACATCACAATATTAGATCAATGCAGTGGTAACACACTCCAGATTGTTATGGCATTTGCATCTTGATGCCTTCCATACTGTCTTGTGGAATCTAACCTAATACCACGATTAAAATGCCTTTTCCATTTCTCTAAGACACTCTGCCTGCTGCCATTACATAAACGTCTGCCTATCTCGGGTTTTGTACTGGCACCCAGCACTGGGGTCTTTGGAAGCCTAATGAAAAGAACCTCCACTCATTAAAGGGAGATGGAGGTTCTTGCCAAAGCCTGGGATTAAATTAGAGTCTGTTCACTTTCTCTTCTCACTGACATCATTATGAATCAAGAAAAACACTCCATTCAAGTTGTCTTAGAGCAGTGCAAAGGCAGTGTGAGCTCAGAATCAATCCCATTCAGTTTAACATCAGTCTCCCTCCATCTCCTCTGGCAGCTTGTTTCCATTCTGCAACTCACCTGCTGAAAACAGCAACCCTTGTTGTAATATGGTTCCTTCTCATGGAAAAGCAGCAAGCTTCAGAGACAGGAACTTTTCAAAAGTCACCCTCAGGTGGGATGGGAGAGAGGATAAAAATTACCAAAAGAATGAAAAAGAAAAGGACATATATGAACTCCAATAGACTTAGTGCCACAGTCTTTGAGGGTGGCAGAAAGCACCTTGGTTGCTGCCAACAGGAGTAAGCTTCAGATATTATATGACCTTGGTCTGACTGCAGAAGGAGAAGCAGCATCCCATCTCTGAGGCACTGGGTCACACTTGACAGAGGACTTGTGGATATTCCATTCCAGGGAGTGTCCAAGACAAGGTTGGACAGGGTTTGGAGCAGCCTGGTTTAGTGTAAGGTGTCCCTGCCCATGGTGGGGGTTAGAACAGGATTGTGAAGGTCACTTCTTACCGAAACCGTTCTTTGATTCCATGTCCCTTGTTGAGAGCTCCAGCCCCAGTCTTGCACACCTCTTCACATCCCTGTGAGGATTCAGAAAAGTAAAGCAGATGTCCAGGGGGAGACACCACTCACACCACCAGATTCTCCAAGCCTTTTCTCTAAAGGACTGCACTCAGAATAGCTGAGAAATCTCACTCTTGTCCCACCATGAAAGCAGATGAGAGCAGCTGGTAGAGAGCCTTCATTTTTTGGTGTCTCCAGGGATAGGAATAAACTTGCCATGAGATTTAACGTCCATCAGGAGCTGTGCTTCTGTAGGCATGGCACCCACAGGCTGGTAAGGGCAGTTTGACACTATCTTGTTCAAGAAGCTCCCACCACATTGAGGTGGGAGAAAAGGAAACCCTTGATGACAACCCAACAGGTCTCAAATCCATTTTCCACAAATGTGGAACTACTGGCTTCAGTGGGATCCCACAACACAGTTGGCATTCAACTGAGAAATCTTTGTTGGTGGTATAATGCCAAAGTTTCCTGCATCACCAGTGAAGAAAAATAAATACTTTCAAGGGGCTGTTTGGGTCTTGGGTGGAAAAAAAAAAGGCTGTTCCAGAGGGATGGGATCAAGCTGGGACAAGGAGAACAAGCCATTTGGGAAATCAAATGGAATTTAAAAGAACTGTCCATTAAAATATTTGTGTTAGTCCACAGATTTTCAAAAACCACTTCCAGGAGGGTCATACTATCATTCCACACAACATCACAACATCCATCCTGTGCCATTTTCATTTTAAAGCTAAAAAAACCACCTGACTTTCAGGACTGACTCTAGAATGTCTCCTATCTGCTCTTCTGATATTATTAATTGAGGTCAGGTTTCTTATTTTTTCTCAATGAGGTCAGATTTCTGGGAGAATTTTCAGTTTGAGGGATGTTTGTGCATCTGCTGCCTATGGCAGCAGTGCGGGCTCATGGAATCTTGAATTATTATTAAAGTGTGGTATGGTTTTCCAAGTGGTGGCTCTTGCTAAGTTATCTGGGAGTATTCTCCAAGTGTACCAAAATGGAGTTGGACCCTCTCCTACTTTCTGTGTCTGTGAACCTTGCAGAGGCACAGAATCTGTTTAATTTGGTTTATGGCAAACAGAAGCACTGGGACTTGTGCATTGATGTTGGGCACTGGTGATGGGCTCTGCCCCATGCATCAGCATCTCTGTGACACAGATGTTAGTGCTAATCTTCCTTGCAGAGGCACAAAAAAAGCCATGAGATACAGTGCAAAAACCAAGGCATGTGGAAGAAAAATCACTGTAATGATTAGACTTATTTGTTCCTGTTCTGTAAAGGGAAATTAATTCAGCTGTGTAAAATGAATAGATTTCATGAAATAGGTCTGCAAAAATCCACATGCAACAACTGCTATGTCTCTCTTTTGTGATAAAGAAAATGGTTTGTTAGGAGAAAACAAAGAGTTCTCATAGCCGCAGTAATATTAATATCAGTACTAGCAATAATAATATAAATCATAATACAGATAATGGTAATTTTAATAGTAGTAATAATAATATTATTTCAATTGCACCTCAGATTGAGAAAACCCATAACAAGCAATCAGCCAGCAAATCATTCTCACTGATAACCTGCATGGAAAGCTGCTGGCTAAGTTTAATGGAATTAAATCCTGGTCCTACCTTGAGTCACTATGAAATGCCAACATCTTGTCCTCAGTAATTAAGCACTTAGAAGAGAGAAGCTATTTTTGGCATCACCCACAGGCTACATGGAAGCACTTGGACACACTAGAAAGTCAAGGGCAGTGCAAGGCTGACGTGTGTTGTAAATTCATCAGGCAGGGGAGGAAACTGAGGCAAAACTGTTATGCATTGCAATCACACTGCAAATCCATAGCACTCAGACCTGCACACTTCCAGCACCAGCCCTTACTGCACAAGCATCACTCCTCATGCACAGCAGCATTTCCAAGTAAAACCCAGAGATCAAAAGCAAAAGACAGCCTTTCAGATATTCCATTTCATCTGTAAAGGCAAGCGTAGGAAGATTGAAATGATTATTTTTTTTCTTCTTGCCCATTCAATTAACATATGTTTGTCTGTGTTTCAGTATTTTACCACATATTTATATGAAATCCCTCTGCCTGTTTTGTTTTTTTTTTCAGCTTGGGCCCTCAAAGGCTTTCACTCATGCTATACCACTCCAAGAAACTTGCCCACAGCACATCATCCTCATCTGCACAGCCCCAAACCAGTTCCTACACCTCAGTCAGGCAGCACCGAGCGCATCTCGGTTGTCTCCAGGAGGAGCAGATGCTTCTACTTTAACCAGCCCACAGATAATCCCCAATCTCCTCAATGAGCTCAGGAGTGCTCAGAAGCATGTGCCACCCAGTTGCAGCCATGCCCCTGCCTCTTTTCCCCCTTGGGAAGGTGTGGTGAGTCACAGCAGATGCTGCTCTGCTCCTCTGGCCAGCTCTCAGGATTGCGGTTTCCAGCCATAAATTCAGCCCCTGGGCAATTTACTGAGGAATTACATCGTGTCCTTCCACCAGCATCCAAGCCCCAGGAACTGATGAGGTTCAGTGCAGAGCATTCAGATTTGGTTTCTTTTTAATAACACTTACTGAACGTGAACAGTGTTAATAATCCCCAGCAGTCATTAAAAGCTTTTTATCTTCAAAGTGCTCTACATATGCTAATTAATGCTCACAACCATCCTGTGATGGTATTATTAGACCCATGTGGCAGCAGGGGAAATGGAAGCAGTGAGGTTAAGTAATTTGCCTGAGGTCAGAGGGAGCTGCTGATGAAGCCACAGACAGAACGCCTCATCCTTTGCTCCACTGTGCATTCTCCTCCCACAGCCCTGGCTCTGGTTTGGGCTGTGTGAGCCCGAGACAGGTACCAGGAAAAGGGTGAGAAATTACATTTTGTCTTGCATCCCCACAGGCTCTGGCTGTGCCACCAAGCCTTCATGGGTACCAGCTTAGGTGCCACATTTCATAAAATACCACCAGCATAGGTCAATTTTTAGGATAAAGTTACTGGTGCAGCCTCCTAAGTCTACAGAGGCCTAAGCCTTCCCCTCATGTCCTCTAGACCTAGTGGCCCTTAAGCCAGGCATACCTCAGCTCATCCTACCACCTAATGGCCCACATTGCCTCTTTTTAACCAGTCTGTGGACATTTTGGCTACATTATTTCTAATAACTAAACTTACCATTGAAACCAGCTGGGACAGTGGGGATGTTCCTTTGCTTCAACTCTCAATTCCTAAGCCATAGAATCAGAGATTCTCAAAATGGTTTGGGTTGGAAGGGACCTTAAGATCATCTTGTTCCACTCCCTGACATGGCAAGAAACACCTTCCACTATCCCAGGTTGCTCCAAGCCCCACTCAGCCTTTGAACATTTCCAGGGATGTGGCAGCCACAGCTTCTCTGGGCAGCCTGGGCCAGGGCCTCACCACCCTCACCACTATCAAGAATTTCTTCCTAATATCTAATCTAAGTCTTGTCCTTTTGCTTAAAACTGTTCCCTCTTGTCCTATCACTACCTGCCCATGTAGAAAAGTCTCTTTCGCTCTTTTTTATAAGCTTTAAGTACAAAAAGTAAGGTTTCCCAGGAGCCTTCTCTGAATGAATAATGTGACCCTGTCCAAAATGCCCATGGGGAGTAGTCCCCAGCCTGGGCTAACTCCCTAACCATGTCTGAAAATTGCTGATAGTACTTTTCTAGGTCAAAAACTTTGCCAGAGGCAATTTCAACACTTTAATGGCACAGCCAACCAAGTCTAGTGCTTAGGCCAAGGCTTGATGACATTCAATTTTCTATGCCATGTGGCCAAAGTACAGCTGGAGTCAGCAATGTCCTCAAGGATTTCCCAAGACATGCTTCACCATCTCCCAACTGTCACCATTATAGGAAACTCAAAACCCAAAAGACTGAGTCATGATTTAGTCAGGATCATGCACTATGTTGGTGCCACAAACATAAGCCCCACTTTGACCTGCTGGCCCAAAATTCAAGACCAGATTATTTGATCAGCTTTGCCTTTCCAAAGCACAGGTACCTGACCATTAACCTAGCACACCAGCTTGTTTTACATCCAGCCCCTTTATGATGGGCCCAGCTGCCAAGGATTTGCTTTTAGCCCACATGATTAGAAGCTGATAAACTTCTCCTTCTATTCTCTACCCATTGAAGTAAACACAGAGCTGTGTTTTATTTTTAAAATAAACAAAAGCAGGATGGACTGAAACCATGGTAGGAATGGCCCTAATTCTGCTCTTGGCTGAACTGCCACTCGTAGAAGGTTGTTTTATGCTTATAGGGAGAAATGACTTATTAGTATCAGAATAATAAACTCCTTCCTTTTATGCTTCAAATCAAACTGCAATCTGGCCTGTGCAGAACGCATTTCCCACTCCTCCTCCTCATTCTCTTCTTCCTCTACCACAGGCTTCAAACACAGAATCCAGATGCAAGCTATTTTTCCCCCAGCCAAAGGATCTGCCTTTTTGGCAAGCTGTGCAAGCTGTTGTGTGGGTGGTTTAAAACTTCCCTCTGGGCCTGTCATGTGGTTAGGGCTGTCTGGGTTGCTCTGAACTTCTGGACACCATTTTCCTTTGACTCACCTTTTATTCCAGCAGAAGCTGGGACCAAGTGTGCCAAGCAAATGGGGCTACACAGAACACTGTGCAGACAGGGCTTGGATGCTTTCTTTTTTGCTCATGTGAAGTTCTTTGGCTGGGTTCACTGGGTGATGCTGTCAAGAGGAAATCCCTGCAAATAGCTGTCTCCCTGACTTCACTTTGAGCCACTTCCTACTCAGTGTCTGAGTGTCTCTTCCATGAAAATTCATGCTCTGTCATATGCTGCTGGTTAAGTCAGCAGCAAGGTCTGTTCTGAGTCTGTCAGGAAGGTTGAATTGCAGCCGTCAGAGCTGCAGCTCTGCCTTTGCTGTGCACCAGCCAGCCTTTCCTTAGATGGTGTCCAAGCAGTGCTTTGCTCCTGCATCTTGAAACAGATGGAGAGATGGCCCCAGTGACTCCATAGTACCATGAGTCAAACAATCATGCCAGAATTTATCCCTTTTCCTTTTCTTTAATTTAAATAATAATAGTGTTCTGCATCTTCCTGGTTAGGAGAAAATACAGCTCTGGTAAAGCAGCCCCAAATATCCAAATCTGCAAGCAGTGTGCTCTAAATTGAGCAAATTGTTCTCCAAACCACCCCCTTCCATCTCATCTGGACTCCATTTGTCATCAGCAAGTCAGAATTCTGAGTATTCCAACACTGGGTGGGTCCCCAAAAATAGAATTTCATTATAGATCTCTGAGTATGTGGATCCCTTACCTGCTGTCTTCTGAGCTTTACAAAGACAGGCTCTACACAACAATCTCTACAGTCAGGGTCATCTCCACTTTAACTGCTTCTGAAAGCAGAAGGGATTATTCCTCTGTGAGAAGCCTTTGCTACTTCCCAGAGAAAAGCCACCGGCTAAGCCAGAACTGCAGTGATAGATGACTGATGCTCAGGGTGCCCTGCATCCTGTGAAAGGGCTGGGAGTTGTGATCCAGGGCAGGGCAGTCAGTCCTGATACATTTAGTGTGTAGTTGGTGTATATTGGCAGTGCTGAGTTAACAGTTGAACTTCGTGATACTGGAGGTCTTTCCAGTCTTACAGATTCTAGAATTCTATGATTATGTATATATAATGGATCACTAACTCACCAGTGAGAGTACTACAGGCAGATGAAAGTAGATGTATTTCACAAAATACCTCCTCTCTATGATGAGCTGCCTCTAGATGCTCACAAACCTCCTCAGGAGTAAGAACAGGCTCCTTTGAGGGCACTTCAAACCCTCAAATGTCCAAAATTATTAGAGCTGCTCCAGTAAATTGTTTAAAACCTTGAAACGGATTTGTCCTTTCACGTGGAGAAAGATAATTTTCTGAGAGGCTGACAATGTGTGCTGCAGAAATGAAAAAAATCAAATTCACCAGATCACACAGGCATTATAACATAAAAAAATGTAAACACTGACAAACAGGCCATGACAAGTTATGCCTGCAACATGCATGAGCAGGAAAAGTTGTTATGCTTTGGAATATCTCAGGAGCCATGGAAGTCAATTCAGGACATGAAATATAGAAATGAGCATCTTCAACTCAAGTTCTGTTCAAGTGAAGTATATAACCAACTACAAATCTTTGCCCAGAGCTACTTAAATGATGCTAATGCCATTTTTTAAAGCTCTTAAAATGTTTTGATTGACTTCCCTCAGTCTTCAGAAAACACATTTTAATCTACCATGCCTGTCGTTGAGCTCTGGGCTCCCAGGAAAATGCTTCTTCCCAGGTATTTCTACACAGTTCAGAAGCAAGGTGAGATTCCAAGGAGATTTTTATTTCAGAGGTTCTCTAAACCATGTGAACAGAGAAACTTCAAACACACACCTGTATACTAGAATTCAAATGCTTGGTATCTAGTGCTTGTCTGCACTGATTTGTATAATCATGGAATCACAGAATAATTGAGGTTGGAAAAGACCACCAAGATCATTTAGTCCAGCCTTTTACTGAACACTCTGTGCCAACTAGAGCAGAGCACAGAGTGCCATGTCCAGTCATTGCTTGACCATTTCTAGGGATGGTGATTCCACCGCTTCCCTGGGCAGTCCATTTGAGTGCACTGATTGTTAACAACCCTTTCTGTGAAGAAGTTCTTTCTGATGTCCAGCCTGACCCTCCCCTGGTGCAACTTGAGGTTACATCTTCGTGTTCTGTCCTTGTTCCCTGGGAGCAGAGCCCGATCCCCCCTGGCTGTCCCCTCCTGTCAGGAGCTGTGCAGAGCCACAAGGTCCCCCCTGAGCCTCCTTTTCTCCAGGCTGAGCCCCTTTCCACCTCCCTCAGCTGCTCCTCCTCAGACCTGTGCTCCAGAGCCTTCCCCAGCTCTGTTCCCTCCCCTGCACACACTCCAGCCCCTCAATGTCCTTCTGGAACTGAGGGACCCAGAACTGAACCCTGGATTTGAGGTGTGGCCTCCGCAGTGCCCAGCACAGGGGACAGTCACTACCCTGGCCCTGCTGCCCCCTGTTCCTGGTACAGCCCAGGTGCCACTGGTCACCTTGGACACCTGGGCACAGCTGGCTCATGCTGTCATCAGCATCCCCAGGTCCTTTTCCACTGGGCACTTTCCAGCCACTCTGGCCCAGCCTGCAGCACTGCAGCACATGGCACTTGGCCTCACTGAACTTCATACTGCTGGTCTCAGTCCATCTCTCCAGCCTGCTCAGATCAATATATCAATATTATAGGTTATACAATTACAGAATAACAGAATGGGTGGGGTTGGGAGGGACCTCAGTGGGTCACCCAGTCCAACCTCCCTGCTCAAGCAAGGTCATTGTAGAGTACATATTTTATAATACTTTACATATATATGTTATAATTAATATTATATTAATTATATTATATTTATAAAAGATAGATTGCTCAACAGGAAGTCTGGATTTGGTTAAGGTCCATTCCCTTCACATCAGCTTGACTTGATAGATCGTGAATGCTTATTTTAATGCCTTGTTTTGTATTCAGAAGCTTAACTGGCAGCATTCAGGTTTGAAATCTGCCCACAGCTCTCTCAGTACTTCCATTTCATCACCCATAAAATGGAGGACACCATTTCTCTACAGGTGTTTTATAAAGCTTAACTCATTCGTGTGTGCAAAGTGTTGAGATACTTGAATGAGCAGCACCGTACCAGAACAATGTCTTATTTTGTCAATACAACCTCCAAAACTTTTCACACCCTCTTAGGCCTTCCAATACTTCCTGCTTCCCACCAGGCTGGGACAACTCCTTTCAGGACACTTATGTGCCCTATCCTGGCTATGGAAACAGGAGGTGGTGAATGGAACAAAAATGAGTAGAGGTGGGAGGAAAAGTTATGCAAACATCATGGAACCTCAGAAGATGCTTCAGACAGGGGTGGAGTGAAATTGAAAAGACTTTTTTTTCTTTTTCTCTCTAGAAAGTTGGTTATCAATTCCCAGCCACAGCAGTGGCTTCTTGTTCCTCTTGACCACATAATTTTACACAGGAAGACCCAGAGGACTGTCACCACGTCTCTGAGAGTGGGCCCAAAGGGCCTGCAGAGCTGCTGAGATGGTTTTGTGCCTCTGCTCCCTCCTGGAGGCTCCAGGGGACAGAAAGGGGAGGTAATGGTGGAGGCCCTCCTGCCTAAATTTTCTCTGGCTGTTTTAAAGCTCTGTTAGCTGGTGGAGGGTTAAACCAGAGAAAAGGCAGATGGGGAATTTGAAAGGCACAAATGTGGTTTCAATCTGGTTCATCCTTTCTGCTCGTTTTGCATCAAATTTTTCTAGAGCACAACAGCAGCATCCCTCTAACTCTCCCTGTGCCCAAAACCTTCTGATCCTTCTCCCTGCTCAGACAATGCAGGAGCAAGTCCGGAGCAGGAGACAGTGAGTGAATATAAGTACTTTCCCTCACCCGCCCTTTCCCAGCCCTGACATAATAACAAACAGCTCTCCAAAAAGCACTTAAATTTACGAACAGTTTATAAATTCACAGACGTTGATTTATAGGTGTTGGCTTGACCCAATATTAGACACTTTGGTTTCTTTTCTTTTTCAAAGTGCTGCTGTTATGGCTTGGGTCCTGAGCGCCGTCACACACCAGGAAAGGCCTCCAGGTCCTCCCTGCAAGGACGGGCTGGGGCTGGGGCTGGGCTCCCACCCTGCCAGGGGTGGCTCTTCCCCTGCTCAGCAGGATGGCTCCCACCTGGTTTAGCAGCAGTGATGACAGGCTTTCCAGGCAGCTTCATTTTGCCTTCCCTGTCTGCAGGAATGGTGGCTGTGACACGGGGTGTGAGGAGGAGCCCGTGCCTCTGTGTGTGGCATTCCCTGCCTACGAGCCCCCAGTAGGAGCATGGAATTAACCAGGGGGGAAAAAAACCCAAACACACACTTCCCCCCTCAAAAAAAAAAAAAAAGCCCAAACAAAACCCCTGCATACCCTGCCTGGAGCCACTGTTAATTGGCTAAAAGAAATAAAAGCGAGCAAATTTTTACTCCAGGAATGTTAAAATTCCACGCTGAAAAATCGCAGGGCTGGTGTGTCCAGATTTCTCCTCCTGTGGCCACCCAGCATGAACAGAAAACCCCATGTGCAGACCATGCCACCAGGTGAGATGAGGGTGAAGGATAACCGCCTTCCACCCTGTGGAATTTCACAGTCACGTCTGGCTTGCAAACCCAAAATTTGTGGTAACATACAGAACTGTGGGCTTTGATGGGAGCCACGAGGGCCTGGCTGGGGGATTGCAACATGCTGAAAGGCAAGAGAGACCAATTCCTCCCCACCCCCCTACACACACGCACACACACACACACACACACATGAACACAGAAATAAAAAAGACTACATCTATCAATCGCTGCCATTTCCTACTTTCTGCCTCTGGGAAGGTCACCTGAGTTCCTACAGCTGTGACAAAAATAAATCATGGTTCATCCTGCATCCTGATCTCAGAGCTACTGATAGTGCAGAGAGTTGCCTTTTTTTATTGGAGAAAAAGAGGGCAATTTTAATGACCTGAAAGAAGGCTGTAGCAATGTGGGGATTGGTCTCTTCTTCTGGATAACAACAGCAAACAGCCCCAAGTTCTGCCAGGAGAGGTTTAAATTAGGTATAGAAAAATTTTTTTACTGAAGGGGTGGTCAGGCATTGGAATATTGCCCAGGGAAGTGATGGAGCCACCATCCCTGGAAGTGTTCAATAACTGAGTGGATGTGGTGCTTAAAGACATGTTTTAGTGGTGGCCTTGGCAGTGATGGGATGTTTGCCATTTTGCCTCAATCCTTACAGTTACCTCAAGTTGCTCACCTTGGTAAACATCCCCTCATTCACTCCCTGACAGACACTTTGCCACCTGGAAGAAAATCTGGTGGGGTTACCTGGAGTGCTGCATCATTTCAAACCTTTATCTTGGAGTACGGAGTCCATTTTACTTTTTTTTTTCCTCATACAGATAATTTTACAAAAGGCTTCACTAATAATAATCATTATTAGCATTAAAAGCCTAGGGATTTCCATAAAGATAGAATTTTAATGTAAAAATAAAATAAAAATTAAAATTAAGGAACCAGTCTACAGTTTTCTTTGAGAAATCCATGCATTTTTTAAAAATTGAAAGAAAACCAGAACTCTTTTTTTTTACTTTTAATGAAATAAGACCAGCTGTCACCATGACTTCTATATCTTAGGGACCTTCTTTTCCTTGAGAAACAAAAAGTACTGGGGAAGCTGAACATTTAAGAACATGTGGAATTGACCCTGCACAATCTCTGGTAGGGATTGTTTGCAGCAATTTTGCCTCTGAGTAGCCTTTCTCCATTGCTAATCCAGCCCCAGCCATCCATGAGGATGTCTGTGACCCTGCTGAGGTTTGGTAACCTGTAACCAACCAGAGATGCTCCATGTACCCATGTTAAAAGAGCATTTTAACTTGTGATTTAATACAGGGTCTGAATTCCAGGCCACAGTTTCCTCAAGAGTCAACAGTCTTGAAACCTTCACTTTCACAGCTCTGCCAACCCATATTTACATCAAATATCCTCCAACCCACCTCAGGAACAGGATCTGTGGCCAAGACAATGGACTGGCTTCCAGGAGACCTGAAGGTTTAACCTGAAGGTTAAATTTCTTCAGTCTTGGGGAAACCACCCCTTGGGAATCCCAGTCCCACCTTAACATTTTTTCAGTGCGGGGAAGGATTCAGGGAAGAAGTAAAAAAATATTCCTTGTGAAAAAATGCACATAAACTAAATTGCAGCAGCCCCCATTCCTAATTGAAATAACTCAACTCTTCTTTTTGTGTGTGCCTGTGTTTAAAGAGAAACCTGAAAGGCACAAATTCATATTATGGACTAATAGCCTGGAAAATTTCAGTTCAAAAAACAAAGCTGGCTTTGAGTTACACAGGAGAGGCCTGAAAAAAAAGCATCTGAAACCACTAACTTCTATTTTTTCCTGCACTTTTACAACATAATATAGGTGAAAGGATTTTATTTTATTTTATTTTATTTTATTTTATTTTATTTTATTTTATTTTATTTTATTTTATAAACTTGGTTTAAAAAAAAATAATCAACACAAAAATCCTCTCTCTGGCCTTCATGTGCCAAGTTTCAGCCCAGGGCAAATTTTTTACAGCTGAATTATAGACCCTGAAAAATAAGGGGCTTATAATGACAACATTGAAGGTCCCCTAACTATAGTGGTATGAATGGGGAGGGAGGTATAATAAGAATGGTCCATAGTGTGTAGCAGCAGCAATAAGTGAAGGAGCCCTTACTCAGCATGAGGAATTCTATATATCTTGGAAGGCTTTCATGAACCTAAACATTATTGCTAAGAAAGGAATAAACAGTTTGAACTGCCGTTGCCATTCATCCAGGGCACACACACTGAGGAATACATAGAGTTGTTCTCTCAAAGCTGGAGTGAAATATTCCAGACATAATTCTTTCTTACTCCAGGGCTGGAGAGGATTTTGAGCTGCTGGAAGGGAAGTTGGACAAATACTCTTGCTCTGGGAGAACTTTTTTTTATTATTTTTAATAGCAATAATGATAATAGACTGTGTGCATACAGGACACAAAGGATCATTATTTGCCAGGGCTGGTATCTCTGTAAGTGAAGTGAGACCAAAAGAAGGAGGTGAACAAAAATCACTTTTGTTTGCTTTGGGGCATTCCATCTTGAATGTGGACCAAAACTGATGGCCCAGAAAACATATAGAAAAGAGTTTTTTAAAATTTTTACATTTTTAAGACTGCTACTTCCAAAATCAAATCATCCATCAAGTTGGAGGCAGAAGTGGGATTTAGGCAGACAAGGGAAACAGGTTGTCCTTGCCAACACAGCCTGGGCATCTCCTTACAAAAGGAGATCAAATGTCAGGATTTCCACTCAGCAAATCCCTTCTCTACAATGCCATTTTTCCTTCTGCCCTCTAATTACATCAGCTCAATCAAAGCATTGAGCTTCTGTCATTCATCTTTCATTTTAATTTCTGCTCATCTATGTATGAACAGTCTCAGATATAAACAGCTGTACCTACAATTATCTCTATATTAAGCATCTCCCCACTGTATTTTTATTTTCCATTCCTTCACATTTTCTATATCAAGGATCATGTCAATATTCATGGCAGAATTTTGCAATTTTCTGAAGGGAAAATTAATCTGAATATTTTTTAACCAGCTCAGTGACTCCAGTCCTATTTAACAAAAGGATGTTACTTTAACATGTGATTCTCATCTCAAAGTGGGCATCTAGAAAAGTTGTCTTAAAAATATATTTCCAGCGTTACTGACTTCCCAAGAGCCTATGCAATGCTAGCTCAACTCCACATGTCTACTTTGCAACTACCTAACATTAAATAAGAAATTTACTATTTTATTTGTTATGGTCCCTGTACCCCCAAACTGCTGCTGCCTTTCCCCTCTCCCTCATTAAAAGCCACAATTAACAACCACTGATAATCTGGATTTCACCGCATTTTCATACCAATATGATACAATTTCAGAGTTGTTGTGAAGACTGTGATGGAGATTAATCTTGTATCTCTTAGCACAGAAATTAAGATTATACCATGCTTCTTTCTTTCTTTTTGTATTACTTACTGAACTTTTTTTTTTTTTTTTTTTAATTTACTCCTGCTGGAAATCAAGTCCACGAGCATAAATTGAACTTGCAAATAAGTATTTAACAGAAAAAGTTGTTCATAGTCCTAAATTCACACTGCTCAAGTAAATTCAGTCTTTAATCTCTGGAACCCATCTTGGACAAATGTTTCTAGAGTAAGTGTCAAGTTTCTGGCAGTAAATTTGGAATAATAAACAAAAACTTCAGGTGAAGAAACTTTCTAAGTCCCAAAACTGCATGAGTTACAAAGTTAATGTTATTAAGAAGAATTCCTGAGCATGATATTTTTTCCATACCTGTGAAAGAACTAAAGTTTAATGAGTTTGCAAAAACTTTTGATGTAGAAATAAGTAAAAATTACACATAGATATGATCCTGAAGATTTGGACATGAAAATTAGCAAAAACTACATGCATGAATAATCCTAAAAGCAATTTCCTTGAAAGAGCAGTGAATGAGTAGCCAAGCATTTAAATCTTAATTTTGAGAATTTCCTCCCAAAATTTGCCCTAAACTAGGACAGAGATTTAACAAGACGCTGGAAAGCTGAAAACCAGCACATCTCTCTTGAAAGTTTTGCAAGTTATTTTTTACCTTGTCTCTCCCCACAAGACTGTTAAGAGAAAGTAGGACTGAAGGGGAAAAAAGGACTTTCAATGCACTATCAAAGTCTTTTCATCTTTATCTCATAAAGCAATCCCTTCTTTTTCATACATAACAGGGAGACGTATGCACTTGACATAATAGTCCACTGTAAATTATCTGGGTATAAATTATATTGTATTTATATCTGTGCAGTAACCAGAAGATTGGTGGATATAAAATTTTTCTATAAAGATGGAAAGGCTGAAAGCTTGTAAAATTATGCTGTATTTCTGCTCTTCAAAATAGTGGCAAAGTTTAGTAGCAGATATTTTGGTTTGAAATTTGTATACTTAATAAAAAATATGGGATTTCCCTTCTAAATGAAGTGGAGCAGGATATATGTGCATTGACAATATGTTCCAGGTTATATTTAACCAAAAAAAAAATTTCAAAAGCTTTTCAGTGAGGCAAAAATATTTTCCCTGAATGTCTGAAAAAAACTTTGGAAAGACATTTTGGAGGGGAAGGAAATGTTGTGAATTGAAATGCTGAAAAATGTTTGGAAAGATCTTATGAACAGTACCCTGTCCACGTAAAGTCAAAAGTCTTTGTGGAGGCTCAAGTGAAGCCTTACACCCGCCACAGTCTGGGGCAAGGGCTGTCCAAAACCTCTCACAGCTTTCTCTCTATGACTGTAGAAAGTGATTACTGCAATAATTTTTAAAGCCCAGGCCAAGCTGTTCATCCTCCCAGGCCTCCATGAGTGGTGGGTACCCTCTAACCAGACTCCAAAATGACATTCGGCAGACCAAAGTCAGCTTTCATTTGTCCACAGAAACAGGATGGAAGAAGGAGTATAAATATGCATAATTGTGTTCACAATGAAAAGCCATTTTGCTAAAAGCTGTCCATCAGGCCTTTGTGTCACAAACCATCTTGTTTGGGTTATACACCTTTCCTTGCTCTGCACATGGTGCTGAGAATCCAATCCCAAAAAAATCAGTTCTTCTTCATAAGCTGGAAGTTTTCAGAGACTTTTCACAGTCTTGGCCTCATTTTGTAGCAGTGCGTGCCCACAGTAGCTCACAGGAGCTGCTCAATTTCGTTCAGCTACTTTTCTTTACACAGGGATTTTGACTGGTCTCCTTCCTCTCCTTCACAAGAAAAGTGATTTTCCTAACAACACAGGCTAGACAGATGACAGATTGTCAGGACACAGCACATGTTTTCTTTAAGTGAGATTTTTATTTGTTATTTTAAGGTTATTTCCAGATCCCTGACACTTATTCCAAAAACTCAGGTAACCAAGACGGAGCTCAGAAACTGAAGTTATTCTTAGACTAATCAGCCACTGATCTAAATCCACGACACTAATCTCATAATTTGGCACCACAGAGTTTAACCAGTCACATCTGGATAAGGTATTCCAAGCTAACAGCCATATTAGGCCCCAATGTTTTTAACTTGTTTACCCTGGGAAGTAAAACACCCAGACTATTTTATTCTGGACACGGTGAGACCTGCTTGGGTGGAGAGAGGACAAAAGTGACCCTCAATGAGATGGGGCTGAAATCACAGCTGCCCTTGCAACACACAGCTCTATTATTTTGTAGCTCCATATTATTTTATAGGATTTTATAGACTACCCTTGTCTCTTAAAATCTATTGCACCCTTCAACAAGGTGTTACGATAGACTGGTATCCAACAGCCTCTGCTGGGTTCTCATGTTCAGCATGCGCATGGTCCCACAGCAGAAGAAATGAAGCTCCTTCCTTTTGATTGCACCGACTGAAGACCCTAAAAGAAGCCCCCTCACACCACCCACTCCATCCTTTCAGCACACAATCCTGAGAGAAAACACGGTTGCTATGATTATTGCCATTACAGTGGAGCAAGAGGGCCGTGCCAAGCCCAGGTCCCAGCCGTGTCAGGGCTGTGCAAACAAACACGGGGGGCATTCATGCTCCAGGCAGAAAGAGACAAAGGCAATATTATTACCGTGCCCATGAACTGAGGCACACTCAGATTATCCAACTTGCCCAAGGTCACGCAGGAAGTAAGTGGCAGAGCTGGAAATTGAACCCAGATTTCTTGAATTGCAGGCCAGGATTGTAACCACAAGGCCATCTTTCGTCTCTCTCTCTCTCTTTCCTTCCCTGCCCCTCCCCAGTCTTTCCATTTTAGCACACTTCTGAAAAAAATTGCTTTTAAAAATCCATTCGGCAATACTTTAGGTATGCTGTGGCCTCCACAACTGTATTTAGTACAATTATAGGCTAAAAGGAACTCTTGCAAATTATGTGCAAATAGATACGTCTTTATGTAAATCCAAGTTCTTGGAACAGAAATCTGCAGCCAAAAAAATACAAAGGTTTAAGACAGGGAGGAATTAAGCTCCAATTTTTTTTTCCTCTTCGAAGGTTGGTAACTGAGGCACAACACTCTCCAGCCAAAGAATGGAGGGCACAGACTTGGATGCCTGGGGAGTAGTTACACCAGCTCTAAAAAAACTGTGATTTCATGTATAGAAACATGAAGGCAACAGACACTAGGCCATTGTTTTAGAGGATTCTGCCATGCGTATGATTTTTTTAGATACATGTGCATGTTCTAAACCAGTTACTGCACAACTTGTGCAAGAACACTGACAGTCCAACTTCCTAGCAGTGCACAGCCCCATAGCAGACAGGGGAGCTGAGCACTGGAGGGTTGTTTGGCCCAAACCATGCATCAGGAACAGTCTTCGAATTGTGAAAACTTCAGGAGGTATTAGGTATCCACTGCATATGCCAGGGACTGCACCTGGCTCTCAATGCCCAAACCTCTTTTTAGGCAGTGTTAGATTTACCAGCTAGAAAGGAAAATTCTCTGAGACTATATTTAAGTTTAATGTCTTCCGCTGAAAATCCTTAAGCTTTGTCCACGTGCTGGCCAATGTCAGTATATGAGAATTATTTAATATATTTGTCTAAACAGAACTGGATTTGGTTGGTGTAGCACCAGGAGCAATGGGGGAAGAGGGGAACATGAGGTTAAACAGGGAATTTTGTAGGAAGAAGACAAAGAAGGGCCAATAGTTCATTCCCTGCCCAGGACACTTTTCCTGACAGACTTTTACTTGAATATATATATGGTTTTCTGGAAAATGTCAGAAACTAAAGAAATATACCATCATTCTGGTTGGGAATTGGGGGACAATTGCATTCCAGGACTGCTTGTTGGGGCCAGCACTGGGGGGAGTGCAGGATCAGTGGATTTACTCAACAGCAGCTTTCCTGCTCAAACCAGACCAAATGAGCATCATGGCCTGTGTTTCTAAGGGAGGATCACCTGGCACTCTCTGCATGGTGCACATGGCATCTGCAAAGGAGACCAAATAAGAGTCAGCAGTGCTCTGGCAGCCAGAGGGGACATCCCTGTCCTGGGGTGCACCAGGCACAGCATCCCCAGCCAGACAAGGGAGAGGATTGTCCTGGTCTGCTCTGGGCTGGGGCTGCCTCACCTTGAGCTCTGGGACCAGTTTTGGGCACTGAAATATAAAAAAGATATTAAACTGTTGGAAAACATCCAAAGGAGGGAAACAAAGATGGTGAAGGGCCTTGAGGAGAAGCTGTGTGAGGAGCAGCTGAGGGCATTTGGTCTGTTCAGTCAGGAGAAGGGGAGACTGAGGAGACACCTCATGGCAATTACAATCTCTTCATGAGGGGAAGAGGAGGGGCAGCCATTGATCTCTTCTCTGTGCTACAGGACCTGAGGCAATGGTTTGAAGTTGTGTCAGGGGAGGTTTAGGTTGGATATTGGAAAAAGATTCTTCATTCAGAGGGTGGGTGAGCACTGGAACAGGCTCCCCAGGGAATGGTCACCGAGCCTGACAGACCTCAGTGAGTTCCCAGGCACAGGGTGGGATTCTTGGGGATGGTGCTGAGCAGGGCCAGGAGCTGAACTCGATGATCCTTGGGGGTCCTTTCCAGCTCAGCACATTCTGATTCTGTGATTCTCTTCACAACAAGGATCACTCAGGAATGGCACAGCAATCCAGCCCTGTAATATGGTAACCTTTGGCAGTACTTGGACACAGGCAAAGGCTGTGGAGTTTAATTTCAGACTGATCCAGCAGCAGGCAGGAGTACCAGCAGTGCTGGCTCAGCACTTCCACCAGGACTGGTGCAACTCGCTGTAACTCATTCCTTCTGGTCTCTTTTCTAAAGTGCCAGCTGGGACCATGCTGCTAAGCTGTCCTCTGAACAACAACACTGTTAATAATAATAACAATATTCAGGTCTTACATAGCATTTTTCACCTTTAGATCTTGAAGTGATTTACTATAGAAGGCTTTGGAGGGCTTTAAGAACAGATTATACAGACATCTGTCAGGAATAAACCAGATTTCCTGACCCTGCCACAAAGCAGTGGAATATTTCTACGCTCTTTCCAGCCCAGAATTTCCATGATTTCCCCCATTTTGTATAGAGAGGACATTAACTCACGCAGCAACAAGGTGACCTCTGTGGATAACACAGATGCTGCTTTCAGGCCCCCATGGCAGCCCAAGGTATCATAAATGGGAAAAGAAAAGAATTGAAGCTCTCCCCATTCTAATACTGTGCCCAGCAATTGTGGGTGGTCTCTGTGGAAATGCACCAGAATACCTCAGACTGGGCAATTATAAAAAGATAACATTTCCAGTGGTAGGAAACCAGATGTTGTGAGGGAGCCTCGAAGAAGGCTTTTGGAAATGGCAAAAGTAGAATTCATCCTTCAGGATGGGGATAGACAGCCCCCATCTCTCTCTTCTGACAAAAGGGAGCTGGGACAAGTAATTAGACTGGACACTTGACTTTTTGGTTGCTGAAGATAGATAAGAGACATCAAAACCAGCCTGGGAAGGGTGAGCAGGATACTCTCATGGTTTCTTTGCAGAAAGAGAGCTCCCATGAGCACCCACGCATCATCACAGTGACTCTGAAACAAGACTTCACCTGCATTCTCATAAACATCAGGACAGGCCAAAACTGCTGTCACAGAAATTTGCAGAAGAGTTTAGAAAATGCACCTTAGCAGTGGCAGAATGGCGATAGTGACAGCAGCCCGTGCATTGCTGATGGTTTTGTTACAGTGACACCCTGATGATCTCTGGCTGGAACTGGAATAAAAGAAGATCTCAATGTGCTTCAGAAAACTGCACCTTCCGGGTGAGGAGCAGCTGGACTGACCTCAGAGCTGCTGTGAAAGGGTCCCAGAGATTCCCCAAATGTCTCACAGTAAAAAATTCAATATTTTTTTAAAGTGTTGAATAGATTATACTATTCTGTTATAGGCTTTTGTGGGGTTTTTTTGGGTTTTTTTTTTTTTTTTTTTGGTGTGGTTTTGGGTTTTTTTTTTTTTTTTTTTTTTTGTTATTTTGCTTTTGGTTCTTTGGGTGTTTTCTTTGTTTATTTTTAATTTTTTTCCCCAACAAAGAACTTAACTCTTAACTCTTTTGCTTAGCTACAACAAAACTTGACTTTGGTTTAAGTTTATGTAGTGTGTGGCGTGGTGACATGGCCACTGAGCATTTTTAGGAAAGAGATCCAAGCCCATTGAAGGTGCAAACCTGCCCTGTCACTCTGCAGAGCAATACACATTTAGTGGCCCTCAGGGTACTGGAATTTCTTTGTAAACATCAGTCTAAGAAGCAAAACCAGCAAGTGCCAACAAAAAGAGGAGCATTCTCAAGCCAAGCACGACCTCGTGTTCTTTTGCAAGGGACACAGAAAAGTGATGAGAAATGAGAACATTCTGAACTGCAGGAATAAACTCCTCATTGACACCATTCAGGGTTGGAGCTTAGTCATCATGTGCTTCCATACCTGTATGCACAGACCAGCACTTAAAAGGCCTCTGGGAAAGTCAAACAGCAGAACAGATCTTAGCTGAACAGCTGTTCCATTCAGATGTCATGATTTTAAGATCAATTATATGAGACGGAAATTATTTTAAACTCTTTTTTACAATAATGAAAGTATTTTTAATGACCTTTTAATTTTCATCCAAATTTTCTTGTTTTCCCAAATAAGGAAATATAAAAACAATAAACACCAACCTCTTCCATTCTGCAGATCATTTTTCACCTTTTGGAAAAGTTTTTTGATAAAAAGCTTTCAGTGCTCAGTGCTCAGTAAATAAAGTCAGTGCATTCTTTGAAATCCTTTTTTTTTCCCCAGGGAAAATCTTCATTTGTGACAGAAACCCAACTTTTTGTCAAAATCAAGTTTTGATGGAAAACTTTTGACCACCTGCAGAAAAGAAATCTGCGACTGCCGTGTAATTTAGGAGTCGGATGGAGATAAACTCAATGGACTGATTTTTAGTTTCTCATGTTTCGAAGCAGGGCAGGGATCCAGCCCCTCCATGCCAGCACAGCCACAGGGTTGGACTCTTATCAAAGCAGTCGCCTTTGGGGCTCTCACGAGAGCAGGATTTTACTCAGTGAGATCCCCACGTCTTTGAAGGGAGCAGGAAGGCCACAGGAACAACCTCATTTCAGCACTGACCCCAAGGAAAACCAGGGGAATGGAGGGACTTCAGAGCTTTAAGAAATGGCAGACAGAAAACCAGTCCTTGTTTTCCCCATGGATATAGGGAAAAGACGTTCAGGCATAGTTCAAAGTTTTTTACCAGTTAAAAAAAAAAATAAAAAACAAGAGCAAAAAAATGTCCAACAAAACCCACGTGAACTTGTTCACTCATCACCTTGAGTAAAAAAGGGCAAACTCTCCCCATTCTATGAAGCTATTCTTGGCCACTGCGAGCTGAAAAGCAGGGAGGGCAGTTTGAAGGGGGCAAATACAATTAATGCTCCCACTTTTGCCATATTTCTGCGCCCAGGGGACAAATCAGGAAACTCTATGTCAGCAGGAATGTGAACAATAAAGGCAAAGTGGGTTGCATGTTAGAAAACTGTTTCACTCCCTTTTTATACTTTTTTTATTTTATTTTTTTGCCCAGCAGTATGATGTGTTAACAATTTTGTTGGTTTAACAGTTCACACTTCCAGCACATTTATCCATTGGCACATGGGGGTTTTATGCATTTAACAGTTTTCTTCATTAAAGTGGGTTCCACTGTGTCTTAAAAATTGTTTTCCTTAGACTGCGTGTTTGTTATTTTATATGGTGTGACTGAAAAGCAGGCCAAAATTCTGGCCTTGGAAAATGCTCACTGCAGAGAGGAGCCCAGCGCGGGCAGCAGGATTAGCCTCCCTCAAAGCCCAGCACAAATTCTTTTAAGAACTGCTGATTGCACTTTGAAGCTTTTCTCCCCTAATTGCTGGAAGATTCTTAATTTGTCCTGAGCTTGGGAAAACGAATTGCAGATGTATGTACTGCAATCAAAACCCTCTCTGCACAGGATCTTTGTGCCTCGGTGTGGAGACGTCCTTCACCCCCTTCCACAGAGCCTTCCAACCACCTGTTTTTTTACAAAAACAGTGCCAGCATTTCAATTTCTTTTTTAATTTTTGGAAGGGAGGGCAGGGGCTGGGGGAAGGGAGAGGGCGGCTGTTATTTCTACAGAAGCAGGACTGGTTCTTAGAGGCATAAGAGACACCCAGGTGTTTTCACAGTGAGCCCTGTGCAGGGCCCTTTTGGAGCCCAGCTCGATTCCTGTTTGCCAAACTACACTTTCAAGAGGTGTCAGATATCCAGAACCTGTTTCAAATGCCAAGTCAAGCAACGGAGGGGAAAAAAAAAACAAGGGGAGGGAGGAGGGAAGAAGGGGGATGTGGGGAAAAAGGAAAGGGGGAAAATGTTCCTCCTCGAAGAAAAAGGTAGTTGTTCCAACTTGGCTGTTTCTTTTTAAAATAATTAGTTAAGCAGTGCATAAAAACAGGTAAGTCTGTTCTGCATTGCTCATAGCCTTGGCAGGCCCTGTCCTTCCCCACGTTGGAGGAATGCCTGTGAACCACCGCTGCACAGGAGAAGGGAGGGGAATTGTATCGCCGTGACCTAAGGCAACCCAGCTTGTAAGGTTAACCATAATTTTTTAAACTAACATGACCTCTGTTAACCCCTCCACTCCAATCTTGAAAAAAAAAAAAATAAAAAAAAAAGGTCAGAGAGGGAAACATGTTTACAAACCACTAGAAGAGTAAAGGGGGAGCAAGAAGCTGAACATCTTGTTCCTTTGGTCTCCCCTCCATCCATCCCTCACTTGCTCCTTTGTCCCTGCATGTCCTCAGCAGTAGCTGGTGTTTACTGGGCTATGATGCGGCATGTCTAGGGACTTTGCTTTTTCTAATGAGTCACAGAATCATAAAATTAAACCATTCTGGGAAGCCAAAAAATTCAGCTCCATGTGTGCATTCAGGGCTTTGCAGGAATGTTCACGTCTGGATGTCTGAGTCACATGCTCTCACGGTAAACGTGATACATCCTCTTTTTAATTACACCATTGGCCTGATTTATTTATTCTGTTTCCCTCTGCTCATCCCTCTCCCCTCATTCTGCAGAAGAACACAGGCTATTTCCTCCAGCTGGGATGCCAGGTGAACCCACCTCAGGCGCTCTTTTCCCTTCACTCTCCTATAGCTGCCTTAATTTGAGCAACCAAAGGCAATGCCAGCCCGGCTCTGGGCCAGCCAGAGGTGGCAGGGGGCCATGGTCTATGGTGCAGTCAGCTTTTGTGTCAACATTTGGATGCTGAGTTCATCTTAACCAGAATGTGCCAAGCTCAAAGGAATCCAAGTCTGCCACAGAAAATACATATGCAGCACACAGCCCACACATAGACATTGGCTCAGAGATGGGACTGACTTATTTCTGGGTCTCAACATTTTCTCTATGGCTTATTCCTACCTCAGTTCACTTCTGGTCAGTCAGAGTCAGATGTGGCATGAGGAAAAAGGTGTAGGTACAATATGGAGAGACCTGGCCTCATCTCCCACCCATGCACAAGCTGCAGATGATGCCTGACTGCTCTTGAATACTCAGCTCCTGTGTGCTCCACCAGTTGACACCAAGCTGACTTCACATGGGAAGTGAAGTTAAGCCCCTCTTAAAATATTTTTTCTTTGAAATGCTTCCTTCCCTGGTTAAACAAGCATAAACAAACACTCCTGCTTATGTATTTATAATTATTAAGCATGGAAAATCTACCAGTTAAGTAAAGCTAATGTACAAAGTAAGGGGGAACAGGCCAAATTCTCAAATGGTATGAACTGGCAGACATTCAAGCCTTCACTGAAAAAATAGGCTTGAACTACCATTCATCTAATATGTAGTCCAGCCCTCCATCCTAGAATGAGCTCATTTACAATTAATTGTTTGTATAGAGACATAGAAAGGCTTGGGTTGGAAGGAAATTTAAAGCCCATCTGGTTCCACCCTCCCAGGGTCAAGCACAGATAAGGTTGCTCAGGCCTCATCCAACCTGGCCATGAACACTTCCAGGGATTTCTCGTCCTGTTGGGGTGCACCAAACATAGGAAATACCACATCTGCTACAGACTGGTCACCAGGAGATGCACTGAGCTCCACTCTCCCAAAACCCGTTTTTTGAAACAGTAAAAAATGCCTGCTGTGACTGTCTGCTCTGGGTGGTTTTCCTTCATAAAATGTCCCTGTCACCCAAGAGAAGATAAACATGTGCTTCCAAGGATGAAGCTGAGCACCAAATTTCAGCACCTGTTTTCTGGAAGT
This sequence comes from Ammospiza caudacuta, assembly GCF_027887145.1. NCBI lineage: Eukaryota > Metazoa > Chordata > Aves > Passeriformes > Passerellidae > Ammospiza > Ammospiza caudacuta. Next base: position 113,038,483 of record NC_080595.1, on the reverse strand, counting down.
ACCTCCATCTATGCTAAGTGACAGAGAGATCTGCATCCTTATGAATTTAAACAAATTCCTCTCACCTCATAACTAGTCAGTGACATGAGGGAAGTGCAGGTCTGAGATCCAACTTCCAGCCAAGGAAGTAGCCTGGGAGTTGTGTGAGAGGTAGAAATCATACCAGAGAAAATCTGGGGTCTGGATGTGACCTCATTTTTTGATCTTGAGGACCCAAGGAAGGTGGGTTCTAAAAGCCTTGTAGATGTGATCTCTGTGCTGCTCCTGTGTGTGCCAAAAGGGCCCCATCCCAGATGTTGAACAGTCTTAAAGCAGCTGTGGACATAGAGAGGCTGACTGGGAGAGCATCTTGGCCTTTGGCAAGTCTTGAACTGTGTCCAGGAACTGTCTGTGTGAGTAACAGCTGGCCTAAGCCCTGCTGGGACCCTTCTAGTAATTTAGCAGTAGAACCAGCCAAGCCCTAGGACCAGGCCTTAACACAGAAGTAGCACATCAGGCCACAGCCAAAATATCTCAGTAGGTCCCACTGGAGCACTCTGTAAGGCAGGTCCAAGGATGGAGCTGCAGCCCATTCATCTGTACTTGCATGTCAGCAACTCTTTTCATGGACCATGTGCTTATGATTTCATTGTCTGATCTCTGGACATCAACAAAACATTGGAGACTTATTTTCTAAACTAAGCAAAGGGGAAGAGAAACTGCTGATGGAGAAGAACAAACTTGTCTCACGCTGAGGACTACAGTTCCTCCAGAAAGGCATCACTGGCGCAAGTGCATTTGTCCAATTCCCACCCTTCCTCCAACCTGCTTTTTCTATCCTAAAGCTGTGTGAAACTTACTGCAATTCTTATTCTTCACAAATATTTAGTGTCAGAATTCAAATGAACCTTTGCTGCTTTTATAAATTCACTTTGAGTGGAAGAAAAAGAAATCAGCAACTTTTTCCTACCTCATTCACTTAAAATGTTGATTAATGGTGGTCTTCTGCAGTGGGGAGTTGACTTCATCATCTTAATTGATGATGAGCAGCAACAAGACATCTCTGAGATATCTGTGTTAACAGAGAAAAGAGTTCCTGAGGCTATCTGTCATAGTAAAATAAAAAGCCTTGTTTCTGATACAGTTAATGCAACGAATACCTGATCATCTATCTGAGTATGACTTCCTGGTCTCAAAAAAAAGTTCTGATAATGAAGTTTCACCCAGGTTTGAACTGTTTTTCAAGCTTGGGTTGTTTGGTTTTTTTTTTTGTTTTTCATTATTCCCAGACACTATTTACATTCTTATTCAGTAGTTATTCTTATTCTATATGAGATCTAGGGACTGAAGGAAGGAAAGTGATAGGCAAGGGTCTGGGAGACCTGATACAGAACTCAGTGTCAGATTCTCATTTCTGGGCCACATTCTCTACCTCACTGTCCTCTGCCTTTTAATTTCCTTCCAGATTTCTTCCTAATTCACGGCTTTATTCCTTGACAATTGTCTCTTGAGGTTTTCTCAGCCAGAACAGACAGCAGTGCATGAAAGATTCATTTGGTATTAAAACTATTGCTGTAATGAAAAAATACTCTTTTCCCCTCCCCTCCCTGGAACACCTTGAAATTACATCAGAGCCATGAGGGAAATGAGAAGGAATCTGGGTCATCTTTCCTCACTCTCCCTTTCTGTACATTTTTGCCTGATGATTTAGGTGAAACATCCAGTATGAACAGGAATATGCTGGGATTCTCATTCTTACTCCTCAGACTCCAGACTGAACAAAAAGCACTGTAATTTGTTCCAGTCCTTGATTTGGACTAGTATTGCCTATACATATATTGTAGGTTTGTATGTACTAAGATAAATGTATGTTTTCATAAATAAGTGTATTTTATGTACTAATATAAAATAAAATTTGAGTAACTTTAAAAGTACTCAAAGCTATTATTAACTCCTCAAAACTTCTGAAGCTGCTGAAATTATTTTATTGTTTCAATTTAATTAATTTAAACTTAAATTGACATCTTGTAATCCCTGCTAAATCAGGCCACAGGTATCAGTAACTGGGCATCTGAAATGATGGTCTAATTTGAGGCAGGTTTTACCTTTACTCTCTTCACAGGAACATTGTAAAATACCATAAAATACTTTAATGCTAAATAATTATGTGGGTACCAGTGTGATGGATACCATGGAAGGTTCTACAAGAGTGTGAAGTATTCACTCCCTGACCCTGAAATAAATAGAGATGTTGAACATCAGAGGAAACCTGTCAATAGGAGCAGCCAAAGCACCCTGAATAATTCAGGGACAGTTATATCCACTACAAGCTTTTTTCTCCTCTGTAACACCAAGCACAGAGCCTTCCATTGGTGCCATCAGACTTGTCACCTTTGTCACCCTCACCTTTTCTGGTTGCCACTCCTATCTCAAAGCCTGGAGCTCCATCTCATTGTGACCACACAAATTTTCCACACTCCCTGCAAATTCTCCACTCAATCTCTTCCTTCATTATGCTGTCAGGACCCTCACCATCAGATTAAGGAGAATTACTGCAAGGCTGCTTCCTTCTGTGCTCTGTATGACACTGGGATGGTGAGTAATTAAAGCATGATAATTACAATCTTTCAGCTATTCCACATGTCACTGAAATGGATCCACATGGGAGGTGAGAAAATCAGGGTCTTCCATGATAATTCTGAGATGGATGATGGTGAATGCAGACACACTCTGGGAAAATCAACGGCCTCAATCCTAATAAGCAGCCCTTGGATGAGATTTTCGGAGACATTTGCCAGATCTGGATGTGTTTGCTCTAGAACTGCCAAATCCAAAATGACTTCAGAGAATCCCACGCGTCCATTTCAAATCTTTGCTTCACAGACCTAATCTACTGGAAGCTTAACCAAAAATTTGTTTTGTTTTTGTTTTTTTCAGGACAACCTAAAATATTTTTTTTCCTCTGACAATAAGAATAAATTTAGCTAAAATGTTGCAAAAGAATTCTGCTTATGGAAAGAAACCAGGGATGTTATATACACAACTGGGGGCAGGTATTGTGTTAGAGCATGTTGATTACATGAACTTCAGTGTCTGATATTTTCATTTAAGTTTGATTCAGTTTGCATTTAGTGATCCAGAAGTGGACCATGGTTGGTTATGAACCCAGTGTGTTTCCCTGTGAACACAGAATTTTCAGTCCTTTCTGGAGTCCCAATAAGGTACTGTCAAAGAACTGGGGATAAAAAAAATCCCACTGAATTAAGTTGGTAGAAGGAAGAAGAAACCCCTATGGAAAAGTAATGAAAATCAAACCCTGATTCATCTGAATGGAACTCCAGTTTGTGAAAAATGCAAAGGAAAGACATTGATTCCCCCTCCACCCACCCCCCCTCAGTAAAAACAATCAGCAAAACCAAATAATTTCAGCTCACATTCTGCAGAAGCAAAGAAATAAATCTGCATAGCCACTAATAGGATTCCTCTGAATGAACTTGAGCCCAACAGTAGCATATAGGCAGAAGCCTACATCCCAAAATAGAAACCTCTTGGAATCCACAGCTCATCTGGACAGGATTAGAGAAACGCTCCCTGAACATTCAGTGAGTTGAATTGAACTAATTTACAGCAGTCCTGGAACGTCCCAAACACAGAAGCTCTGAAAACAATGGGATAAGAAGGAATTCTTTGTCCACTGCAGCACAAAGCAACTATTTCAGGCAACAATATCAGTGACGTTAATGACTGCAACACAATCTTTGGGTAGTTCTGAAGGCACTTCTGAAATCTGTGGCTGGCCCTTGGGTACAATGCTGGAATTGTACCCAAGAGAAATTCTTTTTTCACTGGTTTCACAGTTTCAGGGGAGATTAGTCAGATTTGCCTCTGACTTGTTTTTTGGTCACCATGAAGCAGAACAATGCATAACATGATGACAGTGAGGTTTGCTGTGGGGAAATTGGGGTTTTCTTTCAATGGGGTATCTGGAGGGAAAGGGAGACAGAATTGTCAATATAGCTGAGTCCCTTGAGCCAAAAAAACTCCTGAAAGAGTCACTCAAATATGACAGGACCAAGATTCAAATACTGAGAAAAACCAAAGTAACCAATGCCTGTAAAGTAACATTGAATGTTGCCTTTTTCTAAGGCCTAATTTAAGCTCATTACCCAGATCCCAGCTGATATTCAGGGAAAGTGCTTGGAGGAGCTGGTCTGCACAACCTGGTACAGCAACACTGTTCTGTCAGTGTTACTTTTTCAGAAATTATCTTCTTTTTAAGTGAAAAAGCGACTTTTCTTATAAGTATCGTTTCATCAAGGTGTTATTTGGCAGCTGCGTATCAACATGAACTTCAACCCATCTGTCTCCAGGGAAAGACAAGCAGCCCAGATCTGCTCCTGAAGGAAGCAGAACTCACAGGAGCCACACTAATAACACTCAGATAATGGGAATGAACAGAGTATAAATGCCTGGAGAGGACAGATGAAAATATCAGGGATGTATTTGATCCCAGGTGGTGTAAATAATGCTCCAGGTCACATCAAGTGGACAAACTGGAGTCTTAAACCTCCTCCTCCTCTGCACTACCAGAGAGACTGCAGCCACTCCATCCTGATCCAAATTAAAAGCTGTCCAGGTTTATCTCCAACCCTGGAATTTTTAGATTGCATGTTCTTACCAAGAACTCTTTGAAACTGATGTTGAACAGAGTTACTCCTGGCTTATGTCTGAGCAGGGAAGATTCAACCCCAAAGAGATTCAGCGGCTCTTTTAAGCTTGTTTTGCTTAGGCTCTGGATGAGGAGCCAATTGCAGTGAGACCAAGAGTGCAGCATGATAAACAGAATGTCCAGAGCTTTCATAATGGGGATTAGGAAAAAACAAAGATTTTAGAGGGGTTAAAATTAGAGGGGCAAAAAGAGGCAAGGGCTGCCACATTTCAGATACCAAAAGTCTGAAAGTGCAAGGCAGCAATTTGTGTGAGTGTCTAGCTCAAAACTGGGGCCTTGATACAGGTACCTGCAATTTCCATAGAAACCTTCGACTTGGGCTCAGCAGGCTGCAAAATGTCATAACTTATGCCATGAGAGTTTTCCTCAGACAAAAACAATCCTCCCTTGTGGGAAGAGGCTCACTCAGACACACTGAGTCATTGTCTGTGTTTCCCTACTGACAATCTTCATATTGAGGGGTTTTAACCATTTCAATCAAACTTTATAACAAATTAGAGGTCTTGGATGCATTACATTCTTGAAGTTTTAAAAAATAAAAATAGGTGGCTAACTGGAGAAGGACAGGCTTTTTAATTTTTCCAGAGAAGAAAATAATTCACTGCGAGCCCAGTTGTTATTAGATACTTGAGACTCCATGTAGGGGATGGTAGGTGCAGAAATGCCAAATGTGCAGAGGCTTCAGCTAGCATTCCTGATGTTGAAGACATCAGCAAACCTGCATCCACATCACTGGTTTGTTGCAATGTGGATTCTCTGATGTCTAATGCAGGGTTAGTTTACATGGACCCTCAGAGCTATTGAGTTTAAAAGCCAACCAATGTGAGATACAAACCCTTCAGAAAGCAGGAGTAACCAGGGCATGTACTTGTGGGTGTCTAGCCTTAATGCAAATAATTGGACAGATAGATGATAATTATTATTCCTAGAAGGTTTTCAGAAATATAAAAAACCCATGGCAGAGAGGAATAACATTTGCAAAACAATCAAGATCATTTTCAGGAATATTATTTCTGTTGAACTCAGTTATGGGTTAAATACTTCAGCTGGTCTAAAATGTATTGACTCAAACACCCTCAAAATATACACATATGACTATAAAGTCACAATATTTAAAATAATAATTTCACTGAATAACTGTGAGATGAAGACACAGATAATTTTCTGATGAGCCAGATAAAGTAGCCACAGCAAACACTGAAGATCATTAGAAACACATTGCAGCTTTGAGAAATCACTTCCTCGCTGGCATGAATAAGAGGTCACCAGACACACATTCAGAAGGTGTCATGCATCATTTCTGCCATGGAAGAAAGGAAACTCAGGCAGGGCTGAGTTGTGCATGACTCTATTTGGCAAATAGTCGAAATATTTAGAAGCATAGTGTTTCTGTACAGAAATTTCAAGAGATATAGGTTTATCTTATTCTTTGCAGTCAGAACTCAGAGAGGGGAAATTATAACTTTCAGTGGAGAAGGTTTGATAGAAATGACTAGTGCAATGGGTTATTTGTTGAAGTTTTGTTCAATGCCCAAAGATTTCCTATGATTAGTGGAAAATCCCTCACTTGTACACTGTATGGGGATGGCATTCATCTTGTCAAAAACATCTGCTCGGGCATTGATTTTCAAGAGAGGGATTTATTTTAGCAATCACCAGTAAATTCTTTAGTATCCCAGTCCCAATAGGTCTTCAGCTGTCCAGGCCTACATTGCTTAGCTTGCAATATGTGACTTCTGCCCAAAAAACATCACTCTGGAGATGGTCACATCTTGGGACTTTCCATGTATCCTCTGCTCTTAGATTCACAGGAAAAACTGTTTGCTTTAGGATGAATCATGTCATGTTTTTACAATTTCTGACACTTACAAATATTTTGCTTCCGCCTGGCGGTGAAGTCAGCCACTTACTATTATTAAATGTCGTGCTGCGTTATTCCCCTTTTTGGGTGATGACCTCAGTGGAGCCCTGACCAAACCCAGCTTCACACTCTCAGATCTCACAGCAATGCTACTGGTGTGTCTCCCATTTGTAACATCCCTGGTTACCAGCTGTGCTGAAAACCTGTGCTAATATGTTGGAATTGCTTGTCCTCTCGAGCTGATTCCAGACCTGTGGTTTATGGATTGCCTTTGTGGTTTGCTAAAGGTCAGGCCCTGGATGGCTCTAAATTTTCTTAAGTGGAATTCAAACACCACAGATGAGGATGTGTTCAAAGTAGCTGTCTTGGGTGGTATGGATTCAGATTTGGGACTGAGGAGTGGTGCCTCTCCTCCTCTTTGGGGCAGGGATCAGATGTGGGTGTCTTGACCTCTCAGTGCATCATCCATCCACCATCCTTTGGTCAGATCCCAGCTGCTCCAAAATTCAGGCTCAGGTTAGACCCCAAATCATATTTCAAATTGTGTAACCCACACCGGTCCCACCCCATCCCCATGCTGGTGCCATCCCTGCCTTTGGCCTGACTCACTCAGTGTAGTTATCACTCTCTTTTTGCTGGCTCACAGACAGCGACTGCATCAGCCATAACTCAAAATTGTGAACAGATGAGTAGATTACTGACTTGAACTGTACTCAATCATTACATCACCCTTGTACTGAAAATCGCAGCACTGGCTCCCCATAAGATTTTGCATCCACTTTTGGGTTTGGCTCCAGAGCTACTGGATTTACTCACTTGCTCCAGCTTACCTAAAAGAGCTGCTTGTGCTTCATAGACATCCTCAGACTCTGAGATCAGTCGGTGCCGATTTATTGATCATTCCAACACTCTGACTGAAAACTGCTGGTGTTGAAGGCTTGGTTGCTCCAAACCTATTTTGTGGAAATCCTTGCAACCTTCATCCAAGAAGGGGAAGGGAAATAAATCTCCAAAACTGTCCAAACACAAAAAGAAAACATTTCCTTGAAGATGACAACAGTTTGGCTTCATCCAAGGGAGAACTCAGATATTTTTATTTTTTTAAATGAAACTCTTTCTGTGTAATTTTTGCATTCAGAAATTTTCCTGACTCAGGAATAGCTGTGGATGCTAGACAGGGTGCAGATAAGAGCAGTGAGGAGCCAGAGAGCTGTGGCACGTAAGTCTGCCTGCCCAGCCATGATGGGTAAGCCCCTGGCAAGGCCCCCAAAAGCAGCAGCTCCTGGGCTGGGATGCTCAGAACTCCAGCACAGCCATGACTCGGTGCTGGGCAGTTTTAGCAGTGATCACAACTCTTTTGGAGATGCTGATCTTTCCCCACAGCAGAGTCAGGGCTGTCTGACTCCATCCATCCCACTGTGGGTCACCCTGCTGCCATCAGAACACTGGCCATGGTACACACATGCTCTCCTCACCACCATGGTGCTGTTTGGAAGTCAACCTGACCCATGCTGAGCAATGATTTTCCTCTCCCTTGGTGAAATACATAATACCTCAGGACATAATCAAGGATGTGTAAACCATGAGAGAGCTTTCCCTGCTGCAATGAGGGGCACTGCTGCCCACTCAACACAGAGTGAAATTATCCATAAATGCTGCCAGCTGAGCCTTCCTGGGCTCACTGCAGAAGAAAAAAAAAAAATCCACTAAATGAAAACCAGCATTTACAACCAATGGGCACCTCCCCAAAGAGGCTCAGCTGATGGGTCCAATTCTGCTTGTTCAGGTGTGGAGAATGGGATGATGTCCACAGGGCAGGGCAGTTCAGGCCAAAGGGTCAGTGTCTCATCTGTCAGACCTTATTGTCAGATCACACACCATAAATCCTACAGCCCAAGTGCAATAGAAGAAAAAGGAATGAAAGAAAAGGGAGAGGAGAGGAGAGGAGAGGAGAAGAGAGGAGAGGAGAGGAGAGGAGAGGAGAGGAGAGGAGAGGAGAGGAGAGGAGAGGAGAGGAGAGGAGAGGAGAGGAGAGGAGAGGAGAGGAGAGGAGAGGAGAGGAGAGGAGAGGAGAGGAGAGGAGAGGAGAGGAGAGGAGAGGAGAGGAGAGGAGAGGAGAGGAGAGGAGAGGAGAGGAGAGGAGAGGAGAGGAGAGGAGAGGAGAGGAGAGGAGAGGAGAGGAGAGGAGAGGAGAGGAGAGGAGAGGAGAGGAGAGGAGAGGAGAGGAGAGGAGAATCAATGGCAGCAGCCTCAGAATCCCAGCCCTTGCCTTGTTTCTTGCCAGGCTGAACTTCAGGGCTTGCCAGAGTGGCACAGCTTTGGCACAAGCCATGTGTGTGTCTGGACCTACAGGTTGCTCATTTATTAGCTCTCCCCTCTTCCAGACTTTGCCACATGTGCTTTTGCATTCCCCCTTGAAGCTTTCCACAGCAGGGCTGCAGGGAAGCCTCGGGATTGGCTTCATAAGCACAAGATGCCACACAATAAATGCCAGATGTTCTTATCAAACACAACTCCTAGGCACATGCAGGGTTGGCAGAGGTGCTTGACTTTAGGGAGGGCCCTCAAGCAGGCTCTGGACATGTTTAGCTGCAAGGCTCCAACACTGCTTCACACAATCCTGGCAAAAATTGTGATAGTGTCTCAGCTCACTCAGGGAAAGGCAGGTTTCAGGTTAACTGCTTGGAGCTTGCTGTGAGCATTCATGAGATCCCAGCCCATCCAGATGCAGCTCCATTCATTCCCACTCCACAGATGGCCAGAGCAATCCACTCCCTGTCATGTGTAATGAAGGGCAGGAAGGAGAGAGGATTTTTGACATGTTTAAATATTATCCAAAACAAAGAAAAATCTCAAAAGCCAGGGATGCATTTAAATAAAATAAAGCTGCCAGCAAAATCCCATATTTGTTACAGCTCATTCCAATTCATCCTCAGAGCCATTCCTCTGCAAAAATGGCAGCTCCAGTAGTTTGGTGTCCAGATGTTCCCTGTCATATGCTCTGCTCTGCATCAAGAGTTTTTTTTCCTGATATGACTCCTTAAAAACAGTGAACTCTGGTTCTAGGACAACCTGAGTACACTTTTCCATAATGAGGGGCGATTGAAAAAACACGGCTGTTGACTTGGCTGGTGAAACACGGGGGTTTTTGTTCTTCTCTTCATCTTTTTTAATCCTCCAGCTGGCTGCTAATCCAGCATCATCAACATCTTTTTGCATTTTATTCCTTAAGCCATTCATATTATACACATTCCTGTTTTAAAAATACAGATTTTAAAAGTTGATTTGATGTGGCTTGGAATAGTGACATGCTTACACATTTATAAAAAATTCATTAACTTGGGGGGAAGAAAAGATTGAATCTTTTATTTTCTTTCCTTCCCTTTCTTCATTTCCAGCATACAAAATTATTTGCTGGTCATTTAGGAACCGCAATGTCAAAATGTGGTTGCCCCATAGGGAGGAAAAAAGACAGTTCATCTTTGCAGTTTTCAAGTCAGTTGTTCAGAAGTAACTTTGGCAAAGGCAAAGCCAAATTGATCCTTGAGCTGCAATGTGCAAAGCCCATGTTAGCAATTCTGCTCAGTTATTGAGAACACCTCTTCCCACAGTCCTTAAATCTGCCAAATCCTAACCAGGAGATGATGCTCTACAACTCTTTTTTTCCAGCCTTGTCAAATCCCAGTCTTCAATAGTTACAGCTGCCAGTAGCTCCTGTCTCTAGGCTCAGACCATTCCTGGACCTCCAGTGAAATCAGAAAAAAAAATTTAAAAAGCCAATTTGGAACCCTCCTCATGAGCACTGAAATACCTAATTCATCTAAGCCTTAAGGTGATAACTTGGTGTCCAGTTCATAGAGGGATTTAAGTGGCCCAACTCTCACTGAACTCAGCTAGAGTTTAGGCAGCTAAAAGGGAAATCTGGAGTGCAGAAGAGAGTTCAGTGTCCTGTGCTCTTATGTAAAAGTTCTGCATCCCTTTTAGAGTGTCCTTCCAGATCCCTGTGCCACCTCCCTCCTTGTGCTTTATATGAAAACACGATAAAATCATATTTAAGGTTGTTGGGTGATTTTTGTTATTGCCAGGACACCTCACAAATGGACCAGTATTAAGCTTGAGCGAAAATTTTGAAGCAAAAAATATTGGTTCTGTTCAACTTATAATGTATGCAGGCCTCTGCAAAGATACCCTTAAAATATGGGCACAATCTCACTAGCAGTGGGGAAAATCCCATTCCAGGTTGATGGTTCCTATGGAAAAGCTTTTAGCAGCTTATCTTATTACCACTGTATTAAGCCATATTCTCTCACCACTACATAAAAAGTATAAACTACTCCTCTCTCACAGCAGAGGAAAATTTTTTGATGTAGAAGCAATGAGTGATTCAATGTTCTGCCAGCTTCTTGATATAAAATATAATTTTTTATTTTCCAGGCTAATTTTGTCTTTACACAAAAAGCCCTAAATTCCAGACTTTGTCCTCTAGAAATATTTGAGCCTGATTCGTATTTTTAATTGTTTATTTATTTGTTATTACATAGTTAAATCCCACGTGATGCTCATATTCATATCCAGACTTATACTGAAAGGACTATCCACAGAACAAAAATGAAATTTTATCTGACTTTTCCTGTTATCTAGTCTTTTTTGTTCTAAACTTGTTATGACACTGGATTTAAATGAGAGTGGTGTAGAAATTTAGCCTGAACCCATTTTGATGAGTGTTGCCTACAAGTCAGGTGCACAAGACTGTGAGGAAGAATTCTGGCTGCTTTGTCTCTGTGGCATGAATTTCATACCAGCACCAACTTAGAGGCCAGGCAGACTACCACATTTAAAAAAATATTTAAGCACATGCTTCCGTTGAGACCTCAGGATTTCTAGATTGACCTGACCTTCGAGACTTTAATGTGTTTTAATTCTTTAGTAAATAATATAGCATTATAGAGATGTCCCTTTTCCCCCTGCTGGTTCAGCTGTCAAAATCAAAGCATGAAATATTGCACTGTCCTGTAAGATCTATATCTTTCCAATTTCAGGTTTAAACCAATATTTTATGTAAAGATTTGATCTCCAGCAGTTTGCCTCTAAAATGACAGGGATATTGTGTGGAACACAACTTGCATTCAAGCACAATGAAGGCTGAAAGAAAAGAATATAAAACAGTTGTGAAGTCTTATTTTTCATTCACACACAAGGCAGGGTTTTCAGCAATCAGTTATCACTAAAGTGCATAATTTAATATCCAGTGTGTGTAATGATTTCAAGCCAACCTGAAGCAGTAGGATCTGTCATTCCCTGGCTTTGGGCCCCTCAGTGAGATGGAGAGAGCCCATTGATTTGCTTCCAACCAGGGTCTGTGGTTGTCTCATGCCTGTCTTAGATTGTTCACAAGATGACAGTCTAACACCATAAGATATTAATATTTGAGCTATCAAAAATTTGGGGCTGTCAGTTTTTGTTTCACCCTCAAGACACATTTGAGATTTTTATTTTTCAGCCCATCTGAAGTCATCCAAAGATGACTTTGAAGATCACATGAAAGGGACACAGAAAGGACCAGCTTTGATCAGGACAACACAATGGAGCTATTAAAGGCTGAGGACAGGGTGAGTGACCCACATGCCATATAGTAGCAGTAACTAATAAAAACAATTAATAATAATAAAGTCAGAGAGCCAGTCAGTGGCTCAGTGACCTCACATAGGAGCAATCATCAACTGGATTGACATTTTGGGCTGCCTGGAGTATAAAGGCTGAAAGAAGATTATCACTAGATTCTTATAATTGTTTTATGAACCCCCTGGTGAATGCAAACAGGGACTGAAAAAGAGCCTTTCTTACATAAGTTGACAATTAAAGCCTTGGCAGGCCAAACAGTAGTTTCTAGTCTTTCAGCAATGAAGTTTAATGCTCAAAGCAGATTTTTTTTTTTTTTCACTATTTGGTCATGTTTTCTCCAGCTGGTAAACATGAGTCAGGATTTGTTTCTGGGGGAGGGAAGAACTGGCTGCTTAGAAACCAACTCACTGTAAAACAGGACCTCTTCAAGCAGATAAATGTCAAGGAAAGCTCAGTCTATGGTAGTTGATGTTACCTGTGACTTTGCAGAGCAGCTGATCCTGGAATGGGATGAAAACCCACCAGTCCAACTCTGACCACTCCAGTAACACCCTGAGTGGTGACATTTTCACCTGCTGGCAGCCAAAGAAGCCTGGACTTCATTGTGGACCACACACCTACAGGAGAGCTACCCCATCCCACCCCACCTGCCTATTTTTCTGTATTTCCAACAAATAGGAGCTGGGAATTGCAGTGGGACCTGCACGTTTCCTTCTTCTTCATCATCTTCCTCCAAATGGAGTGCCTGAAACACTGAGCTTTTCTAATATGAAACCTTGTGTGATCTTGTCTTACCTCATGGCTGGCCCTACTCTGAGGAGATCTATTGAGGTCCCTTCCCACTGCAATTATTTATGATATAGATATTCTGACCTGGATAGCCCTTTTCTTTTGTTGCTGACTAGAGAGTCCCAAAGCCACCATGAACTCCTGACTTTTCTTTGTCTCCCTGTGGTTGTCACACACATTTCTCACAACATCACAAGAGAAATGAGCCCTTAGGCAGCACCTGAAACAGGAGAAGGCGATGTCTTTGTGATACAGCCACACCACTTTCAGGGTCATCCATCTGCCAGACAGCTTCACAATGCTTCCTGGGCTCCCAAGGAATAGATTCAGGTTCTTCTGAAGGTTTCAGAGAAGGATTATGGCTTAAGGATGATCTGTCAGCCCTTAGAGGAGTTTCTGTTAACTGCAGAAGCAGTATGGAAAGACCTGTTGGCTGACTTGGGAGACTAAAATTGGGTAGGGAAGATGCTTTACTTCATTGAATTTGCTGAGCTCCTTTTCCAAAAATTATCTGCAGGGAGGAAGAAGGGCTCACAGGCAGGAGTGGGAAAAGGAAATGAGAAAACATCTGACTAGGAGAGCTGGTGAAGGGAGGCAGTGGAAAAACATGAATAGAAAAAAATATGGGGGTATAAAGATAAAAAACTACAGATATGACACAGATGGCCACATTTGTAATTTTCTTGAAGCACAGAGAAAGTTTAGGAAAATACCAAACTTTTGTTATTGGCTGATCTGGAATTAGCTAGACTCTTGAATGGTGAAGGAAATTTCAAGTAAGAGTATGAACACTGGGACAGTTTCCCCTTGCAAGACTCTTTTAGATGAGGAAATCGGGGCTCTGCATCTTCTCCTCCTGACCTGGTAAAGCTGGTGTTTGTACCACTGTGTCTGCATGAGCTTTGTCACAGAGAATGGCCAAAAAGAAGCCTCATCTTTTGTGTCAACATCTCCTCACAGAGTCCACTGGTGCTCAGGAGAGGGACTGAGAACAGCTACAGGCCACTGGGATAGAGAGAGGAAGCAAAACCCACCTACAGTGAGGAGAGGATTCTAACAGGGCCGGCCTGACCTCTCCAAAGGGACAGAAGTTGTCCAGGAGAGGACCAAGGCCTGCTCCTGATGCAGGTGCCAAATTCATAGAAACACCTGAAAGGTGAAAGAAGTGAGTTTTAAATGCTTGTCAGACAGCTCTGCCTCCAAAGGGACAGGAGGGTTTGGTGTCTGCTAATTGGCTGGAGGTGCTCTGCTCTTTTATTGGGTTGAAAATAAGATGCATTAAGAGACTTTTACTTCAGCCTGTGGCACTCTTTGTCCCTCCCAGCAGGGAATGCAAGTGGCTTGCAGGGAATTGGCAGGGAATGAACATCATTCTTGTCATTAGTTTTGTGAGCAGAACTGCAATTGATACAAACTCCTCAAGGGTGGGGCAACCTGGGCAGTTACAGGAGTATGGTGAAGGCAGAAACCTGTAAGGGAACTTGCCATTTTCTCATTAATTACAGGAGCTGAAGAGACTGATTACTGAGCTACTAAAGCAGGCTTTAAAAAAGAAAAAAACAAACAAATAACCATTGCAAGGACTTAGCCTGGGGCAAGTGTTGGGATAGGAAAAGAATTACAAAACTGACAAGGAGTTGATGCTCCCACCATTTTGCCACGTAATGTTCTAACATTATCCATGTACCAAAAACGCCGGTCCCTTCCAGCCTTTCCTCAGCTCTGATCACTCCAAGAAGCATTCAGTCAGGCTGAGCTGAACAAAACCCTTCATTCATTACAGCCCAGTAGGATGCAAACAACTTCACAACTTGATAATCCCTTTCAGCCCTTATTAAATCAGCAAGGCGCTGCAGGTGGGAAGTCAGCCTGGAAAGGAGAGACGGCCCTTTGCGCACTTTGCAATAAAGCACGGTTTTAGTCACCAAAAAAGATTTCCAGGGCTTTCCCTGCCTGCCTCCCCTCCCAGGAGGCAGATTCCCAGTGTCCCAGAGCAGATTACGCGAGCATGGTGTTTGCATTACGCGGTGGTGATGATGTGTTTGTTCTTGGCACCGAGGGGCTCTGACTCCGTGCAGCTCCGGCA
This sequence comes from Ammospiza caudacuta, assembly GCF_027887145.1. NCBI lineage: Eukaryota > Metazoa > Chordata > Aves > Passeriformes > Passerellidae > Ammospiza > Ammospiza caudacuta. The sequence goes on along the minus strand of NC_080595.1, from coordinate 113,023,417 downwards.
ATGACAGTGGAAATCTTTCAAGCCTCGAGCTGGATTTGCAGCTTCCCCCTCCCTTGCAACGCAGAACACAAGACTCTTTTGTGGAAAAGGAAAAAAATAAAAAAGAATCCCACTGAGATTTGTCTTCTGTCAAGAAAGAATGGATTTACAGCCCTCAGGACATGGCCCTGCTTTTCAAACACAGCCCCCAAGCAGTGGTCGGATGCTCGTATCAGAAGTTAGGCATGTATGGGCTGACTTTATGTCCACATTTGTAGATTTGATGTTCCATTAATGAGCCCAGCATATGGGAAGGTAGGAAAGGAACAACCCATGGCTGGTTTTATTGGCAGTGCAAATTTTCCCAAGCACGATGCAGCTCCTGGAGCCACCTACACAGCACTGCTGCCCCATCAGATGTGGCCAGACATTCTACTGGGTGATCAAAATATGGCAATCATTTTTAATTGAAGATATCATCATTTTAACATATGCCTTTTATTATTTGTTTTCCTCTCAAAAGTTTTTTAACTTGATTCTGCTTATTACATTTTAGTATTTTCTTCCTTCACAATTAAAAACTCTCAGAAAAATAAGCAGGTTCTTTTTAAAAGTGAAGTGTTAAAGGGAAATATTTAATTTGAAAAAATCTCAACAAGAGTTTTGATCTGAAGCCAGAATTTTTAGTAAGAATGTTTCCATGGTTGGTTTTTACTTTTTTTTTCCCCTAAAATAAACAAAATTTCAGATTGAATTAAAAATTTCCATACTGGTTGGAAAGCCAGTCCTTTTCTGTTGGCAAAATACTTTGATGCATTAAAAGGAGAAAAAAAAAGCCTTTTGAAAAACGCCTGACTTCTATTTAGAAGAAAACTAACCACCTGAAAACCCCCTATCAGATACTAACCCTATATGCAGTTTGCATTCACACTGGCAGGCAGCAATATCTTTTTTCTTCCAAAATGCCTTCAGCTTTCTGTCTGTTTGCAGGCTTGCCTGCATATGGATTTAAGTTTCAGGGTTCCTAATTTATATATATGTTTATATATAATATATACATACATAGATATATACATGTGTCTATGTATATACAAAAGTCACTGTGGCTTCATCCTCAGACTGTACACAACTGTCTCCTCTCTTGTTCCTGGCATTGATATTTAGGTCCTACTTGTATGGGGACATTGAGAAAAGGAGCTGGAACAAATTTGCCATGAAGTGTCTTGGGGCCTACAAACAAGGGCATATGTTTAAACTTGAATTATTTGTCATCTTGGGTCCAAAGAGGTAGCTCTGTCTGGAACAGAAGCAACTCTGTTTTGGGATTGAAAAGGCACATTTGCACACCTTGTTGTTAATGTACCATGTTTAGTAAAGTTTATGTTTCATGAAGTAAGTCAGGGAACAATGACATTTCATAATCTACAGAGATTTGAAGGACTCACATGCCCCAAAGCACTTTTTTCTCTCTCCCCACAACTTTATTAGATTAAGTCAGTGAAGAGCAGGTATTACTCTCTCCTGCAAAGTTTGCAATCACTGAGATTTAAAGGACATTATGAAAGGATTTGGCTTTTAGGCAATGCTTTAAATTTTTATTACTCTTGTATCCCATTTTCTCCTAAACTTTAGATGCCATAAGAGAGAAGAAAAAAGGAAAATACTACTCCCTTTTAACAGTGACAATTCAAGGTGAAACAACTCTTAGAGGAATCCTACATCAGTGACCTTTTCTTTCCTTGTCACAGCAGCACAGGCAGAACATGAGTGTCTATATTCCAAATTTGCCTTTTGCCTTCTCAGAGAATTTTAAAATCATCCCAGATTAACAGAATGGGTCAGATTGGAAGGGACCAAGACTGATCATCTGGTCCCACCTCCCTGATCAAGCAGGGTCATTCCAGAGTGCAGGATTGTGTCCAGGCAGTTCTGGAATACCCCCAGTGAGGAGACTCCACAGCCTCTCTGGTCTCTGTTCAGTGCTCGGTCACTGCACAGGGAAGAAGTTCTGCCTCCTGTCCAGGTGGAACTTGCTGGGCTCAGTCCCTGCCCGTGGCTCTGGTGCCACTGCTGGGCCCTGGAGCAGAGCCTGGGCCCTGCTCTGCCCCTCCCTGCACACAGGGACACCCAGGGCTGAGGGCCCCTCTCCAGCTCCTATGGCTGCTGTTCTTCATCGCATCCTTTTGGCATTTGGAGCATTTGGGAATGGTGTGAGAGCATCCCCAAGAACAAGAGTCAGTCTTGCTGCAGCTTCAGGAGCAGAATCCCCAAGTAGTTCAGACCAAATGTTCATTTTTAACTTGGTTCGGTGGGTGAGGCAAGTTCCAGGCATGGAGGTGATTCACCTGCTCTTGAACCAGAGCAGACATGGTTGGAGTCTGAAGATCTTTAAGGTCTCTTCCAACACAAGCCAACAAGCCATTCTATTATTCTGTATTCCAGTGATTCTTACAGATGCTACTCATGGCTGATGGTTTGGTTTTGGGTTTTTTGTGGTTTTTTTTTTTTTTTTGGCTGCCTAGGAGCCGATTATAAAATTAATTAATTTCATTTTCATTTACAGTTTTTCGGTTTGTTTCTTCCATGGAAATTGCACCTCTTCTATTCTCAGCCAGCACAGGGTTTGTGCATCTGTTTCCTCAGAAAAGTTGGAGCTGTCTGGATGGATGCTGAAACAAACCTTTAGTCTTTTCTGTTTTGCTCGCAGTTGGAAGAGAAACTACATTAACATTGAGAAAGTTTCATAAAAACTCCACAAGCTTGGGGACTTGAGGTAGGGAATTTCTTATCTGTTTTCAGTCCCTGCTGCCATTCTGAGCCTTTCCTCAGGGAACTTAAGGACATTTTGCCCAGAGAGGTTTGAACTTCTAGTGCTGTTGGGACCCTCTCAGATGCCATTGCCCCAGGCTCTTTGCTTGGAGCACTGAGTCAAGATGCCAGGAGAATGCCAGCAAATGAAAATTATTTGCTGAATTTTAGGTGAAGATGGGCTGATTTTGAATCTGTATAAAACTTTTCCCCAGAAATGAATATTTCATTTTTTCAGATTGGACACTGAAAGATGTGAAAGATGTCCCTGTCCATGGCATTGGGATTGGAATTAGATGATTTTGAGGTCCCTTCAAATGCAAATCATTTATGATTACAAAAAACAAAACAAAACAAAACAATCAACAACTACAAATAAAAATTCAGCTTTTCCTCTAACAACTTAGGGGGGAATTTCTTTCATGCACAAACAGTTTAGCAAATCTGTCTACAAAAATATAAAGTAGGATTATGCCCAGTGTTCACAGCACTGAGCTGGGCAGAGCAGCAGGGAGGTTCTTGGAATGTGTTGAGCAAGGCAGATATAAACCAGATGAGGATCTGTCCTGCTTTATTCTCTTCTCCCATACAGACTTCATTGATATGAGCTAAAATGTAGCGATTGGAAAAGGCATTTGCAGGGGAGGCAAAATGCAAAAATTCAAACTGGGGCCAAGCAAGGGAGAAAAAAAAATCACCTGCCAATAAAATTGACACACGATGGGAACAATTGCAAGTCTGGAGAGAAAAAAAACATTCTCACTCTATTCTCCACAGCATGGTATCTTCTCTTAGAGCAGAATGACTGAATTTATTGAGGTCATTTGGTAATTTGGCTACTGTAATATATTTCACAAGTGAGAGGGAAATGGCCTGATGAGACAGATGTAAGAATCCAGATCACTGGGGGAGGAGGTTTACCCAAATTTATAGCCACCAGTAAGGATGTGGCTTTACAATTCACAGTTACTCTCTCCCTTTACCATTGAGAAATCTCTCCTGTTAATGGCCTGTGCTTGACATTCTGCTGCAAATTCAGATCTCAGTGGTGCTGGAGTAAAATCCTTTGAGATTGATGGACTTGGTCTGGAATAAAATAATTATTTTCTCTATATTTGAAAGCTATTTTGAATAAGCATGAGCTCTCACAGGCTGTGGTGCTGTCTTAAAGATACCTAGAACATGAATGAGTGTGGAATAATCTAATCTGGATGTGGGCAAGCTCACATTTGTATGAGTTGCTCCATGTATCATTGAAATTTGCATAATCTCTCCTGCTTCTGACTCTCCCTCTGGACTGCCCTGTGCTGCACTGCCCACACCATGGACTGAATCTTCTTTGTCTTTTGCTTCCCTGTGGGCCCTCAGGTGGATTTCTCTTCTCCACTTCACACCTGCAATAAATGGATCATTTTTTTCCTTTTTTTGGGTCCTGACTCAAGCTCTCCAGCCATTCAGCTTCCATGGATGACATTTTATTCTGTTTATTCTTGATTCCTGTGAGGACAGCCTCCCTTACTGCCACATCAGACCTCAAGATACCAAAATATTCCTGAGATTAAGAGGTGCCACCACATCCAAGACCCAGCCAAGGCTAACACAAAGAAAATGGGAAAGGAGATCTAAAAAAATGTCAGAGACAATAACAGAACTGATGGCACAGATATTAATACTTTTTGGTCTCAAAAAAGGAAAATTTTTGTTGCCCCAGCTTGAGGATATTCCTTTTAAGTTTGGATTCAATTCTAGAATAAAAGATTGAGAAAATGGATGCATAAGCCCTACAGAGCATACAATCTTTGGGATTTACAGAACATTTAGAGCAGAAAACGAAAATGAAAGCCAATCGAGTACAGATACGTTGGATTCTTGTAAAATAAACCACTCAAATTTTGATTGTTAAAACTATTACCCAAAAATATCACAGACAAAACTACAGTGGTGCTTTTTGGTCTTAAAATATCTATTTATTAAAGCTTTGATTTCCAGCCTGCACATCCCTCCTGCATGGCAACCTCTGCTTGATAAGATTATAACTATTAATTAAGTCTTGCTAATGAAGACAGCAAGGAAGGGTTTTCCCAGCACTCACACTATATTTCAAGCATTGCCAATGTCAGCTCTCTCCAATCTCCCTCCAGCTCTGCTGTCTCCTGTGTTCTTTGGAGGGGAAAGAGGGTTTAAAGCTGCATGCCATAAATCACCAGGCATCCTTGCTGTAACAGGATGATCCCCTGTTAGAAGAGGATTTCCCCTCGCCCTGTGAGTGGGAGTAAATTGTTCTGTGGCTCCTGGTTTCCCTTTGAAGCACGTGGGAGAGGAGCATCCTCTTTTGAAGCCCAGCTGTGTGACAGGAGCAGCAGCAGAGCAGGGAGATCCTCCGTGCTTGGTCTGTGTCAGGGAAGTTGTGTGGGAGAGCTCCAGCTGTCTGCTCGGCTGGTCCTCTCCTTGGGTAGCACCACTGGAAAAGAAAAAAAGAAAAATGAAAAGACAGCCCTCTGTCTCCTGGAAAGGGGATTAAATGGGACAAATAAAAGGGGAATGCAAGGCAAATAACTTGCCTTAAAACACGTGCCTTGGCTTCCTCAAAATTTCTAGGATAACGGCATGATCTAATTGTAGACACTGATTGTAGGATCACAGAATCAAAAAATCATGGAATCACAGAATGGTTTGGGTTGGAATGGACCTTAATGATTGTCTAGTTCAAACCCCCTGCCATGGGCAGGGACACCTTCCACTCTCCCAGGTTGCTCCAAGCCCCATCCAACCTGGCCTTGGACACTTCCAGGGATGGGGCAGAAACAACTTCTCTGTGCCAGGGCCCCACCACCCTCAAAGTAAAGAGTTTATTCCTAATATCTAACCTAAAACCACCCTACTTCAACTTCAAGCCATCATCTCTTGTCCTGTGAAACTAAAAAACCACAATGTCTGGGCTAATCCATTGCCTTCCCTTCATGGTACCAGCAAAACCATGACATTTTTTCTGCATTTCTGCCCTGTGTTGCTGTCCTGATCTTGTCTGTTTGGTTTAGGTTTGAGGCTCCTTTGACCAGCCCTCACATCTTTACAGAAGCGTGATGTCAGTGCCAGCCCCATCAGGGCCCCAGGTTCTGTCACATTACCAACACACATATAAAAAAATTATTTTCTTTTTCTTCCAGTCTGGTGGTCTGAGGTTTAATTCATTAATAAAAGAAGCTTGGATGGCAGCAATGGCAGGGCAGCAAGCCCCAGCCCTGTGGCAGGAAGCAAAACACATTTTTCCTTTCAAAAACAAACAAGCAAAACTGCGGAGAAAGTTCCCCTGGGCAGCAGTGGAACATTTGAGCAAGGTCTATGGAGATTGCTGTCTCCAGCCCCGAGGGGTGGGAATGCTCTGAGGGCTTTCTGCTCTGTTTTCCCCTGTTCTGGCCAACTTCCTATGTATAGGATAAAAATAAGCCCCGAGTCCTCCTCCTTCCGTCCACTTCATTAGAGACATCCCTCTGTGCAATAACAAAACAGGCCCAGAGGAAGCGACACAGACCGAAATACAAGAATGATAATTTTCCTAACACAAATAAGCAGGCAGAGGAACTCATCTAAGGAAACAAGTGAGGGAAGGCAAAGCCACAGATGAGCAAGCAATGGAGCCAAGAGCTAAGCTTAGGCAATGCAAGCCTGCCTCCAGCACGTCTCCTGAGCCATCCCCAGCTGGGAAAGGCTGAGCAGTCACCTGGCATGGACGTCCCTGCAAGGCACTAACCTTCCCACCAGCAGCCAGACCTGGAGTGACCCTCACCCCAATTCTGGGCAACATGGCAATGGGAAGAGTCTCCTTTCCCACAGGGTGGACCTGGACTGACCCTTAGCCAGCCCTAACTGGGTCTTTGCCAGTGCTTCAGAAGCACCAAGAAAATTCATGAAACAGAGAGGCACAGGTTAACAGGAGGGATAGCAGCTCTCCAATTCCAGAAAAAAAAAAAAAAAGGCTGGGCTCAGTTCACTCTATTATTTGCCATTGAGAGGCACTGACGCTCCTGTTCTTCAAAATAACCTCAGCCCAAGTGTTTATTTATCTAGAAATTCATCGTGGATGCTTGCCGTGTATTGTAGTTCTGTTTGAAAAGCTTCAATCATCAAATCAAGGACAGGAAAAACAAAAGCAGATCTCTCAGCTGGCTGGTCCCCACTGCAAAAAGGAAACAAAGAAAACAAACCGGAGGCTGAATGTTTCTTGCTGTAAATGATCAGTGAATGTCTCCGAACACCAACTCTGTCCAAGGAAGCCTAGATCAGTTTGTGAATGACTTGTTAGGTTAAAAAGAACCATATTCATAATAAATAATCTTTGAAACCATTCTTTCATGCATACTCCGTTTTCAAAAAGTTGTTTTCATAGGTAAACAGCCAAGCCCTCACTACCCAGGAAGTTAATGGCAAAGATAAGGAGACCTGGGGCTGTGTCTCTTCTAGAAAATTAAACGCGGCCTGGACCATTCTCTGGCCTTGAGGCCAACTGGCACAGAAATGCTTGCATCCATTCATTAAACTCTCCCACTTTCCAAAACAGAGCAGCTGTATCCAAGCTGCCAACTGGGAATGGGCCCTGGCCGTGCCGGCTGCCGGACGGTGCCTGGAAACTGTTTGGATGGATGTTAGAGAGCCGAGGCCAAAAGTAAGCAAGGGACCAGTCTGAGGACCAAAAGCAAATTAAAGCACCTGGGAATGCTCCTTTGCAACGTGCAAACTGTGGACATTGCCCAAGAAATTGATGTCATGCCTTGGAGCATCACTGGACCTGTGTCATTTAGCCAGGGAGCTTTGCTGCTTCATTCATGTCTTGACTCCACACATCCACTTTGGGGAGGGGATGGGAAACCAGCTGGAGCTTGGCAGGTCTGAAGGCTTCAGGGCTTCTTTCACATCTGTATTTTCCTTTACCAGTGGCCCCACTACCAAAAAGGGACACCTGGGACACCACGAATTTTTCCAGGTAGGGATTCAAACCTCACCTGTGCTGGAAAGAAAAATTTATAGTACTTGAAAACCACAAAAATTGAGGCACTCCTGGGATTTTAAGTGTGATGTGTCATCCCTGTTAGCCAGCATGTCAACAGGCAACAACGCTCATACTTCACATTAAGGGTCCTCCTGGGGAACGTCTCAGTGGCACAACCACCTATTAACAGGGGAAAGAATGGGAGGGGACTCAAAGTGCTTAACAGCTACACAGGCATTTCCCACAACCATAATGAAATTAAAACATTGAAGAGCCCCTCTGGGGCTGGCTGGGGCTTTGTGAGATCCCTCGTTTCCTCTGGATTAATGAATTATGCAAGTCAAGAGGGGCTGGACAGAAAGGTGTGAATAAGAAGCTTACTAATTCCCCACAGTAATCACCTGCAAAAGTGTTTAGGAACAACATCTATCAGGCACTAAAAAGTAAGAAAATGAGTAAAATATCTACAGCTCTTCGGGAAGAGACAAGGGGAGACCTGAGCCAGGGAAGTGTCACCTTGACATGAATCTACTGTGGGCACGGAGCACACAGCAGTCATCAAATTGCTCCTCGTGGCCCCAGGGTTTGTTCTGCTCATATGGCAGGCACCTGCACTTAGCTGGAAACTCATTTCCATTCATGTGAGAGAGTCCCAGCTTCAAAGCAAGCCTTGTGATTTTTGGTTCCTGTGTGTGAGAAGGGTATTAATAAATGCTGTATTAATAGATCATCTGCTTGCACGCTTCTCGTCTTAAATAAAGAAGACATTGGATCAAGCCCCTTTTCCCAGCACCTCCAGGCCTCTTGGATGCTTTCAGTGTGAGGCAAAGGCAAGACAGCAACAGTAGAAATGGACTTTGAAATCCAAATAAATAAAACCTCAGACCTTAATACGAGGAGAGTTTGAAGAACAGTTCATAACTGAGTTACAGAGCATGGATGGATAATTCTCTTGAAACTGTCTGAATCCAAGCTCAAAATCTAATATTCATCCTTGCAGTTTATGGAAGCTGGGAATCAGAGCCAAGATCCATTACTCTTCTGGGGTTAACATTCCCCCTAAGCCATTTCAGCAGGGAGGAAAACCTTCCTCCCTCCTTAGTTTGGTAACAAGGGCTCTCTCATCATCATCCTCCACAGGATTTTTCCAGAGGACAGAAGACAAACAGTATCCCAAAGACTGGATCCAGCCATGTCTCTATGGATTATGCTCTCATTTTACTGCAATCTACTGAAAAGCTAGCTATCATCTTTTCCAATATCCTCCTTTTTTACAAAGCTTTGTGTAACTAAATTAAATAATGAAAATATCAGACATTTCATTTCATCACCCAACTCTTATCTGCAGTGTTTAACTGCTGTTGATGCTATCTTTGCTTTAAGAATTCACAGGACATTGCTGTGAACCATTTTTCATAAATACTAGAGTTGGAAATTTTTAAATATTTTTTCATAGCAAAACCACAATTCTTAGTAACCAAAACACTACAGGAAAACATTTCTTTCAGTCAATCTTCTGACTCAACATATGTTGTAAAAATAATAATCACTTAAGTGCCTTATTGTGACATTACAGAAAAATTAAGGAGGTTGTTTTGAGAAAATTTGACTAAGTAGAGAAAAAAATTTAAAATTGCCAAAAATAAAATAAAATAAGATTTATTATTAGTGGGATCAAACATTTAATTTAGTGCCAATCAACATTTAAAATTTTTGTCCAGAGAAGCTGTTGCTGTCCAATCACTGGAAGTGTCCAAGGCCAGGCTGGATGGGACTTGAAGCAACCTGGGATAGTGGAAGGTGGAATTGGATTATCTTTGAGGCAGGGAAATTGGAACTGAATGATCTTTAAGGTCCTTTCCAAGTGAAGCCATTCCATGTTTCTATGAAAATATGAATTTTATTTTCTCAAGGTTTAGGGTTTTTTATTAAAATCCTGGGTGTATCTTTGTTAGGGTGCTGTACTGCAGAATGTCAAATATTGTAACAATACAACAAAATTATTTTCTTTAGAGCTGTAATATGGACCTACTCTAGGGCAGTGCTACCAACTCTGCTTTATAACTTCACCTCAGAGGAAAGCACAGGGAAGGCTTCAAGGGCAAGAAAAAGTGGTCTCAGAGAAAATAAATCTGCTTAGCTGACATTTGCCATTGCACTTGGTGCTGTTTCACGTTGAAGGAAACTGCAGTTGTCACAGCGCGCTGACTTTGGGGGTTATTGCTATGCCTTGCCAGCAGGTTTAGCATCTTTTTAAGTCAGCCAGCTTCCCCTAATGCAGCAAAATTCATCACCAATCACAGATATGCGTGTCCTGCCGGCCTCTTTGATCCTCAGCTTCTCTATCCATTTTGCTCTCTCTGCTCATTGGTCACAATGAGTTATGGCAGCTGTATCCTACAGACTGTCCAGAGCTCTTTAGCTGTCCAGCACATCATGGAAAGTTCCCAGGAAAGCTCCCTGGTTGAAAAGTAACAACTCTGCAACATAATTCTCAGCGCCATGTGCAGCCATTCATCAACAACACTTCTCCTGTAGAAACCAATGGGCAGATCAGTTACAGAGCAGGGCTGTAATGTGACCTGCCAGACAGATGGAGATCCCCGCGGAGAATTCACTGACTGCACAAAAGAGAATAGAAACTTCTGCAGTGTTTCTGGAAAGAGGAAGAGCTCAGCACTTGGATTAGTCTGGGCTGAGGGTAAGAGAGTCCCTCTCCACTCTGTGCTGCTCTGTTGCATAACCAGAGCTTCTAGAAATAAATGAGAAAGAGAATTAAATAAAATTATTTTTAAAAAGGAGCTGTTTCCCTCTAGGAATTCCAGTGACATATTAAAAGAAATAATTTACGAACGGCCGGTCTGTGCCTCAGCTTTGGCTGTGCAATCACTCTCAGCACTGTGCTAACAAGAGGCTGCTTTTTAACAGGAAAGCCCAGCCAGGATACAGCCTGATATCCACTTATCCACTTTCTGAAATAACACCCTAGACCAGACTTTTGTTTTATTTGTGCATTATGTGCCCAGAAATTTTATCTTCTGAAAAATCAGTGTATTGAAGCACTGCTTATTTTCATTACAAGTCTTCATTTTAAAATGAATTTTTCACTTTTCTAATTTTTAATATACTGTTTTTACTTTTTAACTTAAGCTGTCACATCTCAAATTTTAACAGGTTTAAGCTATGATGCCCAAGTCTACTTGGTAAGGAGGTGCTTGCAGTGACCCCAAAGCTATGAGTAAGAGGGATATATTGAAAATGTAGGACTTCTTTCTTATAATTTTGTTGTTCTCCTAATGAGGCTGAAATTCATAAGGAAGTCATATTATATGTATGTTGGCGAGCATTTTGAAGGAAATAGTGTGGTATTAAGATGGGTTAATTCAGTGTATTTATAATACAAAAGGCTTAAAAAAAGAAACTGAGATCTCATCTTAATAACTGAGTAAAAACAGAGCTAAGAGTCAGTTTATGTAATAGAGAGAGGTCACATGAAGTTCCACACAGATGAGTGTTGTTCAACATATTCATGAAATCTGGGAAACAATGACTCATGAGATAACAGAGGTTGGAGATTATAGGACTCATTAGGATCTCATGACACTGAGTGATACTTGTTGTTGATGAGATATCATGGCACTGAAAGAAATCCAGTGTTGATAGATGCAAAGATTATGGGCTAAAAATAACCCTAATTATATGTATGTCACAATATTCTTAATTAGCTATGACTGTTCACAGGAAAAATGGGGTTTGTGGCTAATACTCTGAAAACATTAACCCAGTGCTCAACAATCATCAAAGAGGCTGATAAAGCACAATGGATTATTAGAAGGAAAACTGAGAACAAACCAGAAAACCTCATTATCTCGCGGCAGAAATCTGTGTGTATTGCTGTCTGTCCTGACTAAGCATGCCTGCCAGGCAGACTGCCTTGGAAGAGTGCTGAGAACTGGAAATTGTGCACAGAAAGGACTGAAGTGAATCTCTGTCTCACTGCCCAGTTCTGTCTCTCCTGTGCTCTGGATTAACAGGACTCTGGGGCTCCCTGGGCACTGCTCTGGACCAAAAGCAGAAAAACCAGGAGTTATTAGGATGTTAATTCTTATGTCCTCCTCCTGCATATCTCTTGTTCCCTCCCAGGAACCTCTGCAGGACACATTCCTATGCCAGGCAACTTGTGTTGGGATTTCTCTTCTGCTGGGGCCACAACATGAACTGATCGCTCCACAGGACACAACAGGAAAAGGTGACAAAATGTGGATTTCAGAGCCAGAGGGTAGAGCTTTGTAAAGGGGATATGTGAGATTTAAAAACAAACTGTGAATGGGGAAAAGGTGCTGAAAAATATTTGCCAGGTGATGGAAGTAGTGCAAAGCAGATAAAGACTTTCATAGAAATAAAAATCTTCACAAAATTCTTCTCTATTTTTCCTATCATCATCATAGAAACCTTTATTCCCCATAGATAAAAACCTCCAGATTTTCCAAATTAGCACATTTCTTCCAGTCTGCTCCTTGCTGTGATCCTCCTTTACACTGAATACAGTAGACACTGAGGGCTTGTTAGAGTAAAAATATCTTCAGTCAAGAATTTTGATGACATTGGGTATAGAAAAATTTTCTCTTAATCCAGTTAATCATACAGCTCTTGCACCCAGACAAGGAAGATGGTACACATATGTAAAACTTGCTCCCAATGAGGTCCTGCTTCCTACAGGTTTTGTGCTATATTTCCAGAGATTTATGGTAAATTCATCAGGACTGTGTTACAATCTAGAAGAGAAAGATGCTGCAGAAAAGGTACATTCCCAAAAATCTTTAACATATGGTGAGAGAGACAGAGAGCAGGAGAAGGGGAATACATCAGAGCTCTGTATGTAATAAGGATTGAGCAAAAATGAAAGGGATGCTCTCTCAGGGGTGCTTTAATCTCTTCAGGGATGAGTGCCAGGACCAGAATTAACACTTGTGAGATCGTCCTTGGCACTCTGCACTTGATGAAGAAATCTGGCATAAATCTGGGAATGAGAAGGCTTGTCAGGCCACAAGATGCCCAACATCAAGGAGAGCTCCCAGAGTTCAGGAGCAGCTGTCAGAGCTGTGGAGCTGGTGCCCCCACAGCGTCCCAGGCAGGGTGACCCCTCTGGCTGATCCTGGACAGGGTTTGTGCTCTGCTCCACCCTGTCCCACCAGTGCAATCCCCCAGCAGGAGGGGACACGTGCTGGGCCATCCATCATCTCCAGCAGGGTCCTCCTTGCAGCTGGCACAGATCACTGCACAGCAGATGGGACAGGTCTGTGCCTGCATCCCGCAGCTCAGAGCAAGAGAGGAATATTCGGATTAACAGAAAATTCTGCAGTCAACCTTTTTTCCAACACTGATTTTCCTCCAGGGAAGCATGTGGTCCAGTTCAGAGGAATGAGAAAGAGAGCAATTTTTTTTCTTTAATTTTACATTTCAAGTAATAACAGTTTTCTGGCTTTTTGTGCAGGTCACTAACAATCCTCTCCAGTGAAAAAGGTTAGTAGTTCCCACATCTCTGACTCACTTGGCTGTAAAAAATCTGAAGCAGAAAAGCCCTCAGACCTGATGTGCATTTACACTACAGCCTTTTTTTTTCCTTTTTCAGTAGTATGAACTACCCTTTCTGCAGGCATCAATGTCAAATTTCCCACATTATAAAAGGATGTGAGTGAAAATAAGATCCAGCTTCATCAAAGTGTGTGTCACCATTGTGGGGAAGTTTAGGAGAATACTGACTTTGGGTAAGAACTACAAGAGTTTCATGCAGCAGAGGCAGAGAGAAGAATTGAAATTAGAAATAAATCAGTGCAAAGCAGAGCTAGGGTGTGTGTGCTCCTGAGGGCACAGGACTGAAATCCTGATTTAAATTTAGCACAATGCAATATCAGTGGAGTGTAAAGAGAGTGAGTTTGGGACTGGGTGAAATGGGTCATTAATGGGGACCCCTCAGTCTCTGGGGGGGCCCACTGAGGCTCTAAGGGAGGGCTCCAAGGTCAGCATTTCTGTCTATGAGCTTTGGAAATATATTTTGCATCACTGCTAAGAAAATGAGTTTAGGGATCAGTACAGGGCAAACTAAGAGAAAACAGGAGTACGACAAGCAACTTAATAAATCAGGTCTGGCTCAGGGAAAATGTTCAAAATGAGGTGAATGGGAATGCAAAGGTTCAGGAACAAGGAATAGAGACCATGTTTTCAAGTGGGGGCTGTCTCCTGTCCCAGGTAAAGGCTTCATTAAAACCCTGCCTACAGGAGCTGCAGGTGTTTTGCTGCTGGGCAGAGAGATGGTGAATGTCATCGTGGCCTCAACTCCACACGTGGTTGGGATGGAAAGAGCTCCATGTCACCTCTGACCACCTGCAGAGTCCCCCAGTGTGAGAGTCTTTTCTGCCTTGGTGCACCAGTGACGCCAGGAATTGCAGCATTTGGCTCTGCTCAAGTGCCAAGTGTTTCCCCTTTCAGCACAGAGCCCCAGGGGAAATGTAAGGAACAACTGCCCAGTTCTGCTCTGGGCAAGGAACAGCAGAGAGTGAGAACCTGAGGCCCTTCTCAGCCCAGGGCTTTCAGGAAAATAATCAGTCAAAAGTCCTTGTACTGATAATGGCAGGAGGAATGGATAATGGATAAGAATAAATTTTAGTAATTTTCACTGGGAGGAGTGTAACCAGTGATTGCCATGGAGATGTGATGACAACAAATTTGTAAATGATATTGAAATTATAAGTGTTCACATTTGCTGATGACAGAGTATTTTCCAAAAGAAAAACTTGTCCACAAAGAAAAGCAAAAGGGGAGATTTCTACAGTTTTATAAGATGAATGATGTGGAAAAAATGGAAGGATTCATTGTTCCCCATCTATTCTGATGCAAAAATTATGGAATAACAGAGTTAGCATTTGGCAAGTCCAAAAGAAAGATTTTTTTTTCAGAGAAACAACATGTAGGACTTGCCAAGAGGATGCTGTGGATGCTGAGAATTCACATCAAGGAGACGCTGGACAAATTCATGGAAAAGGAATCCCATCTGCGTTACTAAAAAGAAAAAGAGAGCAATCTCCTGAACCATAAATTGTTGGATTTTGGAAGAGCAACCTGGGGAAGTGTCAGTATGCGCTTAGCACACAAGTTATACATGCTTGCTCTCTGCCAAACCATGCTCCTCCTGTTATTCATTCAAAAGAGGAACATTTATTCTTCAACACCTCCACAGCCCAATGCAACTCCATGATACAGAGAGGTTTCATCTCCTCAGGACCAGCATCCAGGTTTCCCATTTTCATGGTATGTGCTTTACCTCTTAAAACTGCTGTGCCAAAGGGGGGCACTGAGCTCATCTTTAATTGTGCTGGTCTTCTCCAGAATTCCTGGGTTGGCATGGTGCCCTGTGCCAGAACAGGCACTCCTGAGCAATGGTGTGCCTGGAGGTTTGAAGAAACTCCAAGACAAACCCAGAGATGCCTCCAGCATTAGAAACCAAAGAGCCAATCCACTCAGAGTGAATTCCATCCCAAGAACCCAGGCTGTTGAGCTCGGTGACAAGGAGACTGAAAGAGATGATTAACGTGCTGTTAATCATTAAGGCTTATGAGCAAATAAATACCAGTTACTACCAGGCTTTGTAGTTAAAAATGGGAAAGCACAAGACCTGAAAGCCAGGGAAATTCTACTTAGAAATGAGGTGCACATTTCTAACAGGGATTGTGGTTAACCACTGGAACAAACCAGAAAAGGGAAGTGGAGGATTCTCCATCTCTTAATGTCTTCAAAGAAGAAGAGGGTGTCTTCCTGCAGCACAAAATACTGTGCTCAGTTCTGGAGGTCTGGATGCAATTCAAGGGCTCCATATATTCCAGAACTCAGGTTTAATTATCTTGTTGTCCTTTCAGACCGTTATCTTTACCAGCTTTAACTCCTGCAGAAGTGGATCTGCAGAGTTGAGGGTGATCAGGTATGGACAGGACTGGGTTTATTAAAACCTTCTCCTTTAGGAAACTCCCCACAAAAATAGTTAAAAGTGAAGCTTTCAAAGACCACCCTATCATAAAGTAAATGCAATAAAACACTAGAACATCACACTGGAAAATCAGTTTACAGAGCTAAAAACACAGTTTATATTCCTCTATTCCCCAATATTTTTACAGCAACCCAGAGATCTGCAATTTCATGTCGTGTCTTGATTTCCAATGCAAATGGGAAAAGTAGAGATGACTTATACATGGCTGGGAAACCAAGTCAAACCTCTCACTTTCAGCCCACCAGCCAACACAAGCACCTTCCCTCAAGACAGTGATGCCACAATTTGCTTCTTCTCTGTCCTTTCATCTATTCCACAGCAGTTGGGTTTTCCCATTGCAGATGTCACCTCAAAACATGCACCCACCACCCTGCAAACCACCCCAGAGCAGCACCACCTTTTGTGCTTACCTTAGAGAAGGCTTCGCACTGCTCAGGCCACAGGATTTAGTGTAATTATATCTGGAGTAAAGATCTGTGATGAATTATGCAGGTCTGGTATCTGCAGATGAATCACACCAATGGAACACAAGGATGTGGTATCAGAGCCAAGCTTGGAAATGGAAAATGCCTAATCCAGCATTTTAAAGGTTTAATGCAGCCAAGATTTCAGAATTTCAAGTATTTTTTTTAATCTTTGTTTAAGCCTGGATTTGGGGAGGGGACTGGTAATGGTATTTAGATTATTATTTTTGCTGTAACAGGATTATCCTTTTCAGTGACTGTTAAGTCGCCACAAGCTTGTTGCCTTTTCAGTGCAGGAATCAGTTAAGCATCACAGATAGAGAAATATTATTGTGACCATTTTACAGCCCATTTTGGCCAAGAATGGGACCAGGAATGCTGACTCTCGGTCACCTGCTTTCACAAGTGAACTAATAAATAGGGTAGAAAGCTAATAAATGAAGGCACTGTGTACATTAACCCTCATATAACAGTACTTAACCCATGCTTGTGTTACACACAGGAGGTCAGAGGAGATGAACAGAGAAGTCCCTGCTGTCCACAAAGCCAGTGAACCCATTTTTAAACATGAGGCAACATTCAATAACCTGCATCAGCTTTGATTAACTGTTCTGCAAGATTGAAAGCAACACAAGCAGAACTAACGTGCACAGTGGGCAGAAAAGACATCAAAAGCACAGCTCATGATGGCAAGGTTTTAGTGCAGAAATCCTGGATGGGAACCTTGGCTGTGCAGCTCAGGCTGACCCTTCTGGAGCAGTTAATCATGTCCCCAGAACATTTTGGCCAAGGCTCTTACAGAAAGGCACTGACAACTGGGCTCTGTAGCTTCCTTCAGGTTTCCAGCTAAACCCAGTCTCTCCCTCTTAAATACATAAATACATATATAAATATATATATATATATAAGCAAATACTATATTTGAGCTGCTATGAGGCAACTAACTTTTTTAAACATGCAAACAAGCTTAGTATAAGGTCTGTAAAACAGCTCTGCTTTTTCTGGTATTGATTTTGCTTATTTTGAAGTTAAGCATATCCATAAATATGCTCTATGGTCCCTTGAGGTAAGTCTCATAAGGTATTTAAAAAGGAAAAAAAGGATGAGGAGGAATTTTTTGGCAGCAATTACCATCTCAGATAACCTGCCTGGGGTTGGGAAAGTGTGCCAGCAATCTGCTCAGAAATAGCTTTCATTTGGGCTGTTTATTTTCATATGCTTTGTCTGACACTTTACTGCTGTGGCTGGGTACTTAACTGTCAGCTTCCATTAAACGCTTTGTCAGTTGTTTCCACTCCAGGCAAAAACCAAAATTATTATCTCCCATTATTCACTAAAGCCAACACACTGGCAGGAAGCAAGCGGGATGACAAAGGAAATCCTCCCTGTGCCAAGTGGTGAGATTTCCTCAGGGTCCTTTGCTCCAGTGCTCCTCTGGTTCCTTGTACCTCCCTTGTCTTGACTGCCCCATTCACCTGCCTTGTTTCTTTCAAATGAGGGGGGCACCTGGGGCAAGCTGTTTCACTTAAAAGCAAAGCTAGGGGGACTGAACTCCTCTGCAGCAGCTAAAAGTATTCAGATATTCTGAAAAAGATTAATGTGTTTTCTTCAAATCAGTTTGGACTTTCACAGCATAATCATATGGGTGAGTATCCCTTCCTGGCAAGATAGAATATAAAATATGAATGGGATGTTAATAAAATTGCTTTGGGAATGTCTATTACACGGTTTCTTGTTTTGCTGTTTTAGGGCGTGTGGATGGCTTTTTTTTTTTATTATTTAAACTAAATTTTTCATGTTCCTATACATAAGGAAAGGGGGAGTTTAAGCAATGCAGAAAAGCAAAACATGTCATTTCAGGTCAAACAAAACATTTTAAGATGACCCAGACAGCTTCTTCCCCTTCCAAATTTGGTCCTCTCCAACCCAGTGCCATTGTCCCCCCAACACTCTTGTTCACCCTTGGAACCAGAGAACCCATTACATGCACTGCTCTAATTATGGTCTGGTTTCTTTTAACGAGCACATGTGGAGCTGTATAATCATGGCCCCAGGCCACGAAATGGTGGACTCCAGCCTGGACCTGGACCTCACATAAATCTGCTCTGTGCCCTGCCAAGGTCCCAGACATCTGACATCTCAAGAAGGAGACCCCATGGGTTTTGCCATTCCTTTTGGCACTCCTTTTGGTGCTGTGCATCACCAGGCTGAGCTTTGCCCAGCTCACATCTCCCTGCTGACCATCCCCTGGTAAGAATTAGCAGATCTCAATAAAATTACCCCATGGGCCTCTATTAAAAATTAAAACCCTTTTTGCTCAAGATTGCAAAGTGCTCACCTCTTGAGCAATTTTGCTGCCCCACCAAACCAAACCAAATGTTCCTCAACAGAGGATCTCTATTGCTGGCCTTCATTCCTAAGGAAAACATTCAGTCTGAATATATTTGTTCCCACTCACGCTCCTGGGGTTTTCAATGGAAGTCTTGAAGCTGTCCAAGCAGCTCATAAACTGGAGCCCCCTTCTGATTCAAGTGTGCCCTCCTGTTCAGATTTTGGGAAATGGGATGATTAATTGATTTCCATCATCAGACTCCCCATAAGTCACAAGCCAAGCTGCTATTTCAAGTTTCCATTGACAAAGATTTCATTATAAGAAGCCATAATTTTTAAGCAGCGCTCTGCAAACTTTTTTTTAGTCTTCAGCCTGAATTAGGCCCATATGTTACAGAAAAACACAGTGAGGGCAAGTTGTGGGGGTGAAGTGGTGAGGGGAAGGGAGCAACTGGTCTATCTCAGTGTCTGAACAAACTTCCACCCACATCACAGCATAAAGGGGCTCTGAATTGGTCGTCTTAACCCTTATCTAAACAAAATAAATCAAAAATACAATTTTCCAATTGATGCTGAAGGATTTGCTTTCTTAGCCAAAAAGCAATTTTAAACTCCCTTGCTGAGTAAGCTCTGCCCAGATACTGAACTCCACTGAGAGCTCCTGGAGCCCAAGGTGGAATTGTTTAATTCCCCTTCTGATGTTCAGCTGCTGGGATGGAAACATCCTCTGACAGCACCTGCCACAGGAGGCAGATGAAACCACAGCTGGGTGTTGTGTGTAAACCTGGTGCCTGGGAGACCCTCCCTCCAGAGGGCTTGACAGGGCAGTTGAAAAGACAGGGAAAATGGGAAAGAGGCAGTGCTGCAATCCTTATTTCACAGAGTCAAACAGGCAAGGTGTATTCCAACAAAGAAAGCAGTTCATTGTCAATAGAACACTGAGCTCCAAATCCTGCCAAGAGCACCTGCACTGTTCAGGATGATAACACAGTCCATCATAGCAAATGAGCAAGGCTCTGTGAGTAAAATTTTGTCATTGCCAACCTTTGAACTCCCTAGCAGAGCAGAAAGAGGATGGAGGTAAGGATGCAAAGCACATTCAACCCAACCTGTTTTATTTAACTGCATAGCCAGAGCCTTCAGCACAGCAGAGGCTTTATCTGCATTGTAGCTCCAAGTCAGGGATCTGGAGATAGAGGGATCTGGAGACTGAGCACCCCACCTTGTATGATAAATGCATCCCAAAACGATCTCTGCTCCATTGTCACCTGTGCTTGAGCTCTTTGGCAATGTCAGATTGTTGTCTAATGGATGGGAATTCTCTGGGTGACAGGGAAGGGGAACAGCAACATCACTGCAGGGATGAACCAGAATTAGCAAGGAGTAGCTTCAGGAGTTTACATTAAGCTATGTGACTGTCTGATATGGCTAAGTCAAAAACTACTGGACACAGGAGCTGATAAATCTCAGTCTCTCCTTCTCTCTGATTTGCAATACAGCCTTGGACGAGTCACTGCAATTTGGATTTGCCCCCTGCAAAACAGGGATAAATGATATGAACCTATCTGAAATGTTCTCTGAGGGATGTAAACAGAACCTGATGAACAAGTGTTGTCTAATAATGCTTTTGTATTCCAGATTGGCAGGGCAGCTGCTTGGCACAGTGCTGTCACACAGGGGGGCCACAGCACTCAACAGCTTGGGAAAGCCAGCCAAATTTTACATTCATTTGATGGCTGCTTCCAGCATGACAGAACTATGGCAACAACACAAGCCATGTCAGGATCTGGAAGGGCCAGAGGTTGATTGGAAATTTCCCCAGATAAAGAAAAATATTTAGCAGTCATTGAAAACAAAACTGATTTTTCTTCTCTGCCCCTTGAATGATAAATTTAATCATAGCTCCAGGTCTTTCATTATTTTCTTTCTTTCTTTATAGCCTTGACCCAGGCTGGCTGAAAACCCTGGAACTAGTGCAAATTCCTGTGCTTTGAGGAATTTGTCTCAATTCAGGTTGGATTGGTCAAACAAATGATGTTGCAATAAGGTTGTGGCAGACTCAGAGTAATGCCCCATATCTGACTTGTTTCCTCTCCTTGCTGAAACATTGCAGCCTGCTCATGCAGTTCTTATCCTAGCAGCCAAAAATGTTTTACCAAAAACATGAGTATCGCTGTGTTTCAAAAATTTTTGCCAAAAATCTAGTTGTTCTCATTTTGGTTCTGTCCTGATAGCAATATATTGGAATTCACAAAAATGTCATCAGCTTCAGTGGCCTCAGTATTTTAGATAAAGTCTGGAAAGTTGGACAGCAGAAGAGGCAGTGAGTTTTGGAGAATTTCAGAGAGCGTGAAAGGTAGAGAAATGACATCCTTCACATCCTACAGATTTTGATAAGAAACTTCTGATTTATGTCTCTTGGACTTCAGAAAGAGGACTAAGTCCACACAGTCTTGGCCCAGAACAAACTATTTACCTAACACAGACCTTCAAAGATGACCCTCCCCTCCTCTTGCTGTGACTTCAACGCCTTGTGCTCAAATAAACCGTTTGTTCAGGATGATACACAGCCTGATTAAAAAGACCAGAGATGAAAAATCCCCTACTTGTCTCCACAGTTGTTGTTAATTATTAGTCACCCCAATAGTTAAAATGTGGCCCTTGTTTCTTGTCAGGATTTGAGCTGAGGTTCTGCTTTTGCTTCCAACCCTTGATATGTCTCTGTGTAGTTGACCAGGTTTTTACTGCTGCTGTTCATGAAGATGTTTCATCTGGCACAACCAAACCACCTCACAACATTGCTTTTCACCAATACAGACCAAGCTCTTCTAAGTTTTCCACTGCAGCACATTTTCTCTGGCCCTTAATTTTTTCTTTTTTTTGCCACTTTGTGCACCTTAAAATAAAAGGTGTGCCTGAAACAGGATCTCCTGTCTCACAGCATGGCACAAGTCACTGAGCAGATCCATCATCTTGGGGATATTCGGCCCAAGATGTCAATTCACATCCCACCTCATGATTCAGACCTGGATCTGTGCTCTGCAGACCATGTTGACATGGCAATTGTGCATTTCTCCAAGTTTCCATCAGGTTTCTCTTGAGCTGTGGTTCACGGGTAGTTTCATCTAAAAGCACATCTGAGCCCAGGGCTCAGCATCCCGACCTCAGCAGCTCTGTGCTGATGTCTGAGCCTTGGGAATTGATGTCAGTCAGTAGCAAGAGGTGAATTCAGCCAACCCTTTCAGTTCTGGATGTTGGCCTTGCAAGACAAATCTCCACGGAGCTGTTTTTGCATCTCCGGTGCTGGCACAGGGACACGAAATGTAGAATATGCCCTTCCCTGTGGGACACTCCTCCATGAGTTCATTCCTGGCTTCGTTGGAGGAGCTGGATTTTACATTATTAGGTATTGAGTTGCAACATGAAATTACCAAAATGTAAAACATGGGAAAACATACTGTAAATCACTTATTGGCAGGTCTCTCACCTCTTTACAAGTGCACAACTGGATACATATGAGCCTTTTGGAATTTCCAAATTAGAGCCCAGAAGACTTTCCCAAAGAAAGGTATTTTCTACTGGCACCAAAACAATTTTATCTGAGCTAAACAACAGAGTTAATGTTTTAGCATTCACACGGCCATTTGCAGGCTACAAATCCAGACTTAATTTCACCTCCTTCTTGTACTGTAGCTCTATTATTATTGCTTTTCTTAATGAATGTTACTTTTCTTGTAACTCTCCTGCTTTGGCTTTTCAAAAGAATTATACAGAGACCCAAGGGACTGACAGTGAGAATGCAGAACCTTTCACATTCAGGTGAAAACACTGATATCCTGAATGGTGTTATCAGGAAGTGAATTTACCTAAATGTCTCTTCTTACTCCTGTGACCTCCAGCTCTCTGTCCCCACCATTTGTGACCCTCAGCTTGTGGTGACAAAGGATGCTCTGATGTGAGGAAAGTGTGATTTTGTGGTTAAGGCACTAAACCGGGAGTCAGACATCTGTGATTTATTCCATGCTCTGCCATTGTCTGCCTGTATGCAAGTCACTTAATCCTTCTCTACCTCAGTTTCCCATCTGATGGAATAAATAAAAATATTTTATTTATTAGTTCCTTGCCATTCCTGTCTCTGGGGCAAGATACCCATCCCTGGCAGTGTTCAAGGCCAGGCTGTTCAAATGAGCACCAGAGCCAGCAGTTCACATGAACACAATGAACATTTCTGCACCTAAAGCAAAATTCTTCCTTCTGTGTGAAGTTCACCACCAATTCACAGGGGCTGGTCACAGCAGGACACACTGCAACCTTTATCTGAGACAAAGAGTGAAGGCATCACCAGGATGCTCCCAAAAGCCAGGGCATGGCTTGTCCTGTGCCCAGAACAGAGAAAACATAACAGGTTTGTCACGTGCAGTTTCTGCCATGTGTGGAGGCAGTGCTTGAAACCCACCTGGCACCAGGCACTGCAAGTGTCTGTCTGTCCATAGCCCATGGAAAGGAGAGGAACTGGAGCCTCCCATATCTTCATTCAGCTCAACACATGCTTAATTTTTTCTCTATTTGTTTTACTATTAGAATCTGGGGAGTTGGTGGCATGGAACCTGGGCCTCAGTTCTTACACTCCTGATTTCTGCTTCGAAGATCCCTCTCTTCTCCTGTAGGAGAAACTGGCTCACACAGCATCTAAAGAGAGGTTGGGGTTC
The DNA here is from genome assembly GCF_027887145.1 of Ammospiza caudacuta. Taxonomy (NCBI): domain Eukaryota; kingdom Metazoa; phylum Chordata; class Aves; order Passeriformes; family Passerellidae; genus Ammospiza; species Ammospiza caudacuta. The sequence goes on along the minus strand of NC_080595.1, from coordinate 113,000,098 downwards.
TGGAAAATAACAATGAACACAGCCTGATGGAAAGATAGCCATTATCATAAGCAGTATCTCAATTCTGATCAATTTTTTAAAAGAAATGAGGTTATTTAAAATAAAAGGAGTGACCAGGTAGCTGCACAGAGCTGGTTGCTTTCTTGCTGCTGCTGCTGCAACCAGTTATATTCTCCCTAAGTGAGAGAGACACATCTGCTGGCCTTGCAGAGGGCACATCAGATCCCCTGGATTAGCAGGTCTTTCCATGGATAACTTGACGTGAGGCTGGCGTCCCACAGGAGCTCCCAGATCACAGCACTCATTATGGAGAACACTGCACTTTAGTGCTCGACTTGGATGATGTTTTAAGAGATAAAATACAAAGTTATCCATAAACCATCAAAAGTTTCAGGCCTTTCAGAATACTATTTGCTGATTCCCTCAGAAATTTATTAGATCTACCAATATTTTCTTTCTTAGTTTTGTAAAGCGAGCTCCAAGTCAGCTAGTACTGACTATGCAGAGGCCTGAAACCACATGTTTATTTTCCCGAGTTATAAAAAGTTTATAAGGGTAGCTGGTATCCTTATGGGCCACTGTACAGTGATTTGCTACTGCATTCCACACTGATACAGAAGAGCTCTGTGTTTTATACCAGAGGGAAATCCTTGTGATACAGCTGTCCAGCAGCCAACAAGAGAGCAGACACCTTCAAAAATATAACACTGATTAAAAAAAAAAAAAAAAGAAAAAAATAATAGCTGAAAAGGCAGAAAACATCCCTTCTGAAAAAAATCGGTTTGAACAATGTGATAACCTTGGGCACCATAAGATCTGTGTTGTAATACCCCAGTGAACATCAACAAAGTCCTTTCATCACAGATATAGGTTTTTTGTTTGCTTGTTTTGTTGTTGTTTTTCCTTTTTTTTTTACTAGATCACCATTTTTACCTGAAAATGTTGTATGGTCACAATAATTTTCAGAAGTATGATGCAGTGGCTACCTTTTCTTTCTCCAGCTAACATTCAGCCCCAGGCACTCAGTTTTCACAACTTCATGTGGCTTCACTGACATGAGGAGGCTTTGGTCAATTTACACTGGAGAAGGGAGAGACTGTTATTCATTTATCTCTTAAAATAGTGAGTACACAGCTGCACAACCTGAAGAATTAGGTCAGTACATTGCTATGTCTGTCCTGGAATGAGAAATTCAGAGCAAACAAGGTAGATTTCAGGAGAGAGCCTGGAATGTGTGAAGAGTTAGCAAAACTGACACAGATTCATAGCAAAAATAAGTAATTTTTCAAATCCCTAAACCACAATGGTTGGATTAGGGCCCTTGTCATACAATTCTTGGGCATGTGAACAATCCCTTTTTCACTTGAATTCATTTCATTAGCTTCTCTCAGCTACATAAATACTCATACTCTCAATGGGACTACTCACATCAATAAAGTTCCTCAAGCAAGCAGGGATTGCAACCCAATTTTAGTGGAACAAACCCAACCCCTGACTTTGATTGCATCCCTCACTTTTCTAAAAAAACTATTTCCAGCAAGAATGAACCCACAATCCCTGTGGAGCTTTCTTTCACCACTTCCAAGCACAATCCCAGTTATTTTTCTCCTCAAATACAAAGGCAAACTGGGCTCTTCTAAACTCCCCAACTTCACCTTCCTTTGTAAAAACACTGCTGGGCATTGAGCAGGCCAATTTGGATGTCTTTTAGAGCTCCTGGGCTTTGCTGAGCTCTGATTGATGGATTCCCAACTGGGTTATCCTGTCCACATTGAATCCCCATGTGCCTCAGCCAGCCAGCAACCTCTGAAAGTCAAAATACTGCTCACTGTAATACCACAAGTAATGACAGTAGTATCAAAGCAGTAATTACTCACATGTAAACTGTTTTCTGATGAAGTTTGTAGTCTTTTTTTTTAAGCCTTTGATGCTGTTGGACAGTGTTGACTGTGATTAATTCACTTATAGTCAATACAAATGTCAAGGAAAGTTGTCCCTTTACCTATCAGTTCCTATCATTAGTCTGATGGAGTTTAGCCTCAGGTTTGCTGCAAGGGAGACAAGATTGGCAGTGCTGGAGTGAGAAGTGCATTGCTCTGCTGGAGGAAACAGCAAAACAGACAATTTTTGCCCCCAGCTGGCAGCAACCACCACAGGGATCCTTAAATCTAAAAACAGCACATATTGAGTTGGACATTTCCTGTATATTTTTCAAGCAGGTTTTTAGTTAGTTCCATTCTGCCAAAAGCAGAGGAGGAATTTCTCTTTTGTCTCCAACTCTGCTTCATCATCCAAAAATACACATGAAGGGCTGAAAAGAGCAACAAGCAGAATTGAAATCAATAAATTGACTTGCTGGCTTCTTGTGTCAGTATTTATCATCTTATCCAAAATAGACAATAAAATCAGGACATCTAAACTCAGTCATTTCCTCTCAAGACTGTGATCTTGCAAACTGCTGATGTGCTTTGCTTCCACAAATACCCACCAGACGTGGCACATTTCAGGTAAAGGCTTCAGTGGAAGGCATGGACTCTCCCATCAGCATCCTCTCTTCTCCTCAACGTGGAAAAAAAGAAGTGGGAGGACAATGAGGAAGAAGAGGAAGAAAAATTAACTCTGTCCCCTCCCTTTCCATTATGTTCAAAGATTATAAGGTGTCTCCAAAGAGCTCTACGAAGACTGTCATGGAAAATAAACACACAGAGATGTTTCAGTCCCAGAGTTATCAGACACAAATAAGTAAATAAACTCTTACTCCACAAAGAGAGACACATGGAGAGATCTGTCTCTAAGTGCAGTTATGTTGCACCAAGTACAGGTTGCAGGAAGTAATCTCAAGGTCAGCAAAGGGCAGGGAAGAAAGACTTGGTAAAGCAGAATAGGAAATGGATTGTTTGGTGATTTTTTATGTTTTTGTTTTTTTTTTTTTTTTTTAACTCAAAGACTGGAACATACAAAAATGTTTATATGGAACAAAAGGACAAGGACACCTGGAGTACTGGGAACCCTGACCCGCTGATTCCCTCAGTAGGACATGAATTCAGCATTGCAGCATTTATTCCAACAAAAAGGACACATTTTATCCAGAGCTAGGAGACACAGAAACCATCTGCAGGGTAAGAAAATTCTACTAACATCCAAACCAGCTTGCCCTCCAAGATCCTGTATGTGTGCAGGCTTGTTGTACACAAGTACATGAATTTTAAGATGGGGCTCTCCAGGGAAAGGGAGAAACCTTTTACATTGTATTATAGATGTAATGAAATGTAATTTAATATATATAAATGTGGAACTAGTCTCTGCCACGAGTTTCTTGCACAGAAAGCATCTTACCATTCATACATTCAGATACATATGCAGCATATATATACTCACATACATAAACATGCTGTATTATTTAACTTAAAGCATAAACATGTGCTTAGGAGAGACAAGTCTGACAGCCCAGAGACCTAATCTTTCCATTAGCATCCTTCCACCTCCATTACCTTGTCTCACTGGATTTCCTTCTGTGTCCCAGTGAGATTGGCTTTTGCAGCAGAACAAGCAGAAGAACACTCAGATTTACATAAAGACCTCGCTTGATGTTCCAAGATGCAGCCACGCCATCAGCCAAGGGATGGTTTCCTCATCCAGGAGGAATCTCAGCTGTAATCATCAGCCTTTCACAACAGATTCCTGGGAGTCTTTTACCTCCTTCACTTGCAATGTGTCCAGCTCAGAGATTTACATGAAAATGTTGAACTCAATATTGAACTTCATGAGGAAATGCATGATCTGGAATATCAAAGGGTATCTCTGGAGTACAACAATTTTGGACATTGCAAAAAATTAAATCCTTTCCTTCAGCCAAAGTGCCACTTACAAGAAGGCCACTTAAGCTGGTTAGCACTACAACTTCTTGCTCTTTATCCCATTTACTTGAAGTGCCTTCAGGACAATTAATACAAATTATACTTTAAGCATTTTAGGAAGTGCTATGCTAACTAATACAGGAGTCCCATTAGTGGATTCTACTCCACTGAGTTTCACTGTCAGGACTGAAAATGGAATTGCATTGCCAGGAGTGAACTTAGATCACCAGCCTTGACTATTAAGAGTTAGAAGCTATCACAGAGGAGTAGCTATAGATTAATAATCCGAAAATGCATATATAATAAAGTGAGATGTGGAAGTGAGATGTGGGTCATCTTGAATGATTAATACTACAGATAATAAAAATGCTTCTCTCTAGCCACATGGATGAAGAGAGAACAATGATAGAATTGTAGAGCCACAGAATATCCTGAGTTGGAAGGGACCCACAAGGATCATTGGCATCCAACTCCAGGCCATGCACAGGACAACTCCAAAAATCCCATCATGTCCTTGAGAGCATTTTCCAAGCACTTCCTAAACTCTGGATAAATGAAATAGAGAAAATATGAGGTACAGACAGACTAGGGAATGACTGAAAGTTATTAGGATTAATAGGATATTACGATTTTCCTTTTGTTTTCAGTGGTGAAGATGATGAAGAACATTCTTGGACTCCATGGCAGCAGAAGCCTCTCAGGCAAAAGCACATCCTTTGTGGGTGACACCAAAGCCTCATTTGGGCCTTGCACATTGGCCAAAGGCTGGAGATTTTAGCAAGTTTGGGCTTCTGAGAGTTTTCCCACAGACTTTCAGTGCGTGTTCATCCCTGACAAAAAGGTCAGCCTGCCAGATGTCAAACCCTTCCTGCAAAGTACAGGGGGCAAAAGAACCATTCACATACAGGTTGTCAGATTTTTTTATGCATATATTTTTTGATTTTGGCTGACATTTTCTAAAATGAATTCAGCCTGAGGCACACACTCAGCATGAAGAATTTAAATCCAAATGGTTAAAGCTTGGCAAAGCTCTGAGCAACTGAACACAGGCTCTGGTAATAGGAAGTGTCAGACAACCTCAACAATAGGGAACCAGGCCTGTCTGCAGCCTGCATTGTAACACGCTGGTGATGGATGATATCAGACTGGAAATTTCACAGTTGAGTGGCTGCAGCACCATTAATTCCTCCCTGGCAAAGGTCGGTGTTAAAGCCCATCTGGTCTCTGTGTACAACATCAGACTATGTCCATCACAACAAAATGAATTAAGGATGGAATTCAACTCTCCTGTTAAAATAAGGAGTAAAATTTGGGCACCGGTGATTGACTTGACATCACATACTTTGGTTCAATGACAAGTATCAGGTGTGGCAGCTCCCACATTTGTAAGTTGCTGAGTTTGGATCATATTTTTTATTAAGTGAATATTTCTTACATTTTTTTCTAAGGAACTGGCTTCAGCTTCCATCTGGACAATCCCTTGAGTGAATTTCAGAGGCCTAAACATGCAAGGATAGGACATTTCAGGGCTGAATGGAAGAGCATGGAGAGGAACAGAACCTTAGATGTGTGCACCTGGATGTTTGTACTGGAAGACACTTGTAGCAATATTTCAATGACTGAGGCATGAAAAGCAGCATGTCACTGGCTTGAGCAATACATCTCAAATTTTGTTATTTATGAATAAGCCAGAGGGCAACAAAGTTCATAATGATATTTGTCCAAGCAAGTACAGCGTAAGAAACTGCACTTAGCTCAGAGCTATTCCCTCAGCAGGAAAAAAAGCTACATTTGAATAAATTATTTGTGGTTAATTATTCCATTAGCTGTAGTCATCATAATTCCATCCTGATTTTTATGTAGCATACATAAGAAAATTCTCTTTTCCATATTGTATCTTCACTTAATTTGCTGTGGCTGGAAACAACAATTAAAAATTGTTTTTAACGACTATGATTATCTGACAAATGCAGATCGTAGCTAATGTTTGCTCCAGAGATGCTGCAAACAAAAGCAAATCTTACAGTGAAATTGAATAATGAAAAATATTTTTAAACTTATTCATTAATAGCTCTGTGGGAAAAACCAGAAATACAAGGAATAGCACTATGGTGAGTTAGGCTCATCACTATTAGAAGAGTTTTGTGATTTGTTATCTTGTGGAATATAAGAACTTAACAGAGCATCAGTCTGCAGCAATTTTCAAAGAATCACAGAAAGGTTTGGGGTGGAAGGGACCTTTAAAGATCATCTCATTCCAATCCCCCACTATGGGCAGGGACACCTTTCAGCAGAACAGGTCCTTTGAAGCCACATCCAGCCTGGTCTTGAACACCTCCAGAGATGGGGCATTTATTTTCTGAGCTCTTTAAAGCAGGCTTGTGTGGAAGTTTATACAGAAATGCCTTTGCCACGTGCTGGCACAGCAATGCTGAGAGAATGCAGGAGCCTTTCTACAGCTTCTGTATCCATGTGTCAGACCAGAGTCAAGGTATTGTGTGCTACAAAGATCAGAGCAGCAAAAGTGAGGAGAAACAGAGAAAAGGAGCAAAATGAGACTCAAAAAGGCACTTCACCTCTGGAGAAGCTGGTTGTATTCTTTTGTCCAAGCAAATGAAAGCTCAAAGTGGGGAACACTTGGATGGCACACCCAGAAAGCCACCCCAGGGCTGGGAAAGCTTGAGCTGAGGGGAGCTGAGGTGTGGGGTGTCTCACCCAACGGGCAGGTTCAGCCTGAAGGCTCTCATGCAAATCCCTGCTCTTGCTTTGGGTTGTGTGGGCTTATTCCCTTACGATTTTTGGTTTCCTGCAAAGATTGTAACTCTCAGCAAAGTCGAAGTCAGCATGTTCTGCCTGGTTCCAGGTTTTGCACAGTGCTCATCTGTAGCCACAAACTGGCCCAGCTGCACTCAAATTTTGGCCTACAGCTGTTTAAAAAAAGCAAAAAAAATTCATCACAGCAGACCCAAACCAGATCCTAATGGAATCATCACAAGGAGAATAACTGGAAACAGCATGTCCATTTCATTTCCTTGGCTTTAAGTAAATCTGGCACAGTCTTCTAGAGAGAAAGGTACAGCAGGTTTGTCCCAGACACTTGGTTGGATGCAGCTGTAATTTGGGATAATCTCCATATTATATGGTAGAATTTCCCCAGTTTCTTTTGCACAAACCTGGATGTAATGAAGGGAGGAATCAATCTGGTGATGATCCTTGGTTAATGCCAAAGGTTTTACTCTCCCCTCCATTCTTCACTCCCCCATTTTTTATTCTTCTTATGACTGTGTTGATAATGCCCTGGGATGAAAAATCCTGCAAATTATAACATGTGTGAAGATATATTTCTATTTGTATTTCTAGTTCTATTTGGTAACACACTGACCTCACAACCTTCTCCATGAGTCAAGGCTCTAAGAAACAAATCTTAAGGGGATGGAGACCTATATTTTTTCAAATTTTCTTTATTTTTTCTTAGATTTTGACATTAATACCAATAGCACTGCAAACAAGAACAGATGATAAAAACATGACTGAAAGCCCAGATATCCTGGTGTGAGTGCCCAGGTAGAATCCTGACTCAATCTTTACACATGCAAATGAGAAACATGTTTATCCAACATGCAGACAGGGTTGTGGGATGCTCTGCACTATAAAAAAAAAAGGTTAGGTATCCTTCTTTGGGCTGGATTTAGTCTCATGAGTCTTTATAGGTGTACCTATCGACCACAGAATTAAATTCCAGTCATCCTGGGCTCCCTCCTGTAGTCAATAACAGTGCAAGTTAGCTGCTTCAGATATTTACCAACATGTGGGATAGATTCCATGCTAAAAGTCTATTTATTTGCTCTGGCTTTGAAGAGATTTTACACCAGTTTACAGCTATATGTGCATCATCTGTCAGATGCATCCCATCCTAAATAAGTTTAAACATGGCTTGAAGGGCAGGCAGCATTCATCTGATCAAGTGCAGACAGCTGCAATGTTGACTACTACATTTACTCTCATCTACAGCTGTCTTTATGGTGAAATTAATCTAATATTAGAGCAGACAATTAAAATAGGTCAGATTGATCACTCCCTGAAAGCATCTGATTTACACCGGCTGGAAAGGGAGTCTGACAAGGAGCTGAGGTGTGAATGTTGGATGGGATGAACTCCACACTAAAAGTTCATCTATTCCTTCATTTTGATTGGAATAAGGAACCAGAAGTAGCCAAAAATTAGAAAGCTCATGATGTGACCAAGCCTGAGCAGTGTGGAACAACCAAATTTTTTTCAAGATTTCTTGGGAAAACACAGGTGCATGTGAACCAGCTCAGCACAAACCCCTACACTTCTGCAGTAATATCATCTTACCTGGGGATCAGTACACAACTATTAGCTAAAGCTAATAAAACAAACTCCTCTGATATTTTGTTAGCCAGGTAAGAATGTGCAGTTGTAGAAGCTGTAATGAGGATAAAACCAATAATAGCTGATCCTGTGTGATATGAATCTGAGGAAATTAATCCAGCTAGAACCGATTTAAAACACTAAAGCTCCAAACCCTCATGGGATCACAGTATTAGGCAACTCCTTAGCAGAGTGCACATCACCCAAAGCTTATGAAAATATTTTCAGAAAGAGCCACAGGAAGTGTTGCATCACTGAAGACGGCACAGAGTGTGACAAGTCAGGGAACGTGACTCGCAGCCCATCCCAGCCTGGTGCCCGTGCTCTGCCTGCCTCAATCAGCCACTTTGTCTCCTGTTCCTTTCCTTGCCTGGCCTGTGTGGCACTGTGAGCTCCTCTCTCATGTTTATCTAGAACTGACCCTGTGACAACAAACACGTCTTGTAAAAAGAGAGGGACTGAGGACCAGCATGGATTCACAGTCTGTCCTCCTCTGATAAAAATCCCTCAGCACCTTACTATTGTCTTAGGTGGTCAAAAGATACACCAGGAACACACTGAAATCCTCTTACTCCCCACAGGAGCTGCAGATTGAGGCAGGCAAACTGGTAAGGAAGTGTAAGTAACTGTACTGCCAAATCCTTGCTGGTTTCTGCAACCAGACACATTCTCTGCAAAAATAATTTGGCCAAATTATTTTTGACATAATTTTGTCTGAACCACAAGTTCTTTCATGATGTGTTTGAATGCAGGGAAAGGCAGTCATGTCTCTTTGTTGCAGCTTCATAGGAAGGAGGGAGCCAGATTTAAGATTTCCAGGTCAATCTCTCAAATGTAAAAGTCACTCTAGGGAGTGACATCCCCAGTGAAGAGCCACAACCAACTTGAATTAGACTCCTCCATAGTAAACACAACCTTATAATCACAGACTTGGTTTCTAAGTCAGACAACTGTTTATGGCCAGTGGTTCACCTACACAGAGAAGGTTTTTTACTGTCTCATCCAAAGTTAAGACTGGAAAGTAATTTCTATTAGGTTTAAAAAACCAAAGAAAAACCAAAAAAATCTACAGAGATACATAATCAGGGAAGCAATGTATCAGAAAAAATATGATTTCCTATCCCCTTTTCCAAATTTCCCTGTTTTTTCTGACTACAACTCCTTAAGCATGCAATCTCCCTGAGCCCTCAGGTCTCCAGATGCATTGTAGATTTTGCCATGACAAAGATGTCAAACTGCTGACTCAGACTCCTGACTCAGACAAATGTGATTACAGTGAAGATCTGGGTTCAACATTTGTCATGAAAGAAAACAGAAAAAATTACTCCAGACTTCAGTATTAAGCCTTGACATGTCAGAGCCTCATGATTCTGGGCTTGTTTTAATCACAATATAAGTACATTTTAATACAACAATGAGAAAATTGTCCCATGTTTTTGTCAAAAACAATGTTTAGGTGGAAATTATATTATAGCTACTGAGCTCTGGTGAAACCCCACCTGGAGAAATGTTAACATGAAGTTCTAATATTTTAATTCTGTTCTGTCTGGCTGCAGGTAGTGCCATGACAGCTTGGTAACAATGGCTATTTCAAGGAATAAGATGTACTTCATCCTAGGTCTGCGTTACAAAGAGGGAAAGTTCTTTTCAGATGCACATTCATAGTATCCAACTAAAGAACTGAAAACTCTCAAACAAAGCAACCCATTTATTTTTTTTCTGTTTCTGCTCCTAGTTCTGTGGTGTGAAGTATCTCACGACCATCACATTCAATCCTTATCTTTGAAGTATTTTAAATAATGTGACAGTTAAGTCTGTAAAATCTGCCTTGATCTAGGAAATAGAGTCTTTTATTTATTTAAAAATGGTAAAGAAGCAACTAAATTACAGGCTATATGCACAGAATACTGTGATAGGTGATACTGTGGTAGGGGGGCATAAATCATTTATCACTAAAAATTGACAAAATACAGTGGTGGAGAAATGGGGATGTAACACAGTTAAAGGAAGGTGTAAATTTTGTATTGCTGCATAGCACTTGGATTATTTATCCAGGCATGAAGAAGTATTTTTTGCAGACCTTACAGCAAGATTAAGGTTTGTATAATCCCATACAGAATCATGGAAGGAGAAAGAATCATAGGCCTAGAGTTAAAACTAATTATATATTGATCAGAGGAAATTCCCGCAATGGTGTCCATCAACCTTAAACCTAACCCACAATAAAACTTTTATCCACAGGTATGACATCTTTTTATCCATCTTCCACACCTTATCCTTTACCTTTCAACCAACAAAGAACATCATTCTCTCTGTCCCCTCCTGTGTGGAATATTTCCTTTCCATCACTTTCATTTCGTTTCCAACCAAGTGTGACACTTACTGCTCCAACATTAATGTTGCTTTTGGCCTGCTCTCCTTCTCCAGTGCCTCTCCCTGTTATAGGAAGGTGAAACCCTTGTAATGGATGCAGGAATGAGTCTGCCAGAGGGATGTTGTGTTTTCCTCTTCCCCTGAAGAGCCTGTGGCTAAAGGTCGGTGACAAACATGATGCTCCAGGGCTCGAGTTTGCCACAACCCTGGGAGAAGCAGCATTAAGGACCAGTTCTACAAAGCACTGAACAATTTGTGTCTCCCATTAGTGGCAAATTATCAGGTAAAGAACAGGATGGAATAAATTCTTACAGGTGACAGCTCTGCAGGAAACAGACGTAGAACCTGCACACTGTGACATGGGTCAGCACCCCTCTGAATAGATTTTTTTTTTATCTTCATACACTGACCATTCAGCCACTTCCAAAGGGAAAATTTATCCCTTGCTCCCATCACCTATTTTACACCCAGTTAGATTTATCCCTTACTCCTATCTCCTATTTAAAACTCAGTTGCTTCCACAGGACTCCCACATCTCCTGTCTTTTGGATAGTATCAGCATCAGCGCTAAACCCAGGCAACCTCGACCATATTTAAGGAATCACTTGTCTTTCTCACTAGGATCCTGTAGGATTTGGTTTTCCCCCACTACAGCCTCTCCATAGCCACGTTAAAAATAGGCTTGGTAATACTTTTCACATTTGTAGGCTGTCACAAATGGTTAGCAGGGAAGAAGTCATTCAAACACACATGACTTTATAATTAAGGCACCTAACTCTTATAAACCCCATTTTTCACAGAAGCAGTGACTTTTAATAAAGTGCAGGGGAGCTGTGGGGGATTCTGTGGTTTCTGTGTGCAGGCCTTGTGCGAACGTTTCGACCCTCAGCCCTGACCACAGAGACCACAGTCATCAGGAGGAATATTTATTTCCACCCCAGCACTTGTCTGGTCTGCTGGACAAGCCCCTGAGCATGGAGACAAGAATGGCAGTAATTTCCCTTGGCTGGGCCTCAGTTTCTCCATCTATCAAATTGGGATGATGATTTCTTCACCATTTGAAAGCTGCCTTGAGAGCAAGGGATGAACCAAGCAAGATGGTAAGATTCCAGGTGGGGTCACTGAGGAGAGCAGAGGTGAATGTAACACTGATGAAGTTGGAGAGAGAGCTGGAAAAGAAGGCCAGGAGCCATGAATCCCCTTCCCATATGTGCTGTGAGGGATGGAACTCCTTTTAGTCCCTGGCTATCTGACGAGTAGGATGCAAGAAATGAAAACCTGGCAATAAAACTGATAAAGCTCTTATATCAGGATCGCATGATGAGAGCACTCTGGCTCTCTCCATGCATGTTTTAACAACACACTCAAAGCTGAAAACCTGTGTTAAATATTAAAACGCCATGAGATAATCACTAGAAATTAATTTAACCTCTCTGTCAGTGATATTTTTTCCAGTTCACCTGCTGGGCAAAGTCAGGGAAAATACCTGGTTATCAGCATGACAAAAACAGGTCACCCACAGGAATCAGGAAGTCAGATATTGTAAGTGCAAATGCTGTCAGCATTCACTGACATGTCACAGGTGTGAAAATGGGAAAATGGAATACTGGAAAGACATGGTCCACCTCTTGCAGGTCAGGGTGCCCCTTTCCATGATTCCAGCACCTCAGTGCTTCTGCTGCCCAGCTCCCCACCAGGCTAAATAATCCTTGCTTTTAACTAATCCTTTGTCTACTCTTTGACTCTACACAAAGTGTGACTTTTGGTGGCCATTTGACCCCTTGTTGTGGGACGTCTGTGACAGGTGACAAGCCTTAGGGTGAAGGAAAAGGCAATAGATTCATCACTGGCACTTGCAGACTTCTGACACGGTCTCATATTCACTTTCCTAATCAGGTGAGGGAAACATGGGTCTAGATAAAGTTGCTGGAGAGTGGGGACAAGGCTGCAGATATGTGCACCCAGAGAGCAGTTATCAATGGCTCATTGTCAAAGCAGAAAGCTGTGGTGGGAAGCCAGAAAGTGCAGCCTGGGAGGACAGACTGATTGAGTTACATTTATTAGCCAAAAGAGAGCCTTGGTGGGATGTAAGTGCCTTTGAGCACAGAAAAGGCTGTTCCAGTGCACACTCCTACAATCTGCCCTCACTGTTAGGATAAGGAAAGCCTTTTCAATGCTGCAAACAAAAGAAAAAAATTCATACCAGACAGGAAAAAAATTTATGAGGATCTATAACATTAGTAGACTCAAGACTGTGAAATCTCCATCCTTGGGGGTCTTTAAACACAGGCTAGATAAACCTTTGCCAGGAAAAACAGGTTTAAGGGACTCTGCTTGAGATAGGCAGGGCTGCTAAGGGCTTGCTGTGTGCATTTGAATAATGCCCTGAGGCTTGATGTGCTTCTGGCCAGGCTTTGTGCATCAGCATCCCTTGGGTACAGGCTGCTGGTAGCTCAGTGCAGCACTCAGAGAAAATCCACCCTCGAGTTGCCTAAAAAATAGAAGCTTATTTTACATCAGGCAAGATTGGAGCTTTTCTAGGAGATGCTGTGTTTGTGGGGATGCTACTGAAATGGCAGCCATGAAAAAAGCTGCTATTTAGCCAAGGGTATGAGCCTGGGTCATGGGCAGACCTGAGCCTTTTCTCTGGGATTTCCCCAAGGTTATCTCAAATCAGCTCTGGAACCAGAACTTGGATCTAAGCTGTGTGGACATGAGGCATGAAGGACTGGAAAAACACATAAAAAGGCATCAAATATTGCAACCCACCCTGTGTCTGATGTCACATTCCTGACCCAGCCCCTCTGCTCTCATCTTTTGGCAGGTCAGCTGATGGGGATTTCTGCAAAAAAAAAAAAAGATTTTGACCTTTGCTGGGCTGAATTGGGAATTTAAGTTGGGTGTTTGCCTTTCTGAGCCTGAGTGTAATGCCCAGCTAAGCTAGCACCATTGAAGAGAAGGAAAATGGAAAAATCTGCCCAAGAAGCACTCAGAGGGAAGACAGTACAGAAATCATAGAATCAGATAATCATGGAGTGGTTTGTGTTGGAAGGGACGTCCAAGATCATCTCTTTCCATCCCCTGCCATGGCAGGGACACCTTCCAGCACCCCAGGTTGCTCCAAGCCCTGTCCAACCTGACCTTGGACACTTCCAGGGATCCAGGGGCAGCCACAGCTTCTCTGGGTAACCTGTGCCACAGCCTCACCACCCTCATAGTTTGGGGGTTTTCAGCTGGGTAAACTCAGAGTTTTGCAACCATATGGGACTGAAGCCACTGCACTGCCTTCACACACACACACAAAACATTGAAGCCTCAGACTGGATCTCCATCTGCTCAGTCCAGTGAGTGACCAGGACCTTGAGTCTTGCACTGGCAGAGGGGAGCCCAGTGAGGAGGAACATCAGCCTGTGACTGCTCACCCAGCAGTGCTCAGGGCTGGTGCTGCTTTGGGATAAGCCCAGAGGGACACAGGAAACATTGTGGGCTCTGCTACCGCTCTTTGGAATTATGTGTTCCACTCAACAGTGAACTGACTACAAATAAAGCCACTGGGTTCATACATCACACTACAGGCACAATTCACCCTAAATTAAAGTTGTAATGTAAAATAGATTTAAATATAAAATAGACCCAAAATGTAATTTCTTTGGTCTGTGCTTCAGTGACCGCATGGTAGCAGCTGACATCTTTGGGGAAGGTGCTTTGCAGGGATTAACAGCCAGATGGGGGTTAACAGGCCACAGCTGTACTGTGATCCCCAACTCCACCCCCAATTAATGATCTTCTGAGGACATATCCTTAAATTAGAGGAAATGACAGGTTTAAATTGGCATGTGCCACACACAGTGCAGTGGCAAGCCAAACAGTTAGTATAATTTTAAATACGGCCATAGAAAACACCTTTTTATACTAATGGAATAAATCATGTTCTCAACACCTGGAGTTTACACTGGCCAACCTGTAATAAGGTATTAATGCAGAGCAGTTGCACATCCTGTTCCAGAGCAGCAATAAAATGGTGAGGGACCCCAGGGTACAGGTATTAGCTGAGGGCACGACTCGCTGGCGGCTGCAGATCACCCTCCCAACAGTGCAGCTGCACCTTCTGCACCACACAACAGACCTCAAACTTATTGTCCTTCCTAGATGTCCATAGCCTTTTTTTTTCTTCTTATTACACAGATTTCAATTCAGCAGAACATTATTATTTCCAGTCTTCCTTTCAGAGCATGCTCTAATCACACCAAATATCAAGATGATTTCAGGTCAGGTGGGGGGCAGATGCTGCTGCTGGTCCTTGAAAATGTAGCAATGGTGGCAAATGCCCCATCCCTGAAAGTGTCCAAGGTGAGGCTGGATGGGGTTTGGAGCAACCTGGGATAGTGGAAGGTTCCCTGTCCATGGCAGGGGGTTGGGACTGGATGGTCTTTAAGGTCACTTCCAACCCAAATAATTTCATTATTCTATGACTGTACATACTTAGCAGTGTAAGGGTTCTTTTGAGTAGGCTTCATGGACATGTAGGTGGAAAAATGGATCACTTTCTTCCTTTAGAGATGTTCCAAGATGACAATGGTGTAAGGCACACCTCAGAGAATTAGTTATGTACAGGTTTAAGTGGTGCTCTGAAAGCAGCACCTTCTTTTCTTTAATGAAAGCCTGAAATTCTGATTTCAGCTATGAAGCTGCTCCTTCCATGAGGAGGTTGTTGTACATTTACAAATATCATTAGTCAAGAAAACTCAAGTATTTCCCTATGTGTGGTGCCCTTACTGTTCAGCAAAAGATAACAGATCTGGAGAGATTAAACCAGGGTCTGTTTTGATAATTACCAAGGGTTCACATGACATCACACTTCAATTTTTTGGTTTTCTATTGTGTGGAATAGAAGAATTGTGTCCAAACCACAGCGGGAACTCTAAGCCAGCAGCTGCCTTTATCAGGACTCAGTGTCTTCCTGCGGCACTAAAATGTTTGGGGTTTCCAAATCAGAAGAAACAAACACTGCACTTGATAAAGCAGCTGCTGTGCTGGATTCATCTCTCTCTTTGCTAGAACAAAACTGATTTTGCAAAGCTGTTGTGGTCAGTTTTTCAGCCACAGAGCTACTGCAGCTTCCCTACCACCATTTTTAATTTGAATTTTAGGACCTACAGTCCCTCTTACCATTATTACCAGTATTATTTTTAAAAGACTGGGTCTATAAATTCATTGATACAGTGATAATGAACTAAGGCACTGAGAGGTCTGGATGGGAGCCCAGGTTTCCAGAAAACCATTTCAGTGCCTTCATCTTCAGCATGGGTTGGTAAGGGGTGGGTGAGAGAAGCATCTACTTTCCTTAAAACAAAAATGAATTGGTAAATGTGCCAAATCTGATATGATGCAAAATCAATGTAATACCAAGGGGAGCATCAGCTAGTTAGGAAAAGCAGCAAAACTTCTCATTTCTAGACTTGGAGTGATATCACCAATGACACCTTTGACAAGGAGGTAAACAGGAAAAGCTGAGTTGGCTGAAAGTCTGTGAGGAAAAGGGAGGGAAAAGTCCATGTTTACCACATGGAAAAGGACAGACAAAGGCAGCACAGAGCTGAATGTTATTTTCAACATTCCCAAAAGAGGATGAGACAGGACAGAGGGTAAAGACACAACAACACTTAAAAAAGACTTTAAACAAGTACTTACTAGTGTTTCTTTTTGAATGGATTTAGACTCTGGCTCCCTTTATCTACACAAGGCAAGAAGAAAAAAAGCCACCATGGATGTTGTTGCAGTGGAAAATTTTTGACAGGTTTTGTATTTTTCTTATCCCTGTTGCAAACCTTTACCCAGCCTGAGAGGGGTCTGATCTTGCTTGTGTCCCAAAGACATGTACTTAGCTTTACTGTCCCCACAACCTGACAGTTTTCCTCCTCTGAAAACAGAGTAGGATTCCTCTTCTCATAGTTATATAGACAGACTGAATTGGGACAAAACAATTTATTGGGAACTGACAGAAAGAGGGAGACTTCACGGTTATCTAGGATACAGTTCTGCAAGCTAGATCAATACAAAATCATTGAAATATAATAATTCTCTTGACAGGCTGAAGGAATTTGGGTTGTTCCGCCTGGAGAAGAGAAGGCTCCTGGGAGAAATTCCCTTCTAATCAAGAAGAGAATTGGAGAGGGACTTTTTACAATTGCATGGAGTGATGGGACAAAGGGGAATGCCTTTAAACTGAAAGAGGGTAGAGTTATATCAGGGATTAGGAAGAAATTTCTCCCTGTGAGGGTGGTTAGGCCCTGGCACAGGTTTCCCAGAGAAGCTGTGGCTGCCCCATCCCTGGAAGTGCTCAAAGCCAGGTTGGATGGGGCTTGGAGCAACCTGGGATAGTGGAAGGTGTCCCTGCCCATGGCAAGGGGTGGAATGAGATGATCTTTGAAGTCCCTTCCCAACCAAGCCATTCTGTGATTCTGTGATAGCTGATGGAACACAAGCAGCAGGGTCCTGCATGGTATCCATGGAAAAAAGTCAATATAGAGACAAAATTAAAATTAGCCAACTAGAGCTTCTGAGCAGAACCTGTGCCTCTTTTAATCTGTCTTAGTTACTTGACCAGAGATTTCCTACACTGCTTTATCTGCTGGCTGTCAGATCAAACCTGGGGCTGCAAGATGGACTTGGCTGCCACAGCTGGTGCTGCAGAACTGGAGCAGCACACACACAGTGAGGAGCCAGCTGCCTTCTCCAAAGAGAGCATCAAAACATATAACCTCAGACTGGGTTCTGTGGGTCCACTTGGCAAGGAATCCTTTCTGCCACGAGAACAATTTACCAGCCTGGGTGAGCAGAAAACCTACACTTTGAGTTACAGACTGGAACAAACCATCCCACCAACTCCCAAAACTTCCAAGCTCTGCACCTGCAGGCTGCCAGTTGCTGACCTGGGAAATGTTCCACTGGGGCTCACTGCTTTTCCCACCTAAGCTTCAAGAGCTGTCATTTAATTCAGTGAAAACAAGGTTTGACCCATGACTAATTTTTTTAAGGAAAAAAATCATACCTTCTTTTCTGATGTAAGTTTGTATCATTATAGGATTCAAAACATATGAGATGATTTAAACTTTATATTTAAAAAAAAATATATATACACTACATGCAAATTGAGGGACTATCTCTGACCTTCCCAGCAAAGTTGAATAGTAATGGTTTTAGTATCCATAAATTTTTGGGTGTCACTTGCTACTAAAATGTTGGACAGGAAAAACAGGGAGAAATAGCCTATCCATATGAAAACAATAATCATGTAATATTTATTGTCTGGGATTGAAATGTTTCAAATATTCAAAGCAATAAAATGTCAGGAAAAGCTAGACTTCCTGATGTAAAAAGGCCATAAATTTCTTCTCTCATGAGACATAAGGAGAGGGGGAAAATCAATGTGACATTTAAAGCTAAAGAAAGAAAGAGAAAAAGAAAGAATGAGAGAAAGAAAAGAAAAAAAACCACACCACACTTAAATCTAAGTTAAAGCAGTGGAGAGCCCCCAGAGGGCACAATCCACTTACCTTTGGGAGGCTGCAGGGAGGAAATGGCAGCCAAGAGCACAACTCATGTACTGTAAAATATAAGGACATTTCAGAACAATTTAAGGGAGCAAGAGGTATCTCTGCAGTGTCTGGCTCTGACAACTCTGTCCCAGCTCCTTGAGATCTCTCCCTCTCAAACCACATTCTGTTGGACTTTAAAAACCCCCAACCAACTATTATCAAAGTAAAAAACCCCAACAATTTGCAGATTCAAAAATGCCTTTTTCATACATGTCAAAGGTAGGGTTTTTTTCTAAAACTTCAGGAGGTTTCACAATTTCTTAAAGATTCACAGTAGAACATTAAACTTTGGGCAAGAGAAAAATGACAGCAAAGAAACCAAAGGTTACAATCAAATTACTTCCATGAAGTAAAAATCTTTTATTTTTACAAGGATAAACCACTTTTATTGCAAAGAGAGGGAGGTATCAAGACCTCCTCAAAAGGGTTATGTTTGCTTTAGGATTTAAAAAGCAGAGTTGATTTTTGGAATTCAGTCATCATGAAAAATATTACTACATATATATTAATATTTATTTAATATATATGCATATAAATTAAGACATTTTCTATGCTCCTCCTGCTCACCTATGAATAAAGTTTTAATAACAGGCTCTTTAAGTGCTGCATTAATTTTTCCCTTCCTTCAAGACCACCAAAGAAACCAAATAAGATGCAAAATCCCTTCAGAGCATGCACCACAACTACATACCTAAGTGCAAATAAAACAAGCCTCAACAAAATAAAAATGAATCCAGCATCATCTACAAGCCCAACTTCAACACTGTAAAAAAAGCACCTAAAAAAACCAGTTGGGGTGAAAACTGGGGAGGTTTGGACATTGGCCAAAAATTGAAAAGTTTGGCTGCTCTACCAAATTTTATGTTCCCTACCATAACTTTGGGAAGACTGTAACCTGCAAGGGTGGCCAATGGAGCAAGGTGGACTAACTTAGATGGCTACACTTATTTATTTGGGTATTGTTAATAAAAGCAACCAACTCAGACTCTGCCCCAAAATACATGTGCCCTTAAAATGTAACTTTTTTTAACCCACTAGTCAAAAACAACAGCTGCAAAAGGACAGAGAGCTGTTTACCACTGTATGAGCTCTGAAAGTTGACTGCACATGAGAATTGACAATTCTCAAATATTTCACTGACTAAATTCTGATCACCAAAGTGTGGAAATAATCATGATGTAATTGTCAAACAGGAAAAAAAAGATTTCTCCTAACTGACCTGCTGCCAAGGCCAGTCAGACCAAGGTTATTTTATTCTGCCTTACCTTGGAATATTCAGTGTTGTGGTTCTTGATCTTCTAATGGAAGAATCTGTCATGTTTTCCCTCTTGTGCTTGTGCCTGATTTACACAGTGAGGAGACAAGTGGGATGCTCATGAGTTTGAGAGAGACCTCAAGGTTGAGCTCAATGTTTGTTGTGGAAGTTCAAGCCCTACAGGAGCCATGTACCAGTTCTGCCACCATCCCAGAGAAGATGAATAAAAGCAGCACCTTCCATGGAGAAACTGACTGTCAAAGACCCCCTCCCAGGTGCTCAAAGCATTCCTTAATAATTCTTTCCATTTATTTGTGTTCTGTCTACACAAAAATCTTTCTGAGTAGTGAAAATTTAGGACTATGGTAACACCATTCCAAAACAGAAGAGTGTAAATTCTTTTTATATTAAAGTAAGGGCAAGCTGACATGGAGAACACTAGACAGATCATGTCTAGTTTGCTAAAATTGTTCAGTTGAAGCTACAACAAAATTTGTGCACAAGCAGCAAATTTAGGCTCCCTTGCTGATCTGAGCAAGGGAGTTCAGGGGAAAGCTCAGATGGAAAACCTCTCTCCTCTAAACACCTTCCTTCTCCTCCTGCAGTGATGTTTCAGATTTGTTTTCACCTCAGCTTGACATGCAGTTGATGCCATTTCATTTGCAGATCTGAAGAAATCGTGTCAGTACAAGACAGGCAATAGTTTCTTTGGAGTTTTTTTGTTTTGTAGATTAATTAAATACTTATGGAAATGAGAAGTAAACAGAACTGGTTTGAGCCAGTTATTGACTGCTGACTATCTGAATCTCACTACAGTATCTGATATCTTACACCTTCTCTTCTTCCAGGTCTGGTTAGAGAATGAGGATCAGCCACCACACTTCAGTGGCATTCTATGGGGTTCAGACCCAGTTCATCTACTAAAAATTAACATTTTACTTTATCTTTGTCAACATGCATTGCAGCTGCTGCCCCATTTAAAAGAGGGCATTGACTTTTCTTAATGGATTCTCCTCTCATTTCTTTGTGCTCTGACGCACTCTGCAAAGGCAGGTAGGGAAGAGATGAAGGTGAGAATGCTCTGGCACTCCCAAAACAGGATTTCTGTAATGAGTACATCCCTCATGGTGATTTCAGAAGTCCAGCATAGTCTGGAGGAAGGAAGGTGTCCCACAGTCCATGTTATGGTGAAAACTTAACTTTTGTGTTTCGGTAGGGGGTCACCATGTGTCCATGGCACATCTCAGCCAGAAGTTTTCAAAGTCTTGAACCCTGGATTGGATCCAGATTGAGTGGTTGCATTTTTCTGTGTCCGGTTCCTCTCATGGATCCAGTTGGATACTGCCTTTGTCCCTTTCTCCCTCAGCCTGCTGGGTTATGTGCTCTCTGACACACCTACTGCTTTCACTGCAGAGGGGAGATATTTCAGAACTGAAAGCATCATTATTTTAGCATTTTAAATCTTGTATATCAGATTTGAGAAATCCAGGTTTCTGAACCATTCCAGGTCTCCCAACATGTGGTCCATCACTAAGCCTTTCCCCAGAAGAAATGGAGCTAACAACACATTATTTGAAAGATGTGCTGGAGACATAAACACATGGAAACCTGTGAGGCACTCAGATATTACAATAATCAAAGTCATATGAGGACCAAAGATGGACAGATCACATATTCACCAAATCAGTAAGAAAAATTTGCAAAGCATCTGGATGAAGACAAGTCCAGAAATACACATTGATATAAGATTCTTGTGCCAATATTTCTGTCCAATAAGAATTAAGATAAATTATCAATCAAAAATATTGAAGAGAGCTATAAAATGTAAAATGAAACCATATTATTATAATTTTAGTTCTTTATTTTCCTTATTTATCTTTCCATCTCTCACTACTAATTTATCTTGTTTAAGAAAAATAGTATATAAATATAGTGGAGCTTGATTACTGAGAATGACTATTAATGTAGTGTCTCAGAGCATTCTCTAGACAGTTGAAAAGCTTTTAACAGTAAAATATGAAGATTTCTTTCAAATTTGCAGCCATCTGCCTTCTAAAACTTTGTTGCAATAGTTGCCAAGATTTCAGTGATTTATAGAAGCCAAAGTATCTGATTTTTGTCTCCCCACAAGAGATGAGAACTACTTTTTCTTATTATTTTGTAAGGGAAACATCATTATCTCAAGCAAAAAAAAAAGAAAAAAGTTGACCTACATTAAAGATACAGCTTTCAAAATAATTTTTGAGGCATCTGGCCTTATTTAAACCATCAAATTTACATTCAATTCCTTCAGGGATGGCTTTGCTGCTTTGTGCTGGCTCCATGCCCTCTGAATAAACCTGGATTTAATGCATGCCACCACTGCATTTCCCTGGCTGCACTGCTGCCTGGGGTAGATATATAGCAGAGGTATAAAAGGTAGAGGTATAAAAAGCCCAACTTTGGACAAGATGATTCATTCAGTCAAGAACACCCCCAACCCTGTAACTGTTTAAGTTTCAGCTAGAGTTGGACTTGTGACTAATGTCATTATCTATTTATTCTGAATTTATGATTACAAGTGTTTATGTACCATGAAACATTCTCTATGAGCTGGACGGGAAACTATAAACCATTTTATGAGATCTACACGCAGCAGATGGCAGAACCTTAATGCAACACAAAGGTTCATCCACACCCAAGGAATGCCAAAACACATTTTTTGTATTTCCCCCCTCAGTGAGATGGACACTTGACAAAGAGAAAGGTGCCCTGAAAACCAGGGTGGGGCACATTTTGGAGGGTCCTGAGTATCTCTAGAGAAACATCTGGAGCACTGTCAGCTTCTCCCAATTTCCAGACAAAGACAGAAGTTCTTTTAAAGCATTTGATTTTCTCAGAGGAAAGACTGACAGACGATGGACCTGGAAATGAGATGAAGCTCAACTAGAAATTTGTGTTGTGGCTCCCTCACCTCTGACAAATTTTAAGCTGAATTATTATCCCTGTTTTGTGGAGGGCTGGAAGAAAAACTGAAAAACCAGGTAGTATAACAACAGAGCAAGGCAGGCACTGAGCCGAGAGCAAGTGTCACATTTCCTTATATGACATACACTCATATTCCTACTGAAACTGAAGTTTCCCTTCTTCAGATAACTAACATGAAATAATCAACACAATCAGTACCTATAAATCCTGGCTAAGAATAGAAATTATCTGCAAGTTGAAATTACAGATGTGTAAGGCTATTTTTCATATGCAGCCATTAACTGAATCTCAAGCTGAATTTTATATATATAATAAAATGTGTAGCACCAGCCTAAGCATACATCTCTGTTTCTGCAGCATGGGAAGTGGAGTTAAGAAACACTCCAAGTGCAACACAAGCATTACTGGTTGCATTTGTGTTTTAAACAGAGTTAAGGAAAACTCTGAAGAAAAACTCTGAGAAAAAAAGTGATTACTTCCCAAAATAAGAATAAACTGGGTTAAACCAAGACAGGGAGACATAACATACCTTGTTTGACTCTAAATTCAGCTCCCTGACTTGTGCAGAGAAGTGAAAGGTTTTTATATGGGTTTATCGGGCAAACCCAAATTTTATAAATAATTGCCTGTCAGGCTGTTCAAGATAGACAAACACACAGCAGACCAACAAAAACATGATCTGTCGTATTTCTGAGAGAAATGTATGTTGAGTCTTCATTCTCTGGGACTTTAAGGAGACCAGTAAAAAATAAGTGCCAGTATTTTTCCTGCTTATGCATATTTTAAAATGTAAAATCTGGGAGAGAGACAGCAACAGAAGGAATTTTGATTCCAGTACCCAGTGCCTGAAATGGTTTCTTCTGTCTGTATCCCTGCAGATCGAAACTAAATACAATAAATGCTGGTGTCCTTTTAAAAAAGTCTGGATGTTTACAGCAAGCATATAATTTTCCATGATTAAGGATGCCAACAAAAATAAAGAGTGATGATAAAAAGAAAAGTTTAATCATATATTTCAAAAAGCATAAAT
This sequence comes from Ammospiza caudacuta, assembly GCF_027887145.1. Classification (NCBI taxonomy): domain Eukaryota; kingdom Metazoa; phylum Chordata; class Aves; order Passeriformes; family Passerellidae; genus Ammospiza; species Ammospiza caudacuta. Next base: position 112,976,626 of record NC_080595.1, on the reverse strand, counting down.
GGAACATCAGAAAACTTCCCCTTTCCCTCATTTAATACATTTTACACATTGCTTTTAGTCCTTTACACACAGAAAATTTCCAGAAAACAGAAGCATAAGCAGATAAAAGAAAAAAGCAATTTATGAACGGCAGCAATATTGGACATATGACGTTCACTTTTACAATATTTTGGTGGCAAAGAGACATTTTTTCCATTTATTTAAAAAATATACATATATTTAAAGTTTTTGCAAGCAGGTCCAGGAGAGAAGGACATCAAAACCCCCTACAAATCACCAAAAGAGCACAGAGCGGGAGTGAAAATTAAGACGTCACATACTAAGCACAAAGGAGGAGGATGGCTGCACTATATAAAATATTTTGCTGCTCTCTTGATCCCTTGAGTGTTCTGTATTAACTTGAGGCTTAAGCTGGATGCCAAGCCTGAGCTCTGGGCAGCTGAAGAGGACCCCTGACCTGTGGGTACCACAGGGACACCAGCAGGATGTGCCAGCAGATCCTGGTCACAGGCTGAAGCAGGAGCCCTTTTCTCTGCTCAAGCATCATCGTGGTTAGCTCTATATTTGCACAGTTTTTATGGGAAGAAATGAATGTGTTTGTGAGGCCAGCAAAGGCTGGAGGAGCAAAGGGATGGGAACAAGCATAGAGGCAGGGACTGAGATTTACAAAAAAAAAAAAAAAATCTTGAAAACAAACAACGTTAGCTAAAATATATATTAAAAAAAAAAAAAAAAGGCAAAAAGATCTGGTTTCTTCTTTAACCAAATCCAACAGTAATGCTGCCTTTGTCCACAACAGGGACAACATCTGCTCCCTGCAGCAAACGCTGAGCAAGTACACAACGTTAAGCCTTTGCCTACAACCACTGAGACAGACACAGTTATTGAAACACTTCAGAATGTATTTTTCCAAATAGGGCCCCAATCCAGTGCCAAGTCACTGCAGAGGCTTTCTTTGATATTGCACAATGATGGCTCAAACCTTAGGAGATGCCAATATTGAAAATTTGGGTGTGAACACTTAGCCCATCTTTGGGCCTGCTAAAACCAAGTCTCTAACTGGTGAAGTTTAGTTTACCTGAACTTTTCCTGAGTATCTTTGCATCCAAACTTGGTATGCCTGTCATCAAAATCACCTCACTGGATTAAATTGGCTTGTACTCTGTGAACACTTATATTATTTGAGATAAACAAGTGTGAATTAGTAGAAAATAGAGGGAAAAAGTTTTTCTTTTTGTAAAAATTGCAAAGAAAACTAGATAACCTTTATACAACCTAATAGACCAACACAATCCAGTCTATCTCCGGCCTCTTCCTGCCCTATGCTGCTTTATAAAAAACATTTTTTGGAGAACATACAGACTTCCAGACACTTAAATAAAAATGACATGGCAGTCAGAAAGTCCCCTGCAAACTCCAGCATTGTCTGAGCTGCATTCTTGTCCACCTACACCCTATCCCAAACATCCTGCCATTAATTAGCTAAATGTTCCAGCTAGTAAACAAGAATAATGATTGAGGGGGCTGGAAAAAGAGACAGAGACAGCCAGCAGATAGTCACAACAAACCAGCCCACTCACTGGTACATGGAGACATTGGAGCTTGTATTTTTTTCCTTCCATGGAGGGGAAAAGAAAATCACCTTAATATAACACTGTCTTTCCTGTTGCTGCAGCCACATCCACATCAGCAGGCGAGAAAAGTCATCCCGTTCCTGCGGTAGGCACTCTGTCACGGAAAGAGAAAATCTGCAGTGAATTATCACATCAGCTTAAACAAGGGAAGGAGGCAGAGAGAAAGGGAAGGCTTTCTTCCTGTCTTGTAGGCTATTCTGGCTGCAATCTCATACTGTGCTTAATCTGAACATTTCTGGTGGGCAAGCTGTAAGCAACCACTTTGTCTATTAAAAAATCAGTGCGGTTAACAAGTGGTTAGTGACTCTATTTCAGGAGAGCAAGAGATAGGCAAAAATGCAACATCCTCCTTTGTTAATTGCCTGCAAAATAGATGAAGCCAAAATACACCATTATGCTGAATCTATTTGTCCTTTATAAGCACGTATTCTCTATTCACTGTGTTCAAGAAACATTTCTAAACTGCCTGAATACTATATAAATTATTGAATAATTACAGTTTTCCAAATTTAATTTATAGTCTGAGTCTAAAGTTATATAAACAGACACTAGTATAATCCCCAACACTCCAAATCAAACTAATCTTAAAGACTCTCTGGTCAGTAGGAAATAATTAGATATCCCATATATTGTAACCTAGGATGATGTGTTTCCAATGGTAAAGAAGCAAAGAGTTAAGTGGCACTTGAGAAAATAATTTTAAAATATCCTGTGACTCTATTTCCCTAAAATATCTTTCATGCATTTTTAACAGCTCTTTCCAAATCAATATAGGAAGCTATACCTTTTAATGCTACTAAAACCCCTATAATGTAAGGAGATATTCTCAGTTTAAAAAAATACTTTTTTTTCTATTAACAATATCTCTAAAAAATAAAAGGAATTTAAATAGTTTTGCTTTATTTGGTTCACCTTCAGCAGACATCCTGTTTTAAAAATGAAAATGCATTCATTTATTTCATTACAGTTAGTGCTTCGTCAGATATATTTTGTACCTCTTCAGTCAAAGTACTTAGGAAGTGCCATATATAACCACCATTTTTAGTGGCTGTACCAATTTCCTAATTAATTTCAGCCAGATCAATTTCTCCTCTCTTAAACTAGAATTAGAGTAACATTAGGAGTAAAGGATAACCTCAAACAACTTTGGATATAAATAGCATTTATACTGAACTGTAAAGAAACCATTTCAAAACCAGAAGGGATGTATTCAGAGAGACATTTTACAGACAGTGAATATGCAAAAGGAAATATGTACAAGATGTTCATTACAGCATCCTTTACATTAGCACCCCACTTCAGTCTGGAGATCAGGCAGCACATGGCATTGAAGTCAAAGAGCAGAACATCAGCTCTGGGATATACAGCCAAGACACGACAGTATCACCACAAACAAAACACAAAATAAATCCAAAGACTCTATACCCAAACATGAAATGCCCAAGACAGACTAGCCAATAATTTTGAGAGGATCCAACATATTCCCACAACCACAAGCAGAAAGTCCAAGGCAGTTTGGATATTCAGCCTACCCAAACCATTAAGGCTGGCATTTGGAAGTCGATGCAGAAGCAATGCTTTTAGCTGTTTGACCCCAACAGTTTCACAGGGCTTTATAACCCAAGTGACAACCTTTAACACATAAACAAAACATCCAGGACTACTGTGCAGTTTTCTTGGAGACAAATGATTCTGAGTACAAACCTGGAGCTACATGAAAGATAAAAGGTTGAATTTTGTGAAAGGAATTTTGGTTGTGAAGCAAAGTTGGGCTTGGCTGGGCTCACCTGGGAAAGAATGAAGTTTAACATTTTCCAACATGGGCAGTGTTGTACAGCCAGTTACATCCCTGCAAAGGTCATTTCAGAAGCCAGTTCATGGCAGGCAGGATAACACCTTTGGAGAGTTGGGCACACCCACTGGTCTATATTTAGTGATATATTATAAAAAGTGTGGCTATAGTTAGGATTGAAAACTATTTCCTACTTCACTCCCCCTTTCACATACTTTAAATTTTCTGAAACATTTGCCCTCGGGCTGAAATTTCCTCTGCTTTAATCTCTGCCTGAAGTTCACTTTCTTTGGAAACGACTAAAAAAAATTCCTGAAGCCATTATGAAGTTCAGCAATAATGAAAACAACACATTTTTTCCTTCCCAAACCAGACAAAGTGATTCTGATATATGTATGTTTCATTATGGAATTTAGCCATAAATTGAACCATTTTACCCAGAAACCATTCATACCTTCAACTTCAGCATAAAGGTAACTGTTTTGAAAATCAGTATTTCAGAGGAGGGAGTTTGATTCATCCCATTCCATAACAAGATAACACTTCGTTCTCATTTTGATACATTACTAGATAATAAAGGTTAACCTCCAAAATGCTTTTATGCAGAGCAAAAGTATTTTACAGACATCCCATCTTTCTGAGTTATACCAGCTATCTTTAAGATCTATACAGCTGAATTTGTGATACTGAAAGACAGATCTTTACATGCCAAGAACCATGAAGAGAAACAGCAAGATGTTTTTCATAAAACTCACATGTGCATGTGCCCCTGCAAGAGTTTAGATGTATGTGGCAGACATTTAATGTGGTTGGAGATAATTTAGAGGGTTTGGATGACACGTCTGGGTGCTTTATGCCATTTTGGCAGCATCCACATTTAATTTTTTTTAAAATATGATTATTTGGCTCAGAATTACAGATAGAGGATGATGCAGGCTCTTGATGTGGGATTAAAATAGCTGTCCATTTTGCTGGATATGTCTTGCTGTAAAGACACAACATAAGCCCATGGTTCCTCCTGGAGCTCTTTTTGGAAAAGTGTCTACTGCATCCAAATTTTCTGTGTGTTCTCTCTTAAAATTTACTATCAGGCTGTGCTTTGACTTTTCCTGCTGTGGTTGAAGTTCTTTAAGACTCTTGCTGTGCCCAATATGTGCAGAAGTGGTCAAGAGACCAACTTTCAGACATGGGGAATCACCTAACCTGGCACAAATTAAACAATTTGCCTTCCCAGAATGGCTTCCATGTCCTGAAAAGTTGATCTGACCTTATTTGCCTAATCTAACTCTCACAGAAACTCCTGCTCCTTGATATTACATGACAAGATTTTTCTTCCTTTTCTCTGAACTCCTTGAGGGTAGCAGGACAGACTGCTGACAACCAGAGCCAGAGGCTACACAGCCTGTGTCAATGTGAAAGCAGAAACAAGACCTTCATCTTGTCCAGACCTCTCTTACCACCTGTTCCTATTTTGGGCAGAGTTGTGATGATTTTGCTTCTTGGTCCTCACTTCCCACTCCTACCCTGACCTACTAGGTCCATCCCTGCCCATGGCATTGGGGTTAGACCCAGATCTTTAACACCTCTTCTGACCCCAATCATTCTACAATTCTACCCCAAGAACCTGCTCAGGCATTTTCTGTATAGGAATGCTCCGTGGTGAGGCCCTGGCACAGGTTGTCCACCATCCAACCACTACAGATGTAGTTGTTGCTCCATCCCTGGAAGTGTCCAAGGCCAGGTTGGATGTGGCTTGGAGCAACCTGGGACAGTGGAAGGTGTCCCTGACCATGGTAGGGGGTGGAAACTGGATGACCTTTAAGGTCCCTTCCAAACCACACCAGCCTGTGATTCTATGATTTGCAGAAACAAGTCCCAGCCAAACATGAAGATGTGTGAGTACTCCTCAATGAGAGATCAGAGCAGAGTAGAATACCAAGACTTCTGAATAGGCACCTCAGCTCGAAATGGTTTCCAGTTAACAATTTACACTAGTGCATGATTTCACAGCTGTAGCATGATGAGAAAGAATAATTTTGGCAGGAGAAAGAAACAGCTGTGATTTTTGAGTGGGCTGAGGCTTAATTTTTATTTGGGATAAAATTTGGAAAGTCTGGGGTAAAACATCTCCAGCAGGCACCAGAGACTCCAAAGTTTATTGGGCCAAATCCTACATTGGTTTAAGTCTGCAGTTCTCCTTGCATTAAAGTTAAGCACAATGTCACACTGCAGGCCTGTTGTACCACTTAGAGATGTTAAATCCTGAATTATAAGCCCTGTGTAAGAGAGTAACAGAACAGCATTTATAAAACTTGAAGTCTCCCTTTCTTGGTGTCCTCCTTGTATGTGTGTGGGCAAGTGGTTTAATTACAGTGCATAAAATGGAATGGCAGACAGAGACACCCAAATCAAAGAGCAAGCCCTGGCTGAACTTCATTAGCAAACATAAATGCAAATAGGCACATCTTGTTTGGGACATGCCACAGTCCTTTCTGCCTTGGGTAATTTTACTCTATTCTCTGACATTTGCATAAATGTAAATCAAACCATATGACTTGAGCAGGTTTGTGATAAGGGAATCATATGCAAAACTTCTTTCCATTAAATAATTCTCTTCATGCAGCCTTACAATGTTACTGTGAAAATTGGGGAGAGTTGGATCTCAGACAGTGAGAGGCTTTATTTAAGAACAGTGGAGGGAGCCCTGCTCTTTAAATAAGAGGCATTCTCGGATCAGATACTGGCTGGCAGGATGGAAAAAAGGATGTAGCATTAACTTTCATTCCATTCCAAATAACCTGGAACCCATAAACTACCAATATTCTCTAATTTTGAATCTGCTCCTTTTCTCCCTGTCTCTTCTTTCCATTTTATTTGGGAAATGTTAACTTTGAAATTTCATTAGCTTGCCATAATATCAAACAGGTCACCCTGGACAGATTCATAACTCTTTGTACATAAAAACATTCAGATTAAAACGCCTATGATTTAAAGGTTGCTCCTCTAATTTATCCCAGCCTGAAGAGACAGACCACATGCAAAGTGTCAACTTATTTAGAGATTAAAATAATAATTAGTTTAAGAGGCAAAGTATAAGCAACATTGTTTGAAAAAGAAAATCCATGTGTTGTTTAGAATGAATTGCTTCTGTTTAAGTTTAAATAAATTTGTGTGGATATAAAGTCTCTTTATCAAAAGTGCATCCATGTTACAAAAGAAATATAATGGATAATTCTCCCTCCAATTTAGAACAATTGCACTGAAGGCTCTAATTTCACAAACCCATCTTTAATCAGTAGCCAAAGCACAAACATCTGATATAATTCAAAGGATGAAGGAGCGTGTTATATAAGCAATATCTTGTACATGGTCAGTAATGAATAACACACCCCAAATATGTATCTATGGACACCCAGGTTTAGCACATTACAGACTTACTTGTATGATGCTCTGGCTGATCTGCCCTGCTGTCACCATGAAATCTCATGGATTTCATTTATGATGAAGCCAGACCAATGTGCTGAGAGCTACAGCATCCATTTATCCACACCATAACAGTCCCCCTGGAAGCACAACCACGTTGGTGCTTCACTAGATCCCATTTGTGGGAAACCATTTGTGAGGGTTGAGTGACACGGACCCTGCTTATGCCAGCAAAGCAGACCCGGTTTATGACACCAGTTTACCAGTATTTATAGGTCACTACATTCAAACAAAATTTTCCACTCTGACCCCTTTGTCCTGGTCCCCTTTAGAAACACATTATTCTGATTATTCTTCTTACACTAATAATGTCCTCTGTTATCTCCTGCAGCAAAGTCATTGCTTCATCTTCCTTTGTCAGAACAGTCGGAGTGACCAGATGATGTCTTCACTTCTGTTCTTGCCTTGAGCCTATCTGTCCCTCAGCTTTCACTGTACCAGGTGTGAGAAACACCAACAGCTGCATTCCTCAGGTCTGTTCCCTGAGTCCTCTGCCTGGTGACACACCAGGGACAGCAGCAGTGTCCATGCCAAGAGTCCCTGCCTCAGGAAGGGGTCGGAGATCACAAGAACGCTTCATGTAAATGCCAATGAACATCATAAATTGATGAAAGCACTACTCCAATAAACCAACCATCAACAAAGTGCTTCCCAGAAAACTCAGGTCTGGGCTTTGGTTGACCTTTTATCTGCCAGTGGCATAAACTTTTAAAATAATTTTGTAACACTGGACTGCTGTGTACAGGAATGGGACATATCCAGGACATATCATCCAAGTCTGTTACAGAACATAGTCTAGATCTCAACTACCCAACTTTTTATTGCTGTTTTCTGCTTCTGGGATAAATTAAATTCTCAAGGCTGATGGAAATGTAGGATTACTGGAAAAAAGGACCAGATTAATTTCTCAGACACCCTGTGCAGTACCACCAGTGGTTGGAGAACAAAATGTAGGGCTTACACTGCTGTCCTCCAGTGTATTTGGCCAAAACTGCAATGCTGCAGTTACCGAGAAAATGCTGCTCTCAGGGCAGGGCTGGTATTGTAAAAAAGAAAAACAAGGCAAAAGGATCATGGCTTCTGTTGCAGCAAGAACTGGGTTGTGGGAGTGGGGTACCAATGTCTGCCAAGAGAAAAAAGAACAAAATTGGTGGGGAGAGAGGGATCATTTTAAGTCTCTCAGAGGGTACTGTAAACAGTGGAGAAAGAAGGAAAAACCGGAACTATAAAACAATACTTGGCAGCCAGCTTTGCAAAACAAACATATTTTCACAAAGTCTTTCCCATCACTGCCACCAGCTTGAATGGGCTTCATTTGTCTGAGAGCAAGAAACCCTCTTTAATTGTCAGAGAAAAGGTGACGCCGCTTTGCTCACTGATGGAAATTCCTGTTCTGAGCCCTTCTTCAACCACACACTGCTCTCCACTCACAGCCAGGGAGAGGAATCCCTTCCCCCAGGCTGCACAACCTGTAGCAGGGTTCCATCACCCCTCTTCCCTAGACAGCATCTCCTGCAAAGAAAGTTGAAATCCAGCAAGTTCGTCTTGCTGTGGGTCTAACAGCCCATAACTGTCTGCCCAGGACACACTGCTGGCAAAGCACACAGCAGGTCTCCACGAGGCACCAGACCTCAGTGGATATGACCTGTTGGAATCCAGCATAATTAGGAGAGCTCAATCCCCTCACCCACTGGAAATGCAGTGGTTCCTGAGAGTCCCTGATCTCCTCATGAGCAGTGCAATTAGTTCACTTGCATTTTTACTGCCTCATGTCAAACTGGTCAAAACACCTGGAGTTGCTCAAGGGTCAAACTCTCCTTTCCTGATGTGCCTCAACTCACTGCTTTAGCTGCATGGCAACAATAATGTACACAGGGAACTTTATTATGTCTGAGAATTAAATTAAAACCGGAATCTTGATACTTTAGGTATGACTGGACACTGAGACCTCTGGTTTATGACTCAGGGCACTGCACAGTCACAGCATTCCCATGTGAAAATATACCACTAACAATAAAAACTCATTCAGCCTGAGAGCAATTCAGCACCAACCAACCTGGATGGTTCCCTGTCTCCAGGGATGACATTATTTGACATTTTAAGGTTTTCTTCTACTGCTGTAGAAGCTCAGGGTTTTTTCTGTAGGAAGTTACAGAAGAGGCTAAATTCCCCCTCTGTGTCACCACTGCTCATTACCTCAGCATAGGAGCTAAAGAGCAAATTTATTTGGAAACAATATGGTGTGGTACAGTCTGAGTACAAGGGCAGGAGCCAGGGCTGGGCTCTGCTCCCAGCTCTGACACTTACTTGCTGTGTGGCCTCAGACAAACCACTTAGTGCCTCTGAGCTTCCATTTCCCTTGCCTTTGAAACAGAAATACTATCACTCACTAAAAATCTTTTTTTGAGGATTGCTTGATTACAGAGCTAATGCGCAACACTTTGAATTGTATATTATGCCATAATTATTATTTTCATTGCATTTTATCTTCCATTGTAATGGCTAAAATACTAGATGTATAGAAAAGGATGCTGAATTTGGCAGCTATTGCATAGGAGAAGCAGGCATTACTTTGAAATTAAATTATTTGGGCAAACCAAGAGAGTTCACTTACATTTTCCCCCTTAAAACTGTTGAAATTGTAACAAAAAGCAGCACGTAATGGCATTTTGCAACACACTTCTCCCCCACCTCCTGAAAGCATCTTGCAAATGCTCTCTGCAGAGGGCACAGTGCCCCTGCTCTCTCTGATTCAACAGAGCATTTCAGGAGGGAAACGAGAGCCCAAGCTCAGGTCTGTGAAGAGAGGGATTTTCTCAGGCTCTGAGGCCCTTTGCTGGTGGCAGCACTGGGGTGTGGCCACTTGTTGCCCTGCTCAGCCCTGACTGATGTGCTCTGTCTGCAGAGGGGCGCTGGCGCACCGGAGCAGTGGGAGGTAAGAGGAATTAAGGTAATGCATCAGTGGTTGTCAGTGAAGGAGATGGGAAGAGGGGGGGAAGAAAAAAGAGAAAAAAAAAGAGGCAAAAGAAATATACTATTTCAATCAAAGTCTGAAATTTGTAGAAGTGGTTTTGGTCTCAATATAGAAAAAATATTTATCCAAGAAACTCCTACTCGGGTGCGAACATCCTACTTCTAGTGGGATTTTGCTTGGCAAAGTGCTGTGCAAGAGTGGAAGCTAATACAGAACATGTCTATAAACAAATATATTTATTTAGTCCAGATTGACACATTCACTAGAGTATTTCAGTGATTACACATGTAAAACTATTTCCTATAGTGGTTTCCTTTTGTGATTCTGCTAATTTATTCAATCCACCCCATTTTCATGCATTGAATGTTATGAGCCATTTCAGCCACCCAGACTGAAACGTGTTTGGAGACTACATGCCTGTTTTTTCATTTCATCATCTACACATAATTATTTGGTGATATTAGGAATTTGAGCTCAAATGGAAGCCAACCAACATTTTAATAGCTTAAAAATCACACAAAATGAAGTCTGCCCTGAGGTTAATGAATAAGAGCCAAATCTTGAGGCTCTTGCTCAGTTTTTACTCACTCCTTATTCAGGCAAAAGTTGAATCAATTGTAGTTAGACTGATTAAAACCAGAAGAATATATATATTTGGACCTTTCTCTCAGGTAAAACTGAATAAATTACCAAGGATTAGGCTGCAGAATGGCATCCAATTGATCTTTCACATGTATTTCTGCAACAGACTGGAGAAAAAATCCAAGTGCTGAGGCAGTTTAACCAGTTAAACCAATATTTTAGCAACAGAATAAATTATTACACACTACCAGGTTTTATGACATTTATATTAGAAATAGCCCTGAATCAAAATATGTTTCCTGGTCCCTCCTGAACTTCTGAAAATCGGGATCAAATCCAAACTTAAAAAATTATTCACTAAGTATGAAAGCCAAATGCCCCTATCCTTCAAAACAAAGCTCCATCCTTCATTAAAACATTATTCTAGACATGTATTGACACAGATATTTGATTTTTGATGATGGCAAGCGTTTATAAAATAGGAAATTAAAGCTTATTCTTTAATTATATGCAGGATGTCCTACTTCTTATGCAAAGAATGCAATGTGCCTGTAAAAAATACAAAGCAGAGCAGTGAATTGCTTTGGACAGTTAACACTTCATTAGTAATTGGTGATAATCACAGAAGGATGCTTCTCCCTTAAGTCACAACCCATTTAAGCATTGGGCCAGTCTCAGCAAAGTAATGACATATTTATCCCATTCAAGCCAGACTTAAGCATGAGGATTTGGAAAAGAAAGGAGTATGAATGACTGATTTCTTCAATATATGCAAAGCAAATAGAAGAAGAAAAAATGGATAACAAGAATTAAGAAGTCAATATGTAGTTGTGGCACTTGGGGACTGGTTTTAGAGCTTGCCAGTGTTGGGTTAATGTATTCAATTGGATTCAATGATCTTAGGGAGCTTTTCCAACCTAAAGGATTCTATGATTTATGAAAAACACCACATCTGACTGGGTCTAGGTGATGGTGGCCCTGCTCACTATCTCCTGCAATTTGATCTCAGTGCTGAAACATGCTGAGCACATGAGGAGCTGCTCTTGGGGATGGCTTTGTTCATAAAAGAGTTGGGACACATGAAGAGAGCAGTCCCCTCCTGGCCACCACTCACGCTGCATGGCCGGGTCCTGCTCTGCCCAGCACTTCCTACCTGCAGGACAGACAAACTCCTTCCTGTGTTTAGCAGGGTCTGAAGAGCACAAACCATGCCAGTGGCACATTGGGAGTGTGGGAACACTGCCCAAAGCCTCACAGGCTCCTGAGCTGGGCAGCCTGCACAGAAGAGAGCCCTCACTGCACTTTCAGAGAGTTGTGGGCAAGTTAAGGGCTGCAAGAATGAGCCAAGGAACTTGGGATCCCAAAGAAAGAAAAGCTTTTCATTACATTATACTTTTTAAATGACATTACATTCACAATCATATGTTGGAAAAGCTGTTTAGAAGTGGGCATTGACTTCAAGTCTCTCTAATGTATAGCTCAAATTATCTTTAATCTTTCTAAATGTCTTTCTGTCCATCTGTTTCTTACCTGCCTAACATCTTGGGCAAATGGGTAATCCCAGGGACACTGGATGGTTGCTGAGAATAACAGGATTCCAAAATGTCCTTCTGAGAAGTGACTAAAAATTCCTTTTGGTTTTCTGACTGATTGGTTGTGGGTGAGGACTCGGCAAATAATATTTATTTTGTGATGCAAATGAAATAACTTGGCAGACTCAGAACCTTTATGCTAGACCCTCCCCTCCACAGACTTAATTTCACATGTCACTTACTATGGCACATGTTACTTAAATGAAACTTATTTTGAAATGCAAGGACAGACCAATGCCATCAGCAATATCTCAGTGGTCTGACTCATCAAATCAAACTCTTTTTTCTTCTTTACCGCATCTCATCTTTTTCCCTCATATCCAGTTTAAGAGACACACATTTATATGCACATCTATAAAAGTGATACTTGTCTAAAAACAAAGTGGCCAGGCCATGAGATTCTTCTGGCTGATTGCCATTTAGTTCAGTCACTAAGTATGGGTTTAGGAATAGGGAGATGGATTACTCGCTTGCAACCCCACCATGGGCATTTCATTTTATCACAGCCCATATTTTTTTAATAACATCGAGGAATATTTAAATCCTGTATGGAAGCTTTTTCATACTTCTTTGATGTTAGAACATTTTGATTTGTTTGCATGCTGACACCAGAACATCTCGATTACTGCATGTTCATTTATCAGAGAGTGCAAGGTTGATCCTGTTTGGATGTGCAATTTTTGCATCAAATAGATAACATGGGCTACAGCAACATTCCCAATTCCAATGGCTGGAAATGAAAGAACACTAAATAATTCTGTAAATGAAGATTTAGTTAGGTCTCGTTAAATGTTATTGCTAGCTAAAACAATAAAGGAGTTTATATTTTAAAAAGCAGAAAGGTGGCAGGGAAGTAACAGAGCCCCAAACCTAGAACACATTGCAGTTCCTGGATTTAAAGCTAATGGGACCCAGTGGATTCAGGCTTTGGCAAAGAGAGAAATGTTGTCTCCATCACATTATTTATTGTAATGGTGTAACTCTTTTTTCCTTTGTTTCTCCTTTTCCCCCCAGCAGAATGGCTGTTGGCAAGATGGGAATGTGAAATCCAGGTTTTCGTCTCTCCAGTAGCTCTGAATTTTCTGGCTTTTGTGGACTGAAATCAGACCCTGAAGTCACTTATGTGCATTTTGTTTTGGGTAATTGACATGAATTTTTAGGTTGCATCACTAACATCAATCAGCGCTGCTCTCAGAGGACTAGAGTTAAGGGGCCACAATAAAAGAGCATGATATTGTTTCTTTTGTTTTATTTTTGGAGCACTTTGACTACTCTATACTTTTCCAGTGGATGTTACATTTTTTTTGGGTGAGACAGCTTATAACATTACTGACTGTCTCATTTAAAAGAATACTTTGGCTTTACTGTGAATGCCTTGCTCCAGAGGCTGGGACAGTCAACACTGGTAAAAATTCAAGCTGATACCTTTTGTCTATGTAACACTTTGAAGAAACTATGAAATGACAACACGTTTCTTTAGAGAGAGCCCTGCTGCCCATTACAGATGTTTCCCATATGGCAAGGGGAAGGTTGGTCCCTTCCCCCTGCACTCATCAGTGTTCTCACATCGTAGCAGGAATCTACAAAGACAACACGGCTGTAAATGACACCGCACAGAAGCCTCCAGCAGCACGTACTGCCAAGGAAGGAGCTGATTTTCATTGTCAGGGCACGAATACACTCCACTGCACCCATTGATGGGGAGCATTTTGACTCCTCAGTTTCCTGTTTCACCAGTGCATGGCACAAAATCCCTGGAGTAAGTGGATAAGAGAAACCAGACTAGGTTTCAGATGCTAAAATGATGAAATGGAGATGATAGATTAAACCAATAGAGATTACTGCAGATTATAGTCCTGTATCAACTGGTGGGCTCAACACCTCCATCAAATCCTAATGGGTGGGAAGAAAAATTCTTTCTAACATAAGATTATGATGTTTAGGGAAGAAGAATCTGGGGCGCTTCAGTGGGGACCCATTTTTTGGACACTAGGACATGGTTGCACACACAGGTTCGTAGGTAGTTCTTGAAAACAGCCATTGGGTAGAGAATTGGCCTGTTGCCTCATATTTTTGCCAAAGAAACCATCACCCTAGCTGTTCTTAAGATGTGCATAAATCCCAATACTTTTTTGGATACTGGAGCTATTCTAACACTCAAGTCTTGAATGCAGCTGTGATGTCCTAAGAGTTTAATGTGTAATTCAGACATTTTGTCTTCTCATCCACTCATTTCCCAAACCATAAAGTTATCTTATTTCAAAAGTAAACTTCAAAGTAAATAAGAATCTGAACATACATGGAGTTTGTGATTAAAAAAATTCCTTTTTGCCTATTTCCCTATGCTTTTGGTTTTAGAGAAGGTATGGGACCATCTGGGCAAGTCTTTAATTTATAATAGACCATTGTTTTTTCATGCCAACCAACCTTACTAATATACATTTATACGAGTTGGTATATTTTGCCATTGGTTATTATATATTATTGCACAATAGTAACATTATATCTAGCATTTCTACAAAATAAACTCTAATGCTGAGATATTTAAAACCAGCTACTGATCTTAGCTAGCCATTTCACCAATAGCTATGTGGCTAAAAACTTACACAGACTAAGAAATAAACTTTAAATAATATCTAGTTAAACGTTTCTTCATTGCTTTTTCACTATTACTTCCTCCTCAGCTTTCTAAAAGGTGCACCACTATTAAATAATTTTGTAGAAACTACAAGATATTCCCCACTAAACAGAAAAATTTTCATTTTTTTCTCTCATCATATTTTCCTGTTCACCTTTTCCTGCTCCTCCCAACAGCATGTTTCCTAGTTCTCTATTACCAACTCTGCTTAACTTTAATTAAATCTATCCTTCTATGTATTTGTCTTTGCCCTCCAGTTCAGCTTATCCACCCTTCGGTTTCCAGCCTATTCTCCCATCTTTCCATAACTCATTATTTCCACTCCCTTTTGACCAGCCTATCTCTGTCTCTGCTGTTTTTCTTTCCAACCTGATTTCTGCAGATCCTTGTCTCTTACCAACATCATCTCCTCTGTACAGAAGCTAAGGGCTCCTGTGTCTTAAAATAATTCCATCCAAAATTTACTTCATCCTCTCCCAACCACATTAGAGGTCTACGAATATATCTGCAGTGGTTGCAGAAACTGTAAAAAAGCAGATCTACTTCTTGTAGGACATATGAAGAATTTTGTCATTACCAAAGAGGGCATTGCCCACACAAGAGAGAAACTCAGTGCTTGGGAATAGGAGTAGGAGAATCCTAAACACAATTTGGAACAGCCAGCAGTTGTCACTCAGGGCACAACAGAGCCCTCAAAAGCTTGGGGGAGCTTTCATACTTCCCACAAGTTAAAGTCCAATCCTTTTTTTTTTTTCTTTCCTGTAATTATTCAGTTTGCTTAAGGAGAAAAAAGTAAGAAAGAAAGAGGAAAAGAAAAGGCCACTCGCCACCTTGGTGTCAGAGAGAAGCAACTGGTGTCCTGTCCATTGAAGAAATTGCTCAAAAGCACTTCATCTTTGTGGGAATATTCTCCTGCTGAAAGGCTGGGTTCTCTATCCTAGAAATGGTGACATGAGGTTTCCTGAGACTGAATGAACTGGCAAACCATCTTTACCACCAAACTCATATTTATTCTTGATAAATTGGTGTCACTTAGTGTCACTTAATTGCTCCATATTTCCTTCACCTGTCTTTAGCTGGGCATGATTCACCTGGAAAGCATGACTGAGTCTCACAGAGCTCTTAGCAAATGAAGAGATATGGCAGCAGAGAATGTTTTGGGGTGGTATTTATTCCTCCAGGGGTGCTGGTGAATCATTGATCCTGACCCACTGTGAACCACTGATCTCTGTTGGGGGAGGAAATTCTTTCATCCTCAATAAAACTATCCTTTTTTTGCTGTGTTCCATGCGGTACTTCCAACAGGTGTTACAGAGGAAAACAAGGGGACAACAAAATATAATAAATAAACAGATTAATAGATAAAAAGATAGATGAGTAAAACATCTTGGTCCTGATCTGGAAGAAAAGGCAGCTGCAGATTCAGCTTTGGCTTTTGAAATGACCGGGCCAGGGAGCCAAACAGGGGGACAATTTTGAATTGTGGGCAAATTTTATCAGCCACCAGGCAGAGTCAACCAACCACTTACTCACAGGCCACTTGCCCAGTTTGAAAAAGGAAGAATTTTCAGTCTTTGACAGATTGGACTTGAACAGGCACCAAAAGTGAAAGCATCTATTGTCCATTATCCTTCTCAGCCCTGAGACTTCCAATTTCTCATTTACCATGCAGCCTGTTCAGAAAAGGTTTGTCAAGCAACAGACTCTCTAAACAAATTACACTGAAATTCCTTATACTGTGCCACATACTTGACTTGCTGTTCCAGAAAGAGCCACATAATAAGTTTCTAACAAGGACACTGGTTATTAAAGCACTCTCAATTTTCTAGGTCAAAGAGGTGAAAGGCAAAGTCAAAATAATTGAAACAAAATATTCTATAAATCATGGGTGTTTACTTACAAAAAAAAGAGAGAGAGAAAAAAAAAAAAAAAAGATATGAAGAGACTGCTGCTACACTAACCAAAACTCAGCTAGCTATTTTGAATGACCATGTTCTTGATGAAAGCAAAATTTAAGGCGCCAGAGTTAGCTTTTGAAAATACCCAAACAGTTAAAAACCAAACAGAGCTTAGCAGCAACTGGATCCTTCTTTCTTTTCCCACTTCTTCCTCCAAAATGTGTAAGACAGACGTGGCAAAGAAATACACTGGTAATGCCTGCTGTTCCTTTTTTATCCACCTAAATGTGAAAAGTAGGTACCTTTTTAAACATATATGTTTGCTGAGGTAACCCATAGATTTAAACTGAGAAGTGCAAAAGTTGTTAATGCATTTTGTGAAGAAGAAATTTTTTAGAATTGGCATCTGTATCTTCTACTTTCGAAAAACATTAAGATCTGAGCTTTCTGAGAATAACCTTGCATCACCTCAGCATATTTTGAGACATTCTTTTTCACAGTGTTGCATCTTTATATTAGATACATGGATACTAATTTTGCTGCAGTTTTCTTCTTTAGGAGACACACCTTATTTATCAACTTCTCAAATGTGTTTGAATTCATATTTACTGTGAAGACTAACAGACTTTATCCATTTTTTCAAGGAATATGCTTTTTCAAGAATACAGTTGGAAACATCTTCCATTTCTCAGTTTTCTAAGTTTTTATCTGTGATAAAACGATGATTTTTCAGTGGTTGAGTAAAATTCATTTAGAATGCACATGCAGTTAGGTAATAAAATCATAGAATCATTGAATGGTTTGGGTTGAAAAGGACCTTAAAGCTGATCTCATTCCAGCCCCTTGCCATGGGCAGGGACACCTTCCACTAGACCAGGTTGCTTGTTGACTTAATAAAAAGAAGAAATGAAGGGGCAGATTGAGGATCTAAAAGGAGGGTAGAGGAGCTGCAATTTGCCTTCTGATTTGGGGCATGGGCCAGCCCAATACAAGTGACAGAGTGAAATCAGAAGGAAGGTGGGTGAGAAGAGCTATGGATGCAGCCATTCCAAGACTCAGAGCAGTCACTGTTGGTGGGCTTCAGGGACCCCCAGATGTGATCCTGCCCCACCTCACACTTCCTGGCAAAAAAAGAAAACAGTTGGGGTTGGCTGTGGTACCAGTTGCCTTCCTTCTGGTGATTCCAGAGGAGGAAGGGATCAGGATAAATTATAGGTCCCTGCAAGAGCTCTGTGTGTTTCTGTTGACGCCATCTGGAAGCAGTGATAATGCCACTATTAGTGAGGGCGTTACTACAGAGGATCTGCTGCCTCTATTGAAACCAGCCATGATGTGTGCTGGCTCAGGATGCATGCTTGCTCTAATTTCCTCCCTGACATTTCATTCCTAAAGCTGTCAATATCCCGTTAACCTTCCTGGCACTGAAACTCTAAACCCAAGTCCTATTTCAGCTCTGATTTTGAATCTCAGCTGTGATAAGCAATACCAAAGGCTAAGTTTATAATACACCTTTGCCCTAATCTAAATCATGCTATAGGTGGGGGGATTTTGTTTTACTTATATACATCATAAAGCAGGATACAAAAATGTGATATCCTAAAATTAATTCCTTGATTTGATGGCAAAGTAACAAATGTTCTTTACTGGTAACTGACAGATCCTGCAGATTTCAAAGGCCAGAAGTGTCCTGTAATCAGGGGTATTGCTCACATTCAGTTCATATAGTTTAAAGTCAGAAGGGAAAATTAGATCATCTAGTCTGACCTCCCACATACCACAGACCACAGAATTTCAGTCAGTTGCCCTTATTTTGGGCCAGTAACCAGTTTAACAAAAGCATATTTTCCAGCAATTCATTTGACCTCCACCTGGAGTCATCAAGAACGAGACAATGCAGAACTTCACTTGGTACTTTGTTCCACTGTTAATTGGCTCGTGCCTTATTTCTAAGTTGAATTTCTCTGGTATTACTTTTCTACATAAATACAAGTTGCAAGAACAGCAATTACAACTGCCTCCCCAATAATGGTGACATTAATGTGAAAAGAGCATGTCCAAGTGGGATGCTAAGAAGCATTTTGGCTACATACACAGAAATATTTAAGTACCAGCTGATACAGATGAGCCCATTATTGGATTTACTGAGATGTCTGAACCAAGTACAAAAGGATCCATATGTGGGAATGCTTTAGTTTGGATCAGGGGAGTGCTTTTGAAACAAATCTCCCATTCACCCTCAATTACTGCACATTATTTTGTACTGTAGAATGATTTCAGAGCATGCTACCTGGTCTTTTTTTTGGGTAAAAGCAAATCAAAAGATGCACTCCAAACAGGCATTCAGTCAATGAGGCCAGACTGGACCTAGTGCTAGACTGAAAGTACACCTCACTGAAATGCTCACTGCGTGCATGGAGGGTGAGCACCAACTATTTGTCTTTTACACATCTGCTCCTACTTGTACTGCTGGTAAAAAGCACAGAATCATGGAACCACAGACTGGCTTGGGTTGGAAATGACCTTTAAGTTCCAACTCCTCTGCCATAGGCAAGAATACTTTCCACTAGATCAGATCACTCAGTAACAGCCTGATTCCTAAAATTCCTAAAGCAGTCAAAATCTAATTCCCCTCAGCTTTAAGGAACCTTATGCCAGTAGCAGCAGAAAATAGAAAATCAAGATTTAGCAAATAATTTCAGAAGAACAGTAATTGGTGGAATTGATTTTGCTGAACAATAGCTAGGTATCAATCCATAATCTGAAGAACAATGGCAGAGATCAAAAGGTACTACAGTCAACAGAGTTTCTTCTTATTTTTCCAGTAGTATCCTTACTTCTAGAAAATAACAAATATTGTAGATAAATTCACCTGGCTTATCCTGAAAAGATCAAGTCAAAAACTAAGGAGTTCTAGGAGTACCACCAGGAAAAGAGAACGGGAGACACTGACATGGAAAGAGGACAACAAATCTGACTTAATAAATCAAAGAATTCATGATTCCAAAATGGCTATTCCACAGTATTTTAGAGATAATTTGGCTAGTTGTTCTAACTCTTTGTTACCAGTCAATTACCTTCAATATACTCTCTGAGGGAAGAACAAAGTAACATTTTCAGAACTTGCATTCATTTGCCCAGTCCAGAGACAAAGGCTAATTAAGCATTTTATGCTAAGGGAGGCTTAAAATGAGACATGCAATTCCACACAAGACCACTTAAAGAAGTTGTTTTTTGTGGCTGCCAGACCAGCAGTGCTATTGTCAGCAATAAGTGTTCCTGCGTGGGGCAGAAACTACGAAGAAATGACCTAAGAGCAGCAAGAAGATGGACAGATCAATGGCTTTCCAAATATTTTTTTTTCATTTTTGTTGATAAAACATCCTGGAGAGAGTATAAAAGCCAATGCATGAGTGACCACGGCAAACCAAAATTTATTATGGAGCTCTTGAGGGAAGTGATTGGCACAGCAGAAGTCTTAGTTCACCACAGTTTTCTCCATTTTCCAAATTACAATTCCTGTAAGCATTTCTTTGCAAGAATTAAAAGGCAGAGAGGTACAGATTGGCCAGGCAGAGAGGTACAGATTAGCCAGTACAATCCCTTTTATATCTCAATTCCTAATTATCCCATCTTTTCAGAACAAAATAATAGTATATAACTTCTATGAATGAAATCCATAGAAATTTCAGCTTGCATTTTCAGAAGAGCACAACCTCTCATTAGCTTAATTAAAGAAGAAAAATCTTTTACTTTCTTCTAATATTTTTAATTTTCCAAATAATTGATCTCTTTCTCATTTCTTTTATTTTTGGGATTTCTCCTTTCTGGGATGAAGAAATAAAGCATTGAAATATTCCAAAAACAACAAAAGTACTTGTTCCAGCTAAGGCTAAGTACCAAGACAAAACACACAAAAGCTTTGCTCTCAGCCTCCCAGCAAAGGTCTGTCAATCCCCAAGTCTGAAATACACTTCAGAAAAGTGCAAATAGAGTTCATGCTGATCTAATCAAGGACTTTTTTGGATATCCAGGACAGGAAATAGGTGTTAATTTAAAATGAGATTTTATGTTGTGAACTGTCTGTGAAGGTAATTAACATCTACAACTACTTTTCAAAATATAAACTTGGCCTTTGAATACTGATACAACTGAAAGAAAAAAGAATTTCCCAACAAAATGGGGAATCTGAAAAGAGTAACAAGGTGATTTTGAAATCCTTGTAAGGTTCCGAGAAGTCTCTTTGGTCTTTGACTCTTTGGCCAGTGATGCTGGATATATGCAAACAGTAATCAGTTCCAGGCCTGCAGTAGCAGTGCTCACTCATAATAGAATAAAATTATAGCTTACATAGGAACTCAGAACTGAGAGAAATCTCTGACTATTTGGCAAAGAAAAGTATCAGGAAAGCAGAAGGGTGGAGAATAAAGGTCGCATGGAGTAAGAAAAGAAAATTATACTGTTCAGACTAATTACACAAAATAGAAGAGAAGAGGGGCAGAAGGACAGCAGCAGCAGAAGGATTACAAAGAAAGCTCAGGAATAAATGGATGTGGCACAAATCAATTAATTTGACAACAGGGACATTCAGGGATCCTGATCCACGCATCATTACCCATGGAGAGATGTCTCTGCCACTGCAGTTACATTTTCACCAGCAGATCAACACATTGTCTGACGGACTGGCACATGTTATGACAGTCTTCAAAATGAAATTCAATATACTCCTGTTGCCACTAGAAACCTCACCTTCTTACCCAGTCCCTGCTAATGCAACCAGTTGGTCTGGAAGGATGCCATGTGTGATCATCTCCTGCATTACAGCTTTCTTTGTTAATGCTGGAAATGAAACCTCAGGCACGATAATACCAAGAGTTAACACACACCAGCACATCCATGCCAGCTCAAACCAGTTACATTTTTCTGACTCTGTGGTGGTTTTGAGTTTTCCTTCTCTCCTTCCACCTCCTCTGATCAAGGACACACATGGATACCCAAAAGAAGCAAAGTCTTTCTACCAAAATTACTCTCCTTTAGTAACGAGACCACAAAAGGCTGAAACACACACAACACTGTCTGCCACCACCCTACTCTGCCTGATTGTCTTTTAATAGCTGCAATAACATTGTGCAAAGGAATAATATTCCCTATCCTCAACTCACTGGGGAAGGCTCTGGAGCACAGGTCTGATGAGGAGCAGCTGAGGCAGCTGGGGGAGGCTCAGCCTGGAGAAAAGGAGGCTCAGGGGGGACCTTCTCACTCTCTACAACTCCTTGACAGGAGAGTGGAGCCAGGTGAGGGTTGGGCTCTTCTGCCAGGTAATAAGTGACAGGACAAAAGGAAATGGCCTCGAGTTGCACCAGGGGAGATTTAGCTTGGACATTAGCAAAAATTTCATCATGGAAAGTGCAAAGTACTGGAGCAGGCTGCCCAGGGTTGTGGTGGAGCCACCATCCCTGGATGTATTTAAAAGACGTGTAGATGTGGCACTGAGGAACATGGTTTAGTGATGGATTGACAGTGCTGGGCTCCTGGTTGGACTTGATTATTTTTGGGGTCTTTTCCAATGGAAATGATTCTTTGACTGTCCCAGACAGTACATGGACAATTCCAAAGGAAAGTGTGCATTAGCTGAATCTGCTTCTTTATGACTAAAACAGGAAGTTCAGTCCCCTTTTATCATACCTTTTTATTTTTGAAAGACTGCCCAAACAGTTCCAAGTAGAGTTGAAGCAAAGTTATTGATGTCAAGAAGCCAAGATCTTTCGCCACGCCTTGCTGAATGAGGAAGGAAGAAACTGTTTGTGCTCAGTTGTCCTTTGCCTCTCCAGGCTAACTTTGAGCCAAAGAAGCAGGAAGAGGAGAAAGATGAATAAGTGAAAAGGGATAATGTTTATCTTTTAACAAAATCACAATGTTCTGCTCCTAGCTCTAGCAGCCAAGACTCACTGTTGCATCTTTAAGACAGATAGTCTCTTCTCTGAGAGACGACAGGCTAATTATAGCCCTCCTGCCAGAGGGAACTCACACATGCAAACCATTATGTAAAATATAATTTTTTTCTTTAAGAATACTCAAGATCATTAGACATGGTTTTTTCAATGCTAGAAAATCAAGCCAAAAATGAAAATAAACAGTTTCAAGTATTCGCAACATAATTCCCTCATGCATTTCTGGAAATATAGTAAAAAGCGCCTTAAAAATGTGGTTTGACATTTCATGCTGCTCTGTTTTTCTGTTTTTCCAGTTCTCAACATTTGCCCTCTTGTCCTGTATCATTTCAGTTCCATGGCAGTTTGAAAGAGATGATGATGGCAGCCTTTGTCATTCCTACTGTGCTTTTCAGCCTTGTTTCAATGGGTGGGTGACAGGAAACATCCCAAGGACTTGGCACAGATGACAAAAATGCTTTATAAATTCTACTTTGCATAAACCAAATGTGAATTCATTGTATGCAAACATGGTAGCACCATGCACTGAGATAATTACAGGTACAGCATTGCTTCCCTAACAATGCGCTTTGGTAAATTCAGATTAAAGAGATGATCAATTTAATTTAACAGGGAAATACCATCCTTTTTTTTTTTTTTTTTGAGCTGCCCTTCTTCCAGAAGGTTTTCTGAGTACACTACCACCTCAAGAGCACTTTCAGTCAAACATGGAAAAGTATGGAAAAAAATCCCCAAGTCTGGCTATGATGATGTGACATGGCTTCATCTCTTTTTTATGCAGGGAGAACTGAACTCCTGCCTGTCTAAACTAGTTGGTATTTTAAAGGTTTTGTCCAGTTTATGAAGCATGGAACTATTGACAAACCAAACACCATGGTCTAATGGACTAAGCAAGCAACTGCATGCCACAAATTCCTAAACTTTAATCCAGACTCTCTTGGTGCTCACCTTCTTGTCCATAAAATTGAGATAATATTTATCCTCTAGTTCACGAGGGTGTTGTGAGAGTGAGTAAATGTTTGGACAGCTCTTCAAAAGGTCAAGTTCTAACCAGGCACCTGTATTTTACTGAAGTAAACTGTTTCCTCAGATTCCCATGATATGATCACGGCACCTTCTCCAGAGCTTCTCAGATCACGTCAGAATAACCATCCACGTTCATACCCATCCACATGCATAAATCACAGAATGGTTTTGGTTGGAAGGGACCTTGGAGATCATCTCATTCCAGTCACTCTGTCATGGGCAGAGACAAAGTTATGCACTGATCTAGGACTTAAGAGTGATCTCACCTGTAAAGTCATGCATATAAATTATCCCTCTGCCATAAAAATAATTCAGAAAAACTACATGCTAAGAAACTTTCAATTCATTACTGAAGCAGAAGTGCCACGTCCCAAGGTGTTGCTAATGTCAGTTGATTTTAAAATTGTCATTCAATACCTGAATTGCATAAAAATATAGAGTGGAAAAATAATTTATTTTTAAGAAAAACTAGATATGTCAGCAACTGATGCTCTGTAAAGATGTAAAATAAAAATTTTAAAAAATCTCCTGGTTTATTAGAAGGGCAATTCCAGAGACTTGACACATTGTATAATCCCATCAGTGGTTAGTTCTCAACAAACAAGTCACACATACAGAAAAAATACTCTAGACCAAGGCAGGAGGCAAAAAGAGGTTAAATCGGTCACAAGCCAGGTTTTTCCTCAGTTTTAACTCATAAGTGATGACATAAAACCCAGAAAAAACCCAGCTCCAACTTGAAAATGATTTAAATTTGCCAGCTCCAGCCATTTCTGGAAGCGAGCCAGCCTTAATTTGGATGTAGGCTTCTCAAAATTTGCACAGCTCTAACTTTAACCTGCTGCAGCCTAAAAAGTGGACCTGGTGAAGAAACACACGAAAAATATTCCACATAATTCTACACAGTGATGGTCTGTTCTCTCCACGTACCCGAGCTCAGGATCAGCTCCTTCGTTCCAGGAGCGGACGGTGCTGTGTCTTTATGAGCAAAACTGTCCTCCTTCAAAATTCCTTCTGAACCAATCTAATGCTGCATGAGGATAATGCTCACAAGAGGGAATAGGACTTGTTTTCCAGGAGGGAATATTTTCAGAGTTGAGCTTGTAATTTCTATTCGCAAATCTCCAAATTCAACAATTTCTCAACCTCTATAAACTCGCAGATGGAAAGATCCTGTATTTGGAATAAATAATGTCTGAGCTTCACCTTCATTACAGGGCATTTTCTGTTAGAAGAGTGCTACATCCTGACTCCTGGAATACACAGGAGCCCTTTGTGGTAAAGCTATCACACTGGGCTGCTCCAAGTGTGCAGCTAGGAGGTTCATATTAGTAGTACCATGGAAGGATTGGGGGGAAAACAAAAAAGAAAATATCATGACAAACATCAATTGGGAATCCTGATAGCTCTCTCAGGATCTTGCCTAAAAATCAAGGGTATTTTTTTATTTCAATATGTCTAAATGAACTTTTGTACTTGTTAAAAAAATCTCAACTTCGAAACATAAGTCCATTTATCGCTTTACTATTTTTCCAGCCCTTTCCCCATAATCTGCTGGTTACTAAAACACTGCTGCACAAATATAAGTGGTTCTGCTTCATAACTTCCCTTCTCTTTTCCTTGTGTACACACACAATGAGATCATTATTTGCTCGTTATGTTCATTCTCACTGGGACAGGCTTTGATGTCCAGCAGCAAGCGCTGTGACTTCACTGTAGGTATCCAGACCACAGAAGGATTGTGTGAAAAATTACCAGTTCACACAAGAGATATCCAGTGCCTGGACCAAAAGCCAACAGGAGCTTTGGAGCAGGTCTCTGGCCATCAGGAACATATAACAATCACAGAGACCACACTGAGGCACACAAGAACATCCATGGCAGCCACAGTTTTTGATCAGAGGGACTCAAAGCATGGTTTGACATCAATCCTCCCACTCATGGATTCACAGAATGGTTTGGGTTGGGAGGGACCTTAAAGGTCATCTATTTCCAACCTCTGCCATGTACAGAGACACTTTCCACTAGATCAGGTTGCTCAAGGCCCCATCAACCTGGCCTTTAATGAAATTAAAGAAGACAAAAGATGTTCTTACAAGAAAGCAAAATGGAAAAAAAATGTATCATCAATATCTGCAGCTCAGACAACCTTGAGTTAAGCAGCCCTGATGTCTGAAGTGTGCAGTAACTACTATTATTAATAAACATCATGTAGAAACAGACTCAAATTGTGCCAGGATAAGTTTTGATACTAGGAAAAAACTCTTCACAGAAAGGGTTGAAGAAAATGCTGCTCAGGGAAGTGATGCAGTTACCATCCCTGTAAGTTTTCAAAAAATATGTGGTTATGGCACTTCGGGACATGGTTTAATGTTGAAAATGGTCATGCTGGTAGGTGGACAGTTGGATTTGATGATAAAGCTTTTTCCAACATCAGCAGTTCTGTGATTCTAACAAGATGCATTAGATATTGAATGCTGGTGAAGAGGATATGTATGACATGCCAGTTCTTCAAGACAACTGGAATTTCTATATTTCAGTAGTTAAGAATGACTTATTTATAAAATAGAATCAACCCCATAAAGCCATTGAGGCAAAGGTACCTTTTTTATAGCTCAAACAGCACGTGGTAACCCCATGAAACCATGTCTGTGGCTTCTCTGAGGGCCAGGGTTTAAGACTTCAGCTTTAGAGCAGTCAACATATTAAGACTTGACCTCAAGTTCAAACAGACTCAGGTATATATTCCTGGACCCTCAAAAAAACCCTTTACACTTAAACCACTTTACTAGTCCCAGGAATGCAACTATCATTTCTGAGTGCCAGGACACAGCTCAGAGGTATTTGGAGGCCAGAAGCCATTCTCAAAAGCCAGCCTGGAGATGGCCATCCTATTTTGGAAAATAAGAAAATTGAATAATAGGAGCATGGGTAATGCCATGCTTGTTACCCTGAGTGTCAGAGAGCACAGACACAGTTAATCACCTGGCACAGACATAGCTTTATGCAGTCAGCTCCTCTGAAAAACCTCAACCCAGACAGCTGGAGAAGTGTCCTAATTGAGTAGCTAATAATCACAGTGTCAGCCAGCAGACTTTCTACCTTAAAAGCTTTTATTTTAATAGCCATACTAGAAATATGCTTTGGAGCAGGAGCTGAATGTGAGGCAAAACAGGTATCTTTGTGTTGCCATGCAGGCTGTGTTTCTATGCTGATAAGGTCTTGTTTCACTAATGATGGGGAAAAAAATAGCCTGCATTTCCAGAAAAGCTAAGGGCCTCCCAGGAAAGCAGTGTCCTTGTGCCTCAGGATGGGCAGCCAGCCAGCTTGGGCTAAACTGCCTACAAGGCAGAAGACATAATATTACAATTCAGATCAGAAAACACTGTAATTTGCTTTTTGCTTGCAATTTTATCTGACAAAAACAAAGCAGCTTAGGAAAAAGAAACAACAGAAGGTGTGCCTGGCTGTTGGCTACTCCTTTGGCCTGTCTAGCGGGGAATGCTCTGCTTGATTCAGAGCAAACTATTACAGGGCTGATAAGGAGAGGAACAACAAAAACACTGGGCTAAAATAGCTGTTCATCAGGATGAGACAGAGAAGAGCCCAGCATGGCAGAATCTAGAGGGAATAGCACCAAAAGTTAAAGAGGAGGTAAACAGGGATCTATTGTTTCATCTCTCATGTAAGAGAAGACAGGAAAAAAAATAGATAATAACATTTCACAGAATCACAGAGTTGTTAGGGATGAAAGGAACCTCTGGAGAACATCCAGTCCAATACCCTTGCCAAGGAACCCCTCCAACACCTGGAGCAGGTGACACAGAACTCATCCAGGTGTGTTTGGAATGTTTCCAAAGGGGCACTCCATGACCTCCCTTGGGCAGCTGTCCCAGTACTCTGCCACCCTCAATGGAAAGAAGTTCTTCCTCAGGTTTGAAGCTAAACTTCTTGTGTTTCACTTGATGGCCATTGCTCCCCATCCTGTTACTGGGCACCACTGAAAAGTGTCTGGCACCACCCTCTGACACCCTCCTTGGAAGTATTTATATGGATTGCTGAGATCCCTCTAAGTCTTTTCTTCTCCAGACCAATCAGCCCCAGCTCCTGCAGTCTCTCCTCATAAGAGATGTTCCAGACCCCTTGCATCTTTGTATTAATTATTTAATCCTACCACTGAAAAAGTTTAATACATGAATACTTAGATCAGATAGAGTTCTGTTACAGGAAAACCTCTTCCTGGGAAACATAACTTAAGAGAAAAATCATGGTGATGATGGTAGACTTTTAGTCATTATTTATTCTTCCATTTTTTCTGTTCAGTCTCAAATGCTATGAGTGACATTCTTCACTGTTATATTCACATCCCCTATCTGAGTGTCTCAAAACATAAGAGGCACTTCTGGAATACTTCAGCAACTGTGCTGAATAATCAATTCCAAAAAGAAGAGAAAAGAGATAATAGTCAAAGATCATGATAATAAGATCACTAAACACAGAAGCAAATGACATTGCAAGCTACTAAGGACTTTTTGGATAAGCAGCAAATTCTCTCTCTGGTTTGTGGAAGAGCATATTGAACTCTATATTTAGATTTTTTTTTTCTTTTTAAACATGCACATCACATAACCTGGTTAAATTGTCTATTTTGAGTATATGTGTAATGTACTGAATATTTTGGTTTAAGCTGTAATTCACAACAGGCAGGGCATTTCTGGACAATTATAACATGTCTCTGGTAGCATTTTAAGGCATGAAGCCAAAAGGCTGGATCAGTTGAAATACCTGAGATGTGCAACAATCCCTTGGAAATGCTCAGGATTGTCTTACAGCTACTACACAATGTCATACTTATATTATATGTATAAAACCCAAAAGTTTGGCTGTGCATTTAGTAAATTTTACTCACGGTATTCAGCTGCTTTGGATATGGTCAGTTATATATGGAAAAAACTTTATGAGGGCCTATTGTGACAGGAGAAGTGATAGGACAAAACAAACTTATCTATTTTGTTTCAAAGTAAAAGGGGATGGATTTAGATTAGATATAAGCAGAAGTTTTTCACAATGAAGGTAATAAAACAATGTCATAGCTTTGGATGATCCATCCTTGTAAACACCCAGGGTCAGGAGTCAAAGGACTCAGAGCAACCTGATACAGGGGAACGTGTCCCTGCTCATTGCAGAAGTTTGGACTAGATAACCTTTAAAGGTTCCTTTCCACACAAAACCATTCTATAATTATATATTCTTAAATCCCCAGCCTCCTTTACCAGCTGTGACTGTCACCTCTCCTCCACTTACGATCCACTTCTTGTCATCACTTAGGGCTTCCCTTTAAAAAACTTGCTTCTTCATTTTTTGGAGGGTTTTTTTTTTTTGGTTTTTTTTTTTTTTTTTTGGTTTTTTTTTTTTTTTCCCCTGGGATCTACAACAATTAATTCTTCTTCTACTTATCTATTTTTATGTAGTTTCTGTGCTGGCTTTAGCTAGTGACATGTGTATCAATAGTGCTTACACCTGTCTTCAGAGTGCTCACTCTTCTCTTCTGCCTGAGCCTCCCTCTCCATCACCGTCCTTGGCAGCTCCAACCAAATATTTCTCCTTTTAACCCTTTTAACTTCATACACCTCAGATGAAAGATGCATTCACACTCTGCTCAGCTCAGTGAGGCTTCACATTGTAAGCACAGGCCTTGGGGTGTGATTTTAACAAATGTGACAACAAATGAGAGAAATCACCAACAGTAACATGGATTTTCAAGCACCACATTTTCCTATATTTGGGAAGTTGCCGTGCAAGTAAATAACTGTCAATCCATAACACTGAATACAATTCCTATAAAACATACTATCTAATTTTTCTGTCTAATTTTTATTTATTTTGTATAATTCTTGACACATATCTTGTTTAAAGGCCTAGGATCTTTTAACATTACATAAAAATATTAAAAGAATCCATACAAAATACTTAGAAATAAAATATTCTGTCTGTGTAGAGTTTTCAACAGTTACTACTAACATGAGATGGAAAAGCCCAACAGAAGAAAATCAACTTTTACCTAAAAGTATTTTTTCTTATTAATTTTATAAGTGAGAGCTCCCATAACTGCAATTGAAAGAAAGAAAGAAAATATATTCATGTAAGTAAAAAAATAGGATTATAAAATTGGCAAGGAAATGCAGAACCAGAACAGATACCAAACTCACTTTTCAAATGACTTACAATCACTGATATATGAAACAAAAAATCAGAACATAGTATTTTAAATATAAAAATTACTTGCATTATAAGTATTTCAGGCTTTGTAAAACAAAATTTATATTGTGTCTAGTATCCTATCACTAACACCTTACAGAGCTGTCTAACATCACCTTCTATATCAAATAAAATTAAGGCATTCCAAAACCTTTTTCACTTATTTAATGTGCATTGATATAAATTAGCTTTTTTCAGTTTTGACCACAGGCATCTCTCAGTCTGAGCTAAATCACCCCCCTCCATTTACAATTAGTGCTGAGAAACATCTTGTTTAGAAGGATATGCAGATCTGAATACAGATGCTCTCCGTATTCAGATCTCTTTTCCTACATGCCTGCATTTGGCAAGATGAAATCCAAACTCCTTTTTCTAGAAAATCTAAACTTCTTTATTTTAACCACATGAAACTCCACAATTTATTTGGTTATAGATGTTATTTGAACCCTGTTAACCCTATGAAGTTGAGCTTGCTGAAAAAAAGAGTGGCTAATCATGAACACTTTCCTCAAATGATACATTATTACTGTTTTCCTTTAAATATCAAGCCAGTTGTCAGCAAATCAGAATGTTAATGGAAACTGGAATTGCAGTTCCTGTTTTTTCAGTCACTGACAGAGGGCAGGTTTAGTTTAGGCATTAGACAGAAATCCTTCCCTGGGAGGTTGGTGAGGCCCTGGCACAGGTTGCTCAGAGAAGCTGTGGCTGTCCCATCCCTGGAAATGTTCAAGGCCAGGTTGGATGGGTGGAATGAGATGGTCTTTAAGGTCCCTTCAAACCCAAACCATTACATTACTCTGTAATTCTAGACTTTAGAAACAGCCCTTGCAGCTTGCTGCACCTTAAAGACAGGAGTTCCTCATATGGGAACAAGACTGCACTGATCTATTTTTACAAAAAGGAGGAATTCAGGTCCCAAAGTATGAACTGCTCTGAATTTATACTCCTTACAAACTGGAAAGTGAACTGTTCAGAAAAGCAAACACCTTTCATTCATATGTAGGATGACAAAATCATTACATTTATAAAATCTGAGGCTATAATGAGGATTCAGAGAACCATCCTTGTGACTTGCTTAGACCCCAACACCACAGTATATTCAAGTTGAGGCACTGAACTGCATCCTCTGCAAGTGCATCCCAAAATACTCACCAGATCTCAAATACTGCTGTATTTATAAACATATGTAAGATTTAAATGAGCTGCAGCATGAAGTGCCCTCCAACACCAGGAGACATCTGGTACAGCCACAGCCACCTGGGTCCCTGCTGGGTGACAGCAGCCGGGTGGCCCTGCAGCCTGGTCCAGTTTGGGACACTCCTCTCTGCACCAGCTGGGGATGTGTCTTGGGCCTTTGCAGGACAAATAACACCTTAAAATCCCATTTTCAGCATTCTCCTCTTCCAGTCCTAGCACTGGCATTAGTAAAGGGAAAAAATTAACCTGGCATTACAGTGGAGAAAAGCAATGTTCAGATAGAATCAATAATAATAATAGTGATAGTAATAGTAATATGGAGACATTATTAATTTTTTTTAACATTTTCTGGGAAGGGTAGACACACAACACACATTTCATTAACAAGCACTCTGCCCAGAAAAGTGCACAACTAAGTGTTAAAGCCTGTTAGTTTGGCTTAGAAAGAAGCGACAAGCAGATAACCAAATTGGTCCTGAAATACTTAATCCTGGAAATGGTATCTCAAAAAATAACCTTGAAGACATAAAATAACTGTTTACCAGGGCTTGCTCCACTTTGTTATGAACACTTTGAGTTGGTGCTAAATTAAGAAAGCGCCTCAACAAGGCACAGTCCATAAGATACGTTATCGGGTTTTAGGGCAAAAACAGGCATATCTTGCCACCAGGAACAACAACCTCATATGAAACCCTCTCAGAAAAACATGTCTCCAGCTTTTAGTTTTGTAAAGGCTTTTTTTCCTATAAAACACTCTCAGAAAAAAACATTTATGGCTTTTAGTTTTGTAAAGGCTGCTTTCTGACTGACCTTTTCTGAAGCACAAACTCCTGCAGAAAGGCCAACTAAACTCCTCACTGCCTTTGGATCCCTGATATTGAAATCATGGTATATTTTGTGCTGCCTCTACAGAATCTACTTCATAAACATGAATGACATCCAGGACACTCCAGTGACTTGAAAAGTAGAATATGACAGCAAATTCAGCCTCTTGCACATCGGTTTGAATTTCAGGCTTCATAAAAACCTACAGCTCTGGAAGGGGAGGATCATCTTTAGTACATTTTGAGACCAGATGATGACAGACTGGCTGAGTTTCTGGAGAAGTCCTATCAACACTTTGGAGGCTGGCAGCACAGCCACTGGGACCAATTAGGTTAATTAAAACTACATGGCATGCAGGCTCCATGTGCAATTCCTAACATGGTTAGAAGGGAGACAAATATGCCACAGCTTGATTTTGACTATAATGGGTACATCCATAAAGCCTTTGGAATGCAGGTCTTGAATCCAAGGAATGGTGAGAAGACAGAAAACCTGAATTTACACAATCCCTAAATAGGCACCCAACAGCACTGTGAATCTCAGACTCTCTGGATCTGGAAGGCCCCTCTAGAGATTGTCTAATCCCACCTGAGCAGGTTGCTGAGAAATGTGTCCACTCAGACAAATGGCCAAACAATGCCACAGTAATTGCCAGAATAAAATACACAAAACTATGCAATCCTGTCTCCCTTATATACCAAAATAATACCATACATAGAATTTCCTACATAGATAAATTATTCAAGGAGGGGTGTGTGTGTGTGTGAAAGAGGTCTCTATTAATTCATTCCCATCATTGCCACACATTTGGTTTACACTTTATGTACATTTTTGTGATCATTAAAGGCTTCTATCAAAGGAGACATGGAGTCTGAGGTTCAGCAACATCATTGACAACTGGTCTATCCACCTCAAATTATGGGAAATTTTGCAAATCACAGAATCACAGAATCATTTAGGTTGGAAAAATCCTTCTAGTTTTATGATTTCTAGGAATCTCAGGGCAAAAGAGATATGGAGGTACTAGAATGGGTTCAGCAGAGGGTGACAAAAATGATGGAGGGACTGGAGCATCTCCCTGAGGAGGAGAGGCTGAGGGAGCTGGGGCTGCTCAGCCTGGAGAGGAGGCACAGCTGAGAGGGGCCCTCAGCCCTGGGTGTCCCTGTGTGCAGGGAGGGGCAGAGCAGGGCCCAGGCTCTGCTCCAGGGCCCAGCAGTGGCACCAGAGCCACGGGCAGGGACTGAGCCCAGCAAGTTCCACCTGGACAGGAGGCAGAACTTCTTCCCTGTGCAGTGACCGAGCACTGAACAGAGACCAGAGAGGCTGTGGAGTCTCCTCACTGGGGATATTCCAGACCTGTCTGGACACAATCCCATGCCCTGTGTGCCACGTGCTCTGGGTAATTCTGCTTGATCAGGAAGGAGGGAGTAGATGATCCACTGTGCTCCCTCCAATCTGAACCATTCTGAGATTCTGTGATTCCTAAAGCAGCCATGGTCACTATGCTACCTTCAAAAATCAGGTGCTTCAATTTCTTCTCCTCCTCTGCTACTATGAATCCATTCCAGCATGATGACAAAATGAGGTTTAAAGAGAGACATTGTCTTGATACTGCTCCTTGTACAGAAATTCCTATGATTTGTATAGAAACACAGCACACAATTGCTGATGTTGCAACTGAATGTTGTTCATATCTGCACTTTAGATCCACCTCCTCAATTTCTGTATGTGGCTGCTGTCAGGATTTGGATTTTTTATCACAGTAAAAATGAATGTATGTGCTCAGTTTATTCAGCATTTACATCTATTAATAAAATAATAATGTATATTAGAAAATAATACTGAGCCAAATGTTCATGTAGTCTCTTCCATGTGCCAAAATCTCGTGTGGGCATGTGCACAAAGAATGTACATACTCAGAGAGACACTAACATCTTGTAATGCAATATGTTTCTGTTATGCACACTCCAGACTTCCTAACAGCTGCATATTTTAATATACATAAACTCATACTTGAAAAATAATAAAATGTATTAGTTTTCCACATTAGGCATTTATGACCTAATTTAGGAGAGTATTACATCTTTATAACCTTTAAAAGACCCATTTTGATAAAACATCCCCATAAACAGACTGAGAAAATTGGGGTAACAAGCATCTGTTGCTGCATTGTTTTCTTAATGGGGTAATAAACTAATAACACATTTTTATAACTTTTCACAAGAATATAAAGTATTAAAATTTAAACTGATATTGAAAAATGTTCTCATGGTCCATTTTATTTTATTTTTCCACTATGTAAAGTTACAGTACTTACCCGATTAATATTAATATATCTTAATTATGTTGACAAAATGGAAATTTGCCAAAGACATTCAAAGAATGGAAATAACTTGTTATTTCCACTACTCTAATTAAGGTGGTGTATTTAGCCCATTTTATTCATAATATAGGAGTAATATGAATATTTATAAGAATGTATAGAGATGCCACATACAGAAATAATGACCCAAACTTTTGGAGGGTTCTAAAAAAGGGCAACTCCATTGGCTTTTAAAAGCTATTGTGATTTTTTCTTTCTAATCTACTTGTTTTAATAATTAATTACCAAAACTTTACTTCTAAAAACAAATGTCAAAAATTATAAAATTAATATCTACTTTCCAAAACCTTATGTTACGTTGTTGGTATGTTTATTTTTCCTTTTAGAAAAAAGATCTGACTATGCTGTGTAACACAAAACTAATGAAAAGATCTTGAAAATTGTAACTCTGAAGTGAAATTGCTATATTTAGGAAGGCAAATTTCAATTTATTTCCTTTGAAACTATTAATGTGAACATCAGGAATTCAAACCAAATAAGCTGCTGACCTTCGTTCAAAGTGGATTTTCACATTTACAGTTTACCAAAGCACCAGCAAAGGATGATTCATAGCTCTTAGGGATGGAAAGGACCATCTAACCTCACTGTGCTCATAACACAGCCCACACAATTTTCTTGAATTGGCTCTCCAGAACCAATAGCTGTGGTTGAACTTAAGCATGGCTTTTACAGAAACATCTCCTCTTGATTTTAAATTTTCCAGTCATGGATAATCTGTCACAATCATTGGCTAAGTTATTTCAGCACTTAGTTATGTTGTTATAAATATATATGCCTTATTTCTAGCTTGAATTTGTCTTGCTTAAATGTCAAGCTGCACTAGAAGAACTCCTCACACACATCATCCTGTCAAGGTAGAGAAAAAGGCACTTCCACAGCATGGTCCATTTGACGCCCCTTAAACAGCTACCTTAGGAAGAGATAAATTACAGCCCAGAAATGCTTGTTCCTCTCAATTGACTATAAAGGAAATCAGAGAATCATGGAGTGGTTTGCATTGGAAGGGACCTTAAAAACCATCTCATTCCAACCTCTGCCACTGGCAGGGACACCTTCTGCTATCCCAATTTGCTCGAAGCCCTGTCCAAGCTGGCCTTGAACAATGCCAGGGATGGGGCAGCCACAGCTTTTCTGGGCAACCTGTCTAGTTGGGCTCACAGGTGTTTGTCACTGTGCTCAGGTACAAATATCTGTATCTTTCCAGAGGAATCCCACCCTGCATATCCACAAAGGTTTGCATGGAAGGACTGAAAAACCCTAAGACATTACATTTTTCTTTTTTATGGGTCCTTAATGACTGGCTACACGACACACTCTTCAGTTAGATGCACTCTTGTCTCTGCGTTGGTATTTTCTAGTGTTTTACCCAATTGTTGAGGTTCTCACTAAAACACAAGCACACATTCTAGCTGTGCTTGCCCCAGGATAGCAGAAAACTATTTCCTATTCCCCTTCCTGCCTACCCAAGGACTGCCCGAGGACTGCCTGAGCCCCTTCAGCTACCATACTGGATTGGCCCCATTGCATTCAAGTGACTCCCCAAGACTCCAGGACACTGTCTTAAAATCCCTACTTTGCAAGATGCAGCCCCAGAGACTGTAAACATTGCCCACTTGCTTAATTTGCAGATGAAATACTTAACATCTGGCTCCTCTGGAATGAAAAGAACTTGCTTACACTTCATTTATCAAATGGTAACTCAGTAACTCTTTGTCACTACCTTGTCCTCTTCATTATTTTACAATCCTCAATTAGCTTCACTCTAAAAATATTTGACAAGGAAACTAGACTCTGAGTAAACTATTTTGGGAGAAATGGAAAGTTGAAGAGTTTGCAATGTAAATTTTCCAAACCTGCAAGACTCACTATGAAAGCAGAGCTCCAGCCACTCTGCCTATACCATAAAATACAGCAGCATAGGGGATTTCTCAGAGCAACCAGCAAAGCCTCATTCATACAATCTTGGAGTTATTTAGGCTGGAAAAGACCTCTGAGATCATCGTGCCCAACCATTAACCCAGCACTCACCACTGAACCATGTCCCCAAATGCCACATCCACACATTTATTCAACACTTCCAGGGATGGTGACTCCACCACTACCCTGAGCAGCCTTGACCACCCTTCAGCAAAAGAATTTTTCCAATGTTCAACCTCAACCTCCCCTGGTGTACTTTGAGGCCATTTCCTTTTCTCCTGTCACTTGTTACCTTGGAGAAGGCCCCAGCCTCCACCTGGCCACAAACTCCTTTCAGGGAATTTTAGAGTGGGGTGTCCCCCTTTATTGCCTTTCCATTGGTGTTACAAAGGCAGCCTCAGTTAAAATGGTGACAGGCAGAACTTCCCAGTATCTAGAGCTTTTCTTGGGATTTATGTCAGTAAGTATTAAGCCAAACAGTTGCTGCTGACTTCAGGCAGCTGAATGGTGCTACATCACTTTAACGTAAAATATTACTTTTTTTTGGAAAAAGGCATTAGTAGAAAATTTTAACCCATAATTTCTTGAAAATAAACTTTATGAAGCTGGGAATGAATTCTTTCCATGAAAAAATAAGAAATATAAGGGTTTGCTTCACCAACCTAAAAGGAAATTGTTCTTTGATGAATTGGGAAGTATGCAATAAATTAGGGGAAGCAAATAATACTCTGCATTGTAACCTTTGCTTGCAGACATGGCTGTAGGTGTTCCTTACCCTAAAGTACAACCGATAAAGGTTCCAGGCCAAATAACTCAGGACTAGGTAGATTGTTATGTCCCTCTGAGAGCTCTCATGTCAAGCTGCCACCTCAGGCTGAATGTGGATAAACTGGAATTTCTCATCTCCCACCTAGTCCAAATCCTCCATTTCTGTTCATCAATAACCCCGTGTACCCCACCATCATCAAGGTGTAACATGGGTTTTAACTCTGAGATTGAGTACTCTGTTCACTCTGGGATTTCAGCTGCATTTTGTATTTTTATTCCCTAATAACAATCCTGGTGGCACATAACAGCCCTCCTTACCCTCCGTCCAGATTCCAATCTGCAGAAGTCACAGAAACACTGAGGAATCTAGCTTCAAAAAACATTTTCTTGTTTGTACCAAGTCATCTGAATCCTGCCAAGCTCATTTCTCCCACCCATCACTTTGATTTTCCTCTCAGCCACATGCGTCAGAAGCTGCTTTCCATTTCCCCTCGTGACACATCCTCCTCCTGTGCAGCAGCGGCACATCTCCCATCAAATGTCACATTCCAACCTGGATCACCTCACTTGCCACTCTTTGCTGTGCACACACCAAACATTCATGCCAGCACATCTCCTGCAGCATCTTTTTGGTAGGAAAAATCCAACAGCAGATGAACCTCATCACCCACTGTCACTTCATTCTTAAATCTCTTCTGTGCTGTGACTCGTACAGGAAAAAATCTCTTACTGACTGGATAATTTATATACTGAGACACTTCCTCACCAGCTGAACAAAACTATCTCCTTTCACTCTTCTGTTTATCTTATCAAATCTTATAATTTGTCATGTCTCTATATTGCAAAATCTATTGAGCCATCATTAACTTCTGTTCTGCATTCATGTAAGATGAATAATACAGAAATACAGATGAATCCTGGATCTTGCCTCATGTTCTTACACTGAAAAGCATTATTAATGAGATTGTTTTCCCCCATTTTTAAAGATAAATGACAGTGTACTTCTGTTATGGAAGTTGAGACTCCAGAAAAAAAATCCCATTTTAAAGAAATGGTATCACACACCTTTAAAAAGCTACAATAAACACAGTATTCTTTTCTGTATTTCAGATTTAGCATTCAAAATGTCTCATTACTTCAGATGATTTAGAACTGGCTATAAAATTGTCTCAAAATTAGTCTTGCTTGATCACATGAAAGGCTTTCAACATTTTCTAAAGAGCCATAATTAGTAGTTTTTTATCTATTTGTTGAATTATTTAATTTCTCTCTTTTGTACCTAGTTAACTATTTTTATCATCTAAATATGACTGTAATAAATTATGGACAAAGATGGGCCTCATCTACCCCATGGGATATAAAATCCCAAGCTTCCTAACGTGGCAACAAGCATATACCTTCCTTCTGTACCATCTGCTCCTTTTTTAAAAAAAACAAAACCCTCCACGCACAATGGTGGATTGTTTTAACTTTCTTGTTAACAGATGCAGAAACAGCTGAATGCTTTTTCTCAGAAGCACTTAATCCACACCCCAAACCTCCACTATATCTTCTGAGGGTAATTTAAGCATCATATCTAAACACCAATTAGAACTAGAGTTTTCTTGATGGTAAATGTTAATAACCTGTCCTTCTTGCAAGGAAAAAAAATACCCAAACCCCAAACCCTTCACCACTGACAAAATTACCTCATGAAATTACTGTTTCTCACTTCCAGGACGTTTGCATTGCAATAATTCTGCACGGAGACTGCTTGCTTCCAGCAGTTTTAGCACCTTCTGCAGTAAAACTAACACATGTGGATCTCTGGAGAGTCTTATTTTTTTCCTGTTGTCCCAATTCTTTGCCATCAAAAATGACAATCCTGTCAGCACATCAACACATTTTAAGACTGACCTGTGCCAGTATACAGCCTGGAATATTGCATTAGTACAATTCCTCCCCAACCTTTCCCCCATCAGCCAGTGTTAGGACCCTATGCAAATATTTATTATGTGATTTTTCTTCTTATTTTTATTGGGTTTTTTCCCTTATTATTTCTCACTGTTACTTATTCTTATTTTTCTCCTAGCATTATTGGAATTTAAATTATGTGAAATTAGAGGCATATAATTCTTAGGCAGCTCCTGCCTGTGGAATGCATTCTAAATTAGTAAAACAGAACTAGATGTGTTTTAATCACTCAGGTACGTTCCAGATTCCATGGTCATTCTGCAACTGAGGCCTGAAGGAAACCACTTATTTCATACATGTTCTCAGGGCTTTGCAGAAAAGCTCAGGGTCTTTATGAAAGCCCAATATCTTATATTTTCATCCATGTGCATATTCAGTGTCATAAATACCTCCAGAGACAGAAAATTCTCTTATCAAGGCAAAATCCCTTTTCATATCCCCTCTCCTGAGACTGTCATGGAGGAAAGGGTGTAACTTCTACCAATAAGCAGCTAAAGAATTTAATTGCTGTGAAGGGAACTGAATTATCCAGAGGGATATAACTGGGAGGAAGAGGTTTGGCTTAAAAGCAAGAAAACCATCTTGGTTGTGCAATTTTGTCACTGTAGAACAGCAGATACAAGAGATGTACCAGAAAGCCTTGGTTGAACCTTAATCCTAAACTGGAAACCACAGTCACAAATGTAAGTACAGCAGCACACAGCACTAAAACATGACTGGTACTTGTTTTGCTGTTTTCATTTTCTGAAGTCTGATATCCCTTTCTAGAATTTTCCTTCATTTTTTGATTTTTTTTTTCTTAGCTCTGCTAACTCCAAAATATTGACAAGTGCTGTATTTTAAGTTTAAAGTCTTTATCTTCCAAAACTTCCCAGTGAGCAAATATTACAAGGTGAGAAAAAAAATCTGATCTTAATTTCATCCCATTTAATGTCCTACAAGTATCTCCTTTTCTCCTATGCACAATAAATTAAAAAAAAACCCAAAAAACAAAACTGAAATAATAGATGAATCAAAACTTACATTACTAATAATACCAGAAGCCTCAATTTAGCCCATGCTTTTGTCAGACTGTAGGTATAGTAAAAAATTAAGCAGATGACTGCTTTGCTAAATTGAGGTTTACACAACCTTGAAGCTAAAGTCAGAAAGCTGGAATAATACAAAACCTCAGGGAAGAAACACAAAAACCCCAAAATAAAATTAATAAAATGTGTTTGGTTGCCTCAAGGCTGGTGTTTTCACTTGATTTTCCTAGAGAAATATTTCCAAGCAGTACCAAGTGTGCAGCCAGGCTCCCTGAAATGGATCTGGTTTGGAGAAAGTAAACTAAAGTAAAAGTTAAGTGTTAAAGAGATTTTCTAGCAATCAAATCAGCATTGCCTTCAGATGCCTGGAGATGTATCAGAAGGATGAGAGGAGAATGAGCACCTTTGCCCCAGAGCATGCAGAGGACAGGGGACAGAAATGAGAGGCAATCAAACATCATTTGTACTGCTGCACATTCAGTAACTTCTTTTGTTGTTAGTGGTATCAAAGATTTAAATGAGAAGTGACACCTCACTGAGTGGGACATGATAAATGGAGTGAAACAAAGCACAAAATCACAGCTTTTATTCAGAAATCTTTTGTCTTTTCCTGTGCCAAGCTGAACAAGTAATTGAGTTTGAGTACTATTGTAGGACTTAAGGAACAAGAGTAGGCAACTAAAATGGAAAATAACAGATGATAAGAGTTATAAAAAAATATTTTCCCTTGGTTTTGGTGCTCCCATATTATTATCTGCCCCTTTCCAGATTTACTCTGCTATTCTAGAGGTTCCACATTCTTTATTTGCAAAGTGACAAGTCAGAGATGCCAGAGATGTCCACGGATAAGAGCTTTTATCATGGAATCTCAGAATCCCAGAATGGTTTGTGTTAGAAGGGACCTTTGAGAACATCTGGTTCCATCCCCACAGGCAGGATGACCAGCCACCAGTTTGCTTCAAGCCCCATCCAGCCTCTCCTTCTATCCAAGCTCAATACAACAGGACACATCTGTCAAGCATCAGTCGTACGAGCAGCACCTAAAATGAAGATCTTGCTCACAAGAAATTACATTTCATGCAATTTTTCTCCGACTGTAGGTTAATTCCAAGTCAAACAGCCTTATTACATGATCCTAAAGTTCTCATGAAGTTACATCCAGACAGCTCACATCCTGTGCTACAGAGCTGCTGAATAACAGCTGCTGCATATCAGTCTGAGCTGGCTCAGAGCAGCACTGAGAGTGAACTGACAGCTATGAGCAGCTCCAGCTCATAAAGCACTTCAAATCTTTCAAGGAGAAAAACGTGAATGAATGTTCACATTCAAGGAAAATCTGAAAGAATTGTATAAGATACAACTGCAACTGATCTTGCATTATATAATGGTATAAGTACATGATATTGTCTATTATCTAACAAAACCACAAAAGCATGAATCTTACAGGGAGCTGCACTGTAATTCTGTGAAAGACAAGTAAAAAAATACTTTTAAGATTCTTCCATTTTGTTCTTAGGATTCCTCAACAACCAAGTTTCTTTAGTAACTTTTAACTATTTAGTAACTTTCTTTTAGTAACCAGAATATACCTGCTGCATAGAGGCAATGCCTATGTCTTTACAAAAATTAATGCAAATTATTGAAGAAGGACATATTTATTTTTGTAAATAAATATCCTGGAGCACTAAATTATGTAACCTTTTTGTCCCAGTCTCTGCTCTAGAATTATTATAGTTCTCACCTTACCCTTGAAATTCATATTTATGTATTACACGTTAGATTGCCTTGAGCAGAGTACCAGAAGTCAGATTCTCATCCATATAAAGTTTTTTAAGCCTCTCAGGAGGCACATAAGAACATACACTTTTGGAAAGTAACATATTCTAACCCTCAGATTCTTTTACATCAGTACAACTGTGCTTGAAATGCTAGTATGTATTTGAATCTGGCCATACAGTTAGAAAAAAACAATTAAAAAATAAGGTTAATGAGACTAGGAGTTTCTTTGGTTTATATGACAGATTCAGGTGATTGCAAACCTTATAGTTCACTTATCTTCTCACTAACAGAGCTAGCTATTTGTTTGACAAATCAGATTTTTTTAAGCATTAGATATGAAAAAAAAGGTAAAATTTTGCAGTGTGAGCTCCCATGTTGAGCAAGACATTGTTCAGCACTTCCAACACAGCAGGTTTGAACAGGAGGTGACACAATTGACACAACCCTCAGTGTGGTTGTACAAACTGCATCAGCAGAGTCACTCCATGCCAGTGTCTCCTGCCTCAACAGAACCACATCTATGCTGCCTGAAAGCCTCGCGTGCTGCTTGCAACAATTCATGCGCTGTGTTGTGTAGTAGGACACTGATGTATGTGCTATCCAAGAATTTTAAATATCCCCACAGGATATCAAATACTATCCAGACCGTTTGTAAATACTTTCCTAGTGCTCTGCAGAAAGGGAGTCAGTTCTTTTCAAATCTACTTCAATGACATTTTTGTCTTATCTAAAAATCTATGTTCCTGTTCAATAAAATCATCTGGGCAACTTACTGCTTCATCAGTCCTGTGAGCTTGTGCCCTCATTAATAAATTCTGTTGGAGCGTTAAGATTACCCCCAGTAGGGACAGCTGGGAAACTGCAATATAAAATCAAGCAGCACATTTAATGACCAATGAACTTCTGGAAACTTACTCTAAAATGATACATCATTGTGTCAGACACTCTTAAGTATTATGCAGCTTAGTCTCCCTCTTTAGAAACATGAAACCCCCTGAAACTGCTACCACAAATTGGGAACCTTTTAAATTATTGCCAAGCCACCTGCTTTTCTCCAAGAAACTTCATAAAACTCTCCAAATTAGTAATGTCATTAAGTAAAGCTTACAGAACTGTTGTTATTCTGAAGGAGTATTAGCTGTTGAGCTTAAGGAAACCAACAGGGATTTTTA
Source organism: Ammospiza caudacuta (assembly GCF_027887145.1). Taxonomy (NCBI): domain Eukaryota; kingdom Metazoa; phylum Chordata; class Aves; order Passeriformes; family Passerellidae; genus Ammospiza; species Ammospiza caudacuta. The sequence continues at coordinate 112,933,779 of NC_080595.1, read as the reverse complement.
TAATGGAAAGAACTGTCATATATATTATATAATATATATTATATAATCTATTCCAAATGAAATGCTTTAATATATTCTTGAATATGCTATTCTTTAACATTTTAATCTTTCTGGGAGAAAACCCTATTAAACATATTATCAGGGTTAAATTTATCTAATGAAGAAGTTCAGCTCAGGAGAGAAGATGTGAAAGATTCTCCATCAGTTTATGGGTCTTCAGATGGTATTAAGAGCCATATAAATCAAATGTCCCATTTTACATTTCTGAACAGCACTGGAAGAAATAGTGCTGGAATCAAAGAGGGAGCCCCATTTCCCTGCTCCTTCTCTTTTTTGAATGGCCCTACAGAGAGCAGGCAAGCATGGATTATAGGAATGCCTTCTATTGAGGAGTCAGCCAAAACTGTGCCATCTCATCTTGGAGCAATTTATCCAATAAGAAGATTTAGAGGACAGTTCAGTGGCACCATTTTTGGAGGCAAAAGCAGAAGGGAAGGAATATAAATCAAAGGTGACTGGCAGGTAAAGGATATATGCAGCAATCAGCAAAACCATGTGCACACTGGCACAAATTCAACAAGATCATTTATAAAAATTTTAAGTCAGGAGTACACAAAAGGAGGTCTGGTGCTAACTAAATCCACAGATAGATTACACGCCACTGAAATAAACACTTCCAGATGCTGGCATACAAAAACCTTTTACAGAAAGAAATGTTTTCTTTCATAAATCTGAAAGGAGGAACCTTGGGATGGGGGTTGGTAGAGAAGGGAACCAAGATTTCCAAACTGAGATTTGACTTCCTACTGGTTTTATAGAGTAATAACTCATCTTTTTCAAACACAAAGTGTTAACACTGTAGAATTACAAATAACTGCAGACAACAGCTTGAAGTATAGACAAAGACATCATAAATATGTAACTGTTTAATGAAATAAAATGGTCTTTTTTTGCTTTCAAAATGAGAAGAAAGCAGGAAAATGTCAGTGTGACTCTTTCTATATCAGAAACTGAATGTGTTACAGAAGGGAAAGTTTTCAAATGCCTTTTGACATAAATACATACATTTCATTTTTGAGAAGTGATTAAGAATGAAATCCTGACTTCTTCAAAATCAGTATCAATTCATTCAGAATATCAATATGGGCAGTCTATATTTTACAGGACCCTAAGTATCAGAGATATTTTATTTGGTTTCCATGTAACTAATTTCTTTCGGAAACAGCATTCAAAACTTTTTATCATTCAAGTGCTTTAGAAAAATTCAGCTGTACTGTATCCACATTGTGTCTATTGAAGCAATTAGTGAGGATTACATTCCAGAATTTCTTCTCACTACTACTTTGATGTGAAACATGCAAAAAGAAATTTCTCTCAGTTAAGAGGACTAAGTTGGAGACCAAATCCTCTGGGTGACAACTCCAGGTTGTGGAGCCTCCTTCTCTGGAGATACTCAGAAGCCTCATGGACAGGAGCCTGTGCCCTGGGCTCTGTGGGACCCAGCTTGAGCAGGGAGCTCTCTTCTTTCTACTCCCTGAATCTGCTGGTTTAGTCTCTCATAAGCTCAACTTTGCCAGGTCATCAGCTGCTACTCCACAGATTTACTTTTTAGGGGAAATTTATAGAGTCAAAACCATCTTTATTATATTGAAATTATTAAAGATTCGTGATGAACCTCAGTGTTTCTCACTACAGAAATTGATTTAAGCATTTGCATAAAAGCTGAGCTCAATCGGTATCAATAAAAAGCATTTCAAAAACATCAGAAGTAAAAGACCTTGACTAAATGTATAATTTGATTGTGAAACTGTGATTACCATGTACATGTACCCTACTGAAGTCCACATGGGATACTTGCATTTATTATTTAAGAACCCCTAAGAGTATGGGCAGGGCTCTGGAAGGCCCAAATAATTCAAGTCTCTGCCAAATCACATTCTCTGCTATTACATGCTCTTCATGCAGGGAATGTCACAAGCAATATTATAAACACAGGTTTGTAAATACTCATTTTTTATGCTGCATAGGCAATTTTATGAGACTGAAATATTTAACAAGAGAAGGTTTAGACTAGCAAGCCTTTTCATACTGAAATGCCTGGAAGGCTGAAGGAACATTCTCCCCAAAACAAATACCCAAGGAAATGTTGGTTATACCCCTGTTAATTCAACACACCCCATTTACACATGTACAAGCTGTTGAATAATGGCCACAGTCTGCCATGAGCCTGTGCAGGATTACAATTTACATTTGTGAACTCATTTTCTCTCAACTAAACATCTGAAGCACTTCATTTCAGAGTTGGCATAAACTTAAGACAAAGAAGCTTTGGAAACATTTTCTTGTTCTTTTTGCCTGTGGTCTTCCACTATTGTAGCAGACCACTTTGCTTTTCATTTCAGAGTAAAGGATCTCAGCTGTCCTTTTTGCTGGAGCTGCTCTCTTTGCTACAGCTGTTCTTGTGGTCACAAGCACTGCTTACAGGCTGTTCATGCTCCACTCACAGCTGCCCCTATCAGGACTCCAGGTAAGCACTGTGTGTTGTTCACCGAATAGATACTCTTTAAAGAATTATTTTTTTGCTACCCCAACTGTCTGAAATACATTCAAATCAAGTAACTTAAAACAATTTCTCTAGAGACATTATGCTTGTGTTCATGGTAAGAAATATCCACCTGATATTTTTGTGAACACCTTGGCATAATAAATACTATTATTTGGAAGAGTATTGGGATTATTCCTACAGGCCCAGTCAAGACTGAACATCATTTCACTATGCACTACCTCAACTTAAATGTGCACAGAAATACATACAGGTCCAGCACATGGAATTGCATTATCCCATATGATGGAGAGTTCCAAACTTCCCATTCCTGTCTTGCAAAAATACATGGTGCTATTGCTTAATATTTCTCTGATTTTTGGAAGTCTAGACCATGCTTTAAAGCAGGAAACACTGAGTATCACCCAATACTGTTTATAGAAAATATTTAGATAAAACATATGTCTAAACTACCTTAGACATGATACAATGCAGAAGGATCCAGAGTACACTTGCTGCTTTCCATTGTGGCTTGCACTTGGAGACAAAACCTAAATGCTCTAATTATGCTAGTCATTCTGACATAACTATTAAGGTCAAAATAAATGCAAAGGGATCATTTTCACTGGTTTAATGTTAGTTTTCATTTACCATATGATTATAAAACTTTCAAAGTGTTGTTTCCATCCAAACCAACATTCATCAAATGCTGCTAAAGAATAAATTGTATAGCTAACTCTTCTTCCAAAACCAACTCCTTAGGAACACTTATCACCAAATCAGATGGAAGAGAGTGACAATCATGATGAAACAGCAAAACAGGGAAAAATGTGAAAAAATATCACTGTTTGTGCTCTACAAATACATAATTATTATCTTAAGAAAACAGAAGTATATGTACTTTCGTTTTCAAAAACAAAACATTCTCCTATATTTTCTTCTTACAGAAATTAAATCCAAATTCTATGTTTGGGGCTGAACTATTCACTAGCTTGAAAAACCATGAAGGTTTTTCACTCCTCAACTGTCTTTTTTAAAAAGGGAAAAAGTGACTTTCCATAAAAACTGCTGGGAAGCAATTGGCAGCTCTCTTTCTACATCATCCATCCTTGTGTAGGACAACACAACTGTTAAATTTCATTTTTCCTGTTAGAAACCCATCCCCTGGTGGTTTGGGTTCAGATATGAACTTTCTGAATGCAGCAGCCCCTTGACAACTGCCAGTCTGTTGGTTATTGCACTGATCCATAAAAATATCCCTTCTAGCTGCTTCAAAGAGTTCAGGCAGGCTTTAGATCCTTCTGATACAATTCTCCCCTCAGACACTGCAGAGAGCAGCTCAGACTTCTAATATTTTACCAAGGTTTTACACTGCCTACATGGGCTCTGTCACACAGGCCCTGCTGCTGAGATCTGAGGAAATGGCCACGCCTGATGACATAAAAATCTGCATCACTTCTGTTAATTCATTTCCTCAGGTTTGGTTACACACACACACCACCAGATGTGGCCATCATTAAATTGAATTTGTGCTGGAAATCTGCATTAATGCAGATTGCAGAGGGTACACAGTGCTCATCCACATTTGTGCCAAATTAAGACCCAGGGTTTCTGTTTGCTGCATGGACAATTGTCATTGCCAGGTCTCTCCCCAAAACTCCAATGAGGGCACTCACAGGGGAAAGGACCTAAATGCAGACTCTGCAATACCTCTCAAAATACCTTTCCTGAGCCTTTTCATTAAAAGCAGAATCACGTTACAGCTCTACAACATCTGTAGGCATCCAGAAGCTGACCCAAGATTCCCTCTTATTCTTGGCTTGTTCAGAGGGAACAAGATCTGCTCCTCTCATCAACCACGTTGACTGTAGGTAATGTTAACAAATTAAATTGTACAGTTGCACTGTTTGGGAAGTTCACAAGAGTGGAGGACATGAAAAAACCCCAACACAAACCAGGGTATTTTATTATACCTTGTGGTTGAAGAAAAAATTTGAACTTTGGTTAATAATTGACCAAAGCACTTTTAGTGAGCGTCAGGGAGGGAAGATTCACCTTTCTGCAGCTGTTTATGTGAGTGCTTTACTTTTTAAAAATAAAGTGAAATACATTCTCTGCTTTCAGAAGCTATTGCCATATACTTAACTACCACTACTACTTTTTAGCAAACTTCTGCTAAAGACATTTTTCTGTTTTGGACTGGAAATTCTATCCAACACTTTGCATGATATTAATCTAGCATTTCTGTGTGGCAATAGAAAAAGGCAAGGTTACATAAAGACAATTCATTGCAATTGTGTATTGACCATCATTAATAAATCAAACTTTCAATGCCATCTATAAACCACTGATTAGTTTTGGCACTAGGAAAATTATAACTAATAACATTATAACTTTTCTCTTCTCTTGTTCCTTACGTCTGAAATCCCACTACTTAGTTTATACTTATGGCCTTCATATACTTCTGCATTGTTTTTATGTAAATTAATTAATCCAAATTCAGAATAAATTTCTTTTCCTAAAATCTCTCAGAAATTGGAAAATTTCATTCTGATTTAGGACCTGAGGTCCTGTTTGGTGGATTTTGTTTGTTTTTTCCTATAACTATTTCTTTGACATTTACTATTTTCTAAATGCAGATATTCTGAGGTAAGCAGGATAAAAGCCAAACAGAACTGCATATGAGAAGAAAATGACCCCAATTTATGACATTGGAGATGGACTGCTTTTGCATTTTCATCAGCTGAGAATAAAGAATTTATTTGGCTGCTCTGAACAATGGATTTGCAATTTGCATAGAAAAAATGATGGCAAAACCTCAGAACCCATCAGTGTTTTACCACAAGATCAGTTCTATTACATTTCAGTGGAGGTTCAAAGTTGTCTAAAAAACCCATTCTCTTCTTTCCCCAACCGTAAATGTGTCACTTGAGAGTTCAGCATCCAATTGGAGCAGTATCTGACACCAAACTAATTTTAGAATATAAAGTGCTCTTCACCATATTGGAATACATATAATTTTAAATAACTGTAAACCTAAACTTTGGAAAAACAAAAAATTCAAGCACTAACAAAAAAGCATAATTTGTAATTGAAAGAAAATAATATTTGAAAGGAAAAAAACGGGGGTTTTTTTGTCTTTCCAAAAAGAGACAGAAATTACTAAGTTTTATTTCCCAAGAGAATTATGCCACTTTTATAAAGAAAATTACAGTCACCACAAATTGCTCTCAACAATTCCAAAGCTTCTTCATTTGACCACTTGAAAATCAGAGTTCTTTAAGATTATAAATATAACTTTTTATAACTCTGTTATTACGTACTGTGAATGGGGAAAGGGGGCCAATCTTGTGGCCGTAGCGCCGAATGGCCTCTCTGATGTGGCTGGGCTGGATGGCATCACTTTGAGCCTCCATCCCACAGGCTGCAGTGCTCTGCAACAGAAAAACACATAAATTGTTACTAAATCAAAAACACACAACAGACCTACAGTGCATAAAGTATGAAAATAAACCTTTATAAAATGGACCAATTTTTTTTTTTCCTGAGGATACACATCATTGGTGCCACACACTACATCAGAGGAAAAAAGCTATTAACAAATTAAAGAGGACTTTTACATGAACTTTGCTTAAGAGACCCAAAGAACACCATGTTAGCCCTTTTAAATCTTTCACCTAGTGCTGCTCCATGTTGCAATTGCAAAGAGCAGAAAATGCTCAAACTAAAATGAAAGGGTCATATAAGTCGTACTTCAATAACCACAGAAACTATTTTTAAAACATTTCAGGCTCTTATTATGATGTCAAGGGGTGGGGAAAATATTGAACAAGCACCTGAAGTGGAAAGCAATCTGACACCAAAATCACCATTGAAGAGTATCAACTTGAAATTTGAAGCTGAAACATGTGACATAAGGGTGTTAGAAGGATACAAAAATTTTTTAATTACCTCAAAGTGACTTTATTGATTATGGACTCTCAATATGTAAAAATAAGAATTCACTGCTATTGGCAGATTGTACAATAATTTTCCTGGGATTTTAGAAGAAAAAGTTACTCTTTTCTCCTTGCTAGACAATTTGAAATATTGATTTAGGCTCCACCTAGACACAGCTGCTCGCCAGAATTCAGATTATTTAATCTAATGATGGCTGCTTGGCAATAAATGAATGAAAATTGTATTAGTAAGTACACTGAGAATGACAAAAACTTTAATTATACACTGAAGTTTAATGTACACACATCCATGGCCCCCTCATACATTCACATCATATCCTAATGCTCTCAAACTTGGGATGTTTTTTACAAAATGTTTTATTTTCAAGAGTGCTGAGTCCACTGGAGCCTGTGAGTACACACAGAATTATTCCTTTTATGATGGCAGATTTTTCTCCTGCTGATTGGCATCCATAAACGGAATATGAAACTCAAATATTTTCTGCTGGACTGGACCTTCGGGCTAAAAATAGTATTTTTCACCAAGTTAACTTGTTTGCCACATTTATATCCAGTAGATACCTAAGTAAATTGAGTAACTCATGAGAATATTTAATTAAAACTGTGCACTTTTTGGAATATAATTATTTTCAAAGGCATTTAGTCAAACACTAAGAACTTAAAATAAACTCTCAGCATCAATAAAATATAATGCATCAAAAACTACACCTCCAGCAACATTTCTGTTCCCAGGAATCATAATGAAAATCAGCCACAGGAACAAAACATAATAAAATATAACCAAAAAAAAGGAAGAGGAAAAAGCAGAAGTCTTTCCAGGACTCACTAAAAGCTTCCTAACCACTGTATAATAAGGCCAGGAGGAAGCTGAACACTTCAGGACTATCCACAGCATTGATGACACCAGAAGGAGAAAATACATTTTTTCCACCTTATCACTGTAAAAATCACCAGTTTTACCCTGAAAATGAGTATTTTTTAATAAAACACTTGATAAAATCCCAAGTCATTTCACTGCTTTTCAGCAAAATGAGCACTGCCATCACATTTCTTCAAAACATCCCCAAGTGACCAGCACAAGTTTTTCTCTACAGTTTATTTAATCACATTGATTTCTCTTGTGAGTTTTAGGTACATATATCCCTCTCAGAACACCAACACTCTGCAACAGCAGACAAGAATTGTAACACATATTGCATACTCTGAATATGAGACATCGCTGTTTTATGGAAAGCCAACAAATATTTAGCTTGAATGCAAACAACTGGTATAAAAAAGAAGCAAGTCAGGCAAAGTTGTTAAAAGCAAGGGTGGCAGTCACCTCAGGCTGCTGGGATCAGAAGGATCACAAGCACCTCTTTGCCTATTTTGCTTGTATTTTGACCCTTAAAACGTGAGCTTGCTGCCCCTGTCAGAGAAGGGGATGATATCTGTGGTGGTGACAATTGCTGTACCTGTAGAGAAGCAGGTTATTTTAGAAGCAGCAGTTGTCACCTTAACAAAATTCAGTTTGCAGACATTATTAGGAAAATTTAGCATAATTCTGATAGAAAAAAACACCAATCCACACATTTGGCCCTACAATAACAATGGCCATTAATATGTGATATAGGTTTAAATTAATATTTAAGACAACACACATTATTTACTGTGAGGATGGTGAGGCCCTGGCAGAGGTTGCCCAGAGAAGCTGTGGGTGCCCCATCCCTGGAAGTGTTCAAGGCCAGGCTGGATGGGGCTTGGAGCAACCAGGTCTCGTGGAAGGTGTCCCTGCCCATAGCACGGGGTGGGAACTGGATCATCTTTAAGGTCCCTTCCAACCCAAACATTCTTTGATTCTGTGATGATTTCCTGAGAATGTTTGGGGTTTTTTATATTTTTTATTTTTCCCCCCCCAGGATTGTGCACCAAATACCTTTTTTCTTTTCCTTTGTTTGGATTTGGTGGAGTCTTGTCCAATTCCACCGTTCCCCAAGGCTCCTGAGGGGGCTTTCCCAAGGTGTTGCTGCCCTGCTGATGCTGGTGGGGTGGGTGTAGGGGGTGGTGTGTTCTCAGGGGAGTCAAGACTGGTCTTCACACTCGCAGACTGCCCTAAGAGGTGGGGCTGTAAAAGCAAAATGTCAAACAGCCACAATAGAAGCAAATCACAAATAAACCCCACCCCATCTATTTCCTTCTCATATTCCCTGTTGGAAAAGATGCAATACAGAATTTGGTTTTTTCATTCTAGAAGTTACTATGATATCTGTGTAATATCAATGCGTGTAACATACTACTTAATGCATTTGCCATTTTTGAAAAATTTAATCTCCAAATCTGCAACAGAGCCTTGAACACAGAGAGAAAAAATTTTCACCTAGGAAAAAAGGATTTTTATTTGATTATAAAGGCTTTACTGAGAATTTAACATTTAGAATTATAATTTAATATCTTTCCATCTAAATCCATGACTTCAAAGTTCATAAACTCCATAACAGAAGTCTGTACCAATACCACATCCAATAATGACAGCTTTAGAAGAAAATACATTTACAAGCAAAACATAAAATGCATTAATATGTGAAAAAGCAAGTTTACCTCAGTAGAGTTGTGGTACTGTATGAAGGTGGCAGATATGGCATGACTGAATGGGTCACCAGCTTTTGGAGTCATGTCCTGTTTAACCAAAAGGGCCAAGTCCACCAGCTGGAGGGGTAAAACAGGTGGGGTTACTGACATGGTACTAAAATGACATTGTAACCATGGGAGAGTGAGGGTTGTGGGTTGAAGCAGAATATTCTCAGTGTTTCTCAGATGAAAATAAAGTTATTCACATATTTCAGCCTAAAGAGCCTTTCTCTTCCACTTCTGTAAATATATGGAGCAATCTATCTACCCAAGAGGGCTCGGCTTGGCACTAAGGTAACATTTTTTTTTCCAGGAAATCCTTCTTTCTAATCCAGTTGTGCAATGGGATTGAATGAGCCTCAGTGCACTGCCAAAGGTCACATAGCAAAGTGTGTGGTTTCAGTTTGGACTTGAAAAAGGTTCGTGCTGGACTCCCCTCTCTCCTGCAGTCATTATAAAACATTTCTGTTTGTGCATGAGATGGATGAACACAGCACAGCACACATCTGTCACACAGCAAATTGAAAGAGCCTGGATTTTTGAGCTGGTCTCATGGAAAGTGTCCCTGCCCATAGCTGGGGGCTGGAACTGGATGAGCCTTAAGGTCCCTTCCAACCCAAACCACCCCATGACTCCATGAATCCAGCGAGCTTGGAGAGCTGAAGGAGTGACTGTATTCCTGAAGGGGCTGACAACCCAGACCCTGAATCTGAAGTACCTCCAAGAGTAATTAATTCATTTTCACTGGAGTTCCATCAGTCCCTTACCTGGGCCACAGTCTCATATGCTAAATATGCCAAAATCTCCATTGCAACTGCATTTGGCTTTATTTCCATACTGCTACAGTCCAGCCAGTCACGAAACTTGGATGCTTTCTTTGCTGTCAAAAGTCAAAACCAAAGGGGAAAAAGAAAAGTTAATGACAGATAGGCCAAAATAATCCATTTTTTAGGGTCACAGAAATACTGCAAAACTCTAGCAATTAGTGTGAACGTGATTTGATTGGCCAAAGAAGGAACTCTCAAAATGGAACTAGTGGGGAAAGACTGCTATTTCATACATTTTGGAGACCCATAAGCACATGGAATAAAGAGAAAAAAACAAGATAATTGATCACACAGGAGATTTCAGAACAAGGAAGGGTCAACTTCAGAGAAGCATGGACCAGACTAACTTGCTTTAGAATATATTACTGTAAAATAAACAAAATTATTGCATCACATCTTTGATGAATTAAAAAACACTAGAAGAAATCAACACAAATGTGAGTCCAGATAAAATTGACATAATTGTATTAAATATAGCAAAGACACATGAAGGACAGAAGAACTTGGAAGTCCTGGTGTTAACTTTACAGGGCTGAGATGCTCACGAGTGAGCCAAAATTATTTGTACAAAAGTGTTTTGTAAGTGTGCTTCGGATACACATAAATAAGGATAGATGTAAAATTAACATTCATACAAGAACTTCACACTGGTAATGGGTGAGATTGATTCAGAAAAAGGGCAGCAAAATACATGGGATACTGAAATTTAGTATTTGCTTGGAGAGTAAGAGGAAGGAAAAAAGAAGATGATCTTGCTTAGGTCAGTGGTGGACAAGATGATCATAGAAATCTGTGGACATAAAGGAGCTACTGAGATAGAGATCTTAATGAGGGCTGTTTGTGAGACAGGACAACCAAAACAAAGTAAATACAAGGTGGAAAAATCATCTGCAGGAGCACGCAACAACTCTTTGAAAAAGAATTTTCAATCAGGATTAAAAAGCTACAGACAAGTCAGGTGTTAAACAGAAAAAAGGTCAATGGAAGGCTACATTGCATCACTAAAGAAAGAAAAACAAACAAACAAACAAAAATAAAAAGGAATAAACACGAGAATTGTGAAGGTGATAAAATGATCAAAAAATGTTCCCTAGAATTTAGGTTTGCAATTCTATAGTACTTGATCCTTTGAGGGACCTTTTCTTTTGCCTGTCTTTAAAAGTGCAGAAATATCTGGAGCTGTGATTATTTTTATATATATATTTAGAACAGGTTTCTTGAAGTCCCTTCCAGGTTCATTCTCTTGTGACAGAGTTTTTATGGGCTTCTATTACAGCAATACACTTTGTTAAATGTAGTAACACAATCAATTTTTACTGAAATAAACAAGTAAAAAAAGCCTTTGGACAAATATTCTCCATGGCCTTCAGTATGTTGTGTCTAATTGAGCTCATTTTGTGGAATTGAATTTGTGCCCATGTCTCTCTTGGTACTATTTTCTAACCACTGTAATTCTCTTTTTCTTTAATGACATTAAATGTCAGTGAAAAAGAACCATATAGACATGGTCATTTAAAAACACTGTGAAAATAACACTGAGATATTTTTACAGATCACAATCTCTTGGTCAGTAACATTCTATTTTATTTTGAAAATTTAAGATTTTTATTTGTTTTGTCTCCATATGGCAATTTTGGGGTTTTAAAAATGACTTTATCACAAACCTCTCATTTCCTGAAGTCACCCTAATCTGAAGTATCATTTATTTAATGGTTCACAGATGTGTGATGCCAAATTACAACTGAACATAAAAAACATACTGAATTAGAAAAAGAAATGCTTACAAAACATGTTTTCGTACGTTTGCTGACGTTTGCTGATGGAGAACAGTATCTCAAATGCATCATTTATTCACCATAAATGAGTCACTTTTTCTTTGAATTTAAAAGGAAGAACAAGATAAGGTCTCCTTCAATGACACCACTGTGTTCAAGTCTGTGTTGTAGGATCATGTGCTGTTTTGTCAGGATTTTTACTGGCTCATTCACTCCTTTTCTCTGACATTTGACCTAAAACCTTAGTCATCACTTAACCACTTCTGTAATGATGTTTTACTACAGGATCAAGCCCATTAATTTACAGCTCATTATAGTTGTGGCCCACAAGTACTTCTAGTAAGTTGGTTTTCAGTGCTAGTAAAGCCCTAATTCTGTCATCATGTTATTAGTGTTGGAATGGCGTATACTGATGAACTTGGCTAATGGTGAATAAATTCCACAGCAGGAGCTTACAGCTTAAAATAGAAAAGACTCTTTAGTGAGTTCTTTGTGTCTCTGCGGATCAGGAAATAAAAGCAAAACTTGCTGCTCTTCTCTAATTTTAGAGGCATTCCAAAAATCCTGCAGCCATGAAACTTTGCTAATGTGCTGACTTTAGCACCACCACGACAGACTTTGGGCAAGTGTGGTTTTAATCCATTAGCTCCTCACCAGTCCTGTCTTTGCAGTCATCCCCACCAGCTCAGTATTTGAGCACATAGAAAGCTTGGTAAATATTCAAATAAAATACTCTGCCTGACGTCCTGAAACTGTGCTAAATTAACTGTTCCCAGGAGTTACAGAGACAAAGAATTTAAAGTTTTATGACTGTGGATGAAACAAAAGCGCTTTCAAAAAACATGAGGTTCTGGTGTGCTCACTATTAAATGAAATAATAATCAAACATCTTAAGATAGTGCAGCCATTATAATACTTACAAAAACTCAATTGCCGACTTTCACAGAATTCTGCATACTGGACTGAGTCCATGGCTCGTGTTTGTCTTTCTGCTCTCTGACAAAAGAGTAAAAGTACATGATGTACCTTATTCCAACAACACTGCATTCCACAACAGAAATTATAGCACCAAGAGCCCTTGCCACAACCTTGAAGCAACCCTCCCAAATTAAACATGCATCGAACAAGTCAAGATGCAGAAATATAAACCACAGATGGGTTATTAGTCTTGTAAGTTAAATTTCCCAGAGGAGAGTGTCAATTGCTATTTTCAAAACCTGCCTGCACACTGCTCACCCAGCCCAGTGGTGAGAGCTGAGAGGAGAGAGGTACTGAGCACTGCTGCCCTGATCAAGATGCACATTTAAACTGAAGCACACGAGTATTCTGCCTGTGTGTTTACAGATGACCAGAAAAGTAAAATATTCTCCTGGACTGAAGCCAACACGTTCTGCACTGAGCAGAACTGAACCTGTGTGATTCTAAATTGTGAAATTAATAAATTCCATCACACTGATGTGCCAGACAGAGAGGGGCATTGAAGTGTCCCTTCCCACCCTCAGTACACAGTAATAAATAAATGGTGCGTGTGTCTGTTGTTTTTTGGTTTTTTTTGCACTCTCAATTTATGTTTCAATTTTCATACTTCTGAATACTTCAGGAAAAGAAAGGAAATTAGATTGAATTAGAGCTCGTGGGAGAAAAAATATCTTCAAATGTTTACTACTGCATTTAAGAATGTATTTCACATGGAGTTCAGTGACAAGCAAAAGAATGCATCTCAAAAGAGTCAAGTTACAAAACCAAAAACACTATGCACACCATCCCCTCCACATATACAGGATGCTGTAATTGAATCATGGTTGAAGCAGCTCTGAAGTCCATGGTTATGTCTGAGCAGGTACTTGAGTTCTGTTTAATTCAACAGAGCAGGGGTGATTTTCACAAGGTAAAGATCTGGTCTTCACAAGAGATTAAACCCTTCATGCATCAGAGAGGGGAAGCTGTAGTTAAGATTAAAAAGAAGGATTGTCCCTTTCAGAAGCAGACAGCTTAGTCCAATCTCTCAGTCCAGCACATTGTTTTAAACAACAAGGAAAGGAATAAAAGTATCTTCCAAAGTAATTCAATTAATAAATCATCACACCTGAGCTATCACTACAAAGTGGTGTCAGGAGGGGCTGACGGCACAGAGACTCTGCTTGTGCAGTGAGCCCAAGAAGCTCAAGAAACCACGAACAAAGAATGAAAAGTACAGGTATGCTCACACCCAGGACAAAAACACAAGGGAAAAACCACAACATAGAGACACGAAATTTCACACTCTGAACAATTTTACATCTGATGAAATCAAAATCACAGAGTTCTGAGTTCTTCAATCTGATTTAATAGAAAACAATAGGGCTATTGGTAAGTAAGTGTGTATATATATATACATATATATATGTCTCCCTGCTATACAACCTGGCAGCTCTCAAATCAGGGGAAAAAGCAATTAAATAAAATTAGCACTTAAAATTCACAGTTTCTCTCTCTATTCTATGCCTTTTAGGTCACTCTCCTACAACCATCCAACCCTTCAATTAGGAGATTGGCTTCACAGTCAACACATTCAGTTTAGCTGTAAACTAAACCCCAAGCTGAATAAAAACCAGGAATACACCTGGATTGTCCTTTCATTTCTTCTCTACCCAGTCAATAATTTCAACTATATTTGAGTCTTTAGTCAACATGGTAGAAATTTTTCTACTCAGGCATTTTCCACTTCTTCTATGCATGGCTCTGGCAAACTGACTACATTTTTAGGAGCTGCCATTTCATATTACTAAAAATTTTCAGTTAATCCATTCCAACAAGATGTTAAGTATAAATTGAGTTTTTATTCCTTTAAAAATAATTTTCACAATCCATGCTGTAACTTCAACCCATTACAGAACTCAACTTTGCCCCAGCTATACTTTTGAAAACAGAAGGCATCACCAAGATAATCTAATCTGAACTTCTGCATAGCACAGGACACTTCTCACATAATATATCCTACAAACAGCAGTCCTAGAATTCTTCATGTAATTTACTTTATGCTTTATAAAAGCCTCTAATTTGGGGTTTAATTTTTCACATATTTAAGAGATATCTTCTTTAATTAATTTTAAAAACTAGGTTTTTTTGCAATGTCGTTTAAATTCTGTAATCCTTTTTTTCCCTGTTGCCACTTACGTGTTAAGCCATTGGCTATTACCCTTCACATCCAGCCCTCCCAGGGATTTAAAACCCCTTGAAACAACAATGAAGGCATGGAAAAACAAAATCATATGACATGGTAATGTGAGGAATTATTCTTTAAAGTCCTACCTGAGATGATAAAAAACCCCCAACATGTAGAAATTTGGCAAGGATACTTTAACTTTCACAGGCATCCCATAACGTAATATGGAAACAGCAAAACCAGATTAATTCCAAAAGCAGTTATGTCAAATTAAATGATTCAGCAATGGCTACTCTCAGCAAATAGACCTCAATGCTCTGAAAAAGCAGACTGTCAAAGGCTACAGGTTTCATTATAAGTATTACAAGTTTCTTTTTAAATGAAGAATCTCAAAGGTTTGTTAAAAGAAAGGTGCTGCTGAGGGATTTTTCCAACAGGAAGTTCATTTCTCTCTACAAATTGTATACAGTAGTTGTCTAAACACTGGATTTAATGATGTTCGTATATATTAATTAAATACTTTCAATTGCTTTCTCTCTCTAAAAATATTTTTATTTAGCAAAATTACTTTCATATATGTGAAATAAAATTCTTTTCTTCCTTCAATTCTTTCTTTAAAATAATTCTTTCTTAAAGGTGGATTCCAGTATGATGCTGTAAATCGCCACCAAATAAAATCATGTTTGTCATAAATAACTAGACTTTACTTTTTTTCCTAATTCACTTTAACAAAAGAACCCTCACATGATGTCATGGAACCTCCCAGTTTGAAGGATAAAGACAGACATTCTTTCAGTCCTCCCAGTTTTAGAATGGTCTCTAAATAACCATCAAATGCAGCAGAAATGAACAGATGAGTGGCACAGCTGGGTCATCTTTTAGGAAACACCAACCCAAAGACAAGATCTTTTTCCTCTTCATTTCTCAAGACCACAAGCAGTATTTTATTTTTTTTCTCCTATATCATCCCTGCTTCAAAAAATTAAGCAGATATGACAAATGGCAGCAATGACACTGCTCAACTGGTTTATCAAAAGAATTAAAAATATATAGTTTTAACTCCCTCTCTAGTAGTACTAGTCACTCTAAGCAGTTAAGAGGCTGAGTTATGTGCTGTACTGCAAAGTTAAAATACTTTGCATGCTTTCCTTGGAACATGCTGAAGGATGCAGGAGATAGGACCTGGCACAGTAAACGTCTGCTTAGTCTTCCAAAAATGTGATGCATTATATCTTCCTTTCAGCATAAAGAACTAAAAAGGGAAAGGAAAGAAAAAGGTAAAGAGTTGCACGCTGTCACCTACCATCCAGGATGAAAAATAATCTTATTTTTATTCCGTTTTGAAGCTTTCACACTTGACATACAAAGCTCTTTGTGTGGGGGGAAGAAGGCAGGAGGCCAAATGTTAACTTGCTCACCGACTGCTCTGTGTTTGGAGGAATTGTGCCCAGGAGCTGCTAAGCTGGAACATTTGAAAAACATATGTGGCACGGCTGGACACCCCTGTGCTTGGCAGCAGTGTTGGGATGAAGGTGCTGTCTTCCCAAACCCTCACATACTCATCTTGTGGAGTGATTCCTGATTCCCTCTGCTCAAGAACTCTCATTGTGACCCAATCACGGTTCCAAAGGAGCCAGGTCGCTACCCCAGGGAAAACCAAAGCTGCCCTGCAAGGGCTGATATTGCCAGAATAGAATGGTAAATAATTTTTTATTATTATTATTTGGACTGGAGAATAACAGGGCACTGTGTGCTGTGCCTGACAGCTCTGGGGTAGGAGGACAAAAACTGCAGGGTGGTCAAGGCCTGGACTGTTGTAGGGCATTGGAGATGATCCAAGGGTTGGAGCACCTTTCCTATGGAGCCAGGCTGGGAGAGCTGGGGGTGCTCAGCCTGGAGAAGAGAACGATCCAGGGAGAGCTCAGAGACCTCTCCAGTGCCTAAAGGGGCTCCAGGAGAGCTGGAGAGGGACTTGCGACAAGGGATGGAGTCACTGACACAGGGAGGGTTAGATGGGATATTGGGAAGAAATTCCTCCTGCGAGGGTGGTGAGGCTCTGGCACAGGGTGCCCAGAGAAGCTGTGGCTGCCCCATCCTTAGAAGTATCCAAGGCCAGGTTGAGCAGCCTGGGAAAATGTCCCTGCCCATGGCAGGGGGTTGGAATGAAATGATATTTTAAGGCCTCTTCCAACCCAAATCATTCTGTGATTCTGTGAAAAATTACCTAGATTAAAAAAAACAAACAAAACCAAGCCAAACCAAACCAAACCAAACCAAACCAAACCAAAACAACAACCAAAAAACCCAAAAAAACCAACCCCAAAACCTGAAAAAAAAGCAAAAGCTAGCTCAACATTGAAGTATTTAAAAAATATGCTGAAAACACATTTTTAGTCTTCTGAATTTTGACATTATCTGAGGATTATCACTATCTGAAGGCTTCTGTTACATAGAGGAAAAAGGGCTGAGAATCCCTTGAATTGGTAAGTAAAGAATAAAAAAGGGAGGTTTAAGAGTAAGCATTTTTGAAGTCTAAGCTTACTCAGAGTTTTATACAGAAAATAAAAATGTCATTTGGGGAAAGATCAATAGGTGTTGTAATGTAATACTTGATTTGGCTATAAAGTACACACATCCAGGGGTTTTTTACCCATCTCTTACAGAACATACCATACATTCTGTAGCAGCCATTAAACTGAACAAATCTGCATAGCAACTTAGGGGCTTTGATTTCATAAAGGCTTTGAGTGCCCATGTGATTAGAACAATGTTCCCAATATTAGAAGAAAAGATGAGGTGTTTTTCTGGTAGACCAAGCTGATCTCAATTTTAATGCATTTTCACAGTAAAAATAGTTTTGCTTTTTTCTTCACAGTATTATTAGTAAAATTCCCTACAATAAACAGAGTTTAGGACCTTAAAATTATTAAATTTTACAGAGATTTTAAGGATCTACAACTGTAAATGACAAGAAGAAAAGGGTGAATTATTAAATATTAAATATTAATTGAAATATACTTTTAAATAATAATCTTCCGTATAGAATTTCTGTCCAGAGACAAAATATGGAATTTACTTGAAGAACTGAAGACCTAATTAGTCATCTAAAGTCTTTTTATTGTAAAAAAGACATTAGACACGTTCAGTGAGTAACTTAATCCTGAACTCAGTGTTTAAAATTTGGAAAAGAATGACATCTATGAATTTGTCTGAAGTTCATCAGCTGTGGCCTGAGGGATGCTGGATTAGCTCTACTCTGCACAGCTCAGGCATCCTCAGAAAGCCAAATAAATCCACCTGTGATGAGTGAGGGGTGAGCACCACCAGCATCAACAGGGCAACACCTTCCATTTGAGGGCCAAGCAAGGGCCAAGAGTAAAGAATGACTCGGTAAATTCAGTTCCTGCTCTGATCTCCAAGCAATTCAAGACTAAACAAGGACAACTTTGTGCCCAGCTGAAAGTTAACTCCATTCATCTCCCTGGAACTATGGAACACGTAATCCAGCAAAGTATCTGCAAATAAGTGGGGGGAAGGGAGCTGGCAGGACTATTTAAGATTATGTAAAAATTTCAAGGGAATTATGAAGAAAGAAAGCAAATGAAATTGCACAGACAATAACAAAATGAATGGATTAATTCCCAGCAGTCATGATCTCATTGCTTAAGGAATAAATAAAACTGACCTCCTGATAGGGACTCACTGCCCCTGTAACACTCTGCCCTTGAACATATGCAAAATCTACACATACAGTATTTATTTGAACCAGTTTCATATCATATCCAAATTCCTTGTCTAAATTTATTACTGATAGTCTGAAATGTAGGGCAGGAACCTGGAAACAAAACATTTCCATTTCATGGAATACCTTTGATTTCTACAGGAAAATATTTTTTTCTTCTATAATATGCATCATCATGAATTTTGTAAAACTATGTGTTAAATTTATGGCTATCTTCTGTCAGTGCTTTCCAAAAAACATAAAATAATTTTGGATAAACTATGCTACCAAATGAAAAAACTTATGTGAGATATATTGATATATTAATATATCAAGACTACTGACTTCCCTCACTTTTCTGGTTGAGAACATTGTAGCACTTTCCTGTGGTTTCCATCTGGCTGTACATCAAAAACTTTACATACCATATTAATATGAGGATACCTTTATATCTTCTGGATAGCATTCCTCTGAAACCTTACCCTGCCTCTGTATCCATTCATGAATGAGGTTCATATAAAGCACCTCACCAGTAAATCTTGCAGTCACCAAAACAGGGATCACTGCAAGGTGTGGGAGACACAGACAGCAAAGCAGCCTCTTTTGCATCCTGAGCTTTAATTTTTTTGTATTAGTGGCAGCCAAAATCAGCCATCACATTCTATTTTTTTTAATATTTCCTTTAGCTGGCACACTGTTTGGAGTTGTGGCCAGAAACTCAAGGAGTGCCTTTGCCCCAGGGCTATTCATGGGGCAAAATACAGGCAAAACACACCTCACACACTTCCTCACCATCCTGGGTGTGGGAGAGATCTGTGAGATTCAGTCCTGCTCCTACAGATCCAAATGGAATGGCAGGAGGTGAAGGGGGTTGTTTCAGCCCAAAGTTAACCTGGCAATCAATCCTAGACATACTCACTTCAAGTGAAACTCAATTCCCAGACATATTCTATCTGTTCACTCAGCTACAACATAGCCAGAATTACCCAATTTAGAGCCACGACTTGTTCAGAAACACATTCAGTAAAGTTTGTAAACTGAGCAGTAGGGAAGTTTGGGAACAGCTGGGGACCAACCCCCTCTCCCTCACTGGCTTTAACTGGTAAATGCAAATCAAAGAATAAACCTAATTAAAAAAAATGCATGGCAAAACTCTACCCTGTTAATAGCCACCATCAATACATCTTTCTAAAAAGACTTCTGATTGTTTCACTAATGTTAAATTAGAAATGAAAGGAAGTCTTCAAGAGAATTTTCTCACATCCTTTAAGTTGAAAAGGAAGTGAACCCAAGGTACATATTAGTAAGAAGCATTTGTGATGAAATTCATTGTCCTGTAAGGTTAACTCTGTTAATTAGGTCTGTTGACAGAGACTGTGAAACCCCTCCTGAAACTTCACTTTAAAAAGAGGATCATAAGAAGATTAAGAAAATTTTGACTGAAGGAAAGAAGAATAAGTTTCAGACCATATGAAATATATATATTCTTTTGAATTATCTTATTTTTAATAATTATAATTCTGTCTTTTCCCTTGGTCTTAATAAAATAGACTTGTATTCATTCCCAATTGAACAACCAGTTCTCACAGTGCCTGCCTTTCTTTTGTCATCCTGCACAAGAATAATTGTAATTATTCTTGTGCAGGAGATTCACAAGCAATATAATGCTACAGACATATCCATGCAGGCATGCTTGGCAGGTGATGCTCTTTTAGAGAATGAAAAAGGTTTATAATTAATGGGGGGGTTTTTTTGAGTTACGTTGCTTCTTCAAGGTTTTTTTTAAAGACTAATTTCCAAAATAATGGCAAAACATACACACACAAATTAAAAAGACACAAAGTTTTTGCTATATTTATAAGTAATTTGGTGTGCAGTATAGCAATCCACTTGTTAAGGCAAGATTGGGTCCTACAACTTAGAGGTGAAGTCCTGATTCTGTAGTGTCCCTTGCAATGTTTCAATTAACATCAATATCTGTAGGGTGCCACCCTACAAACACCTCCCCCAATTTAAGGTTGCACATAGAATACATGAATAAACAGTTTAGCTCAGCCATTTTCCACGACAAGTCCAAGTCTATCAACTTTTATAATGAAATTGTGTAAGTGTATTCATGAATGTCTGAGAGGAAAACATAAAAATTAATTAATTAAACCTAAAACACATGGTACCAAATACTCATAGATGTTCCCTCTTTGGCATATGACTGAAGAATGCAAAATTACTTGGATTTATTTTGTGTGGTAGAGTCTGCTGTAACCAGAGAACAATACAGAGTGGTACTCAAAAATGTATTGCTTCCTTAACACCAGAAGCACAGAGACATTTCTCAACTTGTGGTATTTACACCACTGACTCTAATTCTGTGGTTGGGGCTGGAGTCTTTTGGAAAAGCCTTTCTAATTTGATAATTGCAAGACATGGAACTCCAGATAAAAATCACATCACGAAATTCAGGGAATAAATGAGTCATACACTGAGCTAAAGAGGAAATGCTTCCCCTAGAAAAACAGTGACCAGGAGGAATTGCTTGAGATGTGCATGTGTCCAGTAAAAGGAGGATGTGGACTTGCTGGAACAGTTCCAGAGGAAGAGATGAAGATGCTCAGAGGGCTGGAGCACATTTCCTATGGAACCAGGCTGGGAGAGATGGGGGTGTCCAGCCTGGAGAAGAGAAGGCTCCAGGGGGAGCCTCTTCAGAGTCTAAAGGGGATCCAAGAGAGCTGGAGAAGGACTTGGGACAAGGGATGGAGGGACAGGACGAGGGGGAATGGCTTCCTACAGACCGAGTTAAGGGTAAGATGGGATATTAGGATGGAATTCTTCCCTGTGACAGTTGTGAGGCAACTGGCATAGGCTGTGCAGAGAAGCTGTGGCTGCCACATCCATGGAAGTGTCCAAGGCCAGGTTGGATGGCCCTTGGAGTAACCTGGGATAGTGGAAGGTGTCCCTGCCATGGCAGGGGGTTGGAAATAGAAGATCTTTGTGATTCTGTGATTTCTCAAAGTAATTTATAACAGAGAGATGTCTCAGCTCTACTGGCTGAAACTGGCTGTTCTTTGAACAGCCTTTTGAACAGTTCACACTTCCTGACCTAAAAGAGAACCAGACTCAAAATTCAGAACTCCTTCCTGGGTTCTGCTACTAATTTGACATCCAAGCATGGCTGAGTGCAAATGAAGGCTGAATTAATAATATTTAAGGCTCATTTCAAAGATGACATTTTATTTGATTGATCCTAAAGCAGCACAAAGCCTGTGTGTGGGTGATGCCACAACGCACCATAGCTGTGTGTTCCCAGCTTGCACAGTCAAACCTCACAATGTGCCAGGTATGATGAGTAAGGAAAGGAGACACTAAAAATTGCTGTCTGAAGTGATGGGCTTTGAACAAAAGCATTATGCTCTTTCTGCTTTTAATTGGGGCTCCCGTCACTGAGAACAGAACTTGGTTCGATGTGAATATTTCCTTTGTCAAAAATTAATTGAAATATTGAATATTGTTATTTTTTTAACTACGCAGAAAATTCTATGCTGCTATTCATTATTGTTTCTTAATTTCTTTAAATACAAATTTGTCTTCATAGTAGCCTTATGAGAATTATCTCCACTATATACATAAGAAATAGAATCATAATAAGATCATTTTCCCAAAGGCACTTTGTTTAATTGGCAAATGCTTGTTTTTTGCACCCTACTTTCTCTTTTCTCTTTCTAATGTTAGAGAGAAAAAAGGAAAACATGAAGATTCTGGGGTTTAACAACATGGTTTAGCATTTGGAATTAGCTAATATAAACCATCAGCTAATTTGACTAATTTGGAACAATCTATTTAGTTAGTCTCTTACACCGTGCCCATTGATAAATATACCACAAAATTATTAAGCGTTTACATAAAACCAAAGAAACATATGCTCTCATTAATTCAAAACAATCCTCACCATCCAAAGCTACTAGAGGAGTTCTCTTATAAAATATCTCTGTTCCCTTCTTTGGAAAATAACCAGAAAAACTAAAAGAAAAAAAAAATTAATGCATGTAACTTTTTTAGCAATACCTAAACTAGTTACATCACATTTTGCATCAGAAGCAGAACTGAAGCCTTTCAATGAAGCTTTAGTGATATATTATTTAAAAGCAGAAAATTCAAGATTTTAATTCATGAACACAGATTTTGTTAGTTTGGCTAAGATTGGAGGATGAAAGTCAAAGTAAAACTTTGACTGGTAAAAAACTACAAAAGTGCAGGCTGACATTCTGTTACAGAAATAGTAAAGTAGCAAACACAGTTTTTTAATAGTGACCTCCCCATGAATTTTCTCTTAAATAATCTCACCCATTTCATGGCAAAAAAACCCAAAAAGTTGTTTGGGGAGCCTCACTGAAGGCATCCCAACTCACCTTTGAGAGAATAAATGTTTCTGCATATCTTGGACTCTTGCTCTGCCCCCCCAGCATCACTTCCTACTACAGACCCTTCACACATTTATTAAAATGAGGTACCATGACAACAGTTTTGATGCAAATCTCTTTTTTTTAAAGTTCTGAGATGAGGGGAAGGAGAGCAAAGAGCATCTACTGTATATGGGTTCATTACCATTAGCTTCACTGATAGTTTATCCTGTTTCCTAATGAAAGCAAAAAACCCCCACCATGTCTCTATTAAAAAGCCATCAGATTTGGTATCCTGGTGACACTGTAAAGAGCACATTATGTGGGAAAACAAAATAAACATTTATCCTGGCAAATGGAAGTGAATTTGGGTTTTGACATACTTGGCAGGAAGGTAGAATTATATTCATGTCAAGTATGCAGAAAAACTAATATAATATTTAAATATTTGCTTAAGTAATATAGAATTTAAACCAATGTTACATTAGAAGTAACATTTCTGTGAAATATTTTAAAGTTTTTTAGTATTGGACATGCCATGAAAATAATACTTTCAGCTGAAATTTCAGCCTTCTGCAGCCTTTGTTACATTCTCCCTTCACTTGTAAGGTGGGAAAGAGTCCTCATCTTCCACTGACAAGTTTTTATTTATATTTCCAAGACAAAGGCAGTTCTTGTGCTGATGGTTTAAACTGATAATGAATCTATGCAGCTTTCCAAAGAAACAACCCTGGAGAATCTGAATTTTACAAATATTGATATAATGAGCTAATGTTAACACCACCTCAGCTCAACCCTACAGCAGACTTCTACTGTTCCATACATGTGTGTGATTATTCTAAACATCCTTTACTTTGCAACAAGACTTGATTCAGTGAAGACAGATCTTCATATCCCTCAGAAAGTACCTGAATGCCAGTGACCTCTGAAATTCTCAATTACACTTAATAATGTTGCATTAATTAATAAATAGAGCTGGCTATGGGGTGCTAGTTTTAGTTCCAAAAGTAAGGATTTTGATGTACTGTCTCAATATACAACTACTGGACTTTCCTCTTTCTAAATCTGAATTCATATTAGGTGCACATACCAACAAAAATAACTTTTACCAGTGCATCACAACTATAATTATGAAATTTCACATAGAATATTCTGATTTACTAAGAGTATTTAAAAATATTTATGATTCTACAGTTTATTCAATTTCTTTCATTTATTCTATCTATGACTCCATAACTTAAGAAAAAGCTTTGCCTAATTTTACCTTGTTTGGAGGCACAAGCATAATTTAAATATATCTTGAAACATTTTAAAATTGCCATAATATTATAAAACTCAAAGTAACAGCACCAGTCTTCAGTGTAATTGCACACTGTAGAATTACATTAATTTAATGTAACTTTATATAATAACTTTAATAACTTTAAAATAATTAATTTAAATGAAAAGTGATTTGTAAATTTAATTATGAGTTATTAAACTAACTGCTGGGATTTTCAGTTTTCCTAAATCAGCACAGCCCCTCTGAGCCTCATCATAGAAGTCACTGCTTTATTTCTAATCATCAATTAAAAGTGTCATAAAGAGTATTCAGACTGTCAGAAAAAAAAAAAAAAAAAAAAAGGAAATTTGGGGGATTTTAGTTTTCTTCTTTCTAAATTGCAGTGTCTGATACACAATTTTTTATGCTGCAATAATAATGGCTCTTGTATACAATATTCATTCAATCAGTCTGTTACAGAAATAAACATCAGGACACAATTCCCTCACATATTCTTAAAATTGCTTACAGTGAAAAGAATCCCTTCCAAAGGAGTTAGCACCTTTCAATTCAGCATGCAAAATATTTAGTCAATTCCAGAAGGGGAAAAGAGATCCCATATAGAAAGAATTCTTCTTTTTTATTTTTTGGTTCTACTTTTATGCTACAGTTGGGTTTTAGAAGGCAGAAAGGTTTGAATTCAAGAACTTTGCAAGAGTTCCTCCTGAAAGAAAAGCCTTGGCTTTAATTCCTGTTCAAAATGAGCTGTATAAATATTAAATATATGCCACATTTAAGATTGATATTCCTATTGATGGTCACTGAAAGCTTTGTAAATTTAATGTGAAAACGAAAATAATTTAGTTTTTGAGATGTCAAAACCTGTTCACATTTCTAGGGATTTACGACACCAATTTAGATTTTTCCTGGACATCTAGGCTAACTGAAATGGAGGATTAGGGAGTTTTAGGGAGGTGGAGAGGTTCCAAAGTGTACCAAAGATCTATGAAAAAAAAAGAAAAATTTAAATGCAGCAAAATGTAAAAACCGTTTTCAGTTCAAAATATTATAATTAAAAATTAGGATGCAAAGAACAGTATCTTTAATACCAAGATTCTGAGGCACAGCTTGGAAGGTTGAAGTGTATTTAGAATTAAAGGTGTAGGAAAACAAACAGCCATGGTCTGGCATCAATTACTTGACTGTGCTGTTAGAAGCTCCTATAGACTCTCATGCTATCACACATCCTGGAGACAAATTACCCTTCAATGGTGGTATCTTGAATTTCTCAGGGTTTCTGAATTTTTCTGATTTTTTTTGAGTCAAATTTAGCATCTCTCAAACATGCCAATGCCTCTGCAGCATTTTTGTCTCTTCTTTTAAAATAAAGATCAGGGTACCAGGGCTGGCAAGGCACAAGAGCCATCTCACCAATGCATTCCCCTAAATTCTGGAAGCAGAAACCAGATCTCCAGTCTTGAGGTATGTCAAGAGTTAACTCCCCTTTAAAGAAGAGTGTGATTAGTAGCTGGAAATCTGCCTGACTTCAGTACATCTGAGGATGCCATTACAATTTTCAGATATAAAATAATTGGCTGATGATACGAGCTGACAGCTAATACATCTACAATAAACACAAAAAAAAGTTATTTCCAAGCGGATGTAGGGAACGTGTTCCGTTTCCAGACTGTTTGATATGGTCTGTGTAAGGAGTGAGGGCTCAATACCAGATGCTGGATGTTCTACAAGCTTTTTCTGCAGATGTCTGCAGCCTGAGAAAATCAACAGTGCTTTGAATAACACTCCCAGTAAAAGCATCTTCTTGTCAGAGTTGCTGTATGATATAGGATATGGATCCCACACAAGTGGATGAACTGATTTTAAATAATACCATCTGACAATGGGGGAGAAAAAACTCTCAGTAGGTCTGACAAAGTCCTGGAAATGGCTGTTAGCCTTGGGAAATAAAATCCAGCCCCCTGACAGAGACTACCCGTCCTTCTTTTGTTTGATCAAATGGAAACCCAAACTTAATGATTGCTTCCGAAGTGCCGGAGGCGAAGTTTCAACAGCACTTAAACACTGCTACCAAGGAGTCCCTGTCCCTGCCCCTCACATGTGCCACTCAAAAGCAGAGTGTGGATAAGATGTTAAGGACATATCTGAGAATAAAATACATGCATCAGTGTAATTTTTGTATGACCACTTTGCACTGCTTTCTTACCACTGTTCTTGTAGAAATGTCTTATAGCACACCAGGAGTGCAGCACGCACAATACAGACACCAGAGAAGATTTTGTGTTCTTCCTCATGCCAAAGAAATTCCAAAAGCCTGCCACTACCTGCATAAATAAGTTAAAAGAGCTATCTCTGAACACATAAAACCACACATTCAACTGTGGCCCCCTACTTCACCAAGATCTTACTGAATTCACAAGAAATATTATCTAAAATTTCCTCTCTATCCAAAGTCAGTATTTTTGCTAGTGACAGTATATTATGGTCTTGTCCTCCATGAAAATTTAGGTCTAGTTTTAGATGTACTTTGTCAAGCCAAAGAGGGAGCAGTGGCTAATTTTTGTCATGTTTTAAAGTTATTTTAATGCAAATCCCAGGTTATTAAAAGGCACAAATGCTGATTACAAGTATGCCTGAAAGAATAAACTCTGCATATGCACTCCATGAGGACTTTATGTAAGGTAACTATCTGAAAATGAGATCTGCTACTGTTTTTCCTGATTATCCAGATTAAAAGAACCTTTTCTGACCCATTTTTTGAAAGCGTATACCTGACTAGCTATCTTCAATTTTTACAAAGATGAGAGAGCAGAAAGAAAGAACAAAGACAAAATTTAAAGTTTGAGGGGCTAAAGACCCAAATGGAATCATGCTGCCTTGGGTCAATTACATAAACTAAGGCAGCATATTACCTGTGCTGTTCTGTAGGAATGTTGTGGGTCCTTTTTCTGGTGGATTGGGAGTGGATGCATCTCCCATTTTGCAACATGCAGAGCTTAATTGTATTTTACCATTTCAACAAACACTTAGGAAGCTTAAATCTTGCTGCTACTCCTTCCTTTGCTGCACCAGATGTGTGAAGCTCTCCCCCCAAGTGCAATTTTGCACAGCAGCCAGATCATATTCTTACGGAAGAATACAGCAAGCAACATTATAGATAAAATAAACCACAGCGACCGAGACAAAATGAAAGACAGAAAACCCTGTTCCTTATGTACATAAAACATCTATTCCAGGAAATACCAGCAGCTACAGATTACAGAAAGTGCAGAAGCTGGAAAGTACAATTATATGCTACCTAGATTTTTAAACAGTTCTTAGAAATCTGAGATGGTTTGTCATCTATTTGCTTTATAAAAGCTCTTCTATTTCCACCCCACTGGCCATTTTAATATCTGAAATGGGAAACTTCAGTGCAGGATCACAGGATGACAGAATAATTTAATCCAGAAAAGTTTTGGGCCTTTCAGAGATCTCTAGTTTGACTCTGCTCATAAAAGGTCCAATTAGATCAAGTGGCTCAGCACCTCGACCAGCCAAGTTTGAGGTAACTCCAAAGATGGAGACTTCCTCATCCTCTCTGACCAACCAGTTCCAATCTTTGATCAGAATAATTTTTCTCCCATTAGGTATCAGTTCAAGTTCTGTCCTTTACCATGACATCCAAGGAGGGTCTGGCTCCATCTCCTCCTGTCATTAGTTGGAAACAGAAATGAAATTTCCCTTTTGCCTCCTCTTTTTCAGGCTGACAAGCTTTTGTCTCTCAGTCTTTCATCATATGTACCCCCTATATTTCTTGGTGACCCTCTGCTTCAGTATTTCAAAGTCCTCTTGTACTTGGCAGCACAAAATAGGCACAGATTCCAGATGTGGTCTCACAAGTGCCAGATCACGGGGAATCATTGTTTCCCTGACCTGCTGGTAACCTCTGCTGACACAGCCCAGCACGTGGCTGCCCCACACGCTGCACCCTTGCATGGGGTTACAGCATCCACATTTACTATTGCTGACCTTCGTGTCAGCCTATTTCTCCAGCCTGTCAACAAGGTCCTTGTGAATTCCAGGCTTGCTTTCCACACATTTCACTGCTCTGGATCGTGACTCAGTATTTATTTGCCATGCCATGAATTACTGCTTTTATTTAGTTTATAAGATCCAGCAGCTAATCATGTCTGAGTTGAATGCATAAAGAGAATCACAGAATTACAGAATAGTTTGGAATGAAAGGGACCTTAAAAGATCCATGGTTCCAAACCCCTGCCATGGGCAGGGACACCTTCCACTATCCCAGGCTGCTCAGAGCCCCATGCAACCTGGCCTTGGACACTTCCAGGGATAGGGATGACTTCTCTGGGCAACCTGTGCCAGTGTCTCACCACCCTCACAGTAAAGAATTTTCTTCCTCATATCTAACCTTAATCTCATCTCTGTCAGTTTGTGCTTCAAGAAAATGCAGTACAAGGGGAGGCAACTACTCTGGTTCTGAAATGTCCTGTGCTCACTTTAGTTCCTTCCTGTTAATTTATACAGAAAATTGATGAAAGTAAAATCCCATTAACCTGCATACCTTCTATTCTTCATTGAACTTGCGTTTGTATTCTTACTCTCAGTACTAAAATCACATCCCCTGTGAAAAAATCTGCCAGAGGGTCCTGTCCTAGGGATAGTCTGTCAGGTTACAAGTGCAGCTTGTAGTTACAAGTCCTACCAGAATGAGCTTTAAAACAAAAAAAATGCTGGTATTTCTCATTCCCTAGGAAACAATGTGGATCTCAATCCCTAGGAAACTATTGGATTACCTTAATGACCTTCAGCTTAGCAACAGACCCTTTGACTTTCCTCATGATATCTGAACTTGAGTGTGAATATAGGTGGGAAGGTTTGGCCCTTCGTGGCTTTGCAAATGTGAACAAAAAATGACAACATTTGACCATAGTAACTGGGTAATAGGTAATAAAATCTTGTGAAATGCTGGATTTTGGTCTGGAATTCACTGAAAGGAAGATGACAATATGGAGATAGAGACTATAGGGTGAATCAAGTGATTCTCAATTTTTTGCTTAAATGCCTGTGGTTCATTAAATCCTCTCTGACTTCAATGAAATAGTAACATTCACAAAATCCTATGTGAAAGAAATCAAATACTATGGACAACATAGCCCAGGAACCAGCAAACTGACCTCTTTACTTCTGAGGAGGAAAACTGCACTAGTCTTGGAATTCTGTGGTCAGATGGAAAAACAAAAAAAAATAAAATGCCAAACTAAAATTAAAAGCAGAAAAAGAAGAATTAAATATACAAAAGGAGAGACAGAACAAATTTCTGTTTTGCCCAGGTTCCAGCAGTAGCAAGGTATGATCATTATAACTACAAAACTAGCTTATGATAATTATTTTCTTCAACAGCCATACAGCACCCAGTGATCTATGGCTCAAGTACTTCTTTAACCAAATGGCACATCTTTGTATTCAATAACCCTCTATGGATTACTCCCCCCTTTAAGTGGTGCAATTCAATAGATCTGAGCTCATTTTGGCTATATTTAGTTGGAGTCCAGCCTGAAAACTACTTCCAATGCTCCTCTGTACTGTCTGTGTGCTGCAGACTGGCTGGAGAGGCTCTGATGACACACAGTTTGCTCAGTCTGCTGTCAGAGGGCAAATTCCAGTGAGAAAGAAATGGATTCTCAGTCATTTTCTGGGAGGTATTTGCAGGGTAAATCCATGGGCATGATTCAAAGCAGGTTTTACTTCCTGGCTGGAGTTTAATACTGGGAAAGACAGTGCTAATCCCTCAGTGGATATACAGGGTAAGGAAAGGGAAAAGGGCTTCTCTGCTCTACCTGTGATGTCTAGAAATAGCAGACAAATGAACCTTCACATAAATGAGCCTGTCACAGCCTTAGGCCAAGGGTCTTGCATCAGCCTCCTATGGATGAAGCAGAACTTTATATTGGCTTGTGAGTGTTCTCTCTCTGTTACACCTCAGACTCTTCTTTTCTGCAGCAGATGAAACAGAAGAACACCCTCAATTCCCTCTATTTCATGCCATAGAGAGCTTTCCTCTATTGTATTCGTTTGTTAGTAGAAGGTATTATTTTCTTCCATAGAAAGATTTTTGTAATTGAAACTTTAAATGGAAGGAAAGAGAAATTCAGGGATGTGCTGAAGCTTGGTCACATGGCGGCTGACAACCCAAGGTGCTCCTGCCTATGGAGTTTTCCAGATGGGAGTGAGAGGAGCAAGTGTTTGTGAAGATTTCTGCCAAAAATACAGGGTCTCTGTGCTGACATTTTAGTCTCACTCTTCACAACAGTGTCAGAAAATCTCTTCCTTGCAACAAATAAGAAGTAGGAATCTTACAGAATAATATTGTGTTTGAAATTCTTATATAATTTTACCTTGTGTTACAACTCCATGGATTTTTGAGTTTTGTGAATCCTGCGCAAAGTAGTCTCAAAAATGGTTTTATGCAAGTGATGAGTTCCTTCTGAAAAACTTGAGAGGACAGAACTGTTCTCAGTGTAGACCTGGTTAACATCTTACCATAAGAAATAAACAGTTGTTGTTTCCTCTTCATTTAGAAAGGACCTCAATATTAGGCTTAGTGGAACTTAAAAGACAGCAATTTGCTACATAAAGGTTCAAAGATTGGAAAAAATAACTTCCATCTTAAAGTATCGGAGTTACAGCCTGTCCTGTAGACAAGATTTGCATTATTGCACCTCTAAACACCCTCAAAAATACAAATGGCTATTAGCACAAATGTAATTACTTTAAATTACAAAAAGAGTTTCAATAACCTCCTACCAATGGAACCTTTGTCAGACTTCAGCATCAATCCTTGCTCCCAATTCTCCAAAGTTTACATAAAAAATAACTCTGTTGTGAGTACCAATACAGGGTGATTAGCAGAGCTAAGCAACATGTTAAACATGTTAAAATATACTCAGAAGAAGAATGCTTTGTTAGTCTTGTATTTGGCTCCTAATCAAATGCTCCATGGAAATACTGTTTATAAGCATGTTGTCTACATTTAATCACAGATATAAATAATATATATATAAAGTTTCCTTCCAAAATTTGAGACACAGTCATTTGGGTGTCAAAACTACAACAGCCCTGAATCTTCCTCTTCCTCAGAGAAAGCAAACAGTGGCAAAAAAAATACTCAAAGAACTAAAACACAGAAAAGCAAATAACACCTTGTTCTCCCAACAAAGCTGCCTAGATTTGCAGTATGAGCAACATTCACTAAAATGCTCTAAAACCCCCAGACTGAAGATCCAAACAACCAGGCTATGTAACCATAGCAAGCAACCCCATAGTGAGAAAAAGCCAATAATGTTAGATTTAGCAGTGGAAAAAGTTTATTGATACTGGCTGTGACAAGAAATCTTTTCCACTCAGGGGCTTTTTCCCATTCCAAAGAGAATGACACAACATTTACAGCCATATAGATAATAATGAAAAACTGTTCCTGTTTATTTTCTGTTTACTTTTAACCAATTCAATCACTGCCCAAGAGAAACAATGCTTTCCCACTATCCCAAGCATTCCCAAGCAATGTGTAATCAGAGAAACCATTAATACCACCAGACTTATTTTTATACCAAATAATGCTTACAGACACTTTGATGCCAAAACAGCAAATTTAGAGTTGAGTTGCTACCAGTTGTGCTTTGCACTCATCTGGAAACACTGGGTGGACTGATGCAGTGGAATTAATTCCTTCTATATTTGCATTCCTAACTTCCATTTTGCACTATTGAAAAAAAACCCCATTGCCCAGAGAATAAAGGATTTTTTGTTGATTGATGTTTCACCTAAGTTCTTTTTAATCTTGGCATCTGTGTAAATGAAAAGCAGTAGACAGTATATAGGGAGCTGGTGTGACCCTAAAGTCTATTTTATATCATTATTTACATCATTTTTATATCAAGGTTCCACAACACACACAGATCTTGAGTCTCCAAAGAGAATCATCCTGGAAGTACTTTTCTTAACATCTGATGAAGTACACTTAAATGTAACTTAGATGTTTCTAGGAATAAAAATTGGAAAAAATAAAATTATTTTTACCTCTGATCTAAGAAATTAACTTCCCCCTGAATTGTTTTCCTCTCATTTCTGAGTACAGAAGCCAGCCTAAGTTTCTGGGATGTTTAAACTTTTAGGCAGGTACCATTAAGTGAAATTCAGCCCAACTTGTAGAAGTGATGAACGGAGCTCTCAAAACAACTTAAGGGAGTGGGAAAACTAGATTCTGGTCTTGCTTTCCTCACTGTACCAGGACTCTCATGTCCTTGGACAGGAACTTTGAGTATGTTATTTAGCCACTATAAATCCTTTTATACTCTTACTTGGCCGGGACTCACAGGTGAGGATGATACTGGTGTGCATTTAAGACTGCAATAATTTAGTCCATAAAAAATGTAAGATTTAAGGGATTCAATGTTATGGCTTGTCCTTCTATCCTGCCACTTGCATCTCTTTGCCCATTTTTGACAATGTTTGGTAAAGAAGAGCACAGAAACCCTGCAAGGATTACACTATCAAATCTTACCCAAGGATGCATTATTTCTTAAGATGTAGCTGTTAAAATCAAAGAAGGTTTAAGGTCAATAAACTGTGATTCTAAAAAGCAATAATTTATTTGATTTGGGCACAATATTGTGAGATAACAGAAGCCAGCACTCAACTAAATGCAAAGATTCTGCCCAAAATATAGATTCTGTCAACATGAATCTGATTTCAGCAAGGAAATCAAAAATAATTCTTTGAAAATAAAAATAGATATATTATCAAAAATTGGAGATCTAAAGAGACATGCACTGAAAATTGATGCTTAGTAAAAGAAAACTTCTTAGTTTGTCTTCCAGCATGCAGTTTCTATTAAGTGTGTGCTGTCTCTACTTTCCATATGGGCTTTAAATCAGATACTCCTTAAAGACTAATGACCTGCCCTCCCACACTGGCATAATTTTGGCCAGTGAAATGAGCATAGTGGTAGTAAAATGTTTCAGAGCTCTTCCTAAATCACTTCCTGGTTATTTTCTCTGTACATCTTTTCCAAATTTGTATGATGAATTTGAGAACTTCAACACGATCTTTACGATCCACCCTGAAAAGAAGAGCTCACAGTTGTTTACTTTTTTCTGATTTATGCATTTATGCCCTCCAATTTTCACTCTCTCAATTAAAAGACCCCAAGTCCATGCCCTGTGTCCCAGGGCAATCACCACAGAGCAACCTCTGTCCATGCTAATGCTCTCCTAAGAGAGTGGTCACACCCAAACCATGTGGTGGGGAGAGCTCCTGGACTCTGCTGCCTCCCAGGAGTTTACAGTCATAGAATGTTTTGGGTTGGAAGGGATCTTTAAAGGCCACCTAGTCCCTCTGCCCTGCAGAGAAAAGGGATCTTTTCCAGCAGGTCAGATTGCTCAGAACCCCTTCCAACCTCACACTGAATGGTTCTGGGCAAATTGTGCCAGTGCCTCACATCCTCATCGTATAAAGCTTCTTCTTTATGTCTAAACTAAATCAACTCTCCTTTACTTTAAAGCCATTCCCCCTTGTCCCAGCACTTCCCAAGTCCCTCTCCAGCTCTCCTGAAGCCCCTTCAGGCTCTGGAAGGGGCTTTAAGGTCTCCCTGGAGCCTTCTCCAGGCGTGACATCCCCAGCTCTCCCAGCCTGGCTCCATAGGAAAGGTGCTCCAGCCCTCTGAACATCTTCATGGTCTCCTCTGGACCTGCTCCAACACCTCCTTGTTTTCCTGTGTTGAGGGCCCCAGAGTTGGACATTGTTTGGGACAACATGTCCTGGCTCAGGTCAAAGTGTGATCACTCAAAAGCTGATGATGATACTCCAGCAGGAAGGAATTTTCTTGGTCACTGTGTAGTTTAATAACTTATTGTAAGTCCAACCTATTTCTAAGACTGAAACAGAGTGAACTCCCAGAGCACAATTCCTTGTACCTCAAGATGCAGTTTGGTGTGTTCAAATACAAATTAAGTCTGTCTCAAAAAAGACAAAATTAAAAAGGAGTAATTAAAAAATGTAAAAAACTATGTATTCTACCTACATTTTAATGTGATCTACTAACTTTTGCACAGAGCCCATTGCATTGCTGTGAGCTTTAGAGATTTCTTACCAAGACAAGAATACTGGTGAGCAGCACTAAAAAAATGACATCCACAATGAATCTCCTAGAATAAAAATAGGTATCTGTAGTTTTTAAATATCACTTCAGAAACTGAATTTATATTTAAATATCAATTCAGCAATTCATAGGACAGTAGACCTTAAATCGCAGAATCATAGAAACATAGAATCATCGGATAATCTGTGTTGGAAGGAACCTTAAAGATCATCTGGCTCCACCCCCCCTGCAAAAGAATCAGAAAGTGGAATTTAACTTAGATTTTTTACCATTTTGCTGGCTTCAAGACTGCTTTAAGGTAGTCTGTTCTTGTAGGGTAGTTATCTTCCCTGTTTATTCAAACTTGCAATGTCCAATGAAGCATATGGTAGCTACTGCAACTGAATTATTGCCATGTTACAAGTGAGTGTTGGAAATGTATCCTTAAACTAGCAGTAGAGTGACAGATGAATGGTGTTTCTCCTAATTCTATGGGAACACAAGTGAAACAGAGCACTCACAGCATGATGCTCTATGAATTCTTTTGTGTGTCAGCCCAGATTTCTGATGGGAAGTCTTTTTCTTGGGGGGGAGAGAGCATTAAAGCTATAAAACAAATTATAAAAAATGGGCATTTACAGAATGAGAGAGATGTCAGCTTTGCAGTGACGTTGAAGTTTTAAATTAGCTACACTTGATCTAATGACATGACATGGAGAATGTGATAGTGGTTCGCACAGAAAGAAAGCAGCAGAACTGAAGTTACCATTCACAAAATCACAGCCAAACCTGCAGTTGGTTTAACTATGGTGAGGAACCTGAGAGGTTCAGAGGAGCAACATAAGGACACAACCACCTAAAACTCCAAGTCTCAAACTGCAAAATAAGGAAAAAGTCAAAGATTTCAAATCAACAGGGACATTTTTGCCCCACCAATTAAGCCACATACCACAGGAATACCACCTCTCCTCTCTAAATGATTCTTAAGAGACAGAGGAAAGCCAAATAGCCATCCTCTTGCAAGGTGTCAGTTACTGTGGATTCTGCCATAGAACAGGCAAAGGAAGGGAAGTTGAATTCCCGAGCACCACCAGCTCTGGCTATTCCACAGCCCAAACTGTGCAATAAAAAAAGGAGTGTGGATAGATTGCCACCACACGTGTTATTCTCAAGAGACTGGCACACACTATGCAGACCAGTTCTGTGATCCATCTCTCCTATACATGCACAGTTCAGTTACATCCAGGAAGGAGAATCACTTTTTCCATCTATAAATGCTCTTACTCTGAGGAGCAGATGTCACTGGTGCTTTACTGCTGTCTCAGGAGAGCAGGATAGGAACTGTTATGAAGTGAGACAGAGGTGCTATTCCAGCTTTTATTTTGTTTTGATTTTGCCAATACAGTTGGCTGGTTTGCCTCCACTTAATGCTAATATTGCAGTTTTTATAAAAACGTCATCTTATCACAATGTATTAATAAAATAATCTGTGTTATGACAAAGTAGTGTGAAATCTATTCTTAATTTCTGCCTGTAGAAAGAGTATTTTAAGAGTATTCCACCTTGGATCAATGTCCCTCTGCACATTGCTGGTATTACTGTTCCAGAGACATTCCCTTTGCTTCAAGTTAAAATCATAGGATACATCAGTAAATTCTATACACAACCCTAGATAAGTGTCCTTTGCTTTTAATATGGCAGTGCTGGTGGCTGTATTTCAGTCAAAGAAGTGTAGAATTTTTTGTTCTCCTTTGGTAATGTCCCAAAGCGGCTCAGAGCTTTCCTGACTCGTCTGTGGTGCAGATATGGAATGGACCCCACAGCACTGCAGGCAACTAATTCCTTAAAAAACATGAAGGCTTAGCTCTAGTTTTATGAAATGCTTTAGAAAGAATGAGTATAAATAATATTTGCATTTTGTATCATAACTGAAACCATACTGCTAAACAATCATATCCTGTTTAGCCCATAATGACATCAGAAATACATGTTTATCATCCATTCTGGACAGCTTAGCATGATTTTGGCCCAAGGCAAAGTGGAACTGAAATCATTTACGGTTGTCCAAACTAAGATAACCACACATTTCTAAGGTAACTGATACCTAAAAGGAACATTGCCCTTAGATTGAAGTTCATGATTTAAGTACACTAATTCCTAAAAAAACACTGTTAAATTGTCTATTGGATTTCCTCCAGAATTTAGTGTGGATTAACAATCTACTGAAGAAAGAAAATGTGATACAGGAGATTAGCCCATCCAGTAACAACTCTACCTTTAGGAATGGATCACATTTCCTACTATCTTTGCTTCCTTTCCACTCACCTCAAAGTGACAAGAAAATCCCAAACAAAACAAAGCCAAAAATACATTAAACATTTTGAGTAGCATGTTTCAAACAGTCTTTCATGTTTTGTCATTAGATTTAGAGACTAATAAGAAAGGAAGTAGATAGTACTGGCTTCATACCTGTATATAATTCCTTAATGTATTCTAAAATAAGACCTTGATTTTATTTTTTTTTAACATAGAAACAGGTCAGGAGTTCACAAAATGTAATGAAGTCAAGTAAAAGAGAGAATAATTACTTTTTAAATTTAATGCACACACACACACTACAGTTCATGGATTACAGTCTAGTGACAAAATCCAAAACATATAGTCAGATCAAGGGAAAATATTTGATAACAGACACATTCCCTGACAAACATAGATTCAGATTTGCCATTGTCTACAACAGAGAACTTCATACTTTGATCAATTTGTGAAGTTCTTTAGACCTGAAACATACTATACTGTAAAAACAGAAGATAGTGTAAAGTTAAGCACATAACCAATTCATTCAGAAGAATGCTGTTATCTATTTCTGGGTGTACAAGCTCAAAGGACTTGCCTGCCTTTATGTAAAACACAACATTTTGCATAAATAAATAAGAGGCTGAAGAAGAGAAACCACCAGTTTCCAAAATACAAACAGTGGTTGGATACAACTGTTCAATGACACAAATTCTCAGTTGGGTGAAATGGGACTTATTCCTAACCAAATTCTTAGAGAGAAGTGGTTCTTCATTAGGTTTTGATTTCTTCCCACTGCAGGGCAGAAAGGAGCAGAAAGCAGATTGGAAATGCCAGAGTTCTGAAAAGAGGCTCCATTAAGAAGAAAGAAAGTAGAATTACAACTAGCACGGGATAAAAATTCCATTATTTCTTATAATCTTCTATGAAATCCCCAAAGGGAAATGAAGCCCTAATAGCCAAATATTAAATATAAAAAAAAATACCAAACACATGAGCCACCTCAGCATTGAAAGGGGACTCAAACCAAAGCCCCCAGCTTCCAGTACTGAAAGGGTATAGAAATCACTCTACAAATATCAAATTTCCAACAGTCCTGTCCACTATGTTGATGTCTGAAAATGGATGGAAATTGGTTCAAATATTCTCTGGAATTGTGAATATACTCACAGCACAATTTTGCCCTTGATATCCAGTTGCCTACAGAAAACATCAGGAAGAATTGAGCAACTGAACATGAAGAAGGATGAAGGACTCTTCTCTGCATTCACTGTGGACCAGATTACCAAAAAACCAGGGTAGTCCTGCCCATCCACAGAAAATTAGTCAAAACCACAGACTTCCATGCTAACACAGCTACACTGCTTCTCAATCCCACCTAGCTTTATGGAGGTCATGTAGCACAGCATTTTTTAATGCAAACAAAATTTTTCTTAACTACATAGTATAGAAAATAGGACTCAAAAGGATGGAGAGAAGAGTTTATACTCAAGCATGTTTGCACACAATATTTTAACTTAATCTGTAAACTGTGTTATATGAAAATTCTCAAATGCTATTGAAACCATTTGATAAGAAGATAAATAATGAGAAAGGAAAATACTGTCGCAAAAAATGTGCATGGAATATTTATAAATAGAATTTGCTTTCTACAGGAAGGAAATACAAGTACACAGCAGACAGAAAGATCCATAACTACCCTTCTGTAATCTTCCTTCTCAGCATGTGTGCTTGGATATGCAGGAACATTTGAAGGAATAAGAAAAATATGGAAATAGGATTTCTTTAGACCATCTGGGCAAAAGAAAAAACATGTAACAATGATTTAATGTGTAGCATAAAAAAGGCATCAGAGCAGCATGATGTATTAAATGTTTCACAGTTTCTCTGCTGGGTATCAGTAAAAGGAAAGAATTACCTCCATGCGCTCCTGCTTGACATCATCAATCTCATCATCCTCAAACATGGCCAAGAGCTCTCCAGTCTGGTCAATGGAGTTGAGGAAGTCCTGGGCCAGCTTCTGCCGCTTGTTGGTGTTATTGCTGCTGAATTTGTCTTCACAAAGACAAGCAAAGAGCAACAAACTTAACCTATTTGGCTTTTCCAAACACCACTCAGAGTGACAAGATTTAGAACCAGCACTGAGCAGAAAAGGCCTGCTCTTTATTGTGCCACTCACACAAGCTGTGCTACCTGAACAAGGTGATGTCACTGCTCTGCTCCAGTAACAGCAAAACATCATCTTTAGTATTTTTTAGTATAACCATGTAGTTTTTCATAATCTAGAGAAAACTGATCTGCTGCCCATATATCATTACTTCTCACCAAAGAATTCACAGTGGACACAGCTCAAGAGGAAACAACCCCTCTTTGGTATAAAGAACTTGAGTCACAGAGCAGAATATATTGAGGAAATATTCTTCCCTGAACACATGCAGAACATCCGCATTGTCTACAGCCTCAAGCAAACTCTAACACGACCACTAACGTGCAATTCTAGAGGTGATGGACCATTCCTCTGCAGCAAAACCTCGAAGAATGCTGGCAAGATGATCTCTGTTGTTCTAAACAGCAGAGCACCTATAGGCAGTAAATTCACAAAAGAAAATTAATGGCTTTAATTATCAAAGCCTACTAGAAAAGGCATTCTTTAATTACAGGATAAACTGCCTTTAGGAAGCTTTTCATGAACATCTAAAAGGCTAAAGGTAATTGTTTATTTGCTTTAAGTAGTGCCACAAGCTAAAGTATTAAAACCCCAAAGCTACCAGGTAAGAAGCTGTACTGCCACACTGCTTGCACACACAAAATATGAAAATAAAATGCCACAGGCAAACTAAACCTCAGATGAGCTGACAAAAACTTCATCACTGCTTGATGAAGTCAAAGCAAGAAGTACAATGTTTACCCAGCATCAATGTGGATGCTCAAAGGAACCAAACACAGGGAAGTCATTGTATGGGAAAAAATAATAAAAGGCTCTGAGAAAGAAAGTTTAATACAGAAAGTTGTGTGTGGACATTGCTAAATGTTATAACAGTATGGTAAGGTTTAGATTTGCCATGATAAGTTTTAACTTAACTTTTTACAACGACAATGTTAGTTCTAATATCAATATAAATCAACAAAACTTTAAAGCAGGAAACTATATGGCATAAATTAATACATTTTTAATTCAAAGTGCTTTTCCTTTAAATGCATTGGTAATAAAAACTGTGACTTCCTCATGGAATGCAGAAACAAAAGTGTTTCCCATTATTTAAACTAGAGATTTAAAGTATAAAATGTTAAACCACACTGAAAAAACCACACACATCATATATTAGTGTTCAGTAACTTCAGATTATAAGGGTTTGTTTTTTTTAAAGCATGTCAAAAATATCAACATCAAAACCTTTTGATAATAATTTAACAAATGTCCATTCAATTGCAGGTGGTGCATTTAAAATACAGATGCTGAAATCAATAATCAGGACCAGTTTCTTACTTCAACAGAGCTCTGACATTAAAGTCGTACTGCTCATCTGGATGGTAGATGCAAATGCTCACATATCTCAAATGGAAAAGCAGAGATTTTCAGCAAAATTTGTCTAAAGAGATTATTTTTGTGTCTCTATCAAGCAAGACATTAATACTATGCATTGAGCTGTTCAGTACTCTTACAAGACATCAAGCCTCTCCCAAATTAAATAATTTATTTTTTTCTACCTTCGAGGATGTCATCTTCTTCTATTCCTTTGACAATCTTAGATTTGTAGTCTCGAAAAAACATGTATTTGAGTAGCCTTCGAAGCTTCTTCTATGAGAAAAAAATACATTTATATTAATGACTATTACATAGTTATTTCTTATTTAATAAACTTTGTAACACACAAACATACAAATGTGTAGCACATTACTCAGTAAATATAGCTTTTAAAATATTTTTCATATTAAATTCTGCAGAAAATCCATACATAGAAAGTACCTCAGGACAGTAGCAAATCCATATTTAGTATTAATTGTTTGAGCTCCTTGGTACTTTGCTGTGAGACAGAAATGAGTTTGACTTTCAGAAAGGAGAAATTCAGATATCGGGCTTCTTTGTGGAACTCCAACATGTTTGCTTACTTTGAAAACTCTAGGCTAGAAATGCACATTTCCATGAACTTTGACTCCATATCAACTGCTATTTTCACAACAGCCTTACAGCTTTTATCAGATAAAGAAACTACAATTTATTTTCATGTTTTAGTGCGGTTTAATTTTGAAATGGTTCTGTTCATTAAGTTTCACCTGTCAAATGAGGAAAGAAACAAAAAAGAGAAAAGGGTGAGAAAAAAAGGGAAACTAAGGAAGAAAAGAACATAAAGGAAGAATAAATAATGTAATTAAAAATAGTTGACAATTTTTTAAAATAAATATTAAATGTGAGGAGAGAAAATTATTTTCTTCCCTTGTTGACCAGCTCTACTTACTATCCAGAGAAAGCAAGGTCATACCTAAATTTGGAGATTTTAGTGGGATAAAACACAGGAAAAATATTATAAAATAAAATAAAGAGGATTTATAGACAGTCTGAAAACAAGACTATAATGATTACATTGTCAAACATCACAGTG
The DNA here is from genome assembly GCF_027887145.1 of Ammospiza caudacuta. Classification (NCBI taxonomy): domain Eukaryota; kingdom Metazoa; phylum Chordata; class Aves; order Passeriformes; family Passerellidae; genus Ammospiza; species Ammospiza caudacuta. The sequence goes on along the minus strand of NC_080595.1, from coordinate 112,892,493 downwards.
ACACCCTTCATAAGCAGAGGAAAATCAAAATTATTGATTTTTATTAAAGGGACATAAATTATGGGGAATAATATTTATATCTTATTAAGAAATTGTTTTGAGCTCCTAGGCATATAATCTACCCTAAAGCTTTAGGAAAAAAAAAAATCAATTGATAATTGAAGCTATAGGAAAAAACCAATTTTTATTTCAGATATTACTGAGTGATTATAATATGCTCAATCACATATAATTGCAGAGCAGCTATACTTTTAAAATAAAGGTATTCATGATGATGGATTCCTTTACAAAAGTTAAGAAAGCACTTGAAAACACAAAAGCAGCTGACTACATAAAATAAGAAATTTCTGTCTAATTACTGTACCTTATCTTTGCGCATTAAGAACAGGAGATCTTCAGCAGAGATGACTCGAGCTCCTCTCATCTGAGAAACTTCAGCTGCTTGCTGCAACTAAAATAAATGAATAAATTAGGCCTTTTCAGTGTTAAAAACTTTATTCACTGGGGTTCGTTTTAAATAAATTCAGTTAATATTTTGCATGGTTGTCCATAGCAAAATACAAGCTGTGCACTAAAACACAAGCTGGGACTCTCAAAGGTGTCACTCACTCGAGTCTTGCTTGCCAAAAAGTGAATAACAATTTTACAAAAAGTCTTCCAGGCTTTTTTGACAAATCTCAAGAAAAAGCTTTTTTGTTTATATTTAAAATGATTGCTTTTAAAAAGTCCTGCTGCCATTTTTTTTTTTTTTCTTCTCTTAGCACAGAAAATGAATATATAATTCTCTCAGGCAATGTAAAAATGCCAAATTCTTGCCATAGCACTTTATCTGCAACTGTGGAAAGGCAGCTGATCGCTCTCCCAATTTTTTAGAATAATAAATATTAATTTTAAACAGCTTACCTAAGTATTTTTTGAAAGAAACTCTACCTCTACTTGACTTAGCATTAGTACAAAGCAGACTCACATGAAGAACTTTTTTAGAAATGCTCTTATTTCATTTGGAGAAAGAAAATGAATTGATAGGCAACATTGACTCCGTTAATGAAGGAATTGAAAAACCTTATTGAAAAGAACAGGCCATTCAGCTGTGAAAGTAATAAAGATGGGACTGAGCGAGGAATGACACAAAAACTGATAAGAGGGGGCCACAGGAGTGTGAAGCAATGGACTGCCCTCACATCTATTGTGACAGAGCCTACAAAGGCCCTGAACACCTCAAATTGCGGTGTGAAGAGCAAAAACCTTCTTTGTAAAGGACTAAGTACATCAGCTTTCAGTAGGTGCAGGAAATTGGGGTTTTTACACAAAACGAGAACAGGGTTAGAAACCTGGTAACCTGGGTTATCTGCACAGCTGATGCTTATCACTAAGGAGGTTCAACCCAAACGCGCAAAAAGAGTCAGTGGGATTTGCTCCTTTCACCTCATGAGCCTTTGCTTCTGACTTGTGAGGTGAAAGGAGCAAATCCCATTATCATCACGGAATCACAGAATGGGCTGGAAAGAATCTTTAAAGGTCACCTAGTCCAACCCCCAGGAACAAGCAGGGACCTTCAGCTAGATCAAGCTGCTCAGAGGCCCATCCAGTCTGACCTTGAATTTTTTCAGGGATGGGGAATCCACCACCTCTGTGGACAAGCAATTTCAGCACAAAACATAATGCTGTAGACTGAGATAGAAGGGATGCTTCAGACTTTACCCTCTGAATTAAAAAACATAATTCAAAAAGCAAGATTTAATTGTAAGTTTTTTTGCCCTTAGCCTTGTTAACTCTCTGATGGAAAACTGACAGTGACCACAGCACAAAAGTCATCAAAAGAAGAGACACCTTCAAAAATTTTTGATATTAAAATTAATACACACTTGTAACATGATCAATACACAACTATTTAATTTATGTTCAAATAGCTTTGTATTCTTCTTTAGAAATGCATGAATGCACCTGAAAATAATTTAAAGAAATCCTATCCTTCATACTCACACCAGCAATGGTTTCACTCAGTATCACTGGCTGAATAAGTATATTATTAATCTGAGCTCCCATGCTGCTATGACTTGAAATAGGCCTATTCAGAAGTTAAAAAGATCAACAAAAACAGTAGCTGTTTCTAATATCCAAAGAAGAGGAAAGGGGGGGAGGGGAGCTTTCATTTTGGCAAGTGTTCAGTCGGCAAAAGATTCAGTCCATAAATCATAATACTGGACTGCATTAATTTTTTTCCACACTAATCACATGAACACAAAACATTAACTGTATCTGGTACGCACAACACAAAAAATACTGCATGAAGAGGTTCAGATTTTCCCCTTGCAACCCTCTCTTGGCTCTTGCAGTCACCGAGACCAGAGAGATTTCAGGAATTCAGAAGTCACAGTAACATAATCTCACTTGAAAAATGTAAGAATGTGAAAAACGATAGCTCTATTTTTTGGCATAAGCAAAACAGCTTCTTATTCTGATTAGTCTGAGGGCACGCAAGCTACTTATGTTTCTAACATAAAATATAAAGAGTTGGATAAAAAAAAAATTACCAAGAATGAGCCAATATTCCGCTCTGGTGTAAATCTATTGCAGCTATGGATTTATGCCAAGGCTGACTTTGGCCCCACTGAGTGTTAGAAAACCTGACCTTAGCATGGTGATAACACAACACAGCTTTCCCAAATATCATGTAAAACAATGGCAGAAATATCCAAAGGGAATGCACGCTCTAGTTCCCAAACATACACAAAGATGATCTCTTGGCCCCTTCCAATCCAAACCATTCCATGACTCTCTAAGACATAAACTTCAGTTATGTTAATTTCCACGTGTAGCTGAAATACCTTATTTTTCCAAATTATAAACATGTGACAATGACATTTATAGCAATGGTTGTGTGTGAGTTGCTTGCAGGAGTCTTGTGATGAAGGAAGGGAGAGTAAGGAGCAAAGGCCAAATTAATGTCCCATTTGCATCTAAGTAAATCCTGAATAACAGTGTTTACTTTAATGGAGTTATTCTGGGCTAAACACAAGATCAAAATCTGGAATAATATTCTCAGTTTCTACCAAAACAATGAAAACTTTATTCTCATATTGCCTCGACTTCTGCATCTATTTTATTTTAAGGAATGGACACACAGCATTTAATTTCTTTGGCTTTAAGAAAGCAAAGTACGAAAATAATTACTTCCTGTACAGTTATAAAATATGGATTATTTATTCAAACAGACCATAATGAGTTATGCATTGGTACACGTATTTACCTGGGAAACCAGGGTATGCTCAGGTAAATATGTATCCAAGCAATTAAATAAAAATTACGTCCCACACAGCCGAGGCTTGGGGAAGATGTATTTATAGTTTAACACACACATAATTGACTCATTCAAACCACAACGTGAGTGCTTTGCTATAATTAGTATTATAACAAACTGTCTTATTTGACTGTCCCAGAGTTGCCATTAATATGCAATAAGCCCAATTCCTGAATCTCTGGAGCTGAAGGCCCGCTGGAGTCATTACGTGATGAAGGGGGATTTCAGGAAGCCGTGCCAAAGAACCCATCCATCTCGGTGCACCCGAGCATTTGTCATTCCAGAAAAGCCTTCTCAGCTCTCTGAAATCAGGAGGTGCCTCAGCCCTGGCTGCAGCGGGAGCACGGAGGGTTTCATCCAAGGACCAGCACTGCCCGTGACTCCAGATGAGGGGTGGGATAGAAAATCCTGCAGGAACTGTTCATACAGGAGGTTACCACACGGCAACGGAGCAGTTATGGCAAGAATTTCCCACCATCTCCTTCTCCAAGCCTCGGTGCCAGTCACAGAATTTCGGGCTGCAGCAGTTCCAACACACCCACTTCTCTTAATTTTTTTAGTTTTGAAATTAGGTCCATATTGCAAAATATTTTATTTGGGATGATACTGAAGAACAGCAAACAATCTAAATTACTCAGCTCTTTTAAGAAAAACAGACTAAATTCCCTAATACCTGCAAACAATGTCTGAGACCTCAGAGTCTGAATCTATTTTTTATTACAGCAGAGTTATGAACCACTAAAAGTGAAGTTAAATAACGGAAGTGTTGAAATGATTTTAACTGTAGGAGCGCAAATAGCTCTGTTAATAATTAGGAGTTTATGAAAAATAAGCGTATTTTACAATTTTTCTCATTACAAAGAAGGTAGTATATACAGTAACTATATTTTAAAGCCTAAGAAGAAATGGCTGGGGAATAATATTTTAAAATGTAATCATGGGTTTAATGACTTTATGAAGTTAACTTTCTTGGCAGGATGAACTGAACTATGTTAACAGTCACCTTACGGCTATTTTCTTTTTGCAACTTCTGCAAATTATAGATTTGTTGAAAGGAGTATTCATTCTCCTGTGACAGAAGCACAGTTACTTCAATGGGACTGTCTGCTTTTTTTTTTTCTTCCAGAATTATTTTTTCTTCCACTACCTCCAAAGTCAACAATCACCGATACTTCTTCTACAAAACCGTCTTGATGGACAAACAGACAAAAAGTTGGAAAACAAACATACCGTGTTGTGACATAATCCTTCCAGTTAAACTGCAGGACAGAGCTGGAATGGTGATGTTTGCATGCCTTGGAACTGCTAGGAGCCAAGAATAATGCTGCAGGAGCTATGATTTTGTTTTCATTACACAAGAAAATTCACCTGGGTGAATTTTTTTCAGAGGCAGGAAGGTTGTTGTGTTATTAAATATGCATTAAAATGTCCTATTTTCTCACCTTTCCTAGGTAAAAACCACATTCCTATAAAATTACCAAATAATATTCTGAATTAAGATAGAGTCCTGTAAATACATTCCAGAGCATCCTGATACTTTCATGAAGGCAACCAAATAGAAAAGGTAAATACAGGTTTTCACGTCAATCTTTCCATGTAATATTTCACATGATACTAATGGTGACACCTGATCTTCTTATTCTAACACTCAGAGAGGGAAAACACTGAATGTGTTTCCAAAACTCAGCAAAGGGATGTGCTTTATTCACTTTAGCACATCCTGGGGAGATAATTACATTATGGAGCCCATTAGAGCACCCTCACAGGTAATGATTCAGGATCACTGCTCAAGGGTTCATCAGCATGACTGAATCATCACAAGCTGTCTAAAACAAAAAAGTCCATCTGCAGATTAAAAGATAAAAAATTTTCTTGTAATAGGTAATTAGTTTCAAATGTAAGTATTTTTTACTGAAGACTATTTAATATAACACCAGTTGATTATATGCAACCACTAGAAGATGAAGCTCTGTATCACATTTTCAGGCTTTAGAAAACATAGAATTGTTTAGGTTGAAAAATATCTTTAGGATCATTGAGTCCAACCCTTCCCCCAGCACTGCAATGCCACCACTAAGCCATGTGTCCCCAGGTGTCACATCCACACATCTGCTAAACCCCTCCAGGGATGGTGACTTCACCATTTCCCTGTACAGTCTGTTCCAATGTTTGACCACCCTTTCACTGCAGAAATTTTTCCTAATATCCAATCCAAACCTACTTTGGCACAACGTGAGGCCATTTTCTTTTGTTCTATCACTTGTTACCTGGGAGAGGAGACCAATCCCCACCTGGCTTCAACCTCCTTTCAGGGAGCTGTAGAGACTGATAAGAGCCTTATTTCATGTTGGACATACAGTGAATCTCAGTCCATACAGATCATGAGAATAAGAAAACACGAGTTCATACCCCACAACCCCTGCCACCTACTGAGATCTTGGTTTCAAGGCATAATTTACTATATTTCTCCCTTGTGAAAACTGTACTCTCAAGTCCTGAAGCAAGACTGACTGCTTCACCTCACCTTCCCTTGACTTCCAGTCCAGGCAGCCCAGAGAGCTGGATCTGGATACAGATTTGAAGTCTGCAGCCAGCTCCTCATAGCTGGAGAAGAATTAACCCAAAAGCATCTTTAGCAATAAGCAAGTTAAAAAGCATAAAGAACACATCTACAGGTTCGATACTCAATGGTTTCAATGTCAGGGGTGACAAGCAGCTGATATAAAATGAAGAACACAGGTTTTTCCAGCCACAGGAGAGAACAGCCCTTCCTTCAGCTGCCTTCAGACTGAAACTGGGTGAAAGTCAGTCCCAGGAGCTCCAGATAAAAGCCCCACACCTCAGCTTACAGGGTTTTTATCACTACTGCTATCCAAGAGCCCCACAGATCACTATGATGAATGTATTTTCTGAATATTCCCATCATATTAAATTGAACATTTAATATTAATTTAGACATCAGCATCTCTTTTCATTTGACTCGCACCTCACATACTTCTAATCACAGAAAAGGTCTGAGGGTTTTTCTTGGTTTGTTCTTCATGATTTTTAACAACATATTCAATTCAATCAGAGTAAAAAAAATACAAAAAAGAAGCTACACATTCAGAGGGAGCAAAAGCAGCAAAGGAAGAATATGGACAGCTTGTTTATATTCTTCATGTTACAAACAAGATCTTTCTAAAAATACCAAAGAAGAAAAGGAATTAGAGATATGTAAGAGTCTTTAGAAAACTACATGGAGCCAGTCTGTGTAATGGAGTGGGCCAACTGGAAAATGCACCATGCTCCTGGGCTCTGTTATCTATTGGAGACAGAATGATTCCTTTAAAATTATATTAGATTACTAAGGAAAAAAAAATCAAATAAACAGCGAAATTAATATCTCTATATTGCAAAAGATAAGCTTGAATCAAAGTACTTTTAAAAAAATCTCTTCTTTATAAATAATTTAAGCTTAACTTCTTAAATTGGAGGCTTTTTCCCCCATTTTCTGACACACAAGGAAAAGAACTTAATGCATTTATGAACAATCACCATATTTCAACTTTAGCTTTTTCTCTTTTTCCTTCCTTCAATTCAAATTCCAAAATCAACATTTTGGACCAACATTTTATAGCTATAATTCTTCTACTCTCCAGGAAACAAAAGAAACCCTATTGCACACCTGACATTTATAGCAGGTAACACTGACCAAACTAAGTGAGCTTATACTAACAGTGTTAAAACCATAAAGTCTCTAGGTACAGAAAAGTATTCAGACTCACTGAACTCAGTTTTAATGTAGTCAAATTATTCACTGGCTACATAGGTGTTAATGCAAGATTTGGTGTGTCACTGGGGATGGCCACAGCTGATGTTCTCTCCTGTTGCTGGTGGTAACAGCAGGCAAGAAAACAAACTTGGAAAGTTCTACTGCATCTATTATTATTACAAGGGAAGAAAAAAAGGCTTGAAAAATATCATTCAAGTGGAAATGATGGAGTAGTGTTCTTTAGAATGAGCAAGAGACTGTGAAAAAAGCTTTGTGAAGTGTGAACTTTACAGATATGAAAGATTCATTAGCCAACCTGAAACTGAAAAATTCTCACAGCCAAAAGGCCTCCAACCTCTGCAAACAGATTTCCTCACTTCTGAAGATGAGTGTAGATGTCCCCTGTTATTGATTGTCCCTGTTCTAGGATTGTCAGGATATTCTAAATATGCTGAGGTAAGTGGATCCATTCCATTGTAAATAACTGGCATTAATTTTTCCTGTATCTAAACTATATAAATTATGAAGTTTTGGAGGAAATTATTGTAGAATCATTGAATAGTTGGAGCTGGAAGGGACCTTTAAAGATCATGTAGTCCAAATTAAAATAAAGCTAACAAGATTTGGTCTGAAATTTTCCCAAGGGGCTGCTTCTTTTTCACAGAACTATTACAACAGATATTCCAAGTGGAGAATCTCAACAATAACTACTATTTCCATCTAAGTTACATCTTTGAAAGCCTTTATGCTACTAAATGGTACTTTTAAAAAATAAGAACATGCAAACTATTTATCAATAAATGCATTCACATTTTCTCTAGTAAAAAAATCTATTAGAATTTACTATTCTTAAGAACTGAAGATAACATTATTTCTGAATATTTAGTTTATTAACTCAGATTTATTTATTATCCATCAATTATTTCTATTTCTTTTCTTTCTCTAATATTACTGTGGCATGCAAACCAGCAGAGGTTTATATTATCCCTCAGCTTCCTGTCCTTTGGTTTCAAATCCCAGAAGAAACCACCACTCAGGATTATTCTTATGCAGCTTCCAAGACTGCAAGTGGAAAACCCCCTGCTCTCTGTTGATTGAGAGACCATCTAATATAAACAGGTTCCTTTCTCCCATTGCTGTTGAGAGCACCATTTGTTTAAATCATGTATCCTTACACTGCTCACACAGGAAAATAATCATTGCCCTGTATTAGTTTCACCAGAACACTAAATAAATACTCTTCCTTTCCATATGACAGCAAATTGGAATCAGGCGTCACTGTCTGACACAGGGAAAAGAAGACATTTATTTACCCACCCCAAGCCCAGAGATAAAGTGCTTTTAGAGGAAGCCTCAGGGTAATGAAGTATTGCTATGAAGAGCTGGCAACCATTAGTGCTTTAAATGTAGGGAACCTTGACAGGTTGGAGAGATGGGCAGAGAAGAACTGTCTGAAATTCAACAATGGCAAATGCAGGAAGGAGGAAAAACCCCTGAAGTGGTACAGGCTGGGAGTGACCTGCTGAAAGCAGCTCTGCACAGAAGGACTTGGAGGTCCTGGGGGACAACAGACTGTCCATGAGTCCAAGGCCAATGGTGTCCTGGGGGCATAAGGAAGAGCATTCCCAGCAGACCAGGAAGGTGATCCTGCCCTTCTGCTTAGCCCTGCTGAGGCACATCTGGGATGCTGTGTCCAGTTCTGGGCTCCTCAGGACAAGAGAGACATGGAGCTCCTGGAGTGGGTCCAGTGCTGGGTGGCAAAGATGATGGAGGGGCTGGAGCATCTCCCTGATGAGGAAAGGCTGAGGGAGCTGGGGCTGCTCAGCCTGGAGAGGAGGCACAGCTGAGAGGGGCCCTCAGCCCTGGGTGTCCCTGTGTGCAGGGAGGGGCAGAGCAGGGCCCAGGCTCTGCTCCAGGGCCCAGCAATGAAGGATAAAAATATATTTTAAAAATTCAAATTTCAGAACATACATAAGACAATGCTCTGAAGATTTAGAGTTGGAGACAAAAGGAGAAAAAAAGGATTCATGTTCAAACTAAAATACAAACATCAAAAATACAAAATACAAAAATACCAACATCATCTCTTAGCTCTAGAAGTTTTCACAGCCCTGGAGAGAGATGCAATCATGTTCATGCTAGGAAATACCATGGTAATGATGGAAGACTTTAAATGTTAAAAGATTTTACCTGAAATGATTCACACTGGACTTTCTTCTTACGTTTTTATTCTCATCTACTTAAATGCACATGTCAACCAAGTGAGAGCTTCTCAGTGTGGATGGGGACTTCAAGCAAATGCTGCAGGATCTCTCAGATTAAACAGTGAGACATGTAAGATGTGAGATCATCAGATGTAGAGTACTATGGGTTTAAATGGTTTTGGATGCCAGAGAGACCACACAGGGGTCTTGACTCCAGGTACATTATATTGCCTGCAGAATTTTGACACTCAGGTGTCACCTTGCAAGATGTATTCAAATTATTGTAGAAAAATTCTATCCAAAAAAAAGCATGTAAATTATTAGTAGAAAAAAAAATCAAGACCATTTAGTTTTAATACTTTTTTAATCACAAGATATACAGTGTACATTATGACACTGGAGAAAGGCTCACCCTGTCCTGAAATCTTTAATGTCAATGAGGACAAGGTATAATCAGAATGCATCTCAATATAGGCAGCTCTGTGAGCTTTTTTGTCTTATGTCAAGAAATGTCTTTCCGGGACATTTCAAAATTGTTCCAATATTCTAAATCTGTAACTACTTTCTTCCAAGAATCTTCTAATTCAACAGAAAGGAAAAAATAGAGGGAAAACAATAGTTCCAGTCCAAGGCATAACCATTTTCATGTAAAAATGAGGAAAGGAAGTAGAAATTTTTCCAAGTATGTGTTGCTGTATTTTCTTACTCATTGGTATGAATTATAATTATCAGAGCTTACAAAAAACCAAACAAAGTAAATTGTGCAGGTAAGAGTGATGCCTTAAGTTTTAGCTTTTATATTTTTCAGATTCTGTACTGTACTGGTGTGTGACTCTGAATGTCATATATATAAAGTTTACTAAGTTCTCTTCAAAGTTCACTCAGACAAAACAATAATTTTCCAGCCTGAGAACCAAGGACACCATTGCAGCTTCAGGCCCAAAAAGTAAAGCAACAGTGAATCAAGGAGGATTCACTGGGATCAATCTGGGAGGATGGGACTCCAGAACCTGGAGCTGTAATTGGACAATTAATTCCAATATGTAAATGGACCAAAACTTATAAAAGTGGGAAAACTTGTGACCAGTCATCCATTTTGGGTCCACTTTGGGTCCATCTTGGATAGAGCCATGGCCAGGCTCTTGTGCTGCCCAAGGTGTATCCTTTGCAGGCTGTTCAATAAATACTTATTTTATTCTTTAACTTTGTCTAGCCTCTGTTCCAGGTAGCCTCTCTAAGCATCAATAGCATGAATGTGACAAATTTTGTCTTGGGAAAATCAAAGAAAGCAAAAAGAAGGGAGCTTTGCTCAGAGAGAGAAAAGAAAGCACCATGGAGGAGCATAAATGCAAAATCTGAATAACAGATATTTGTGTCTAAAAAAGGCCCTGATTTCCTAACTCCTATTTAATGTTCATTCTTTAATTAACATTCATTTCCCAAGGACATAAGTTTGAAAAGGCTGTTTCACATTACTTTAGGATGAAGAGAAAGAATCACTTTTAAGCCATGAAAAGGCTGAGGAAAAAAAAATAAACATGCCTTCAGAACATAATTTCCTCTTTATTGCTACTGCAAAGTTATGAAATGAAATCTATTATTTAATTACACTGGATCAAGCAACAGGAAGGGAAGGGAGTGTTTGAGTCACAACATCCCTGTAAGGATAAATTACTACACTTCCTCTTACTAAAAGACAGTTTTAATGAAAATGTGAAAATGGTTAAAATCAAATTACTGGGAGGTAGAAGGACCTTGCTAACATAAAAAACACATAAAATGCACCCTGAAAATCTGAACAGAAATAGTGATAACAACACAGGGGAAGAGTAGTAACATTTCTGCCAGAACATCAATAGTTTGAAGATGATTACATTTATTCAGGTTCTGAAGAGAGTTTAAAAACTATACAACAGCTTCTGGGCCTGCTTTGTTTAATGCTTTGCATTGGAGATATTTAGATAATCTATTATGAAAACTTCAAACTTTATCTCCTATTACTACCAAAACTTTATTAGCCATGTGGGATTTCCCTTAGCTCTGCTCCATAATGTTTACTAGACCCTTCAAATTGAATGCAACTGTTGGAATAGTTAAAACATTTTATTTCTTAAGTAGGTTCTTGACATAAAAATTTGTGAGGGCTTTAAAGTCTAATGAACAGATAGACTGAATTCTAAAATCTTGGAATAGTTCACCTGGCAACTGATGAAGAGCCCACAGCTGGGATATGAATGTGCAAATGCTGTGATCTTCAATATAATTTAAATTCACTTTCACTTGGGTGGAGATGCTCTGAAATTACCTTTCCTGGATACACTCTTTTTTCAGGGTTAGAATACACTGAAATATGAGGGCATTTCACAAATAATTTGAATAACAATGGAAAGTATCTTTGAAGTTGTTCAGAAAAGTTCCTCCTAAACCCAAGGGTGGCATGGGAGAGAGATATTTCTTTAAAAAAGTTATCCTGGAGGTAGCAGAGACTGATTTCCTGGTTCAGAGACTGGATTGACTTCTCAGGAGTGCAGGGTGAATGACATGAAAGGGATGATTGTAAAACATGACAGTTTTTATGGAAAGGTGAAGAGAGATTTTGAGACAGATAAAGGAAACAAGATAGAAAAACCTCTTTGCAAAAATTTTCTAGATCAAAGATATCCATGGGGTCCTCCTAGTATTTGCTCCATGGTCTACTTCCAAATTTCTAACAGTGCATCAAAGTGGTCATGAAAAAAACCCTTTTAGTCACACAGAGTACTATGGAACCCCATGACTCTTGTATCATTTAAAGAAATTCAATCTTCAATGGAAAATTTAGGAGGTTACTTGCTCTTAGCGGGTAGAACTTGGCCTTTACCTGTTGAATGTAGGAAAACAGAAAAACGGGCCATGAACCTCCTTGAACATTGTGTGTATTTCTTATTCTTCTATTGAAATTCAGGTTATTGGGTATTGTCAGACTTGAACTGATTGTGGAGAAATTTGGTCACATTTAATGAATTTTGGAATATTTCACCTACCAATGCTTCATAATTTGCATATTCTGTAACTGGGTATGAACTGGGAAGGCTCTGGCATACAGTCAGCCCAGTCAATCCAAAGCACTGCCAGCTGACTGACCCAGGAGTCTGATTAAACAGAGGGAGCAGAGATTCATGTCAAGGGACAAAAGTATTCAGTATTTTGCAAAAAGCTCTGGAAACTGGCAACAGGTCCAAGCAGAGAAGACAAATAATTTCCCCTACCCTGAGGAGAACCCTGCTTTGGGAATCCAGCTTTGCAGCCCTGTAATTAAGTGCAGCTCCACTGAAGCTGCTCACGTGTTAAGTTACGAAGGCTGAGCCCAAAGCCAGGATATCCATTACTGGTGCCAGAGGAGTCAGAAGATAATGCCTGTGATGCCAGTGGGGAGGAGGAAAATTAGTGCTTTCAGCCTTTATCTTGACCCCTGGGGAGGCACAAAGGAAAGTGCCAGCAGGTCTTAGTTCCAGAGAAACATCACTGAAATCCTCAACAGAAGATGAGAGTCTCAGGCCAAAAAAGCAAGGATGTAAAGTAACATCTTCATTCTGTGGTTTTGTCCATGGTAAGGGTTGAGCCTGAGCACAACTACCAGGGTTATGATGTTTATCTCCTAGAAAAATTGTAACACAGGTTCCTACAAGAAGAGATCTTTATGTTTCTGCAAAAGTGCACAGTTTAAAGGGGTAAAAAAGGACATTATTCTCTATTTATTAGATATATTCCCCGCAGTGTTTATGGAAATAGAGGGAAGACTATAGATGGTAAAATGCAACAAACAAAAAAAACACAAAACAAAAACAAAACCAAAAAACCCACACAAAAACACATGACAAATAAATGGAAAAATACGTTAATTCTTGAAAAACAATGGGACAATTCCATTTCTCTCATGCATTTATAAGAAGGTGAACTCAAATATTAGTCACAAACTGTTAACTATGTTTACCGAAAAGAGTGAAAAGAGGAGTGAGTGAAACCAGTACAGGTATCACAAAGACAGAAAGAAGTCTCTGCTCTCACAATGACAGAGTGAATGATGTTCCTGTGAAGGACTTGAGGAAGGAGTGATCCAAAGGGAAATGCAGAGTGTTGATCAAGAGGTAGCATATAAAAGATGAAGCCTAGGTAAAATTTTAGAAGGAATATTGATCATTGAGGGGATTTAACAGATCGAGAAAGTGGGGATAGATTTTTAACACTCAAGACAAAATTGTCCATTAATACAGGTCATTCCCCTTTTGGGTTGCTGTCAAGGCTGGTTCCTGTACTGGGAAAAAGATAGGATACCTATGTGAATTTTACATGACAGTGATATCTGCTCTACATCCACTTTACAAACAGGCCAAAGGAGTCAGAGAACCACACCCCACACATGGACAGGTATTTGCCTTCATTTGCCTCCCTCTCCATCCAATTAGCAGCACTCCTTCACTGCTAACAATTCACCTCTCATGCAACAGGAAACAACTGCAAAATAATGCAGAACTATATATTAAAAACCCCCCAAACCAACCAAACTTCTACTGAGCTTAAATTTAGAGTTTGTTGTATCTAAACTTGTATGCACTCCTAAGCAAAAACTATAAATACTTCCCAGAAGCTAAAACTGTGAAATGCAGAGGTGATTTAGCAGACATGGAAACCATAAAAACTGCGCCTGATACATTTCTCTTCTAATTTAGAGTAAGTGGGCCAGTCTTATATCATATAGAATCGTAATTCTCAGTGACATTTAAACCAAAAACTAACTAAACATTTAAACTAAAAACCTGCAAACCTCCATAAAGCTTTACAAACAGTATCAGTCATTTTAATATAAAGCTACGAGACAGTAGCATAAACAATGTCAACACAGTAACTACTTTGCAGTTCAAAACCTGTACCTGGAACACTAGAAAAGTAAACTCATATTCATAACAAGTCACTTTTCAATCAGTGGCTTTTTGAGAAGGAATAGGATCTGTAGCATGCAAGAAAGCCACACTATTAGAAGTCAAGAAGTATAGGAATGAAGGACTGTCAAAAGTAAAGCTTAATTAGGTTTGCAAGTCAAATTAAGAAGCAAAGCAAAGGAGGCTTCAGACATAAACCAGAATAAAAAAAGATAATTTGTGGTGAATGAAATAGAGATGGAAAATCTAAACATTGTTCCAAAACAGGAGAATCATTTTCACTGAGCATTGAGAAGAACTGAGGTTTTGAGCATAGGAGAAGGGCTGCACAACTCATGGAAGAGATGTATTGGATAAATGATTTCGACTGTACTGAATGGAAGTAAAACTCAAAGATTTTAATTCACTCCAGTCATCAGCACCGGATATCTCTGATGTGAATGAACTGTAAACATAACAATGTCTGCTGGCATTAATATTCAAATAAATCAGCTTTGTTTGGGGAAGCTGAAGGGATCAAATAATTATAGGCTGCTGCCTATGAATAATTGAAAAGCAATTAAAAAGATGACAGATTCAAATTCTTCTTGTTAATGTCAGATGATTTAATGAGGGATGACAGCCACAAATTGCAATTTGGAAGGATCGAGGAGGATGTTGGGAATGCCTCTCTCATGGAAGGACAGAGAAGCTCTGCAACAGTTAAACAGGAGAAACTCTGAAAAAATTCCTTGGTGGATTTGCCAAAGCATGAGCTGGACAAGGCCTTGGCTGAGCAGATCTGGTACTGGTGATGGTCCTCATTTGAGTGGGTTGGATCAGGTATCTCCAGGGGCCTCACTGCATTTTGTACATTCTTGCAGAGTTTTTGAGTAGAGAAAATTACTTCTGTTCCTACAGGTTCCAGCACAACCACCACCCTCTCCTCTGTTAGAGTTCCCTATCTACTGCTAAACCAAAATTAAAATTCTGATCAAAAATAGTCTGTCAACAAAGTCAAAATGCAGAGAGAGCCGGAGGGCTCTGCAAGAGACAACACAGATGGAGGTGAGAGCAACCTCACAACATTTTTGAATTGCTGCTACAATTATCAATATCCCCAGTATCTACCAGGAGGAAAAGTCTGCAATGGCACTGTTTATAAGAAGCCAAAGATCTGCTCCTTCACCCCAGGCATCCCACCATGCACTGGACAAGAGGTAGAACAGAATGAAATTTGGTGCTTCCTTCAGTAAGAACAAATAAATACATAAAAATAACAGGCTTAGTCACAGCAAGTCATTGAGGCTGAGAATGGCAGTTGTGTGTAAAATGAGTTGAGCAAAGTTATTGGGGATTCTTTTGATACAACTTGAATGAAAATCAGCTTCTATGATGGTGTAAGTATTCCCAGAGTAGACTCCGTAATTATTTACAGCCTTGGTTCATTCAGATAAATAGGCTGTGCTAATATGTGTTTGAGCTTCACTTAGGAGAAAAAAAAATGGTTATTTGTTACAGATGTGAGTATCTCTGTGCTGGGTACTCACCACATGCTGCAACCAACAATAAAATGCAAAGTGGTTGAGCTCGTGCCTCACAGTAACCTTCAGAATTTCATCTAGTTAAGATTTGCCTTCTTAAAACCCTGTAAGCTAAAGATCTAATGCACAAGGCCTTTTTAATGGATTCATGTACACAGTGATTTAGGGTCAAATTACTATTATTAATAAACTTAAGGCTTCTGGAGTTTTTACACTCTCTTTAGATAGGTTTCCCTTTATAACTTACAGATGTAATAAACTGTAATGCATCAGCTAATGAATGAAAGAGATGAGTCTCATGAGATGGCAGCATCATAGAGAGTGTTTCTTCTTTTAGAGATGCTTGCAGTGAAATGCTCTGGTGGCAGAGACAGTGGAACTGACACAGAAATCCCCCCATCAGGACAGATTTCAGGTTGTAAATAAACAGACAACACCACAAAAGTATACATTGCAGTGCCCTCCAAGACTCAATTCTAGAAGTACTTTATAAGGAACATTATACCCATTTTTTTAAATTTAATACCTGATGCACAGAAACAAAAAACAATTAATCTATGGTCACTTTACATTTTATTGATTCTAGGTCATCACTTCACTATTTGACCCTTTCTTGAGCATGACCCAGTAGGGAATACTTATAACTTTTATCCACAACTTGTCCATGTGAGGGCAAAATTGTATTTTTGATACATCCCTCCAATCATCTGCAATCTAATCAGTACAATGGCAATCTGTGATGTCCATGTTTGGTTGTCCTATGGTAATTTCAGTGATATCTAATGTCAGTTGATGAGCAGTGAATGTTCTGTAAAATAACATTTAATGTCAGAAGCTAGATATAAAAAGATAATTTGTTGAGCAGATTTCCCATCTCACAATGCAAACAAAATGCATCTGGGTGCTTCCCATTTCTTCAGCCTTCAGTCAGTTGTAGAAGTTCAGGCTTCCACAGTCAATGCAAACAAAATCACCAGGAGAATTCACCTGCTGTGGCTCCAGGAAACGCATCATCCATCGTGATACTGGTCTGAGATGCATATCAGATTGCCTAATGAATTTGCATTCGTTCTCTAGAAGACTTTATTAAAAAAAGTCACAGCAAGGCTGAAGGATCTTTTGATAGATTTGGCCAAACACAAAGTTGAGTGCTGTGGCAGTAATGGGCAATTCTTTTGAAATACATTATATCCCAACATGGGATGAAATAGTCTCTAGTTTGAAAATCCAGCTTAATTTCAGTGCATTTATATGCCTAAAAGACAGACTTTTGTTAAGAGCCTCTTATAATGAAAGGGTTTTTAATTAAGTAGAAATAGTTTTGTGTTATATGATCCAGAGAGTAAAGCAGTGCATCTGATCATATAAGTAATATTATCTTAGATGGACAGTGACAAATTCCACACCTAAATATTAATAAGTAGGTTCTACTAACAGCAAATTATTCATTGAGTGCATACAGTGGCATTTCTGGCTGCAGTACAATGATATGTATGTGAGTCCCAGAAAATAAATGTGTTCATTCTCAAAATTTCCCTGTACTCCTGCTTCTGTGAATGCCAAGTGTTAAAGGAAGTCTAGAAATACTACTTTCATTTTTGGGCTTTATATTTAGATCAGAAGGAGCTTCCTACAAACCAGCAAGAGCAAAACATTTGAACTCACTCTTACTGAGTACAAATTGAATCTCCTTGGTCCCAGCAGGGCTAAAGACTGAAATAATTTCTTGTCCTGACACTCCAATTTCTATTTATTTTCTGCCCCACTATTTTACAGAGGTGTTATTTCTGGAAATTCATGGTTCAGTGCAAGTTCACGTTTTGTAATAATGGTGTAGCCAGCAGTGTGCTGGAACACCCACTTTATAACTACATGTTGTAATTTCAAGTGTGCCATTCTCACCACCCATCTGATCCAGAATAATAATGTGTCACAGTTTAGCTCTCTGTCATGGTAAATAATATAAACAGTGTTCACTTCCATGAGGGAATAGGGAATCACAATACTTCCCCTTCAAAATATTTGAATGTATCCTCTTTTCTTTCCTACCCATGTTCCCACCTCCCACATCAGTGGCTGTTTCAGCACTGAGCAGGGCTGGGGAAAACTGAGGGGCACACTTCCTTTCCATCACTGGGACCACAACTCAAACCTGATCTAAAGTTCTGATTCACATCAGCACTGGATCTTTAGCTGCCATCAACCTCACAAAATGCCCTGTCCACAGCTGCATGAACATCAGTGGCTGCCTGGGCTCGGGAGCAGACAAGCACAGCAGAAATAACCAAGCCTAAGTTGCACCTCTTGCTCTTCAGGTTTCTAACACAGAGTTTCCATAAAGAAGAGATCCTAATTTTCTCAAGTTCATCTGTGTTTCACAGTGTTCTCAAATACTTTTAGTATGTCCTCCACACATCACTTCCAGTGACACCAATGCTGGCTAGTAAAACATAATCTCTATTCAATATAATCTCATACTCCTGCTTTTTAAAGGAAAAAAGAAACAACCCAGCCATGTGTGACTGGATTTGTAATAGCTGAACTTGAATGTCCTGTCAAGTTGGGTTTTTTCAGCATTCTAAACCTCTTACTTTTTAAAACGTACTACTAAGTTTTTAAAAGCAAATTTTACTATAAATTCCTTTCTCACTTACTATTGTTTATCTGTAATTAGCCTTTGTTTTGCCATGTTCTATGCCCCATTTCACTTAAGAATAACATTCTGATTTGAATATGTGAGGAAAATGTACTTGGTAATTTTCAAGTTAGACAAGACAAAAATAAATTTCTTACTTCAAAAGGCATAAGCCTGGAGTATTTATGTACTTTGGAAAAAGTCAATCTTCAGTGAAAAATTATCACAAATATCTAATAAATGTTACATGAAGTTAGACATAAGTAAGGATTAATCCAAATTTAAAAGGGCTTTTCTACCATTTTACTTTTTCCCATTTTCCTGGTTTTGTGAAGAGATTAGAAAACAGTTGCAGAATAAATGTCAAATATTTTTAAGCTGAAAGTACAATGTTAATCACCTAACACTAATATTTTCCCTGAACTTCAAAAGATTCAAATCCTACTCAAAACATATAAAGGGGAACCATCCCAGAGAAGAGGTGGGATTGCCCCCCTGAAGTATCCAGAAACAAGTGGATGTGGTGCTGAGGGTCATGGTGTAGTGGTGGATGGACTTGGCAGTGCTGTGTTAACAGCTGGACTTGATGATCTTAGAGGGCTCTTCCAACCTGAATGATTCTGTGACTCCAAAAATCAGCAGAGGTTAGGGATGGCACAAAGGAAGATACAGAGAAAAAATGGGCAGAAGGTCTCAGGGAACATTAGGGCTTTAAGCAACTCTCAGATTAAGGGAGGAAAGATAAGGAGCTTGGTTTAGTCCTCCCTGAATTTCAGTGGATAAAAAAGTATTTCTAGGGAAACATGCCAAAATGCTGTCCTGAGTAAACACAGACAAGTCGAAAGTGGAGAGAGAAATATTCAAAACACCAGTGCTAAGATGATATTGAATCCTTGAAAGCAGATGAGGCTTGAAAGCCCACTGATGAAAAGGAAACAGGGTAAGAACAGAAATTTGTGGGATGCCCAAAGAAAGTAAGAAAATTCTGTTGAAAGATACATTGAATTACATAGTGGAGGGAGAGGAAGATTAGAAGAATATGGTGTTTCTCTTCAGGCTGAAAAAACCTCTTCACTTTAAAGTTAGATTTAAAAATGATGTAACCACTGTGAGGAGAATCACTTCATAGTTAGAGGACTGGAGATCAAAAGAGCCTCAAAAATAGTTCTTTGCTCCAAATGCAAGAAGAGCCGTGTTTTCCATTTCTAATGCGCAGTATTTGTCCCAGACTTGATGCACTCCCTGGTCAGTTGTCCTTTCTCTTTAACACTAAAAGAGTAAGAGTAAGCCCATTCATGAGTATGTGGTATTTCTGATGGAAAACACCAACCCACTCCCCTTCTTACAATGTTACACTTGTCAAAGAGTTGTACTGAATATAAAGTTCCATGTTACCTTTATCTTCTGTTCAAGTAGTACAAAGGCAAACTGTTTTGCACCTGCAGCTTTTATGAGGCTGGAGTGGAATTTTAAAGGAACTGCTGAAGTGGTTGAACACTTTATGTGTGAGACCTAGCCTGTGCTCTACATATTTATATTTGTTTAACAAATCATTATCAGCCAAATTAAATTAAAGTGTGAAATATGGCACTCTGCAAAAATGACATATACCACCCTTGCCCACTGGTGGAAAGAATAAGGCAAGAAAATAGGAAAAGCTCTCACGCCATTCACAGGATTTTGAGTGTTAAACAACCAGGCACAGAGATGCATAAATCACAGAGATGCATACATGAAAATGTTTTCTTCTTTTAGAGAAACAGCAGTACTTCTTTAGTAAAATAATGCTTAACTCTTTTAATCACACAGCTACTGGGTTCAAGTACCTCCATCTCCTATCAATTCATGAGTGGACATTTTCCTAATTCTTCTGCATGACCAATTCTCTTCTCAATTATCTTTGTGGCCTCACCTCAAGTGCCGTATGCAGTTCTGGGTGCCACAATATAAGGATACGAAGCTAATAAAAAGCATCTGAAGGAGGGACATGGAGATGGTGAAGGGGCTGGAAGGGAAGCCTCATGAAGGGCAGCTGAGGTGATTTGGTTTGCTCAGTCTGGAAAAGAGGAGACTGAGGGGAGACCTCACCGGGGTCTTTAACATCCTCACGAGGGGAAGAGCATGAGACGGACCAGAGACAGGACCTGAGGAAACAGCTGGAGCTGACTCAGAGGAAGTTTAGGTTGGCTATAAGGAAAAAGTTCTTCACCCACTGGAACAGGTCCCCCAGGGAAGTGACCACAGGACCAACCCTGGCAGAGCTCAAGAAGTGTTTGGACATGTTCCAAATACTTGGCACAGGGTGGGAGTGTTCCAGTTGTCCTGTCCTGGGCCAGGAGTTGGACTCGATCCTTGTGTCTCCCTTCCACCTTAGGATATTCTTTGCTTCTGTCACCTTCAATTCAGAATTGTCTACAAATAGAGATCTCTCTCCAGGGCATGTCAGTAAGAAGGAATGTAAAGCTAAATGCAAGGCTTTGATGAACTTGTAAAGAATGGGGGCACCATGGATAAGCCCATGTACCACACCAGTGCCTGTTCCCAGCTGGGCTCATGATGTTCTGGAAAATTGCAACAACCAAGAGCTTTGCACAAGTGCCACTTGGAAGCAGAAAGGCCACATGTAACATTAAGTTGCATCTGCTACCAATTTTCTGACAAAATACATTTTGTTTTGAAAATACTTCTGCTATAAAACTCTTATATACTTATCAGAGATTGATAGCAGCCATCACTGTCAAATGCCAAAACCTAACCATGGAGCACCAGCAACCTTTCTCACTCTCTTTGAAGGACACATGTTTGTATCAGTCCCTTCTTAATTTTTTTTTTCTCAAAAAAAATCTTTTTTTATTTTTTAAAGCAATCATACATGATTGGCCAATAGGCATTTATTTGATTCTTCACAAAAAAGTGAAACTATTCACACAGGTTTAAAAAAAAAAAAAAAAAACAACAAAAAAACCCACAAACAAAAAAGAAACAACAAAGGAGAATGAGGCTTTTATGGCTCTCATCTAGAAGAGAGAAATCCTGAGTTAAATTCCCCAGCCTGAACTGGGCAGGAACTGAAGTATCAACCTCCTGTGTACTCCAGGCAGCTACATAGAGAACTGAACCCTGGTGCAGAGGAGGTTTTCTTTTGTATTTCAAAGAAATCTTCAAAATATTTTAGTGTCATTCAAATATAGGAAGGATCTCTTTTCAAGCTTTATAATAACTATTGTTCTGGAAACCTTGTAATATAAACTTCAGGCCTGATGGTCACTGAGTGCCAGAGGATTAATTAATTTCTCTTGGGTAATTCACAGAAAATAAAAAATTTTCCTACAGTCAGTTTAGTCAAAAATGAACATTGCCATAGTCCAAGACAACACAGATACCACAGGCAATGCAGTATTTTGCCTGATAAGATTCATAAATCAGGCTGTAAGTCCTCAGAGCTAAGACAATGCCATACATAAGCAATACACCCACATTCAGTCCATCTGAAGTTTCTTCTGCATCATCTTTCCCCACTAAGAGTCATCAAATGCACATTCAGCAAATCAGAAATAAATGACACCCATAGGCACATGTCCCAAATCCCCCCATTTACCAGCATGGGTTGGAAAGTTCTCAAAACCTTCCTAGGGTTCTTAGAAATAACTGCCACCTTCAATTTTATTTTCTCAAGATCTTCACCACCTCCAGTTGCAGAGATGTGAATGATGAATCATTGAACTGACATCCCAAAAAGGATCATCTGTCATCTGTTAAAATTACAGGCTATGGAGGTAGGGATGTCTGCAGTTAAGCATAGGTCTGATTTCCTTTCTGCAATTTTGATTCCTTTAAAAAAAACTTGAGATTAAGTGCAGCAAAAATAGCTTAGTACTTTACTAATATTGTTTAAGTGAAAAAATAATTGGCAAATATTTAAAACCTTTGTATTCATTTTTTGAAGAATTATAAACATCTTTATTCTGCTGAAAAAAATGTTGCACTCATTAAAAGGGTTTTGCAATACCTGAGAAAAATCAGGCACCAGATGTGGTTGATTGGACTTATGAAAAAAATTGTATTTGCATATGCCAATGGGTAATTGTTTGGAATTCAGAAGCAAAATCTACAAAGTTTCCATCTGCAGCAGCCAGAGGGCTGGAAATTGAACAGAATTTTCCCTACAATTTCTTCTCCCAAAAGCTGTCCCTGGACGCTCTGTGCAGCACTGCCCATATGAAATGAAAAGGGAATGAGGTTTTTTTTTATGCTCTCAATGCCTCCTCTTCTGCCTCCTGAGCAGCCACGAGAGTGACAAGGCTGGTGGGAGAAACCTGTTAGGTGTCTCCTCCTACAGGGATGCTTTCCAATTAGCACTTATCTAGATCTTATTTATGGTTTTAAAGACATAGAAATATTCCTCTCCAAAGAACATGAAATCCAGCCCAGAGGCACTGGGTAACTCGTGGACTCACACAATCAATAAATCACAAAACCCAGTGCAAACGTCAGGAAATTGGTTCTGTCTCCACACATAGAGCACACAGCACCTTCCCATCAGCAAAGCAACAAAAATCAGAACATCTTATGATTTTCATCCTATCCTGAGTATCCTGAGGGATTATCAGAACAGGCAGTGGAAGGCCAAGGATGAATTGTTCAAGAATTCAGCTAATTAATGGAAGGAAAAAGATGGTCAGTTGACAAGGGAAAAGAACCAGCTATTGTTCTGATGATGAAAGAAGCACTTCAATAGGCAGGCGACTTGCCTCCACCCTCCATTATAGCTCAAATAGTTTTGCTGGTGGTTCTTTTTTAAGAATTCAATTGTTCCAAAGATACAGAACTTCCGAGGAAAAATAAAGCACAGAAAAATCCTACCTTAACAATTGAAAATCTGAGAATTTTCATGCAGCATTTTGAGACAAAACCAAAGTCTCTTCATCAGCCAACGCTTACTCAAGCATCTTGAGAGATCAGACTGCCAGTCAATCCAGAAATAATGAGGGACAATGGCCAATGGCAAGGAGGGTGAACAAATTGAGGAATTTCATGACAAAGGAAAAAAAAGTGAAAAAAACCTGACAGTGAGGATGAAGCATGGCATATGTGTAATATCTTTTCTCTATTTAGGCCTGCACAGATTTTATTTTTAATTAAAAGCATTATTCATTTTAATTAGCACTCATGATTTGTAAGTGATGCTATCTTTGAAAAATAGATAGAGCAATGACTCCAGACTATCCAGTTGGATTTATGTGTGATTTGGCTGCTATACAGTTCAGAAAAAAAGAAATAAACATGTCCCGTGAATGAAGAAATAAGGCAACCCATCCACAGCTAAAGTATATTATGAAAGTCATGTACAGAAAACATACATTAATATTTTTATATTATTTTCAGCCTGACAATGAAGTCACAAAAGAGTGGAATCTGTCTAGTCCAGTTCCAAAAGATCTGATAAACAAAATCTGAACTTAAATTAATTCAGTTTTAACAGGTTTGTAAGCTGTTAAATGGCATCTTTCAAGAAAAAAAAAATCATCCATTGACCCATGCTGTTAAATTCAGGGTTCTAATCCAAAATCAATTGTGCTTCAGCCAGCTTTCTATCAGCTGAGTCTTTTTTTTGGCAAAGACTCAACTCAAAATGAAGGGAATGCATTGGGGTGATAATTTGCTGCATGAGCACCTATAGGGTTGTTAAAATAAAGGTGCTGTGCCATATGCAGGTGTTCCAACATTCTTAAACAGTTCTTTCAGTATCGCAAATGCATTGCCATTTCAAAGTAAGCAAACCCAGCAACAGCAATTCTTCATTTTGAATTTGGTTTGGAGCCTGTCTGGCGAACGGCTCCGATCCCGCTTAAAGCACATCCTCCTGTTCAAGCGGCAATGATGGACTGCAAGGAGCTGCATTAAGGTCTCAGACAAGTAAATTACTCTGGCTTCAAACTGTCAAGTAAACTTTGCAGCTTTGTACTTCACAGAGTATAGTTGGTGATAAAGACACAGAAACCCCAGGCTGCTGGTTTTGGCCATAAAAACGCCGACTGAAGTAATCACCCCGTACAGCATGTGATGAGGAATATCATTTACGCAGCAGAGACGCACACTTGGTGAACTGATACACTTCCAAACACTCTGAAAATTGCTTTTCCTCACCTACCCCCAAAGTCCTTCCTTTGCAGCCTTCACAGGACAGGAATGTGAGACAATTTCAAACCCAAAATGCAGTAACTATCTGATCACAACTTTGACAACTGTATTTTCTAAAAGTAAGTATCTGCTTACACTCCTGTTAGTGCATTCCCAAATCATGAGACCAGGTAAACCAAGCTGATAGAGGGATCTAGTGCTTAATCACAGAATAGGACAGGCAGGATCTGGGGATGTGCAGCTGCTTCCTCTCAGGCTACAAAATCAACTCCAAACTCCTCATGCAACAACACAGGCAAAACCATTATGCTTTCAGTGAGAAAAGAAATTATCACAAGACATTTTTTCTTAAGATACATTTAAAATAGAACATTATTTGTTCTCAGTTATTTAATAAGCCACACTATCAGTGCTGAAACATTCATTCCCAAGTGGGACAGTGAGATAAACTCTGCAAATGTCACTACCATGGCAGAACATGTCTTTATTTTTCAAAAGATAAAACACCTCATTGCCTTTTCAGCACACAGATAAGATACAGACATCTCTCAGGATGGATAAGGGCACTAATTGATTAAATGGCAACTGTTCATGTTATGCGGCTCTAAAAGATGTTTTTGTGCTGATCCAGTCCCCTTGAATAAAAATAACTGCATATACATACCATAGTGTTTGTTCCACTAGCAGTTTTTATGAACTTGGGTAAAAACATTATAAAAGCAAGTACTCATACTGGATAAAAGTGCTTTGGGTAGGAGTCTGCGTGTTAGAGATGAGAACTGCCCTTGGCCATTCAGCCTGCGTGGTATTTATGAGCAACACTTCATTTTCACAATCTTAGAACACTTACAATAAACAATAATGATAATAGTTTTCAAAACACTTGCTGAATTTCAAAATATTTTCCCAGAGAATAATGTTTGCCTCTCTCTGTTTTGATACGTGCCTTGGAGTCAGGCTGTTGCAGGAAACTGTGGAAAGGTAAGAATTTTTTGCTTATGATATTGAACAGTAAATCTTACGTATTAGACTCTTAGATCTTTAAATAATATTTACTATTGTTATGTGCATGGCTTTATAAGCTATTTTAGAAAGTAATTTAGAATATGAAGAAACTAGACGACCTTTTTCAGCTCAGCTCTGAAATTACAATTGCATTCTCACTCTAACTGCATAAATAACACCTTTCTCTGTCAGTTCTGGGATGCACAAATCCTTCCTCTCCATAAAATTTACCAACCTAATAAATACTGACCTAGAATCAGCAATTTTGGTATTTACTAGGGACTCTAACCAAATTCATAAATCAGCATAATACCTAAGTGGGCAGTACTACAATAATTTTATATATTCTATATAACTATTTCACATAATATATTTAATAGTCAGAAACATTACACATTTAGCTGGCAAGTCTCTCCTTTAGCATTCAATAAATGCCACACTTTTACATAAGAAAATGTATTTCAATCTAATGTTTATATTTTGACTGCACCTAAAAATGTATTTATTGTAGCATACTGCATCAATAAATGAACAATTATTTCTCAGTGGCATGTAAAATACATAGTGATGTCAGCAGCATTAAATTCTAGTGCCAAGGAGGGAAACGGTTAAATGTAGTTTAACTATAAAATTAATATTATACTAATTTTAATAAAAGGAAAAGATTTACCTTATTATTTTTAGTTCAGACATGCAGTCATGTGCAAGGTAATTCAATACCCACTGTATAAAATCTGAACTATGGAAATGTTTTACAGATGTTTCTAATCAGCTTCCTTTGTTTAACATTAGAGCTAACCTCCAGAAGATACATACAAGCTGCACATCCTACAGGTAATGCTCTCCAGATGGGATGTTTTCCCTGAACATCGTGCTCACTAACACAAGGAGTAAGGAATAACATAAGGGATATGCTGTGAAGAAAAAGCATCTTGGCAAAGCATTTCTAATGTCATTTTGGATTCAGTGCCACGACACATCTTTTCCAGCTTGCTTGAAGTACTTCTTGTGGAAAACTCCCAAAACATACAGCATAAAAACGTCTTGGGTTCAGACAGCTTTATGTTGATTGCTGGGCTCTAGCAAATACTAAATACAGTAGTGATAGCATCTTAATTCTTAACTTCTTCCTTTGGTTAAATTGTGCAACTTCCCAGCTGTTGGGTCTCTAGAATATTCCTGCAGTCCTATCTTATACGGAATTTTCTCTGGATACACCAATGTCATCAGGAAGACACTCCTGCAATGAATGGTGCAAGCAAGTCTTTCTTGGCAACAAGGAATGAGCTTCCCTTGCCTGGATGCTGGTTGGCAGGGAAAAGCAAAATATCCCAGCTCCTTAAATTCATTCTTCTCTCATGAGTTAACAGCAGTGACTGAGAGAGGAGGTCTCCAGCTGAAGCATCACAGTGATTAGATTATTGTTGTGTTAGACCACTTGATGCATCTACTGATCATCACCTCAATGCTTCGTCCAGGTACTACTGACTTAGAAAGGGAAAAGCCCTGAAATTCCTGAGAACTCCAGGGATGCTTGCAGGAGTGCACCCTGTAGCCCTTTTCTCTTGTGATCTGAGCAAAGGAAGGAAAAATAATCTTCCTTCAGCCCTCCAGAGAGACAGCTCAGGCAGGGACCATCATTTATCCAGTGTAAGGACACAGCCCACACCCATAAAGATTAAAGGAGCTCTCAAGTATAACATGGTGGGAATCAAGGCAGATTCCTCAAATTCCACGTAAATGCACACCCTCTCTTGTCAACTAGGACATAAAGTATCTAATTCCAAATATTTTTATATTTTTTTCAACTGCCCATCCACCAAACACATGTATAACCATCAGTCCAGGCTTGCACAGAAAAAAAAAAATAAAAAGCACAGGGAAATCCTCCGAAATCCTCTGACACACATACATTTTCAAAGAACAGCCAGGGACATAAGAAACTATATTTTCCATCAGGCAATCAGATCTTCCCAAAAATGATCCTGGCATCACTGTAAGAGCAGCTGTGTTCAGGGTGGCTGCAGAAAGATGTGGATATCTACAACAAATATGCTATAGATCCCTTCCTTGAGTGCATGAAATTCCTGGTCTACAGTCAGCAAAACAGAAATGAGATCCCCAATCCAGTGCTCCAGAGCTGACTCCTGCCTGCCTTAGAGAGATCACATCCCTTGGCAGAGCCTGGCTGGGAGTTCCAGCACATCTAACTACTAAGCACTAATAAACACTAATTAAAGTGTTTCCTGCCCCTGAGAAGGGCAGCAACTCTTGTGTATGAACGCAGCCCTGTCTCCTATACTTGTATTACTGAAGCATTTGGAAGTTTAATAAAAATTTGGATTTTAAATGGCTTGTGACAGGTTAAGATTAACATCCTCCTACTGCAATTGCTTAGAAGCAGGGAACTGGCAAGACACAGACCATATTTCAACCAGACAGGCATGTTTCTACTGACAGTGACAGAAACATTTCCACAAAATAGCCTCCTGCTGTCTCCAGCACTAATGAAACGCACGGCATACGGCGGCGGAACGGCACTACATTTCCCTCAGAATATGAAATGCAAACTCTGCCTTAACCATCCTCCAGAAATCCACCAGAGCTACAACTTCTGTATAACATTAAGTCTTTGTTAAGTTAACTGCTGGAGGGCCTAACGGCTCATAAAAAAACCCCACCACCTCCAAAAAACACCCCCAAAATTATGTCATGAAGAACAACTTGAGATGGAAATCCAGTCAGACATAACTCCTACCCATCACTTGTGTGAATGGGCAAAAAGGGCTGCAGGCCCTGTAGCTGCAAGGAGGACCAAAATAACTAATTAGGTCTATGAACAAAGAATATCCCAATCCCGCTCCCCAGAAGAGGTGTTTGCACATTTTCATGATTGCAAGAACACAAATTTTACACACAAAATGGATAATGGTGAGGTGTAAACCTTTCACTTCCATGATCCTGACCTGCTGATTCAAACATATACAGTCCTGCAAGACAGAGTCTGAAGCAGCTTTGACAGCTTAGTTTTACTAGACCATAGTTATGCCAAAACATCCCAACGAGAGCATAGAGTCATTTGAGGTCCTTAACTTGAAATTCTATTGTCCTCAGAGACATAAAATTATACAGTCAGTCCCCTTTTCACTTAATTATTTATTTTTGGTATATATCTATTCTGGTTTTTTGTTATTTCTAGCACACAGCTATATGCTACTGACACAGGTGAGTCATGAAACTGCAGTGTTTGCCACCATACAGTCACGAAAAAAGGACATTGTCACACCGGGTTGAGAGTCCATGCTGAGAGACAGCAAATGACACACAAACAAAGCATGCAATGTGGACAGTAATAGTCTCAAAAATTCAATTGGTATGAGCATTTTTGCAGATATCAAAATAGATAGGAAGTTTAGGAACTGCAATTAGAATTTGGAAGAAGACAGTATTTGTTTCTGAAATTAAAGAAAGTGACTTCTCTTCATAAGAACGTATAGGAAAGAACAAAGTTTACAATACTGACTTCATTCTAACAGGAAAGATTGACATAATTTTTTAATTGGATGCCACGAACCACCAGGAGTTGGATCTTCATGACCCTTGTGGGTCCCTTCCAACTCAGGATGTTCTAGGATTCTATGAAACGACATAGCAGAGAATTGTGACAAAAGATGCAAATGTGTAGCAGTAATGTAACAAGTCCACTGTCTTTAAAGTTTGGGTGTTTCTTTTTTTTTAATAAAGAACACTTGTTTTTCCCTTCAGAATTAAATTCACTGAATCACAGAATGGTTTGAGTTAGAAGGGATCTCTGGAAAAAAAAATCCATCACTAAATCAGATTATAGATGAATATATCTAATGTTGAATTTGTTCACTTGGCCACATTTGGTGCTGTATTATAATAATGTAACAGAGCTAAACCTGCAAAACATTTAAAATCACTTTTTGTAAATAATGAAGTTCACCACTAATATGAATTAATTACCATTAAAAATGAATAAACAAAAACAGTCAAGCTTTTATGAGACCCTGCAGCTATAGCTGAAGCAATAGATTTATAAAATTTAAGCTGAATTTTTTAACCACAAATAGTCACTATTAAGGATTATTTTGGATTAAATGCACATGTGAAATATATTAATACTTTAATCATGAATGCTGGACAGAACCTCAAAAATAGGTTTTTCTTTCTATTGGGAAAATAATATCCCTTGAAATAAACAATTTTGCATGTAAGTACTGAGCACTATTGCAGTGATCATATAGAAAAATAATAACATCAAAAGATGTATTCAACAGTCTTATTTCATGGCACTCACTCAGCATGAGGAACACTCAGGTTCAAATTTACATTCTTCCAGCAAGCAGAAACTTGAATATTGGTCTTTCCTCTCCAAGTCGGTTATCCTATACACAGGACTACCAGCTAGACAAGATTCCTCTTCATCTCAGTAGATTTTTACACTTTCAAAAAATAAACTTTTAGTTTTGTTCTGATGAAAAAATAAAGCAAATGTTGAAACCTCTATATTTTTCAAAGAAATGGTATTTTTATTTTTCAGCCAAACACAGTAATTACAGAGATCTCTGAGCTGGACACGAACCCTGCAATGCTTGAGCAAGAGTCTGAATTTTAGGCTTGCAGTACTTGAGCGGAAAATCAGGCAGCATTTGAATCAAGTCTACCAGGAATATAATAGAAATGCCACCACCTCCTATTGTAACTGCTCCCATACTCACAGATTTGAAGGAGTTTCAAATGTATGGATAAATACTGGAAAAGGCCCAAAATGAACACAAAGGAAATTCAAGTCCTAAAAGCTATACTGGAGCAATCTGAAAGGCTTGCTTTAAACCTGTTAAAGGAAGGAAATTCACAGTTAAGACTGAAAATCCTGGCTGGAGCTCTAGCCTTCAAATACATACATTGCCTTGCAGAAACAAAAAGGGGTAGGCAAACCATACAAATCAAGACCACAGTGTCAGACTGGATTTCCAGTTTTAACTATGATTTGTGACATATTAGAGAACACTTTATTTCATTCTGTTTCCATAAAGTTGTAGCTCTCAGATGGACAGGCCAAGAACAGTCAAACTAGCTGAGGGTTTATTATAGCAGCAAAATCACCACCTTACTTGGGTATGAATGGATTTTTTTTGCTAAAGGTCCATTAAAAATAGGAAAAACTAATAGAAGAAAGGAAAAAAGGAAGGTAAGAACAAAGAAAGCAATACTTCCAGAAGGCACAGCACTAGATTTAACAAAAGTTGCCCTTTCCAGTATAAATCACTTTGTTTTACTTCCCACAGCACTATCAATCATGATATTCTGTGCAAGTATTTTAAAGCAACTTCTGGTAGTTTGCATCAAACTTTGATTAGGCAGTTACCCATAATTCTTCAAAAATGGGGCTTAATAAGTAATTGTATATATATACATGGATACACACCCATTTATATGTATATATTTAAGAGCTTTCCTGAACAAAGGCTAAAATTAGTTTGAGATCAGAGATATGGCTCAGATGACCTCTTGAGGCTCCTTCCAGCATAGTTCTTCCACAGTTCAGAATGGAAATTCCAGAGCAATCAGGGTAAAAAAATGTGTCATTAACCAAAAGGAAATGCTCAATTTATAACTGGCATGCCACAAACTCAGTGTGTGGAGAGGCCAAGGATCAGCCTGGTTAGTGGGGACACAGAACAGGCAAAGTCCTAACAGAGGTGTCAGAGCCGTTACACAATTTTTGGGATGTCATCAAGCTCACTTTTGACCTGTGAGCAGGAATGACAGTGAAATTCAGAACCAATGTGAGGATTAACCAGTTATTATTACAAAGGGCTTTGAAGAAAACAGGTGCTGAGTAAAAATGCTGTGTATTAGTGGGATGACTAATAAAAATGGTTAGTTACAAGGAGCAAGAATCTAAAGCAAGGAGGGTACCACAGAAATCCAAGACATCTGGGGAGGAATATCAGTGTAATAAAATGAAAACAAAGCAACTCGTGTTATTTGGCAATCCCACATGCAAACCACTTGAATTTTACACTTCTGGAGCTTATGTCATCGTTGAGCCTCCACCTTCCACTCTGAGAAAGCTGCAGTTCAGAGAACAAGTATTTTAAAGCATATATAAGGTGGCAAGGGGGCAGCTATTCAATAAAAAACTATCCTATTTAGTCAAGTCACTAACTGGGACACTGTTAAATTGTTTTACACTAGAAATGAATACACCTCTTCTAGCATTTATAAGAGGGGATGCAGAAACTCACAAATACTCCTCAAGACTTCAAGAACCTTTGCTACAGTTAGAGATTGCAAGTGTATTGTGTATTAAAAAAGAAATGATCCACACTATTAAAATATCATCCATAGCCCTCCACAAATCCCCAAACCCCTCCCATTAATGGTTACTGTGTGATTAATGTTTGTACTGGGCCATTTTAATTAGTGAAACAATTCGGAGTTCTACCTTAAAAAGCAGCTTTGTGAAACTGCAGTAGTTGCAGAATATTTCACTCCTGGGCTTGATAAAACACTAAACCAGAAACTGCTTTCAAATAACTGCCTGCCACAGCACTTTTAGCCAACTTTTGCACCTGGTGCTGAGAGGAAAAGCCAAGTGAACTTTCACTCACTTGTTGCACGTCAGCTTCAATGCAATGTCTTTCTTCTGCTGTGTTTGGGTTTCTAACTGGAAGAGACAAGTAAGCTAAACTAGCAGCCAATCAATCCCTAAATTCTAAGAATGCAATAAAATTTGATACCAATAAATCTTTTCTTTTAACAGCCAAAAGAGATTAACAAAGGTATTTGAAATTTTATCCTCCTCTGTACTTTCAATAGGACGATTACCTGACAACCCTGTTGAATCAAACAGCAAAATTAAAAGAGACACAATTAAGCTTGTATACACAAGGAACAGGATATGCATTTATGCATATCCCTAGTAGGTCCTCCATTATATATTAGCCTTTATGTATTTTTCTTCCCCTTACAATAAAAGTTATTACACCTTTGGACTGTCAAATAAAAATCCAATTGGCTGAGACACGGACCGTCAATATAAAATAGCTTTGCACAGCTTCCCTCTTGCTACAACCAGTCAATTTTTTTCAGCTCTGTCATTAATTTGTTTCATTACTTGAGGAAAATCCACTTTGTCTTCTTTGTACTTTCATTTTGCATCAGTAAAGTGATCCATTTTTATTCGCAAATTTGGAACGCTGATGTTGGCACAAGATCATCAAAGACAAAAATGGTAAACAACCTAAAAACACATTCAAGAATTAGAGATGATAAAAAAGTAGTTGCTGAGTATTGTGAGAATGGTTGTTAGTAACAATATCTACTGAGCATATTGAAGTTGATATACTGGCATCAGGCTGTGTGTCACTATAGAAGTGCTTATTATTGATATATATATGATATATATTTGCTTGTTTGTTATGGTGCAGAAATGCCAGCATTCACATCCCCATGTGTATGATACTGTCCACAGAAGAAGCATTTGTCACAAGACTTTCTGTGTTACCATGAATTCTTTCCTAAAATGTAGAATCTGTCTCTTCCCTTTCTTCCCCATCTTGTGCTCTCCTTTACACACAGACACAACAGCCTCATTCCACCTGTTCCATCATTATCCACTTAAGTTTCTCTGGCCTCATCTGAAATTCAGTTTGGAAGTAACACATCTGCTGATTCTCACTCCATTTACTACTTCTTGATGACTTCTCTGTCATCAGAACTTAATGTCCTGTAAAGCTACTTCCCAAACTCATTCTCCAGATCAGACCTTCTGCAAGCTCCAATGCACCAGCCACAGCTTCTCTTTCAAACTCCTCTGCCTCTTATTTCAATTATTCCCATTCTCTTGCTACTGAACATTTTGAGAAAGTGTCATGGGAAGTTCTTCCAAATTCTTTTCCACTACAAGGTTGTTTTCATCTTCTTTTATCCCACTACTTTAAACAACCCCTTGCTGCATCTCAGGCTTTGCATTCCTTATTCACAACCTGGGTTCCACTTCAAGCTCGATAATTCTTCTGCTACAGGAGAGAAAATAAGCATTCCCACAAAGCCGCTCTTAGTTTTTGTTCCTAAACACCTTCTCTTGTCATAAATCTTTGGCCTTTTTCCCAACTCTGACCCACCTCAGAAGCTGCATCATATCCTGCCCACTGAGTTTTCAATTTTTCTTTGCTCTCTGGTACTTTCCCTCAGTATGTAGAGATGACCTCAGTCTATCCTCTCCTTTAAAGAAACTGTATCTCAATCCAGCCCCAAATCTTTTCTGATTTGTTTTTTTCTCTTCATCTATTAAAAAACATATACTATGAAGTTTTCAGCTAATGCACAGACTTCTAACTCTGTCTTGGATCAGCTCCAAGGTGACTTTTCAGAAATCCCATCCCTTAAAACTGTTCATTTTGGGGACACTGTGTGTCTCTTGCTAGCCAGAAACCTGGGCCTGAAGTATGTCTTTATTGTCTCTGACTTTTCTACTGCTTTTAACTTTGTTAACATCTTCTGCCATCAGAGAAATTCCTGTTTACCTCCTTTCCTCTTGCATTGCTTTAAGACTTCTGCCTTGGGGGAGTTCTCTCTCAGTTGGGAGCTCTGACTAAACATAGAAATCTACATCTGAGCTGGTCACCCAAGGCATAATTTATACTCACTAGACAAAAATCACCCTTCTGGGTCCAAATTCACCTCACTCTGAAATAAATCACAGAAACCATAATTGGTTTGGGTTGGAAAGGGCCTTAAAGATCACCCAGTTCCAACACCTTGCCATGGGCAGGGAAACCTTTGACCATGCCAGGTGGCTCCAAGCCCTGTCCAGCCTGGCCTTGGACACTTCCAGGGGTGGGACAGCCACAGCTTCTCTGGACAACCTGTGCCAGGGCCTCACCACCCTCACATTTAAATGCCTGAGAGAAGCCAAATAAATATTATCATACAAGTAACATTTCTCTCTATTGACACTCATTATTTCTCCAATAAGAGACTCTGATTCACAGGAATATCAACAACTGATAACCAATAATTTATTGAAGTACCTCCTATGCCATGTTCCCTCACAGAGGTACAATGCCTTTACCCAAGATATAACAAAATGGGCAGCCTAGGGACATAGTGACAGGACAAGAGGGAATGGCTGTAAATGGAAAGAGGTGGGTTTAGATTAGGTACTGGAAATAAATTCTTTACTGTGAGAACGGTGAGACACTGAAAAGGTGACTTTTTAGTGCATTTACCAGAAAAGTCTTAAAACCAAAAAGGGAAGAACCCTCAAATTAAAGTGAAGTTTAATATGCATTTTCTGTGCCTGTATAGCTTTCATTTTTCTATGGGACACATGAGTAAAAAAAAATAATTTACACTTTTGGATACAGTTGCACAAAATTCCTAATATATTACTTTACACAATGGAAAGGTCTTCTGCCAACATAAAGCAAAATCTCAGGTAAAGCAGAGAGTTAATTTTACTCTGTTGTCATCTTTGTCAGGAATGGGTTACAGCCCATACTTGCTTTGCTCCGTTTATTTGCAAGTCTGAGATAAAAGACTGTTTGTGCAAGTTTTTGTGTGTAAGTTATTTTCTGTCTACTCAAGGACTGTGCAGCCATCAACACTCCTATCAGGTGGAACTCGTGGCTTTAAGATAAAAGAACACAGAAATAAAAAGCATCGACATCTCCCACAATTAAATAAATACTGATCTAAGGGTTTCTGCTTTTATCGCTGTTTTTCTTGGCCAGTGACACTTACAGACACAAAAGGGCTGCATTTGCCAAAACTAAAGCACTTAAATTTTAAGAAAACAGATTTTGCAGCGCTTCAAGAAGTAAAACAGCTTCTGCCAAGTTTTGCAGTACTTGCTCACTATTTGTATTTCCAAAATAAAATTGTTTTGAATGATGGTAACACCTTTGCCTTCAGCTACTGTTTCCTTTTGCAGAAGAACAGAACTGGAAGATGTTGGAAAAGGTGGAGAACTTTGGTATCAACAGCTGTCTATTAATAACCAAGTGCGGTATTAGAAACTCAGGACCTCTGAACACTAGGTGTCAGTGTAAGAAATGGAAAAATATCAAAAACCTGTTGTTTCCAATCAGGTGGATTAGCTAAGAAACCAGAAGCAGCTGTGACCAGATTTCCTTGTAACTCCGCAACACTGTTAACAAGCCAATCTTCCTAAAAAATGTTATTCTGAAACTATCAGGTTTGCTTCAAATCAGATAAGGTGATCTAAAAATTACAATTAATTTGCTCTGTTAACCACTCTGAGATGACCTTTAAGGTTTATGAGTTACACTTCAAGACATGAAGAGTTTTCATTACTCTTGTTCCACCACAGAGATCCATAAATCAGTTTGTGTCCTTCACAACTAAAAGTTTACAGGTTGCTTGCTTTTTTTCTTTGTTTTTCCCCTCAGAATCAATTAAAAACTACATATCTGATATAACAGAAATACAGCTAATGCCTGAAGTCACAGAGGTGAGATGTCTCTCACTTCACTTAAGAAGCCCAGATTTTAAATTCATGGCCAGAATTTTATATAACTATGTTAAGACATGAAGAATCACATGCTTGAAATGCCCATTTATCTCTTGTGACACAAAAGATGATCTGGTGTTACTACCTCAGCTTTAGAAAAACATGTTTGTCATATTTGTTTACTTTTATATTTTACCATTGATAAATTTCTGATGCTTTTCATTTAATGTACTAATTTCTGTCAGAATCAGAATACTAGGCAAGATTTGTCTTTGTGTGCAAAGGATGGACTTTACACACATTTTCATATAATATTCCATTTATACCATACTAAGAAGTTAAAGAAAGAATGAAACCCTGAACATCAACTTTCCATTTGGTTTCTGGAGCTTGGAATCTAATTATGTTCCTCAAAATCATAATCAGAATATTGATTTACCAGAGTTCACCATATTGAGCAATACAAATCTAATGATTACTCTTAAATTCTTAAATTCTTGAATTGTTAGTAAGTGACATCAATAGAAGTAGGCAAAGACCCTGAACACTGCATCTGTACACTGACTGTCCCTGCTCAGCTCAGCTCATCCAAGGCCTCAACAGCTGTTAATCTCTTCTATTCTCCTAAAATTTTACATAAAAATTAAATAAAGTATGTATCTGTGTTTTGGAAACATGGGCTGGGCTCAGCTTATCAACTGTTTCATAAGAGCCCCAGAAGCCAAGGGAATTGAGTACATATATATTTAGGAATGCCACAGATTCCAAAGCCCCCATGAGTGAAATTTCATACCTACTTCATTCCTCTAGCCCAACAGCCTGAACAGGAATTTGATGTGTAAAGGGTGGTAAAAACAACTATGTAAATATAGAGAAATATATTCCTATACATTTACAGTGCACATAAATCCATGACATTGTTATTAAAGGCCCAGTCTGATACAGAAAGCCAGGAAATACTAGGATTATTGCTGCCTGCACTACCTTCAGTCTTTATATTTTATGTGTTACAATACAATCTTTAAGCACTGATGACTTTTTGTTTTCCATTTAATCTAGTCAATGCTTTGGATCTTTTTCTCCACTATTGAACATGCTAGTACAACTTTGGAGGTATAATTATTCATTCCCTTGTTTGATAATTTAGGGTTTTAATAACAATATCTTAGTCTGTTTCCACTTGTAAGGTCAGTGAAGTTCATCACCACTGGATGCTGAGCAGCATCTCTAGATGACCAGGCAAAAAGCAGCAGCCCTGTTTTAGAGCACATGCTGACCCTGCACAGAGATCCATGGGAAAAGAAAAAATCTGACCAAGTCACTAAATTCTCAGTCTCAAGAGAAAGCAGAGAGAGAGCCCAGAATCCCTAACTGGGACTCCTGAATCATCTCCTGAAGTAAATTCCGTCCTTGAGAATAGATCTGAATATGGTGAGCAAGGGGCAGACAATGTTTGAAAACATTTTACAAAGTAGAAAACTCAGGACACGTATTTTCATATACATTACCATATAAATCTATCATATGAATCTAAATACTGACCACATTTAAATGCTGCAATTGCACAGGGAACAATTAACCACTTGCTAGATATAAAGCCCCATCTCTCCTTTTCCATCCTACATGCCGAAATGCAGACAAATTCACAGGGCTGGTACCCAGTGAAATTTTTATACTACAGACTTATTTTCCAGTTTGATTTCTACAGGGCAGGTGTGCCATGCGTTTGCTGCAAATGTATGCATGTTGTTTTTTCAACTCTGCAGTAGGAATAGAATGATTAGGGGAAGGATTTCTCCCAGATGGTTTTTGTGAACTCCCTTTATCCCATCCATGTAAACACACAGCATGTTCCAGCTTGCTGGGCTGTACATCCACCCTGTGACTTAGTACAAAGTCTGAATGTTTAGTTAGCCAGAAGATTGTTTCCATCCTGTGATTCATTAGGTCCCTATGGTACCCTCGACTTCCTTTATTTTGTACAATCACAAATTATATTAGTTTGTCTTATTTTGATAACCCCTTTAATTAATGTCCTGCACAGGAAACTTTATAACTGTTTTAAAAAAGACTCATAAAACAAGGACTTTTCCTGTTGCTGTGGTGGTGTAAGCGACAGTTCCACGTAACTTTGGGATATCAGTGGGCAATTCCTGCCCATGAAGGAACTGATTTCAATTCTTTCCTTCTTAAAAGCAACATCAGAAATGTTACAATTATGTATAAAAAGGTTACAAGTCGAACAGTTCCAAAATGTAGTAAATAAACCTGGAGCTGTGTGAGGTTACATAAAGTGACTGATCCAGTTTGTGAACAAATAACAACTGTGATTTAATTTTAAAAACCCAAGAACCTCTACAAGCAAAAAACCTGTAAAGGACCAAGAAAGCTTTATCCTTGCCTCTGTTTAAATCTCATTCTTCCTATTAGCCTCTCCCATTGTCATAGTCATTTTCTCTGGAAGGGCAAGTGAAATTGAGTTTTCCCTTCTTCTTTTGTTTTAAACTGCAATAAAAGAGTAACAGCTGCAGGAATACGGCTAGGAAGAGAAGAAAGTACACCACGATCCAGAAAATATACAGCCCTTTAAAAACATAAAATTCACACTGCTTATGATAAATAACTGTATTTTGTATCAGTAAACTTATGCTTGTCTTGTACTTTCACCATTCCTTCTCCTAGGAAAAGTGGCAAATGACTACCCAATCTTTACTAAACTCACTATAAAAAGCCATTTATTCCACAGGATGGATTTACCACAGATCTACTCAGGACTCAGGCACACTGCTGAATCTCTGCCTCTCACTCTAACTTTTCTACCTATGAATTACTGCTTCATTTTAATATAATCTGCATACGCCAGTATGGACTATTCACCTGCTGACCTGTGCTTTGTGTTTTGGTTGATACCAAAAGACTGATTCTGAATTAAATGTTGTGTGTATAAGAGAAAATGTATTTCAAATAGTAAAAACAACAACAAAAAAAATTATCCATGCGTATGTTCATTTATACATATATATAACTCAGGACCCAAATCATGTTCCTAAACAGAAAGAAAGAGTGGAATATTAATAGCTTTAGGTATCAGCACAAGTTGTATGAAATTAAAAACCATAGGAAGATAAAAGTAAATGACAAAAGAAATTCCAAAAAGTATCACGTACAATATGATTTTGGGCAATTGAAGTTCCTTTAAGTTGACACTACTGAACTCTTAAAAAAGGCAGCCAAGTTTGTCTGACTTCAATCATTTGACATCAATTGGAGAGAACAGAGTCCACCTTCCAGCAGACACACATTGGATGACAAGGAGCAAACCACAATTCTATTAACATGAATTCTACCATTCATGACCATCTTCATAAGGACTTATCACACATTACAAAGAATTACAGCAGATAAAACATTTAAAGGATGCAGTCCAAGGCTATTGTGATGTTCTGTTGGCATGCTTCTGACAACCACTCTTTCAGGAACAGACAGGGTTACTTACCTGCATTTTTCGGTGTGCATGTGTGTAATTTACCTATTCCTTTGTTGAACTCTGTCCTACTGCTAAAATAGCTTCCATTTTTTAAAAACAAATCTAATCTCTTCCAAAAAGCTATTTGATATCTCTGAAACAAAATGTAAAGTACTGAACTTTAAATCTAGTGCTACACTGAATAACCAAACTCTGTGAAAACAGGTGCCTGTACTACCCCTGCCATAGTGTGCCTAGAGGATAAACTGTTGGTATTTCATTCTGATAACAAACACCCAGCTAATACATTATCAGCAGAAGGAAAGTACTTCCTTACCAGCTCTTCTGATTTAACTAGTGCATAGTGATCTTATTGTCCACTTTCCTTTGAATGTGACATCTGAAGCATGAACAAGGAGCTATGGCCCTATCAAGAGAAGATACTAATAATATTTCATTTTAGTATTAGTTTAATAATATTACATTTTCTTATGAATCAGCCCAGAATGATAAAAATTTTGGAGAGAGATGGTGAAGGTGAAGATGGACTTTTTCATAAATATTATATAAAACAATTTCCAAATTGTTTTATATCTGCATATGTGCAAGATTTAGGCTATTTTGATGGCAAACCTCTAAACAGTAGTTTAATGATGAGCAAAAATTCCTATTCCATTCCTCTTAATTACAGATTTGGTTTTGTTTTTGTTTTTTTACACAAAGTGCTGAATAATATACATTTGTCCAAAAGGAGGATCTTCAAGTTTTCTTTCTAAGGGTTTAAATAGATATGAATAAGTTATTGGAGAAGATGATGCTTCAAAAACTTTTTAGTGCACGTGAAGATTGTACCAGATATGATGGAAGAATGAAACAGAAGAGGTCTTTTTCCACTTCAAATGGTCAGTAAAATTTAAAGGCTTGTCCCCTTCTGATTAACACCTTTTGCACTCCCTGTTGAACTGTTTTTGCAGGCACAACTTTCCTTGTATTACTTATGCCTAACCATAAAGAAAATACAGCTTTGATTGGAACCTCTAGTCATAGCCCACATAAAGAAGTACAGTTTAAGGGTAACATGAAGGCATCTATAAATTTCTTAAACAGTTACCTATAAATGAACATTTAGATCTGTTACCAAATACTATTAGTCAACAGTGAACTTGATTTCAAATTAAAACTTAAATTCATTGTGCTTATCAAATACATTGTGCTTGACCAAAAAATGTACAGAACTTTCTAGTGTAGGGGCTTTATGATTTTCTGTTGCTTGATATATAAAAAACAAAAGGTTTCATAATTACAATATAAGCATAAAAAATTCAAACTCATGACACAAATATAATGAAATTTATCTCTCACCTTTCATGCCTGTCTCCTAGATATTCAAACCTAAGCCAGCTGTCAAAGGATTAATTTCTTAGTCAGCTGAGAATACAAATTCCTAGATAGATACAAACCCATTCAACTCAGATAGTAATTTTAGGATGAAATGAATCTTCCTCTGGAGATGCTCATTTCCTCCTATACATTGCTATAGACTTTTAGTAGAATTTTCCTTTATGCAAAGCAGTGTGCATGTTATGCAAAATACACCCAAGAATGGATCATAAAATGTGATGAAGACTCTTAAAACTCTGCTTTCCAGGAATTTGCCTTGTTAGTGCACTCATCTGCTACAGCAGCTGGACCTCATGAAGCGCACAGTGGTTTGAAGCAGTGACTGTATAAATCTGCCCAAACCAGACCTTGATTTAATAGAGTTCAGATCAACTCTGAAAATAGGAAGCTGGAACTATAAAGCTGCAAGATATCAGAAGTTAACCAATCAAAGGTAATCGTGCTGGAAACTTATTTTTTAATGCAGAGGCTCAAACCTGGACTTAATCAACAAGAACAAGCTCTTCTTACAAATGCTTACTATGAAAGATGTGTGCAACATGCCAGTTTATTGCAGGTATAAAAGTAATTTCTACAGTTTCGCTTTATACCTGTATTATGGATGGAAAAATGGACATGAATTAAACAAGAAATCATTAAATTACATAGTGAGAACTGCGTAGTCCATTAACATGAGCAATATGACAAAATCCAGGCGGTAAGCAATAAATTTACTTCCGCAGTCAGCTTCATTTATAAAAATAGCATTTTTCTAGTACTGGGTAAATACCAACAAAAACACCTACAAGTAAAGTGAAAAATTCACATAACTGCACAGAAGCTCAATAAGAATGTGCAATTGAGGATGACAAATGTGCAAAATTCCCTATCAGAAGCCTGGGGCATGTAAAACGCTACTGATTTAAGAGTTCCGGCATGTGAATGTCAGAGGTCAAAGCAATGAGCTATTAAAGATACTTTCACTTCCTCAGGAATAAAGTGCTGTCTTGGGCTGGGAGGGGAAAGGTTAGAAAAGCTGTTTATCTGCCGCTCCATTCCCATTCTTCCTTCTGTCAGGAAATCCTACAAGCTCCTGCACCCCACGCAGGGTTAACCCTGGGTCACATCCAGCCCCCGAGTAAGTTCCCCGGCTTTGATTAAAGTGCAAAGACCACATGGCCACAGGTTGCACTTTCTCAGCTGCAGGGTTTGGTAAAGCTCAGCTCAGCTCAGCTCAGCAGGACAGAACAGCCCAGACTCCAGCCTGTTACGGCTGAGAGAAGAGCGAAGCCGCAGCCACCAGTTTGCATAAATTACAGGGGTCATTAACAAAGAGAAAATGTTACTTTGTCAGAGCTAAAGCTGGAATAAGAACTACAAATACATGCCCAGCACAGAGTGTTTAACCAGCGGGAAACCTACAGTGAGGGGAGAGACGTTGTCCCCTCCAAGGAGCCACGGGGCATGTTCCGGACAGCCCAAGCGGAGTGTAATAAGGAAAGAATCCACAAAGATGCCAGGAGACTGTGGAGACAGGGATACACTTGGCCTGTAGAAGTATGAGCAGAAAGTGCCTGGAGCTGGAAGGGATGCCAAGGCATTTGCTGAGATGCAGGAAACTACTGAACAGCTGCTGGATTAGGTGCAAAGCTGAAGGAAAACACCTGTTGCAGGCACACAGTGGGCAAGGGGAAGTCTGATTTTAGTATATTTCTATTAAAAACATAAATGTCTTATATTCATGAATATGTAGAAATATATATAAAATGTATTTTTATACACACATAAATATTTATAATATGTGCTGTATCCCATTCTGAATTTCATCATTTTACAGAAGCGTTTAAATCTAGTTAAATGTAGTACCAGAATCTACCTTGAAACTTAAAAAGCCTTGTCATTGCTGAAAGGGCTCATTACAAAGAAGAGGTGTAGGAACTTGCAGCTCAAAGCTCTAGCTTATCCAAGGACTCACCAGATGTAAATATTAGTTATAATATGTATTAGTATAATCTATATACATTAGTTCCATATAATGTCCATTCCCACACATGCTGGTAATTTCATTCCAATCACAGAATCATTAAGGTTGGAAAAGACCCCTGAGATTATCAAGTCAAACCATTAACCCAGCACTGCCAAGACTAGTAAACCCTGTCCCTCAGTGCCACATCTACATGTCTTTTAAGGGCTATGATAAGAAAATCACACTTTTTATGAAATCACAGGTGGTATGTCAGATTATACCTTTCTATACAAAGGTATAGTCATTTGTCAGATGGCAAATTCATGCCATGGTGTAAAATAGCATGATTTATTTCTTAAGAGGAGATTTACTTACTAAAATATAGAGCGGTTCAAATTTACAGTTGTTTCTGACAGATGCGATTCAAAACAACCTCATTTGTGTAACACTTTCATTGGCTTTCAATATATTAAAATATTCCATATTTTGGCAGATTTTTTGACAGAAATCAAAACATCTGATGGAAGGAATATTAAGACATAAATCCTAAGAAAATAATGCATTAACACAAATAATAGAACACAAATTTTTAAAAAAAGACAGCAAGGCAGCCTTTAGAAGAATAGCCATTTCTTCTAACAATCTAAAGTTTTTTTAACAAAATCCCATCAGCTTTTTTCCCAGGGTTAGGTGGGGTTGCATATCTGGTT
Organism: Ammospiza caudacuta; assembly: GCF_027887145.1. NCBI lineage: Eukaryota > Metazoa > Chordata > Aves > Passeriformes > Passerellidae > Ammospiza > Ammospiza caudacuta. The sequence continues at coordinate 112,848,982 of NC_080595.1, read as the reverse complement.
CTACAGATCGCTGAGACCAGAGCATCATCCTCAGTTTCTGTGTTTTATTTGTTCCTAAACCCTGGACAATCTGTTATTAGCCATTAGCTCACAAAAATATCATGTGGATTGAAGGAATTTTAGAGTGCATGCTATTTTGGCAGTTATGTTCTTACCAAATTTATCAGCTGAGTGTGAACAATGTCTTCCACCAGAATTGCAGTTTCATGGAGTGGCCTGCGAGCATCTCCCAGGGAAAACCTGAAACAAAGAGGTTTATTGCAAGGTTATGGAAATTAGTTAAAGAGAAAAGAAGTACTGGTCTCCTGAAAGATAAAAAGAAGAAAATATGAATAATAACAATACGGTTAATACACCTGTATGTATGGAAATGGATCACTCAGCCTGGTGCAAGGATTATAAACCAAAATCATGGGATTAGTGGAACAAAAGAGCTGCAGGATGTACACTAAAGCATGTACTGAAAGACTGAGGAAACAGGAAAATCCAGTTTGTAGGAACATTTTTGTACACCCCTCATCAATAAAAAACACCAAAAAACCTGTAACAATGGATGACAAGATTATTGCCTCAGACTCCACTGACAACCTCTCTTCACACACTTCTCTGGATGATCTTTAATGGCCTTTCCAACCCAACAAATTCTATAATTCTATAATTCTGTGAGAAAGAGCAAGCAAAACTGCAGCATGTGCACTACTAACTCTGATTTTGAAGCTCCCTTTACTTACAGAATTACCAAATAACGATTTGAAAAGGTAAAATGCCAACAGCTTTTTTAGCCAAATCTAAATGCTGGTGCTAAGATGTGGAAGAAACAAATGAAGAGTAAACATTTTTGTTTAGTCTCACATAATAATATATGTCAGACTCCTAAAAGTCTACACTGCAACATGAAATGGCAGGAGGTCATAAAGAGATTATAGTGTTCATGTAACATCACAAACAACAGCCAAGGTGAGGCCAGCAAGGAGAATAAAATGAGGAATTGTGACAATGGACTTTGGAAGGCAGTTTTTCCTCTTCCTACTTTTCTCATACTTCTTTTTCTGCTATTTCTTCTTCTCTAAGAAACACCAGTCTTACATCATTCTAGAGAAAGACAATTCCTATGCTGTTTAGTATTTCCTCAGAACATTCCTGAGAATAAAACACTTTCTCTCCTCTTAAAGTTGAGTTTTTAGAATACAAAAACTTGCACAGTAAAATATATTCATTGTAAATTAAATAGCACAGGCCAACAATAACACTATATATTCTTATTAAAAGAGTGACATTTTATTTACAAGCAAGACTCAAATCTTTATAGGTGACTGAATAAATAAATTATTTCGTCACAAAAGTATTAGTCTACCTTGCAATATAGTAAAACACTATTTTATCTATAAACAACGAAAGAGCTCTATAATAGGGTTCTTTTCCTTTATCTAAGAATGAAATTATTTCCAGTGTTCAGCAAGCAGCATTCCAAATTCTAATAAATAAATAAATAAATCTCAGCCTGATACGTGTAAGAGCCCAACAAGAGCTACTCAGGCAAAATCTGAGCATAATCCACTGTACGGCACTGGTCATAACATAAGGAAATCACACTCTGTATTTGTCCCTTATAATTTGTCTCTCCTGTTGGGACTATCAGCATCTCAGAGACACAGTTATGTTTTATAACACGCTTTACATTTCTAAAATGAGCACAACTCAAATATTTTTTCTCCATTATGCAGGGCTGCATATGCACCTGGATTAGAATGTCAGGCACTTCCTAGGACTATAAGGACAGTACAGCAATGTACCCAGAGACTGTTAAATATCTTATAAACTGCAAATACATGGATATGATATAGGAAATACATATAGAGAGAAATATTTATTATCATAGTAGATTGGAAGATTAAACAGTATTTAAACCATCAGAGATTCCAAAAGAGTGCTCATACAGGATAAAGCTAATTTTTTTTTTCATTTTTTTAACATAAGGTTTGTAAGTAAATGAAAATGACAATTAATAGTTGGTTTTAATCACACAGGGCATATAAGATCAAACAGAAGAGTTCTTACAAATATAATATACTGTTCATTCTTAACTGCTGGTCTATTTTTTAAAGGCTTTCTGTTTAAGGCTTCAAATACAGAACAAATCAACTATGGAAGACAGTAGTAAACACCTTGTGTCCAACAGTATAAGCTTAGATATACATTTCTCACATTCACAGTTTTACTCAGCACCCCAAATATACAAATTAAAAGGTTTTGGGTTTCTTTTCCAAAGACAACAAAGTGCAAGAACCAAAATTTATTTCTGAGGCAGAATGCTGCCTCTACATTGAGCTGCCCTCCTCATCTGCATTCAGAAATCTCTCTCACAAGTAATTCACAGTTCCCCAAATAGAAGGAGGGGCAGAGGGGTTGCAATCATGAGGCTGCACATTGATCCAAAAGGAGACAAACATTAAATCTTTTTTGGTCCATTTTGATGGACCACTCAGGGTAAGGGGCAATGGGTTCAAACTGAAAGAGGATAGATTTAGAAAGGTACCAAGAGGAAATTCTTCCCTGTGAGGGTGGGCAGGCCCTGGCACAGGTTGCCCAAAGAAGCTGTGGCTGCCCCAGCCCTGGAAGCGTCCGAGGCCAAGTTGGACAGAGCTTGGAGCAACCTGGGATAGTAGAAGGTTTCCCTGGTCATGGCAAGGGCTTGGAACAAGATTATCTTTATGGCCCCTTCCAACCCAAACAATCCTGTGGTTCTGTGATAGACAGAGTTGATGCTGAGACATGAAAAAAGGTTAATGTCAACTGCACTTCTTGATTTAATAGAAAATCAAGTTCCAGATGCACCTACTTTCTTCCTCCGTCACTTCCATCCTTTCTACCTTCCAAAGCTATTTCTATCTCAGTTTGCCTTCACTGTTTTCCCACGTAACTTCTGCCAGCTTCTTTCCCACACACAGAAAACTAGATACTGGCATGGTGGTTTCAGCAAAAAGCAAAAACCACCACACCCACCCACAGCCGCTTCCTTTTCCTTTGCAATGGATCCAGGATTTTCAGACACTAAAATAAAAGTAAAGCTTCTTTATTCGTTAATTGTATTTGTATAGCATTTGATATGGTTCTTGATTCTAACATGCTTTTAGGACAACATTCTTTAAGACACCAAACACAGCCTTTTTTATGTCTTTCTGCTACCAGAGGTAATATTTAGAAATGCACAAGTAGCTTATTACTTTAACTCTTTCATTTTTTTCCCTTCACTTTTGCATTGTACCTCTCCACAGCAGAATGAATGCTAAACTACAAGTCACATGGCTCAGATTTTACCAAGTGGCAGAATACAAAGCAGTTCAAGAACGAAAAGAAAACACTTTAAAAAAAAAGACCCCCAAATTTGGTGCCCTTGCTTCTGGGAAGTGAAGCTGAACTTGATGCTTTAATACAAGTTATGAATTTCATTTCACATGTGCTTTGCTTTTATGGTTCATGAGAGTCTTTTAAAGAACCTTCCATTCACTAGACATATTAATAAGTCTTCCTATGAAACACATAAAAATTCTGTTGAAAATAAAAAAAGAGCTGTTTCTCCACAGGTAAATACTGAAGAGGAAATATATCAAAATACAATGTTAGCAGAGCATCAAAGCAGCAAAGTATTATGGAAGACAGTCCTGGTAATAGAAGTATCAACCCATTAGACATGTCCTACAATAACAAAGCCTTCTTAGAAGATCCTATTTCAAAGGTTTGTCTGTTTTAAGGAAACATTTTTACAAGGGGGGATCAACTTACCCAGATTTTCACAGGAGGATTAAAATAGTAGCATGGAGAAAGAAAAGACTGCTGCAGCGCTTTTATTGTTTACTTTTAGCTTCTATTTCTAATTTATTTAAGTTCCTGTAATGATGTTTCCAGGCTCTTCAAAAGGGTAAATGTCCAAGCCACTAAGTGCCTACATGAAGTATCATGGTACTATGTGTAAACACACGCTCATACTTGGCACATGCTAAGGTCCCACTGCTGCGCGTGGTACAGGGACTGACATTTATAAGAACTTCAAAATGGGCAGCTACAGAAATAGATAAAGCACTTTTTGCTATATTTTCAGGGGTTTAAGTGCCTGAGAAAGGTATTGGGGCAGGCAAGGCACAGGCTTGGTTCAAAGCCCCTGATGCAGAGCTCTCCAGGTGGCCAGACCACCAGGAGAGCAGACTGGAGACAGAGAGCTGCTGCAACCTCCCGTCCTCCATAGCCCCGAAAAGCTGTCCTGGCCAGAAAGGAACTACAACCAGGGTGGCTGGGAGTGCACTGAGCTAGAATAAACAGTTTCCCTCACTGGGGTTTCTACTGAGTTCCCACCGTAACAAGGCTGCCCCAACGCATTCAGAATTTACCACCTCAAATAAATGTGATGAATCCAGCCTAGGGAAAGTATAAAGCAGCCAGGTAGTCCGGTGGGATATATGTGCTGCTTTTTTTTTACCTCTTCTAGAAATCCCCAACAACTCTCCTTTTCTGTTCCTACATAAAGGATGAGCACGTGCCCAGGTGGGCAAGCAGGCCAATGGCACCTGGCCTCTGTCAGCAGCAGTGGGGGCAGCAGGACCAGAGCAGTGATTGTCCCTGTGCTGGACACTGCTGAGGTCACACCTCGAGGGCTGTGTCCAGTTCTGGGCCTCTCACAACAAGAAAGACACTGAGGGACAGGAACACGTCCAGAGAAGGACAAAGGAGCTGGGGAAGGCTCTGGAGCACAGGTCTGAGGGGGAGCAGCTGAGGGAGCTGGAAAGGGGGTCAGCCTGGAGAAAAAGAGGCTCAGGGGGGACCTTCTCACCCTCTACAACTCCCTGACAGGGGGGTTTAGCCAAGAGAGAGTCAGTCTGTTCTCCCAGGTAACAAGGAACAGGATGAGAGAAAACAGCCTCAACCTGTGTCAGGGGAGGTTTAGATAAGGCTATTAGAATAATTTTCTTCACAGAAAGGTTAGTAAGGCACTGGAACAGGCTTCTCAGGGCAGGGGTGGAATTACCAGTCCTGGAGAGATATAAACGATTTATAGAAGTGGTTCTGAGGGACATGCTTTAGTGACTGACCTGGGAGAGCTGGGTTAATTTTTTGGACTCGATGCTAGAGGGTGTTTTCCAAGCTGAATAAATCCATGATTCCATGATCCAAACTGCCATAGGGCAAGCAAATACTTCTGTCCTCAACACAGAGGTACTTACCTGCTCCTGCCTACAACCAGACTGGGACTGTGGATCACAGGGATCCCTGTGCCTGCCATGCCACAGTGACCTGAGAGGGTGCACACTGTGTATGTGGGAGTGCAGGCCATGACCTGGATGAGGGGTTTGGGATCCACATAACAACCTGGACATAAATCTGGGCTGCATGTTGGAGAGACCAGAAGGTTTGTGTTGGTTACTGGAGGGACCAGGAGGTCCACAGCAGCTGCTGGGGTGGCTGTGGGGTTTGCTCGTGAGACCCACTTGCTTTGCGTGTCTCTGCAGGTGAGGACTGAGCTTGAGACTACTGGATTTAGCAATGACCAAGGTGTGAGTGCTCATCATGTACAGAACCAGCTGATTCACGGTTATCAAACCTAAAACCAGGCAAGGATCCCATAAAATCACATAGGATAAAGCAGCTACCAGATACATTTGGACTGGGTAATATGTGGGCTCACATCTCCTCAGTATCGTAAGAATATACAGCAAATTTCTCTTTTGTCAGTTGTTTGGCAGAAATGTACCTGGAATATGCAACATATTAATTCTCACAGATGTTTCCATATTATAAGGAAGTGTTCTCTGAAATATATGAAATATTTGAAATCTGACAGCCAGTTCATGATAAAGAAAATCAGTTTCACAGTACTGGGCACAAAAACGTCCTGAAGACTTCCAGCAATTTGAACACCTGAAGGATAAGAACTGCAAATGACTGTAAAACAGGTAAAAGAAGCCTTGGAAAATCAGTAATACAGTATCTCGAACAGACAACCCAGAGAAAATAGCATAAGGATAGTACCTTTTTCAAAGTCTCAAAATCTAAAGATAACTCCTGTCTCTGCTTTTCTTTTTTTTTTTTTTTTTTTTTTTACTGTGGCTGCTGCTGAACAAATTAGGCAGAAGTAAAGACTGAAAGGAAAGAGATGACTGCTGCCAAACCAGACAATTGATCAGACACGCACAGGAGGACACACTGTACAGAGAGTAGAAAAGGAAAGAACAAAATCCAGGAGGAAGGAACTTCCCTGAGTAAAAGGATGGTTTCAATAGGGGAAAAAGAGATAAATAATGAAGTCTCAAAATAATTTCAATTTTATGTTGATACGTTATATCAGAGAGGTGAGGTTGCTATTTTTTAGACTTCACTCCCTCCTAATACTGTCTGTAAACTTACTGAGACATTAATTTAAAAATCTTGTCTAAGCTAAAGACAAAAGGGAACACTATAAAGCACGGAGTTATGCTAACTAACCAGCAATGTCTACAGCACTACCTGAAAAGGCACTGTAGTTTATATCACTATTTATATGTTTGTCTGCTCATCAGGTAACTTCTACCAAAGCCCTTTTAGAAAGAAAAGGCAATAATTCCATCAGAGTTCATAGCTAATATATTTATCTGCTTGGATTAATGAAATCAATTATGCAGAAGTTTCACACAACATGCTGAGCATGGCTCTTTACCAGGATTTAGTGCAAGTATGATATATAGAGTCAAATATCTCACTACCCTGATGATGTGAACAGCAGTAACTCCCCACTTTCCTACTTCTACAAAGACTAGAGATGCTACAGGAAGTTACAAAAACTAATTACCACCTATTTATGCAGCAAGTGGAGACATCCTACTGCCTTATTTAAATGCTATAATTTTAATTCAAAAAGTTTGATTATTAAATTATTGAATCTTTACCACAAGAAACTCAGCTAAAGGAAAACACTTGTCCTCAAATGTGTATGGCAATGAGAAAGGCAAGTACAGGAAGAACCTGAAATGTCAAATACAAAATGGGGCTTTTTCACTCTAAATTTAAGCTGTGGTGATGTCTGCAAATATTGGAAAAGCATAAACAACAAGAAAAGAAACATTACATAGTACCGTTTAATTATTAAAAAGTACATAGTGACACGTAAAGGGATAAAATTTAGAACAGGAACATTTAGAACAAATTAGAAGGAAAACATCTGAAAAAAAGAATTAAAACCCTCTGAAACCATCACAGAAGGAAGAAAATCTTCACTGCAGGAGACACAAAAACTAAGCTTAGCCAAGAACAGGGGAGGGGGTCCTGTGATGCTAAACAAGTACACAAAGGAAATCTTGACTATGTAAATAAAAATAATTTTTAAAGAGATATAACTTCATTCTATTATGGTACATCAATTGCAACTCTATGTTTGGAGTCTGAAAAAAAAATTCATTGATACTTACAATAATTAAAATTCTGAAATCAATAAAAGACTACATAATGAATAATTATTTTGAGCTTACTGAAAACTTTATAATGCTTTCTTAATGGTTCCCTTCAGATAGCTCTTGATTACCAGGATGGAAAGCACCATCCAAACGAATCATTGTTCCCCTGAGTTAAGACCTAAACAAGGCAAGACCTTTGTTAGAGCAACTTTGTTTACCTGAAAATGGAAGTAGTTTGTTGACACCCTGAGTTTTTAAATGGTGAGGTCTGCCAGGCAGCAGGATTAACAATGCCTAACATCCTGCCAAATGAAAAGTCCAATTCTTCTCACAAAAAGACAATCCCTGCCCTCAGTGACGCCACTATAAATCAAGAATAACACAAAATCCTCAGGGATAAGTTTCAGAGATGCTGAAGTCTCCCAGCTCCATGGGAGGTCATTCTGTTTTGACTCAACAAAGTGTTTTAAGCATGAATCTCCTGAATTATATTCTTAGGCTGATTTTGAATGCTTAAATAACTTGCAGAAACAACATCCTACATTTTCCCTTTAGAAAAGGCAACTTTTGTTAATGTTCCCTTACATACACTATAAAGTAGGCAGTAAGAAATGTCTATCCAATTTTTTCCTTAATAAACTCATCTTCATGACTGCAAAATCACACTCTTGCAGGCCAGAAGAGAGGGGAAAGGGGAAAAAAAGAAGATACCACTTCATCATTTCTACTCCATGAATTACAGACCAGCTGAGGTTGGATGTGTGGAGACACCCAGTTCAAGTCTCCTGCTCAAATAATTTCCTCAGGGCTGCACCCACTCAAGTTTTGACCTTCTCCAGTGATGGATACTCCACAACCTCTCTGCACAAGGTTCCCACATGCTTGGCCACCCCCATAGTAAAAAAACTGTTTTATATTTAACTGGAATCTCCCATATTTCAATCTGTGCTCAGTGGCTCCTGTGCAGTCACTGGCCACCACTGAAGGAAGCCTGGCTTTGTGTGCTTTACTCCCTCCCATCAGGTATTTATAGACATTGATAAGATTTCCTTGATCCTTCTCTTCTCCAGGAAGAACTGACCCACCTTTCTCAAGCTTCTCTTGTATGAGATGCTCCAGTCCCTTAAGCATCTGACTGGCCCCTCACTGGACTCTTTCCACGTCTCTCTTGTACTGGGAAGTCCAGCAATGGTCCCAGAGATCCAGATGGGTCTGTCCAGTGCAGAAGGGAAGGATCACATCCCTAACCTGCCTCAAGCAGCCCAGGGTGCTGTCCAAGAGCACACTGCTGCCACCTGCCCACCTTCACTGCTGCCTCCAGCCTGTTCAGGTGCTTGGGGAGAGAAATGAAATCTTCCCCTTTATAACATTCATGAGGCTCCTGTTGGCACACTTCTCCAGCCTGGTGACAATGACAGCATCATGACAGGGTCCATCAGCCACTCCTAGTTTTGCATCCCCATCAAACTGCTGTGGTTGCACTCATGTCCCATAACCCAGGTCAATAATGAAGATATTACACAGTGCTTACACAGAGATATTACACAGATATTACACAGACTGCAGGATCAACCCCTGGGATCATCAGAAGCAACAGCCCTCCAGAGGGACTTCACACTGCCAGTAACAACCCTCTGAACACAGCCCTCTGTCCATCCCTGCATCTTTTTCATCAGCTTGCACAAGAGGATGTTACAGGAGAGAGGGACAAAAGCCTTGCTAAAGTAAAGGCAAACAGCATTCCCTGCTCACCCCTCATACACTGCTCTGTTATTTCATCATAGAAGGCTGTTGGGTTGGTCACAGATGATTTCCCCTTCATAAATCTGACAACTCTAAATCACATTTGAATCCTTAACAGGCTCAGGAATGATTTCTAGGATGACCTGCCCAGGGGTCAGTGTGAGAATGACTGGTCTGTCATTTCCCACATCCTCCTTCTTGTTCATTTTGGGCACAGAAATGGAATTTTCTTCCTTCCACACCTCAAGAATGAACTTCCCCCAGTTGCCATGACTTCTCTTCACAAGCAATATCATACATAAAATCAAAGCAGAATCCCATATATTATGTCTTTGGATGAGCAAATATGTAAATTAAAGTCTGATTTCAATCAGAAAGTGCAGAAAGATTATCTGTGCTTAAACTTTTATGACTACTGTTAAGACATGAAAAATGACTTTGTGTATATAAAAACACAACTTAAGAGATACATTTGAGTAAAAGGTTTTTTAAGTACTCTTTGCTTCCATGTGGTCAATATGCAAAATGCAATTTTGATGCAAGATGCTATAGAGGTCTACTTTCAACAGACTATTTATAGGTAAATATGTTTCAGAGTGAAGATGGATAAATTCCATCCAGGCCTAATTTTCTAAGTTTTGCTAAAAGCCCTGCAGAATAATCTTTCTACATATGGTCTTCACACTGAACTCACTTGTTTACTCTTTGTAAACTGCGGGATGAAAAATATCCACTGGCTGAGGAGCGGTGTGATTTTGTAAAATAGGTAAATGCGGAATTTGGACAATCACATAATGTACGTGTTTTTAGAAGTCCCGTTATTAATGAAAAACAATAGACTTCACCCTTTGATGTTTTTTTCTGTTATATTATATTAAATACTTTCTAACTGCTGGAAACCTGCAGATTTGTCCCAACACAAAACTGTGGCAAGAGCCCTTTTCAGTGCCATGGTTTACTCATCAAAATATATCAAACTAACAGTTAAGTGTCTTAAATTAATTTTACAAATCCTTATGACTGGCGAAGGAAAAAGATATAATTTATTCCAGTCGTATAACATAGTATGTTCCATTTCCTCACTCACAAAGGTTTTCAGATTTTCAGGAAACACATGAGACAATTGTCTTTCTCAACCATGCAAACTGGACTATGATCAGTCACTTCTGCTCTAGGAAAAAGTTCATCTCAACAAAATACCCAAACACAACTGGAATTTAACAAAGCCAAGGGAGATGAATTCTCAGCCTCCTCTCAAGAGGACAGGGCAAATAAGTGATGAGGAGAGCAGGAAGTCAAAACACAATTTCACTGTATATATATATATATATATTATAATATATATATATATATATATATATATATATATATATATATTATAAGTGTTAACCAAATGTGGAAACCCCTTGCTATTTTAAATCTAGATTAAAACCACAAGACAATTTAAACTAATCCACAAGATACAAAACATAAATGAGGATGAATACTTTATGCTAATTTTTAGAAAAATAATATTCTTCTTTTTTATATTCTCCAAAACATCAAGGCCATTTTTCATTGTTTTAAAAATTCATGTCATGATTTTATGAATGAGATGTGTGGGTGTTGAATGATGATAATTATATCCTATTCTCAAACAACACATTTCCTTATCAGATGGTAACATGTTTTATAACATCAGTCTTCATATATTACTACCCTTCCTGAAGTCAGTGCCTGGAGAAGGGAAGCAACTTGTCCACTGTGGTCGGTGTCAGAAAAAGCAAGTTTTCCCCCTGGGCCTCCCATTGCCAGGGGGGTAACAAGTGCTCTACTGACAAATCAGGCTTTGCAAATTAGAGTTATTTTAATAGTAAATTAGCAAATTAAATTTAATTTTAATAGTAAAACAAAATGCCATGAAAAGTCCATCCATGTATGTAGGGAGCCTGTACTTTCATTATTCAACTTTGCAGTACTTGTGCGAGAGAACTGTTGCAGTACTCACTGTAAGGGTGAGGAGAAATAGAAAAAGGTATCAAAAAACATAACCTATCACAAAAATATGTAAATTTTTGAGACCAGAAAAGGCTTAAAAATATCAGCATTTTTCATGAACACTGTAAAGGCAAACTATGGTATTAATAATCACAGTATTCTACACTTACATTTTAAAAATCTATTATGTAAATAACAAAGCCACTTTAAAATACTTAATACAACTTCTGAATCAACAGTATTCAGAGATGCTAGCTTGGAAATCTGTGCTCTAAATTACAGATAACAAGTTTGGGGCAGAGCCTTCTACAGCTATGAAACACCACAATCCCTCAGTTATCAAAAATCAAACCCACTGTGAGCTGTTACAGGGGCTACTCTGTGTAACAAGTGAACCTGTGACTCCAAAACAATTTCTCCACTAGGCACAGGTAAAACACATCCACTAAGAAAAGAGACACAATAATTAAAATATAGAATGATTCTTTCAAATATTTGTGTTTTATTTAGGTTTAACTTCAGGAATTTAGGTTTAACTTCAGGAAGTACTGAACAAACCAATAATCTTACTTTTCTGAGAGTAAAATTCTATCATAAGATAAATCAATTTTACTGGATAGGACAATGCTTTAAAAACATATTTTATTTCAGAAATCAAACTATGCAACCTTCTCCCTAGAGTAAGAAACTGGAAGTTCTCTGATAAAATCTTTTCTGGAAAGTCAAGGCAATTTCATATCAATGGTGTGCTCTTTTTCCTGCTTTCAAATGGATTACTTAGATGTTTTAAAATGTTATAACCCATAATAATCTGTTCCAGGCACCAACGAAAAGGAAGAAAAAAATTACAGAAGTCAAGATGTCGCCTGGAAGCACTTTATGGCAAACATTATAAAGATAACACAGAGCAGAGAAGCTCTGGCTCAATCCATTATAAATACCCCATTCTTCTTAAAATCACAAAAATGTATTTATAGTAAAGAACTCTTACAGGCTTTTTCCTCCGAAGACTTAATTTAAGCACATTTTGGCAAAATTTTTGGAATGAGAAAAGAAGAGATTTATAAAATATTGATGTTTTACAGTCACCCTAGTCTCGATTTACTTGCTACAAAAACAAATGCAAGGACTTTGGGAGATGATCACATCCGCGTCTACTAATTACACTTTAGTTTTTTATTTTGTCCAAAATGAACTGTCTAGCAGCTAGACTGAGAAGACACTAAATCATCACATAGACAACTAATGTCTCACTAAAAACACAAGTTATTGTTCTCATTTTGTTATTGGCACAATATATTTTTAAAATAAATGCATGCGATATTAAAAAAAAAAAAAAAAAAAGAAAACCCACCACCCACAAAAAGCCCCAAACAAAAAAAAAAAAAAAGAAAACCAAAAAAAAACCCCAAAATACAAACCCAAATGGGAATACTGACAAAGGATACTCCTGTACACACAAGGTATAGATCAAACTTTTTTCCCCTATGTCCAAAGGACAGAGCAGATGTTTGTCCTCTCTGCTTTCACCCCAGGTTCCCCCCATGGGTTCAAGAAAGGGACAAACACAGACACAATAGTCTGCACTGACTGCCCTATTTTGCACTAAAATTATTAAATAATCACTTTGAGTGCAGGATGAACAAAAGGAAATACAAAACAACTTTCTTGAGCTTCTCAAAATAAATAGTTTTTCTTTTTTTCAATGAAAAGTGGCTCAGTGAAAAGTAGGAAGGGGAAGATGACAATATATGGGCTTTAGAAATATATTTTGGATAAGCAAATTAGGACTGAAGTGAGCGCTTTTCACAATCTTCACAAAAAAATTTCATGCTCAAATATATGAAAAGCATTTTTTTATAAAGTAAAGAAGCCAACCTGAAAGTACCAAATATTAACAGCTTAATAATAATACACTTTAAAGATTTAATTTAATAGCTTATTTAATAATAATACAATTTATTAAAAATACAGTAACACTAAAAAGAAGGACGTGAAATTATAGTCCCAGTTTGACATGAGTCAAGAATAAAAGACAAGACAGGGGAACAAGTAGGCCTCAAAGGAATGTCCCAGGGAAGAAATCCACAGTTAATTAATTCACTTTATTGATAGTAGTTTAAAAGGGGTCAATGTAAAGCAGAAGATGGCATCCCTTTAAATTTGCCTTTTGAAAAAGAGTATTTTCTGAGCTTCTTCAACTAGAAAGACAAACATGAGGTATGCATATTCACATGAAACAAGCATGACTTGGTGTTTATTGACAAGCATTTAGATTTAAATAACTGAAAATCTGGAGAGAATTTACTCTAACATTACAGGTGGATTGAATTAATAGTAATAGACAAATTAGTAATTTAAAAATTCCAGGCTGCTGAAATAGAGGCAAAATCAGCAATCAAATATAGGCATTTAAAAAGCTGGGGCTTTTTGTTTGGATTTTTTTCTTCATTTTCAGCATTATGCCCAGTAAATGAGTTAAAGTAAATCATTACCACAGATATTATATTTTGCTTTCTTATCTATATCTGCAAAACACAATGTGAAATGATAACAGGTAAAATCCTAAATCCCTTATTTATAAAAACAGACAAACCAGGCTAAAAAAAGTTCAAAAAAAAACCCCATACCACAGTCCAAAAGTCATTCCAAGTAACACTTTTAATTACTTATTGCACATTTGTATGACTGCAGAAGACAAAATCTTTGAAAATATTAAATACAACATCCTAAAGAAAACCCACAGATGCTCAGTATCAAGCAGATTTTAGAAAGAACCAAACCTCTAAAACAAGAATTAATCTCTATGGACAAAAGTGAGGAGTTGACATCCTCAAAGGAATGACGTTCAGCATCCCATCTCCCCCTTCCTCTTCTTCCTTAGGAGCCAAGGAAGCAGAGACTGGATTTAGGGGAAAAATTCTCCAAGAGAACCTGTGGTTTCACTGAATCAGACACTACAGAGGCAACAGCAAATGCAATCTTTGGTATCAGAACAATCTGTTACAGGAGATTAATTAATGTCTCCATCCTGCAGTTACTGAGCACCCCTTATTTCCCTCCTTTCACTTTCAGAGAGGAAAGAGCACGAGCTGCATTCCAGGGTATCCCAGGTGCCACAAAGGAGGCAGCCACAGAACACTGAGCTATTCCCTGGTATTTTTCCTCTTTAAAACACCCTGACTGTGCTTCTATATCAAGGCACAGTCGTTGCTTCTCAGAGCTGCAGCTTGGCATGGCTCAGGAGCCCAGCGAGGGTGCTCGTGGTTGGGATCTGTGTGGTCTGGGGAAGCTCTGCTTCCTCGGAAATGTGGCATCAAACAGAGTTTATTTAGAGCCCCAGTCTCTCGGGCACACTATGTAAGTTTATTGTTTATCCCTTGCTGGGGAAGTCTTCTGAGGTCAAGGTAAGAAGCAGGAGGTGATATTTGATATGAATGTTCCAGCACACGTTATGTGGTCCATGGCTGCAGCAGCCCCACGAGCACTCTGCTGGTGGTCCGTGGAGATCTGGCCAGTGGAAGGTGCTGGCTTTCCCTGTTTCCAGCTGCTATATCATATTTGATGTATTTTTAGCCTAACTTAATATTTTCCTAATATTCCTTTTCCATGTAAGCAATTAGTGTGGTTACCAGGGATGGCAGCAGAAGTGTTATTTGGCTGCCAAGGGGAGAAGAGGTGGTCCTTCAGCTGGGCACAGGAGGAGAAGAACAAAGTCCTTCTTAGGAGGTGGGGGAAACCCACCCAAGAGGTCTCAACACCTCCATTTCTCCATTCAATGAAGTGAACAAATTAATAGTTCTTTTTTCAGAAAATTCTGCTGACACATTAATTAATATCACTGAGGAGAAAAAAAGAAACCAACAAGTTGTACTTTTTAGTCTTACAAAAGAGACAAGGTATAAATGGGTTTTAAAAATATGTGGCATTTCTGACCAAGAGTTTTGCAATTCATACATTTCTTTAGTCTCAGCACCTGGAGGTAAAGTACAAATTTCTGCAGTTAATTCACCAATCTAAAAAGCAGAAAAATGTCTTCCAAAATAGATTTGGCCATGACCTAGCAGAATTGTGCTATTTTAATGTTCATTTTTGAAAAAAAATTGAGAAATTTCTAGTATTTAAATAAATTACCCTGTTAGCCTCCACTGCCTTAATTCATATTTACTTACTTTCATCTTGCCTTTGACTAATCAGAAGAGACTCATCAAACCAGTTGGAGACAATTTAAATAATACTATATTAAATGGTGAACATTTGATGAACAAAGAAAAGTCTCTTTGTATACTTTTAAAATTTTCATTCTTATTTAATTATCCAGGAAACTACACTGAATTCAATTTGCCCATGAAGGTCCAGCTGAGAGCAGTCAGTCCCTAACCATGCAAGCATAGTTTACATTACCTTTAAGGAAAAAAAGAATTCCAATGTTGAGAAGTTACAAATTAAAGTTATTCAGCTTCTGAATTCTGCTAACAACAATGATCATGAATGAGTGACTCTTATTTAGGAAAACAGTCCCTGGAGACAAGGATTTTATGCATTCAAAGGTGTCCTTGCCTGCCTTTGAAATGCAGCAGAGTTCAGGCTCCTTGCATCTCTCACCTCCTCCAAGTAAGATGGGAATTTTTTACAATTCTCAAGAGCGTTTGTCTGATTCCTGGAAAACACCAAATCCCTTATTGGCTTTAGATGTCTGTAAGATTTCTGAGCAGTCTCTCTGAATCTCTTTCCAAGACTTTGCAACTGAGCGCCTTCCTAAACCTCAGCTTAAGAAGGATTTACAGAGACTAAATTTGCTCATCAATGGCTGACAGAATAAAACACAAAATTTCATGAAACTGAATGGAAAATCACTTCCATGTATGAGGCTTTTCCTCCCTTCTCTTCCCCAGAAGCTTAATCATCATCTAGTGGTTGGTGTTCTTCCATCACTTTGACAGGGAGCAGACCATAATGCTTAAGAATTAAGCAACAAAAATAATAAGATGGGGTGCTTTTTCATTCTTTTCAAAATAACCCCTCTGACTTGTATATGTATATCCTGACTGGCAGGAACTTTTTCTGGCATCTGTCCAGACAGTTAAAGGAAAGCAAGGAGTATAAATATGATTCTAGAACTACATGAAGAATTCTTTGTCCTTTTTCCCCTCTCTTTTCCCATAAAGGCATTATCTAAAAAGGTAGGTGTGGAATAACACCAGTCTTGAAACCTCAGCCCATTAAGATAGAAGGAAATGCAAACTGCATGGAAAGCTGTTTTCAGGGACATACTGTGCAACCATGAGCCTGCTTTGTATGTTCAGTAAATTCTCATGAGTTTTCTTAATGAAAAAAAAAAAAAATTACTAAAAAAAGATTTGCAGTAAATATCTCACAAGCCATGACAAAGTACCTTATAAAATATAACTATTCATAAACAGTCTAGCCTCTGGAACTAAAAAACACTGACACTTTCTATTAAAAGGTGCTTAGTCACGGTTCACTAAATATTTACAACGAATCATTTATTCTCTAATTTCATTGGCTTTACTGTCGTTAGCAAAAGTCAAGAAAACTTCCTGCATGAGTGTGAATGGCTTGTGTATGTAAACCACAGCCCCCAAAATCTTTTTTATGGAAGCAGACAGATCTCCACATTACACAAGTAGGTTCTCCTCTTCTGTAGAAAACTATCTGCTTAAATTTCCATTGGATGCAAGCATTCAAATGAATTGGAACCAGAAGGCACAAGAGTAAATGAACATCATATCTTAAGGATAAAAGGAAAAATAAAAAGACATAGTTCCTCAAGTTCTCCAGCTCCTGATTTCTATCAGCAAGTTTTCTAGCCAAATCCTAGAAAAGCATCCTTTCTCTTTTTCTCTAAGCCCAGCCAAAGAAACAGAAGCTCAAGCAAGGAGGGTGAAGGAAAAGTGCATTATGCAGCATTGCAGAGCTCATGTTATCACAAAGCAGCATGGAGATTTGGGCTACTGGTATTGCAGACACTTCATCAAATGACAGCAGAAGGTTTTCTGCTCCTGTTTGGGTGGGGATGGAATGGGAGACTTAGGGTTTGTTTTCTAGGAGTCTGATTGAGCTGCTGATAAGCAAGGGAAGCTCAAAAGGATTTGTAAGGAAATGGGGTGCTTATAAAAACACACAGATATCTGCCAAAAATTGCAGGCTTTAACATTATCAGAAACAGACAACCTCCCACACTCTGCACTGACAAAACCGTGATTCTTTTATGGGCTTGTCAAAGACAGAAGACTGTAAAATGCCACAGTTTATCTTTACAGTGGAGGCTTACACTGAAACTGCCTAATAGAGTTATGTGAACACCTACACCTGAATGGAGCCTCCTTATCAAGGAACTGTTTTTCTTAATCCTGAAGTCTTTCCATGGTTTGATGTCATAAATTTGTATGGTAATAGCAAGGTTGCTGTTCTCCTCTTGCTGACACCATTTAGAAACATGAAATCATTTAGGTTGGAAAGATTGAGTCCAACCATTAACCCAGCACTGCCAAGCCCACCACTAAACCATGTCTCCAAGTGACACATCCACATATCTTTTAAACCCCCCCGGGATAGTGATTCAATCACTGCCCTGGGCAGCCTGTTGAAATGCTTGACAACCGCTTCTGTGAAGAAATTTTTCCCTAAGATCCAATCTAAACCTCCCCCAACACAAGTTGAGGTCATTTCTTCTTGTTCTATCACTCACATAGGAGAACAGATAACTCCCACATGACTCCAACTTCCTTTCACAGGGAGATGCAGAGAGAAAGAAGCTCTTTAAGCCTCCTTTTCTCCAGGCTGAGCCCCTTTCCCAGCTCCCTCAGGTGCTCTTACCAGACCTGTGCTCCAGACACTTCCCCAGCTCCAATGCCTTCTCTGGACATGCCCTCAATGTCTGTCTTGTCATGAGGGGCCCAGAACTGAATCCTGGATTCCAGGTGTGGCTTTACCAGTGCCCAGCACAGGGGACAGTCACTGTCCTGGTCCTGTTCCCACACCATGGCTGATACAGGCCAGGTGCCTTTGGCTTTCTTGGCCACCTGGGCACACCTGGGTCATGTTCAGCTGCTGTCCCCAGCACCCCCAGCTCCTTTTCCACTGGACACTGTCCACCCACTCTTCCCCCACTCTGCAGCACTGTGGGAGGTTGCTGTGACCCAAGTGTAGGACGTGAAATTTGGCCTTGTTTAACCTCATATAATTGGCCTCAGCCTGTCGATCCAGCTGGTCTAGATCCCTCTGCAGACTCTTCCTGCCCTCCCGAAGATCAACAGTCCCATACAACTTCAGCTGTCTGAAAACTTGCTGGCTGTGCACTTGATCTCCTTGCCCAGATTACTGATAATATTGAAACTGTTCATCTGAGACCAAATAAAAACCCTGCACCATGACTTTGAGGCCTTCATACTCATCATCCTTCCTCTTTTTATGGTAACACGGATAAGACAGAAAGACCAGCAAAAATCAGGAACATTTCTAGCTAACAACCTAACCTCCAGCTGGTAAAGGCAGAAGTTTCACATGAAGTACATCAACCCATACTCACATGTAGCAATTTTTGAACTCTACTTCATAAAGACTTAGACATATTTGACCACAAAGGTTAAGCAGATGAAGAGGCCACCACTGCTTCTCTGTTAAACTGTTCCATTGACTATCTTCACTGTTAAAAATATGCTTTGGTTTTAATATTAATTTACCTTGCTTCAGTTTCCAATCAGCATTTATCCTATTTGTGGGAGACCGTGTGACTCATCAAGATGTTCAGTCAGTGCAGCCACTGGAATCCTGACAGCAACTCAACCAATATGGATAGGGTCCACACCAGAGTTAAATGACCAGATCTTTAAGCTGCACAAACTCCAAAAGGATTTTAGACCTCTACAGTATGAGAATTGGACATTGTTTTCAAACCCTTTTTCTGTGAGATTACAGACCTGAACTTTCCATGTTAATGGTGGCCAAGCACCTTCTGACATTCTATTTCATAAAACACACAGTGAGAGAATAAAAAGAAATTATGTATGATTTGGAATCATTCCAGCCACTGTTTTCACAATACCCCTCTACTCCCAAAAGCCAGACAGGAGTATTTAGATTAAAACACAGACAGTTCACACGAGTCCACCCATCAAACGATCAAGATCTGCTACTGCCCCTGCCATTACTTTTGATTCAAAATAAATCTCATGTAATTAGTCTGTTACTTATACTTTAAGCTACTACATTCAACAAAAACTAACAGCATTTAGTCTTTACTGTCCTTACATATGATTTTAATTCTGAATTTCTTTGTATAGTAAAACAAGCAGGGGCACTTTGCTTGGGAAAACACCATGTAGGAAATATGGTTATATGACTTCAGATGGCTTTTCACCAGCTAAAAAACCACAAGAGAACTGCTAGAGAACTGCTGGTGAGATTGATTAATGTGCAAGCACAATTAATATATAAACACATCCCTGTATTTCTATTGCATTCTTATATTCCAATTGATGGAACAGCCACACAGGTAAGACAGAAAACCCAAAGGGAAGATTGGCATGGATTATCGTGTTGAATGTGGGGAACCCTGACATGTCAGTTCAATAACAGAATGTTTTGAATCCCCAATTAAAGCTCTCACACATAAGGGTTTTTTTTAAAAAAAATCACTAGAGATTATGTTTTTACAAACAATGAAGCGTATTATACTGGTTTTTAGCTGATATAGCGATAGTTTTAAAATTTTTTCTCTACTTCCTATTTCTTCCAATTTCTCCTTCTTTCAGCTGTCATATAATTTAAGTTCTCTTTCCTAAATTGTGTCAGCTATTCTTAACTTTGAGGGTACCCCTTTAAGTCAGTCACTTCAGATACTAGAGATCCTTCTCTCAGTGCTTGCAATCTAAGTGGGATGAGTTTCTACAACTCAAAAAACAGATTTAGTTCAAAAATACATCAAGAATATGACCTCCACTGCAACTTCAATCCATGCATGTATAAATCCAGTGATATTAAAATATGTATTAACTTGCTGTAGTCATACTTGAGTGTTAGATGTTTGTACACAACTTGGAAAAACTGGAATAGCAGCATTAATCTAGATTCAAAAATGCAAAATCACAGAAATCATCGTTAAACATTGCCAGAAATATACTTTACTAAAATGAATACGGGGAGGAGAAAAAACTACCTCAGTTATTAAAGTTTTGCAATTACTGTTGTGGCTTCTCATGCTTATCAGGAACGAGGCAGGCATGAGCTCCAAATATCACACAGACCTTTACAACAGGCAAAAGCAAATCAGGTTAGTTGAGGATACAAAGGGGACTGTTTCAGCTCCTCTCTTGACTTGGTTTTCATCCAGCTGGTACACTCCAAAGGCCTTTTATCTCTTAACTACCTGTCTCATTAGCATCTCTACAGAAATCCAGGGTGTTTAGAATATCTGGGAGGCTTTCATGTGCCATGAGTTGAAAAGCTTGATATGAGAAACCAACAAGCCCTAACAAAGTAAACCTTGGCACAAAATACTGTATCATTTTGAGTTTATAACATATGAGCACCTTGTTCCCTTGCCTGGCACTGGTTGTAAAAGAACCATCCCAACTTGCTGACCAAAGCCATAAAGAACAGATATTCAATACAGAGTGTAAATGCCTATAATCACTTCACCAGAGGAAACACACTGACAACCCACAGGCCTGAGCTCTGCTGGAGTTCCAGGGAGGAGCGGGCACTGTTATAAAGCTTCACAGCAAATATGATTCAGAGGGTTTGTTAACAGTTCTTGAGAAACTTTTTTTAAAGCCCTCAGTGAAGAACACAGTAAGTTCAGATGCCCTGAAGACCATTTGTGGGTGGTTGGTCTTTACTCAGCACAAGAAGCTTCCCCTGCCCCTTTCAGTTTCTGAAGACTCCTAAGATTATTCAAAATTTTTGTTTTGCTTTAAAATACAACCTTTGCAAAGAGGAACTCATGTGGTGTCACACATGTTCATTTGCAGAATGCTCATTGCTAAAATAAATGAGCTGTAACATGATTTTTGGGCAATGGTATCACTGGGGGTGAGACAACAGAGTCTGTGCTGTCCTCTCAGGAAAAGAAGGAGAAAATTTGTAGTTTGGGAAAGGAAGTGGAAATGCCACTGGAAAGACCTCTGTGTGCCAGCCAGAGCTACAGGCTGCAATCCTGTCACCAAAATACCCCCATGCACTGCTGGGACTCAGACACCACTCTCAGAAGAAAATCAACCAGCCAGCAGGGCTCACACTGCCCGCAATGATTAAACTTTTCAAAATCAGCTTTCAGGCAAAGTAAAACTCATTATCTTTTTTTTTTCTTTTCCTTTCAACCTTCTCCCTTTTCACCTGAAACAACGTTCAGAAAAGTTCAGAAATTTAATTGTTTTCACAAGCACCTTCTCCACAAATCCAATTACATGGCATATGGTGAAAAAAAAAAAACAAACCAAACATGAAAATGCCACTACAAATGCTCAAAACCTTTTAATGATCATTAAGAGGCTTACACCCTGACTAGGACAAAAAAGTTTTTTCCTTACTACATTTAAATTCTTCCACTCTAAAGCACTTTAGTAAAGAGTAATTACTGAGGAATAATCAAAATAAAACTGCCTTCAAATATCAAACTGCTGAAATGGCAAATGACTAGGTATCTACTACAAGTTTTGCCCTATTATCTTATAATCTGGAAAAGTCACTAAAATTTTAGGAAAAGCCTTTTGAAGATGTTACATAAGCATAGAAGCATATGCCTTTTGTAATACAGTTACTACTGATTAATTGTTAATAAGAGACTCTTGAGAGAGAACTACCTTAAATATGAAAGAAAAGAAAAAGCACAAAAAACCAAGAGGTTCCTACTCCTAAGACTAAACCTGATGAAAGACCTTTAGAAATGCCTCAAACCCAAGACTTTACATCTTCTCCTGTAACCTGGCCTAGAAAATTTACCTTTGGCCACCAACAGCACTGACAATATTGAGTTGCCACGTCACTGGAAGACAAGCCACAGAGGTCACCCACCCAAAACGTATGCAAGGACCACAGGGTGACAACAGGCAGCCCCAGTGCCTGCCCATTTTGCATACCCTGCCTGCTTCCCCTGCCTCATATCCCACATCCTAAGCCGCAGGCTGGCAGGCACCTGGGAGAACTCTTCACAAGGGTGACAAAGGGCTTTAAATTCACCCATGTCAGGTGGATATCCTCAAAATTTGGATAGTGTTTTTAAATAATAAAATTACTACATCCTTCCTGGCCTTTCCTACAACAACAGCAATGCAAAAAATGGAGCGGCTCCTTCCCCAGCCCTCACCATCAAATTTGAAAAGGGAAGCTCTCAAGGGGGGTAAAGGCACAAGTTTTGCTTACTCTGCTTCAGCATAGATTTAATGAAGATAAATGACCACTTCATGGTGTCACTTCTCAATCTCTACATATTCTTAAAACTCCATGATGCTCTAAAGCAAGGCCAGAGGAGGCCATGGAGATGACTAAAGGGAACCTCTTTCCTATTAGGATAGGCTGAGAGAGTTTGGTTGTTCAGCATGGAGAAGGGAAGGCTCCATGGTGACCTCAGAGCACCTTCCAGTACCTAAAGGGGGTACAAGAGAGCTGGGAAGGGACTCTGGAAAAGGGATGGAGTGACATCAAACTGAAAGACAACAGGTTTAGATATGAAGGAAAAATTCTTGGCTGTGAGGGTGGTGAGGCCTCAGCTCAGGGTGCCCAGAGAAGCTGTGGCTGTCCCATCCCTGGAAGTGTCCAAGGCCAGGTTGGATGAGGCTTCGAGCAATCTGGGATAGTGGAAGGTTTCCCTGCCCATGGCAGGGGTGGAACAAGATAATCTTTAAGTTCATTTTTTATTCTCTTCATCCAACTCTGCTTACACAGCTAAGGGACAAGATGACTTTGAGTGTCCATGCATGATAAAAGGGTATTTAGAAGAGGAAATACAAATTATTATTTCCTTCCACCCTTACATACATCAGTGAAATTTACTATTAGGAGCACTAACGAGTGATTACAAATTATTCTTCATACCTAGCTTGAAAAATGACATAACAATCTTCTGCAAAGTTAAACATGTCTGCTACTGAAGTAGCTGATTTTTAACTGTTCTGTAACTTGTGAATTTACTTCCTTGCTCCTGAGAAGACAAACAAAAAAATTAAAATCACTGCTATAAAGATGTAGAATTGTATCTTCCTTCAGTCAATAATGCACAGGGTAAGTATGTAGTAAGAAATCTGTTTTTAATCAGCTTGATTGAAGAACTTCTGTAAATAAAGTATATTATTAGTTCTTACTTTAAGGGCTATAAGCAGAAGTTGCCAAAAATAGTTTTCATGGTGGCAAATTCTGTCAGCTCTCACACATTTTACTGAAAAATATATAGTATTTTGTTAACTTCCTTGCAAAAACAAAACGTGGCAAAGTGTCACGCTTTGTTACACAGTCAAAGAATGTTTCCAAGCCGTTCAGGAAATCAAAGAAAGGTTGAATTTTATTTTACTTCAGGTCTTTTGGGTCAGAGAGCAAATAATAATTTAGTAATAACAACAATTAAATGGATGTATTTGTTTCATGTTATCAAGTAACTTTCTTACTTGGCCTCTATAGGCCTTTCATTTTTATATTTGCCTTCTGAGAAGCTGTAAAATCTCTCAGGAATGAGACTTCTCCTTGGCAGAAGTACACACTAGAGATGATATCTACCACTTCCTAACCAGCCTAATTTTTAAAAATTTTCTCTGTAAGCTGAAGGTTTGGAAGAACATTAATTTGAGCTTGAAAATCAAAACTTACTAGGAATTGGAAATACTTGTAGAAATTAATTTGAAAAACTGCATTTTAAAAACCCCAATTATTCAATGCTAAAAATGTTGTAAATCTAAATAAATATGAAGATTTTTTTTGTCTGTGGTTTTAGTTTTAAATAATAAACTGTACAGGCCTGTTAGTTATTTATCCCTGTGCTTAGCTTTCATTCCCTTACCAAGAATGACCTGGTTAGAACAAATTCAGTTCTTGGTATACTTAAAATTAAACTAATTTTACATTTTTAGCATAGACCAAATGTTCTAAACCAAATGAAAAAAATGGACAGCAAACTCACACATCCAAGTATGCGCTTTCAAACTACTCTAAAATCAGATTTCTATAAACAAAAGTCTTGATGTAAAGCATTTCAATAAAATGGACGAGAACAAAATTGGTGGGTTTTGCAGAGCATAGCAGAACTGGAAACTAAAAATATTATTTTAGGTGGTGAAAACAAAACTTTTTGCATATGTAAGTGAATTGTGGTGGGTTTTCCTGTTGCCTGTAATTTAGCTTCAGTAATGAACAGCTTTTTGGGTCTTTCTGCGCTGTGCTTCTTTTCCCCTGGGGAAGAGGGGATTTCAACATTTCTTAGAAGTCAACTGAGAGGTTGAAAATTATCTGAAAAAGATAAATTATCTGAATAACAACTACTGATAAAATAATTTATTCCTTTTCAGCACAGAAGCTATGGAAATGCTGCTGTAGACAACCAAGCCAAGCGTGTCTTTATTACAAACCCTATCCCACATTTAATTGTTTGATTTCCACAGATTTCTAAAGTTCAAAGTACACTGCACAGAACTTTCAGATATTTCAACTGAATCAGCCTATGGGTGAACTATTATGAATTCTGCAGTTTTTAAATGATGCTACTATTCTTATTTTTATATTGCCCATCTGTCATTATAGAAATTCACAGTTTTTTAAATTCACAATTTTTGGCAGTTACGACCTCTTACTGAAAAGATTATGTACTGAAAATAATTTCTTTCCCATTTTATAAAAGAGTAGGAAATGGTAATGATTGTATCTAATATTTCAATTGCAGTTTTTTTTAATAAGATAATCACTTATTAGAGGTGAGCAATAGTATAAGTACTGTAAAATTAAATGAAATTATTTTTCAACAATAATGTAAAAATAAGGAAGAGAATAAATTAGTAGCAACATCAACTTTCCAAAACATTTTTCTTTTGCTAAACATAGATCATGCAAGACCAACAAGATTTTAGTGGCCTTTTTCACACTCCTATTTTCAGCAAAAGAGTTTGTGATCCATAATTGCTCACGAGAACAGAAGAACTCATCAGACCCCTCTCCCCTCTCAATAGGTCAATTGATCACTGGCAATAGAACTGTTCACATTGCACTGCTGCCCATGAGAGGCACCAGCACTGGCAGAAGGAAATTCACTCTACCCCCACAGTTGCATCTTATAAGCTCCTTAATTGCAAACTTCTACTGGTACTTAATAAATATCACAGATTTACAAACCAAAAGGGAAGTTTCTGTACCATCTCCAAGACTTGAGAACTCTTGGTGGAAAAGTTCATACACAAAATGCAGTAAAAAGCTTGACTGAAAGTTAGATTCAATTTCCTTTTCTGATGAAGACACTATTTCAAAGAACACAGAGAGCCATTAAGGTTCTAAAAACCAATCAATAATCAATGTACTATTTTTTAAGCAGAGGAAATAAAAATAAATCACAATGGTGAGCAGTTAAGTTTGGGACTAATATCAGAGGTGTGATTTACTACAGATGAGACATTTTGGTGTTTCTGAAAAACACTGTGTCTACCCCAGCCTCAAGAATTATCTTTTCTCAAAAAACATTTCCAATGCTATTGTTTCAGATCCATCCGCTCTGCTCATTTTTATCTGACAGTGTCTTTAAATTTAAATGTATTTTAAGTGTATTTCAATATTTTCTTCTCTAAGTAAACCTTCATTAGGAACCATGTAATCACCCAAAGCAACCCCATACTTAGAGAGATGTGTTGATTGTACTCTTGGTGGTGCATTGGTTGCCTGAAAACGACTGTATATCCCCAGCAATGGGTGACCATTCTACATTTCATATTGACAGTGCTTTTGTATTAAACTTTACCTGAGCAGCAAAGTCTTTTCAAAGCTAAAAGTGTTATCTGTGCACAGCTTAGAGCTAATCTCCCTTTTCTCCCTCTTTTAATGTCTTTTGAAGTAATAGTCACTAAGGCTGCTGATTTCTGTGAAGTAAGTTTTTCCCTGGACTATTTCAGAAGCCATTGCAAGACTTCCAAGGAGTCAAGTTTTGAAGGACATTTCCATTAAATCACACAGACGCTAAAAGTATTAATTAAATAATTTCCAGTAGAGGCAAAATCATTTAAAAAATCATAAAAATACAAAATGCTGCTTGAGAGTACTTATCCCAATCAAATGCCCATATGCATCAAAACACAAAATTTCCAAGCTTGTCCACAACCATCATCGTTGACTCTGATTTCTACAAAGGTGGCAACAAATCACTCAGTTGAAGCTCTCACATATCAGCCATCTCAGATCCATTTCCATATCTGGAGCAAATCACTGCTGTGAAAGCAGAACTCCTCCCAAGCAGGGAAAGCAGCAGAGCTGGAACAGTGGCAGGGTAGGAAGCAAAGCCAGGGTCTATGGGGAGGGTCATAAAGAAAGTGCTGGTGAGCTGTTCCAGGCACACAAGCACAGCCAGAGCAGCACAGGAGCCTCAGCTCTGAGAGCTGCCCTAAAGAGCCTCTGAGATTTAGTTCAGAGATTTAGATTTGGAGCAATTTTGCATAATTGTTTATGGTAACCCTTGATTTGTTAGAAGTTCATCTTATAGGTGCAGATCCATAAAACCTGCTGCAGCCTGAAGGAAGGAAAAATATTAGAGCATCAAAATTTTTAAAGGGGGAAAGGGAGAAAAGAAGGATAGAAGTCTGTTGCTCACATTCCTGATCCCAGACTGATAAACTCAGAACAGTTCTTCAAGGAGATCTTTATCCTCAGCCCATAATCTGCATCACTCATCATGTATCATCACCCAGAGAAGGCCTGA
Organism: Ammospiza caudacuta; assembly: GCF_027887145.1. Taxonomy (NCBI): domain Eukaryota; kingdom Metazoa; phylum Chordata; class Aves; order Passeriformes; family Passerellidae; genus Ammospiza; species Ammospiza caudacuta. The sequence goes on along the minus strand of NC_080595.1, from coordinate 112,821,943 downwards.
AGAACTTAAAACATTCAAAAGCTTCTCATTTGTAATCAGCTGTATATCTGTAATAAATCACTTCTTCATACAAATCCTGCTTCACCTAAATCAACCCCTCTAAGTACTCAATGATCACTCAAGTCACCTAATTTATTTCAATCAAAGTTTTGGAAATGGGCCATGTGACTAATTAGTATGGCTATTAGGGGATGTAAAAAGGCACAAAATTCAGTATAAAATCACAAACTATTCTTAAGATTCCTTTTACATTCTTCCTATGTAACCATTCTTTTTTTTATTTTTTCACCTTCAGTAATGTTCTGATTAAAACCATCACTCCTACAAAGCAGATGAAAGTGATTCCCATCTTGTCAGCTCTAGTGCCCAGCAGTATCTGTTGCCATAAAGATCTTCTCAAAGATCCAAAGCAAGACCCAATATTTGTACTTTTCCAAGTGCTATCCTCTCTCCTTAGCACAATTAAAATATGGTTAAAGTATGTCAATGATCTTAGTTCCCATTAGTAAGACAGTGCAGCTGCATAATCTCCACCTCCTAGCACACCATGCAGAATGGAAAACCTTAGTTACAACCACACTGTATGAAAGAGAATTTCAGTGTTCAGTAATCAAAGTAAATAATTATGTCTCTTAATCACACTTTGATGCTTTCTGTAAGTTATAAAGTTTGAGTGTCACACACCATCTAATTTTTAAGCAGTGCTTTTCATATACATATAAAGTTGCTTCAGAGATACAAAGTATGACAAGCACAGCTAAAGATTTAGTCAAAATTACAAAAATCACCAGCAATGCTGACATAGGAACACCTACTCAAGGACAGATAAATGCAGACATCTTAACCTGAGATCTGAAGCACACAATTTCTACTTTATTTGAAAATCCTAGTAGGGAAAATATTCAAAGACCAAGATCAGGGACCCAAATCTCTTCCTTCCCATGGCAATATGGACTTCTTTTATTTGTTCCACCTTGTCCTTTGTCACTAACTATCTCAGTATCAATTACTACCTGTGTAAGGCTGCAGCTTGGTCACCATGCCTGCACAAGGCACTTGGGGACATCAGTGACAACATTGGCAGTGCTGGGTTACAGGTTGGACTTGGAGATTTAAAGGTTTTTCCAAGCTAAAAGATTCTGTGATTTCTGCTCCGGCATTCCAGTACCAAACCACAAGCTGTGCTCAGGGTGCTCACCAGGGAGATGTTTGGAGGAAGGAGAGCTGGGCAGGGAGGTTGATTCATCTGCCTTTTAGAACTGAGGAAGACAGGACCCTATCTCACCCAATCTGATCACAAATCAAATTTCAACTTGGTTTCAAACAAGGCGCTATGTAACTATAGAAACACTGCTGCGCTTTAAAGGTTTCTCTCATTTTTGCTGTTATCACACCAGGTACTCATTTAAGCCAAGAAGAGATGCTTGCTATGAAAAATGATCCTGAAACTCCCATTTATGATCAGGTATCTGGGTAAAAATTACAAGTAACTAAAAAGATGGGAATGAAAAAGCAATTTCTATAGTTGCTATTTCTATGGAAAAAAAAAAGGGCAAAGGTTTGGGGTTTTTTTGGGTTTTGTTTTTTTTTCTCCAAACCCTCAGGCATCAGACCACACAAAGACATTTTAACTGGTCAAAGCTCAGAAATTTAAAGAGGAATTCCTCTGGACCAAAGAAAACAGCACTCTTTCCAGAAGAAACGATGGTGGGTCTAACTGAGGTCCTTAAAGCTGAGACCCTTCCTAAGATGCAAGATTAAAATATCTTTCAGAATTTCGAGATAAGTTTATTGGCTTCATAGAATGCTTTGTATTTAATGAGTAGGGACCGACATAGGGCCCTTAAAAAACTGGTTAACTCCCCTATAGATTAGCACTCATCAGATTGTGCCAAGAATAAACACATTTATGAACCTACCCATTTGAATAGGACAAAAGTCAGACCACAGAATATATGCACAAATAAGGTCCACTTTAAAATCACCATAACTTGCTAGATCCGAACTTAATATTCCCTGAAAAAAAGCAATTATATATTTATATTTTTATCATTACATTCCCTAAAAAGAAGCAATTTCTCTCTTAGGACTGAAACCAGGATGTGGGATAAGATTTGCTTCAATACTGAAAACCATGTGAATATAACATAATATGGGATAATCAATTTTCAGTCATTGTAACAATTCTTATCTTTACAAAGAGAGAAGTAGGGGTCAGCTTTGTGCCTAAACTGAAGGCAGACCCAGACCAAATCAGGTGTGCTAAGTTTTAGGATCAGAACACCTCATTGGCAAACACAGGGAGTCAAATTTTGACACCTAATCCAAAAAAAGAGTCACTGTCAGGATCACGCATCTGGCAAACTGCTGCAGTTCTGCCTTATCTGTAATTATGGGATAAAATCCATTTTTCATACCCATTACCTTGAATAATAACTAATATTCATCCATTAATCTAAAATATACATATCCTATTAAAATACCACTTTTCTCTGACAGAAATCTAAATATGAACTATGCAACTAATTGGCAATTATAATTAGGAGTAGAGAATATATTATATAAACAGTACTAGAGTTTCTGCTGAGTTAGTGTAAATCTTTCTTTTGAAGCAGTGACATGATAAAACAATCAGAGTATAAGATGACTTAAACCTTGTCAAATAGAACCTAACACAACAGGAATGCCACATCAGCAGTAAAGTTTGTTTTGCTATATTTGAGTATATTTAATTTTTAATTTTTCTTCTAAACTAGGGCATATACCAATTTACTGAAAAATACAGTTAGTTATTTCTTTAAAGTATCTATTAACAGCTATTCCTTTCACACAGGAGGAGCATTGCCATTCTTAAAAGATGTTTCTAACTCAAGATCTAACTTGCGTTGTCGGTCCACAAAATTCAAGAATGTCTGGATTTTGGCATTCAAGTCTGAGCACAAATTAACAAAATTCAAAGAGCAGCCAAAACACAGCTGTTCTGAAATTAATCTCCCCAAAATCTATATTTTTATATTTGATCATCTGAAAGGTCATGAAAATTGCATTAACAAAACTTCCTGAAAAGGCAGCGAAAACATTTTGTCAAAACCAGCTCTAGGGCTGGTACAGCAAATACCTGCTTGATACTAAATATGGTTTTCACTTAATGGAAAATCATTATTGACATTAACTACTATCAAGAATATTTTATGGATCCTTTTCATTACTTATTTTCTATTTGTGAATAATTAATATTCCCTTTTAACTAAAGCATTCCTTATATTTTATTTCTAACGTACTGTTACAACACCTTTCATTTAAAATTATTTACATCTCAGTAGCATGTCTATGTGTATTTGCATAGATATACAGACATACATACATAATCTTGTGATAGATAACATAATTTTAAAAAAATTAGGGCTTTTTTAATTTTAATCATTTTGGGAAAACAATAAAGATTTAATGCACCTGAATCAGAAGGTTCGTTGGAAAAGCAAATACAACACAAAACTGTCAATTTTATGTCTCAAATATTATTTTTGGCAGCAGAGTTCTTTGATAGGCTGAAGATGCAAAGAATGCATGCACTGTCTGAGGGCCATGTAGAAAGAAACTATTTTATCAGTGTTTAGTGGAGATGTGGGTAATAAAACTATGATGGAAACGAGACACTACCTAACCCTACTCCCAGTTTATCCCTTTTCATCTAAAACACTTTGGAACATAGAATTGTAACTCCAAGAAAATACTCAGAGAAACTTTTCAGAAAAGTAACTTTATCAAAGTGCTGTAACAGATGAGGGAGTACTGTATCTTCCTCTATTTCTTACAGAGAAAAAGTAAAAAAATTCACTGATCATGTACAGACAGCAAATATTCATTGAACACAGTGTATTTCCTGGACCTGAGATGAAGTGCCATTCATAGTCTGAATTTGAAACTAATTTTAAATTTACCTGCACATTTTTAAAAAGACATATAATTATTTTTTTAATCAAAGTATTTTGTATTTTATTACAGTAAGGTAATTCACAACCTCACAGAGTAAGTGTCATATGCTTTATTTTTATTCCTGGCTGGGTGTAATCATGCACATGACCATTTCAACACAATCACTACTTGCTACTTGTATATTTAAATATAATTATGCCATAAAAACTACTACATTTACTGGTGGATCCCAAAATACAACAAAAACATCATATGTTCAGATAAATTATTTGTGTAGAACTTGCATTGAAATGCAAATATCCTACCCCTGGGAGTGTCCAAGGCCAGGCTGGATGGGGCCTTGGAACAACCTGGTCCAGTGGAAGATGTCCCTGCCCAAGGCAGGGGGTTGGATAAAATGATCTCCAAGGTCCCTTTCAACCCAAACCATCCTGGAATGTTCACCTGAAATCAAAGCAGGAAGGCTGGATCCAAAAGCCAACAGCTTCACACGACTCAGCACTACACACAAAAACGTAAATAACCCCTGAGGCTGAAAGATGAGGGCAAAAAGTGCTCCCAGCAGCCAGCACAGCACAATGACAGGAACAGAACTCAGGGTCATCACTGAGATTGGAAGTGTAACTGTATTTCTTCAGTTCATTAGAAAATGATTTTGCAACATTTGAAATGGTTATATAATTTGAGTTCTAGGAAGAATTTAACTTAAAAACCTGTTGTAAGTCAGAATTCCTTTGATTTTAAATTTATATTAATTACAGTTAACATCAATGAAAGGCTAGATCAAAAGGATCTAGGATCAACAACTGGCTGCAGCTAAAATCAAAAGTAGCAATTAATTAAATTAGCAAACCATGGTACACATTATGATTTAAGTTACCAAATTCATCAGCCTCCACAAAGGAGCTGCCACATTATAAGGACACACTTATACAGAGGGTTAAACCACGTGATCATTTTGGATACTTTCCAGGTTTATAATCTAAACTAATTATGTAATTTAATTAATTACTTGGAATGAGTAAAAGCAAAACTTCTGCTATTTCTGAAATGTTGCAATACAAAAATATTAAAAGGTGGAGGGTTTTTTGTAAACTAGGACAAACAGGAATGACTGGTTGTTTCCAGAGCACTATATCCAAAGAGTAGAATGGTATCATCTGTGGCAGGACCACAATCACCATTCAAGTGGCAAAGAAACTACACATATCTATTTTAATAAATTATTAAAAGTATTAAACATTGCTATAGCTGGATAAATAATTCACTATACAGGATATTTAGGGAACAAATAGAACTGGCATGCCGATATTAACAAGAATTATAACACTGATTTTCTGTCCTCTACAACCTTTTATTACCTCTACAGATAAGATTATAGTTAATTATCTATCCCGTGTAACACTTACAAGGAAAAGTTAACTGGATAGACACAATATGATACAAGAACTGTTTAAAATCACTCCATGGGGGTAACATGAAAATACAATGATGAAGTTATCCCTGCAAGTAACTTTATTTGTCCCAGAGTCTGATTATCCCAGACAATGCTGCCAAGGTGTGAAGTCAACACAATTTGGATTTGCTGCCATCCCGTCTGCAGCTTTCCTGTGTGCAGAGACACAGTTACCGGTCTGTCTTCAGAAGGACTCCTACCATTCTAAAAATACTGTCCCACAGCTGTTTAAAATTTATTTTTTTAGACCATAGCACCACTGTTTGGTTGTTTCCAATTTCTGAAACCACAAATAGTAAAAGTGTACTCAGTCTACTGCAAACATAAATAGCAAATGCACGCTTCAGCACTTTTAAAAGGATATGGAAATTGGCAACAAAAATGCAGTTCATGTTGAAAATTTACGAGGGCCCTGCCATATTTCTTCAGAAATACAATCAGGTAAAAATTAGGAAGATCTCTACCAGCTGGGTGGCTTTTTTGTGTTTTCTTTACTTACATTTTTTTTTAAACTGAAAGACTTTCATTATGCAACTTCTGGCACTTGATAAAATAGCGCATGGTACCTTTGCTGAAACCACAGCTTCTTTGGTTATGTTTCGCATTACACAAACATCTTTCACCTTAGATATCCTCTCGCATTAGTGTGTTTCATTTAAAATACTCCAAGGCACATTACCTTTGGACAAAATTATTTTAATGGCGATCAGCAAATGAGATGTACAAATTATTCTTTCCCTCCCCCTATTTTCACAGGTCATTTCAAAATAATCCAACCCTTCACAATTCTACTTTTGCATATTTGAAGCTTTATGCACATATTTCTATTAAAAGTTACAACAGTCTGAAAATATCATATTTTTACATGGATTTCTTTCAAGAAACGCAGGACATAATGACAAAGTATAATCTAGTTTAAGGTAACAGTAGACATGTTAGTAAATGTGATTACACTTTTTTTCAATGAACATCAAAAGTCTGGAAACCTGAAGGAAATGTCAATATTTTTTCGCCTGAAGTACACTTCTTGAAAGAATTCTGGATCCCAAGGAATTTGATGGGAGTTTAAAGTCACTGAAGCTGAGTTTTCAGCCCTGGCCTGTGTAAATTCAAGTGAGCTCACTAAGAAAAATATCTGTTTCAAGTGGTATTTGTGAACTATTTTATCCTGACATAAATGCAACTAAAAGTAGAAACAGGTAATAATTCCTTTTGATCAAATGTGGTCCACAGCAATAGACTGTTTCTATCAGTGGCTTAACACTAGAAACCTGAACCTTCCCATGCAAAAGCCTTAAAAAAAAAATTAATAATAACAAATCAGTAGTCCATGAATTCACATAACTTTTTAAAATGTGTAAATATTTTATAAAGGATACAGGACAGAGAGAAAAAATACTTTATCTTTTCTTTCCCTTGCAGCTAAAAAAAGCTGGAACTACATACAACTTGTTTTGGGATATATACAACTCAGTTTGGGATTAATTTTTTTGGTACACAGCTAAATTACTACAAGCTTTATTAACCACACAGTTTGCAGACACCATGGGCCTATATTTACTTTTACATGTATTTATAAAATATAAATAATATTATGTATTTATAAAATACAAACAATATTCTAAATTATATACAAATAAATATATTTACATATATTTATATGTAAAACTTCTATTTTTTTTTACAACAGTTCCACATATTTCTGTAGTTTCATCTGCCTTTCTGTATTTCCTAATAACCCTGAGTGAATCACAGACATATATGTACATATATGCATGATTTTATCATGTATGTTATAGAAAAACAAACTGGGAATAAGACAAACCCAGCCAGTCCATGAAATAAAAATTTGTCCAACAGGCCATGACACACTGGATGAAAACTACATTTTAAATACTGTCTTAGATACATTTTTGCTGTTGACTTGGTAAAATTTTTCTTTCCAATTTACTAGATCTGAAATACTGCATGTTTCTGTCAGTAGGATAGATTAAAGCAGAGCCAGGATGATTTTTTTTCAGCCCCAAAAATCCTGGAAATGGGTAAGAGTGCTCTTGTACTGCATTCCCCAGTGCTATGGGACACAAGTAAGAATTCCCAGGCTTGGAGATGAAGGCTCAGCAGGAAACAAAAGCAAAATTGGGACCATGAGCCTGTGAAGGCTCCTGGCCTCAGCCACGGGGGCAGCTCACAACCCTTACTTTGAGAAGGCACCACAGCAATTTTCTACTCTTGGTTTAAATCAATTTAAAATGAAATCACCAGTTGGCACTTATGTCTGTTATTTAGCCTGAAGGTCTTTTATACTAAGAGAACCTTATACAGTTTATTTTATTTTTTAGTGTTGAACTATGAAGGCTAGTTTGTTGGGTTTTTTTAAACTATCTAATATTTTCAACCAAAAACTATGTCCTGCATAAATTAAAATAAATTATAGAACCTTTTCTGAATGACTAAGAATAAGCTGGTGTACACATCACACTGCATTTCTATAGAACTACCTGTAGTATTAGCAATTTCTTTGCTTGGAGGTGCAGCAGGGACCTTTGGCAATTGCTTTGCTTCAGAAACATTGTGTTACACAGGTATTTTTCACTGGATATTATGCTTTGTGATGGAAAAGTTTCTCAACTGCTCATTAGAAGAAAAATATTAGTTTAAAATTTAAACTGTTTGCAAAGTATAATTTTAACTAGGACAACTCCTGCTGTAAATATAGAACTGGAATTCTGTGATGTGGTTAACTGCACCTGCCACCCAAAAGCGTTTTGCAATATTATGCACAGACTTTAAAGGAAAAAGAATTATTTGAGAGATGCAAATAATAGCAGGAGTACTAATAAATGTTTCATTGTATTTATTTAAAGGAATATTTTCATTTTCTTTTTAAATATATCCTCCAACTAACTTACTAATATCTATCTGTTCTGAATTTAAGTGCCTTTTGCACTTACATTAAGAACAATATTTAAATAGATGGTTTTCATGAAGGTTATCTTCAGGGCAAAGGCACACAAAAGCAAATTTAACACAGAATCAATGGTTCGCTCATCCATTAATATGAGTTTAAAAGATGAACTGTATTTGTAAACCACAACCTTGTACATCATATTTAAAAAAACGGAGAGAGTAAAAGATACAGCCTAAGCCCACCAGACCCAGAGAGACAAATGTTTGATCCTTCTAATCATAATGTACTGAACAACAAAATGTTTTAGTCTGCAATATGTATTTAAATAAATTATACACTCTGCACAGTGCAAAAATTTATACAACTCACAGAATACAATATGAGGATTCATGTAGGAAGCATCAAACCTTTATCTTAACTACAAAAATATTATTTAGAAGAAATAACGCAGCAGAAGGGTAAAGAGGTGAGATGCCACTGGAAATATTATAGAGTAAGGAAAATGTTTCAAGTCTGCATTATTTCTTAGTGGGAAATTGAGGAGAAAATATGTTGTAGAACCACTGTAGCCATTAGCTTTCCCAATCCATATTTCTAGGGGGGGTTCTTAATGAAAAACATATTTTAAAACCTCAGTCTTGTTTGTTTGTTTAAGAAGGAAAATATTTAATTCTTTTACTTTCTTAAAATCACCCTAAACAATTAAAAAAAAAGTCAAGAGAAATCTTAATTTGTATAGGAAGTCAGACATTTGGCTTCAAGAAATACACGTGTTTAAAACCAGGAATTGGTTCTTTTTCCAGATGCAGTATCTCAGCAATATTTACAGTTTAAGAAAGTAAGCTGCATAGTTTTCCTTGAACACTTTTCAGATTTCCTGAGCAAATTCCTGAGATGCAACAGGACAGTTCTGCAGCTAAATCTAAAAAAGCTGAATAAATGAAATTCATACATTGCACTGAAGAGCTCTTTGGTGCTGAACATCACCGTAACTTCTACCTTAAAAATTATTTCCTTAATTTGATGCACTTGAACGTGCATTCCCTGCATTCATGATGTATGACAGGAAACAGCACTGCCACTAACAACAGGCAGCAGGCATGGGTTTCCTAATTTCAACAAGATGCTATCCTAAAAATGAAAAAGCTCTTCCTCACTAGCAAACTTGGATGCAGAACAATTTAGGCTCCAGTCCTTCGAAGCCAGCACAGGTCTGTAATGTGGAAATAAGGAGAAGCCTGTTAGAATTTACTGCCACAGCTCCAAGGGTTGAAGTTCAGCTTGTTCTTAGGGACGAATCCCTGCTAACTCATCTGATTTTGCTCAATGTGAGCCACGCGAGCTCACCCACCCTCTCAAAAAGGAACTTCTTTTGCACATAATGTTTGGTCCATGCCAGGGCTCAGGGAACAAACCTTGTGGAACAGGGTCTCTCTTCCCACCTGCATAAAGCCACCATGTCCATAACTGGGCTCCCTGAGTGCTACCACAACACAAATAAATAAAACTACACACAAAAACTGCATTAAACAACATTTAGAGTCACAAAAGCCTGCATTTATAACTTTGGAAATGTGAATCTGAAGATGGGTTGCTTGTTTTAAGATCACATGTATATTTTCCTCTTTCAATGCTGTCTGTATCAGCTGGTCAACAAGGCCTTGATGCCTTGCCATTGTCTTCCCATCTTGGTTTTTTACCCCCCTCAACCAGCAAAGTGTGGTCCTTGCCCCACCAACCCATGCCTCACCCTTTCCAGGCACTCTCCAGTTTTCACTAATAATCACTTCCACCAAAAAAAAAATTGTAAGAATGCAGGGTTAAGCCAAAATCCTGGGTTATTCCTTCATGACATGGAGGGAAGTATGTTCTGCTGAAAACAATTTTTTTTTAGTCCAGCAACTTCATATATGGTCTGTATGGACTATGGTCTATATGTGCTTTAGCACAGTCCCATTTGTCATACAGCAGATGTCTTCCCTCATTTTCTTTTAATATTGTCTCTGTTTTAATCAAGGTAACCATTTTAACTTCTCTCCCTGGTCCTGGAGCACCAAGAGGTGACACTTACAGACTCTCTGAGCTGCCAGAAAAAGCCCCTGCAACACCCCAAGGACCTTAAGCTCAAGAACCTCCACAGGGATCAAACACTGAGCATTGCACTGCCCAGCTGAAACACTTCCACTGGGCAGGTGCAATCAGATGCTCTTCAGGACATCTCTTTATATGGGAAATATCAACTCAAATGCTTGGAGGGTGGCAGAGCTCCTGAACCAGGGGAACCACAGCAGGTCAAGGGACCTTAATTCAGGCAACAGTGCTGATCCAAGTCTTCCCGACACCATGGCTGGGGTATTTAGTTTAACACATGGATGTATTCCTGCTGTTTTAGATCACTAAAGAAACACAATAAATTTCCTAAGTGAGGTTGAATCACGTATTTTTAAGGTCAGTAAGAACATGCCAGAATATCCAATATGAATGACAAGAAAACCTTCACAGGATGAAGCAAAATTAATGTTTGACTGATTTTCTTGGTTTTTTAATCATAGCCATCTTTCTGCCACACAGGAGAGAGCACCATGGAGAGAGGGAGTAAATGCAATGGCAGAAACACTCCAAAATAGGTATTCTGTTAAAACGTTGGTAGTCAGCAAACTGGTGGGTGTGTTGCTTTCTTGAGGGTGGCAGAAATTGCTGGGCATATTTAATGCCTAATGCACTGTTAAAGTATAAATCAGTTCTAATCAAGCAGAAGTTAGTATTTAAAAATAAAAAGAGCAAAAAGAGTGAAAAAGACATGCAGTCACTTAACTGTACTAGTTCTGTCTGTTTTTACAAAACACTTAAAGAAATGCTTAGATAAGGTATGACTATGTTTTTTATTAGTTAAAAGTCACATTAAAGTAACAGCTTTAATGTAGTATATGTTAAGTAAACTCTACTTTGACTAAATACTAGGAACGATGTCATCTATACTAAAATCTCTACTCAACTAATTCCTCATGCATTTACTCATTTTTTATTTCTTCTCACTTACACTAGAGTTGTTCTTTCAGTAATGAAATAACACATCTCCCATTTCCCTTTTCCTATTTGTCTTTACAAATTCCATTAAAAAAATACTTTTTCCTATTAGGCATATAGAGCTTATGTAAGCCAGAACTTCTGCAAAACTGAGCTTCTGAACTCATACTTTCAAAGATCTGCTAAAAAATATGTTGCTCTAAGACCAAAGTCTTATTTATATGAGTTTGTGGCTTAACTGACAAGTATTTTTCTGTGACAAGTAAGGGCAGACAGTTTGTATCTTAAACACCATAATCCAGTTTTCAAACCATGTAGACGTCTGGAAGGGAATCAGTCAGTAAAGTAAATTATATTATATCTCACTGACAGTCCAGATACAATCCATGAGATTCATTACTTCTACCCAACACAAAAGAAGAAAAAAACATGGGAGAGGTGTGGGAGGGTCAAAAATACTTGCAGCTCACAAGATTGCTTAATCAAAGTAAACAGACTTCTATTTTTAAAAACACAAACAGCAGTTAGTTCTTGGTTTAAACGCAAAGGTGGGATATAACCAATAACTTGCTGTATTTTTATGTGAGGACACAGGCTAACTGGTTCTGTTTTACAAGCTGCCAGCAGTTTGACCTCTCTAATTTGCTGGAAGACAGGGAAACAGCACCTCGAAAATTATATTTTTTCACTAGGATGAATATTTTCTCTCTGCATTTCTTTTACATGAGTTTGTGTAGGATTCATTCACAACAGGTTTTCCAATTCTTAGATAGTGGTCTCTCACCCATGACAGCCTTCATTGATGTAGTAGCCAAGATGTACCGATAACTGCAGTCAAAGCTGCAATTTAACCTTTTTAATTCAAAAGGAACATCTGAGAAGGAACATTTCTGCATGAATTAGAATCTGAAGCTAAACAGTACTTTCTTTTCCTTCAGGATTTTCTTCAGCTAACAACCCAAACTGGACATTTTCAAACTGGATTTCAGCTTTCTCATAAGTGGTTTCATATGAATGAAGACAAATTCACTTCTTTTATTATTTTTTAATATGAATTGTGAATACAGTATAATTCCATTCGTTTATTCATAATGTTAATTTAAAAAATAAAACTAAGCTAAACTTTGTGCACACAGAACATTACTTATTTTCCATAAGATGCAGTCAGTCCCTTCTCTCAGTTCCAAATGAGAAATCAAGAAAATGTCACTTTTAATTACAATAGTTGACTGAATTTCCCCATTAAGGTCAAACAAGAAATTGGAAATGAGGCACTAAACATGTAGCATTAATTTTTTGTCTTAACTATACTCTGCCTCCAGTCTATCAGTAATGTATTGAAACTTCCTAATGTTGTTCCATTTTACAAAACTACTCATAGTTCAGAAGTTTTACAAATCGATAGTTTTCCATTGAGCTTTACTTTTTTCCCTGAAAAAGCCCCCGTGGCCATCATTTCAGTTTGGTAGTTTTCATATTTGTGCAGCAACGGGGAAAAGTTTCTTTGTTTTGACTGAAAAGGGAAGTGAGGACCTGGGTATGTCTTTGGAGCTCGTAGCTCCTTCAAAAATCCTGTGAGCATCGCAGCACTTTCAGCAGTTAAACTGAAATTTATTTCCATAACACACAAAAATGTTCCGTTTTTGAGAAAGCAGGAGAAACCTCTTTATAAACTTGGTAGCTACAACTGTAAAAATATTTTAAGTCGATGCAGAAGTGAACATGTTTTTATTCCGTAAGCTTGTATTATGGAAAGCTTAAATACAGATTATCTCATTCAGTAACTCCCCACTTTACAGTAGTAGCAATTCATTCTAATTGCTTGGGTAGCACACTCAGGAAAAAGAGTATTTTTCCTTTTCACTGAATAATGTTTCAAGTTCAGTTAAATGCAGGAAGTTACACCACCGTTGGAATGTGATTGTCTGCAACGGCAGAGTTACTTCGTATTCATAGGTTTGTGTTTAGCTAAATATTAAAATGTTGGCCACTCGGCAGCACCTATCAAAATATCTCTACCTCCTAACGAACTAAACTAAAAAGGCACCTATCTGCCTCCATCAGAATTGTTTTCAACCATGCATAATCATTTTTCACAGAAATTTTTAGCCTCCTGCATGGAGTGGATTATAGCAAATGTAATTCACACATGCTGTTTCTTATTCAGAGGAAAACACAGAATAAGGATGTGGAGAATTTCTAGCCAAATCTTCATTCAGCTCCAAGATCCACGGACGCCACTGTAATTGAGAGACATTCACAACCAGATAGCTGTAGACTTCATTTTTGTTTAAAATAATACTTCTTCTACACGAGCTCCAACCAAAACATTAATGTTATTTAAATTCTAGCAAGCTGCTTTGAGCTGAACTTACAACAGATTACAGGTTCTTGGTTTAATTCGGTTCAGAAAAGGACACTACTTAAAGCCATACACTTATACTCACATCTAGATCATGTAAATGTGCTGCTGCTTTTCAGACTACTTTAAAATTACGTGTAACTTATAACACTCTTATTTCGGAATTTGACTTGCCTCCAGCTCACAATGGAAAATGAACTATTCCTCCCATACCTCAAAATGCACACTTTACTCTGAAAGCTGTTTGAGCTCACCGTGCCCAGACTAAAAATGCCTACTCACAGCACCCAGCCTCTCAGAAACCCCAGAGGAGGAATCAACTGCCCAAAAAGCAGCTTTATTGCCCTCAGATTTCAAAGAAGTCCTAATTTAGTTCTGCTGTTCTGACATTCAGCTTCATAACAAAAATTATTATTTCAAAAGTCACATTTCAAATTTTATAACAACAAGGAAAATAGTGTTTGAATAGTGTTGAATTGAAAATAGTGTTTGAATATCACATTAAAACACACAAAGTATAATAAACAATCCCAGGAAATATTAAAAGATGCAGACCTGAACAGTGATTTTTTTTCTAGGGCTCTTAATCTATATTAGATGATTATTTTAGTTTTTAAAATATTATCAATTTCCTATTATTTACACCTCAAGCCTACCCCCCAAAAAAAAAAAGAAAACAAAACCAAAATCAACCCAAAAACCTAATTAAAGCACAAGAATAAAATTATTTCCGAGGTGACCTTACTTAAGGATTAACTCTAAAATAACAGAGCTGCTTCCTCTGCTATTTCATACACACTCCCGTGCTGCTTCTCGCTGCACCCAAGGACACTCCCCCAAACAGCTGCAGCTGCCTGGAGTCACTTCAGTCCTTCGATTTCTGATCTGAAAAATTTCATAACCATTTACAAAGTTCAATAATGTTAGAACTTTAACAAATTTTTGTTACTATGTTGTGATTGGAAAATGCCCCTAGAGAATCACATTTTAAAATTATTTTATCCGTTCACCTTTTTCTGATATTGCACCCATAGAATCTTTATAAAATTTTATTTGCTAAATTTATTTCTAATTTCAATTAGCCATGCCACTTTCTGTATAACTTGTAAGCAACAGAACACACATTAAGCTGCTGTTTAGATACCAGAGCAAGGGTATGTGTATTAGGCAGTGACTCCTGTCCAGTTACATTTGGAATAACAGACGGATCCTGCATCTCAGAATCCACAACAAAACCAGCGTAATACCCTAATAGTGTTTTCAGATATTCAGCTTCATATATTTCCAATAAAATGGTATTTTAGAGTAACTCTACTCCTTTCAGCAACAGAATCAATAGCTTTTGACCCACAGTATACATGCAACAGCATTTAATACTTGGAATTCTGTAAGAATAACCTAAGATGGCATCAATTCCTGTGAGTAGGAAGGGTGAGAACAAGGGAATGATGATGGAAGGACCAGTGAGTCCACATCTCTCCCTCATGACAACATTTGGAGAAAATGAAAAATAGGCTGCTTAAGTACTAATTTTCCACAAAAATATTTTCCTGCTGTAATAAAAATAATATAAAATTTCTTTTCTGAATTTTAGCATTATGTCTAAGGTAGCGGTAGCTCATACTACCCTATAATCTTGGCAAATGTTCCACTATATGTTTGAATTTGATTTATTAAAAATTATTTAATGGGTACTTTGCTGAGATAAATTAAACAAAGTCAAATCACAGAAAATTCCACATTGCTTAAACACTGAAATTCCAAGGAGTTATTCCAAGAAGGACCCTTTTTTCCCAGTAATTTTAAGCATACAATTATTGTCTAGAATTTCCTATATTATAACACTAATTAATATATAAATTCACAGTTAAGCAACAGAAAGAAAAGCTACATCTTAATGCTGACTGACTATCTCATAATAGTCACTAAACATTTTTCTCCTCCATGAGCTACAAAAACAAAGTTGTAACTATTACATCTTTCAATTTGGATCTATATGGGTTCTATTTATAACCCATCCTTAATCTATGTTTTTATTATGAAACAAAAAATTTGGTTTTGTTATGAAGCCTCCTTTAAATGCTTTTCATCTACAAATACACGAAACCCAGAAGTAGCATTTCTGAACTAAACATTATTATTTAAATAAACAGCAAAGGGGAAAATAGTACTTGAAAGCAAGGAATAAAACACTACTTGAAAAACCAGTTTCTTCTTTTGCACCTCTTAAGAGAGTTAAGCTGTAAAAATACCTACAGATATAATAAAGTAGCTAAAAATGTATTTAAAGTTATTTTCCACTGCGATCAGCAACTTTAAAAGTGAAAATAAATGACATTATCACGTGACAGGCCAGCATGAGACATGTAGTTTTAATATTGATTTGAAATGGCCATTTTCAAGGAACAGTTGAAATAACAGGGGCAAAACGTTCAATGTTTAAAGTAAGTACTGCTAGAAATGGCAAAAAAAGTGTCAATGGAAATTCAGCCACCACACAGTCTCTTCATTTTCCAACATCAATATTCTGAAGAGAAGGTCTCAACTTTAATACTCACATTCAAAAATTATGTTAACAGCCCAGAAACCTATGCATTTTAAATTTCTGTATTTGTTAAATTTGTTTTACTTTCTCAGCAGTACATTGCCCAGACAGGAAAATAGAATTGGTAACCTCTCAGTACTTTAATTTATGATGCCACAATTCAAATCACAGCACGTAAGATTTCACATAGTCAGCACTGAAGTAAGATCTGCAGACACTAAATGAAACATGTATTTGAAGAGAAAAGGAAAAAAGAGATACCATGCACAAGGTAAACTCTTAAAATTAAATGAAAAATACATGCTGTTATAAATCAGACTAAAGGCATTAATTACAGTATGTTTGAAACACACTACCCAATGATTTTTAAATTGTAGCATCTCAAAAGAAATTTGAGTTAACAACAACAGAGCAGCTTTTAGAGGGAGCCAGTACTCTATAGAGAATTAAACCACTAAAAAAAAAAAATCTTTATTCTTCACAGTGGCCTCCTGTCTTCCAGTGTCAAACTGACTCATTAAATTTATTCTGTCTTTGCCTCTAATAATTTTCTTTTCTCTGATGATTCCACACCAGTAAGATAATACTACTCCCAACCCATGCCACCATAGATGTGTGGAACATTCTGGCAGGGGGGTACCAACTGGTTCCAAACCACCTCCTACCAAATCTAAGAATATTCACTTTCAAACCACAGTTGGATAAAAAAAGATCTCTGTGAATAGGTACCACAACTCCAGAATTCCATCATTTCTCCACAAACACACATGCCATGAAGGGTCAGGTTCTCAGTTGGTACTGAGGACTTATGTCCCTGGTGGCACCTTGGTCGAGCTCTGCAGGATCAGGGAACAGAGCAATCCTTAACAGCCTCTGGAGCCTGATCCCTTCTGTGGATGCAAGACCCATCCAGGGGGCTGCAGTCCAGGCTGCAACTCCTCCCACAACTCCATGAGAGCACTCTTGAAACAAATGGGCATTATTAACAAAATAGTCTGTTCTACATTGAACTTTTATCTGGAATAGAGGGCCAGAATTCAGGTGTCTCTTCCTAAACCTGTTTGTAGGTAGGAGACAGGTGGGAGACAGATGCTCACCTTCCAGAACAGGCATTTTTAAGCACGTGTTAAGGAAGTGAAGCTAAGTATGCTATAAACCATCAAACTAAATACAACCATAGCACAATTTGAGTAGGAAGGGACCTCTGATCATCATTCAGTGTAAATTTCCACGGGGGAAGATAAAATATGTAACTTTAAAAAAACCACTAGGAGGTCTTCAAAAGCTTATAGGACTTTTTTGCTGTCTGAGCCTTAGGTAGATTTCAGTGTCCAATTCTCAGTTCAGGCTGATTAAATTCTAACACTGAGCTTAATTTTTCATTAATGAAATCCATAAGTTCAGATACATTGAAATTTCCCTTTTTCTGCCTTAAGCATTCTTTATGAAGGCCATTAATGGAAACCTTCTTACTTGCACACTTGGGTGTCTTGCCATTGCAAATAAACATCAACCATAAAGCCAGCTGCAATTTGAAATGCTCTACCTTCATTTCTAATAGAGCATAGCAACAACTTGTATATTCCAAAATCCATCTGTCTTTATCCCTACTAGCAAACCATATGCAGTTCATTTTCCACCTAAACTCCTTATGTTTTTCTGGCTGGGTCTCTTCATCCAAGTTTTACAAGTGCTGATGAAACCACTGTACATTTCTATCACTTCAAAGCATCACAGGTATTGCAACTTTTCAGCAATGATTTACGCTCATCTTCACATCCAAATTTCCTTTAATTGACTCTCACACTGTAACAACGCTCATGCAGAAATTTGCTACTCATTTCCTCCTCCTCAATACCTTTCTTCTGCCCTATTCTTTCTCCAGTACTTCATTTTTTATCACTTCCTTCCCTAGTCCATTTTCACCTCACAATTTCCATGACAACTCCTACACAATACCCTAAAGTTCAAACTGCCTGTTCATGAAAATAATTTTTTAAATTTTATTTGGAAGGCCAAGTACAGATGATTCAGCAAGACTCAGAAATTGCGATCCCCTCCCCATGGAATGTTACACTTCCTGTGAATGGTGGACTTACTCAGATACTTCCTCTTTGGTTTTATCACCCGTTTTGGACAATTTTTACTAGTTAACTATTTAAAATAACTACATGAGTAACAGTAATAAATAACCAAAGCTGTAAGACAGAATACTCCATGAAAATCATTATAATATCCAAGGCTTTTTACTTTGTTTTCTTTTAACTTTATTCTGGGGCTTAAATTAATAGAAGAGGATGATCCTCACCTTACCAAAGAGGTTCATATATAAAAACATCCTAACATGTGCTAAACTAAAAGCCCTACATCATATACCACAAAGAAGATCCTACCAAAAATTTCAAAGTGTTTAGAAAAGCCAATATATCTGTCTTTCAGAGAAAATCCAAACACCAGCCAAGGTGTCCCAGACCATCCACGTCCATCCTAGCAGGGAATAATAGAGTATGGAGGCAAGTCAAGGTCTTTTCAGACTGGTTTTTAGACCACAGAACTACAAGCAGGAAAAAAATGTGTTTAAAATACCAATCTGATCTACTGCTGTCCTAAACAGCAGTGCAACATTTTTCTGAACCTTGCTGATCACTTGAAAAGCATGGTTGATAAAAAGATGCTGCCAAAAGATGAATGGAAACCGTACTTCCAACCATATAAATTAACATCATTTCTCTGTACTTTAACAAATTTAAGCATGACAAGAACACACTGCAAGAAACTTTATTAACCTAAAAAACTGAACCTCTGTAAATCAGAAAAATGTCAATATAATGAGATCACTTAACAACAGGAAGAGATTTCAATCAGTAGTGCCATGTATAAATGAGCAGCATGGCTCAGGGTGACAGTATCTGGCCACTCCACAATCACCCAAGTACAGGGGAGTTGAGAAGCATGTAAAGTATTTCCTACAACAACCTAAAAGCTTTCTGGCCACACACAGGCTGTGTGGCAAAAAAATAAAAATATTAAGAAAAATAGTCTAAAAATTTAAGCAAATGGAAGTTTATAAATGTGTTTTATTAAAAAATCCTAATTGATAACATTCAAGAGCCTGAAATATGAGTAGAAAAAGCCACCTAGGAAAGTGACATTAACATGGGGGTGACATAAACCATTTCTCACTTTTTATTGAAATCTTCGCTGACCATACTGGAATGTTATGATGAAATTTAATTACAAGTGAAATTAAAATCTGCAGTTATTATATGCATTCTAACTATATGTCAGGCAGATCAACTTTAAAGTGCACTGAAATAATGCTACACAGGTAGAGTTGCCCTACACAGAATATACACAGTTGAAAATCTGTTACATGAGAGACCCAAAAGAGCATCTCCAAGAATTTTTTTCTATTAGAGTAAGTACACAATGACTTAAAGCAATCATAAAATCAGAATAGTTGGTGTTGGAAGGCAGCTTTCAGCCATGGAATCATAGAATGGTTTGGAATGGAAGGGATCTTAAAGGTCATCTCTTTACAGTCCCACTGCCACAGGAAACCTTTTACTAGAGCAGGTTGCTTCAAGCCCCAACGCTTCCAGGGATAGGGCATCCAAAAATTCCCTGAACAACCTGTGCCAGGGCCTTACCATCCTCATCACACCAGTCTTCTTCTTAATATCCAATCTAAATCAACTCCTTTTCAGTTTAAAACCACTACACTTTGAGCTATCACCACTACTAAAGTCTATTCTCACCTTCCTTATTAGTCCCCCTTACATACTGAAAGGCCACAAATAAGGTTTTTCTGGAGCTTTCTCTTCTCCAGGTTGCACATACCCAACTCTCTCAGCCTGTCTTCAAAGGAGAGGTTCTCCAGCTCTTTGAGCATCTTGGTGGCCTTGTCTGGAATTGCTCCAACAGATCCATGTCAGTCTGTGCTGAGGAGCCCAGAGCGGGACACAGCACCCCAGGTGGGGTGGAGAGGCAGAATCCCCTCCCTCACCCTCCTGCCCACTCGGAGCAGCCCAGGATAGCCCTGGCCTTCCAGGCTGAGGGGCTACAGCAGCAAGCTCACAGAACAAAGACAAACAGAGGCTTAGGATAAATCATAACAGGAAACATCCATAAAATATCATAGACTGGTAGATGAGAATAATTGTAAAAGAGGCAGATGTGTTCATATCAAGAAGTGATCACATCTTGTTACCTGCCTAATTACTTTCAGCAGTGGCCTGTAGGCATTACAACTAGAACAATAAAAGAAATTTAAATTTCCTAAGAGCTGTACTTAGAAAGATGCATGATCCTCACCTTTTTTGCTGCTTTCTAGCACTTCAAAAGACAGATTTTCTTTTGGGCTGCACATCTTGGAACATTTCTGTTTCACAAGACACTTCTGTTCTTCTATCTACAGTTCTTTCATTATGTAGAAATAAAGGTTCTTGGAGAACCACAATTTCACTGACTGCTGTGATCACACTTTATCTTCCTTCCTTTTCATGGGATGCCAAGCACTTAATGGCCAATGCTGTATAGCAATCTTTATTTCTCCAATGTTAAAATCTATGTATTACATTAAATACAAACCTCTATGTGACAGGAGCAAACAAGTAAAATTGAAGGGTAGTATAAAGACACAAGAGATTAAATTATCTTATACATACTATGATTAAACAAGAAGTCTTTAGCAAACTCTAATTCTGACAGACACTATACATCCCTGCTAGAATATATAATCATATTCTTCAGCTATTTTAATGCATAAATTAAGTACTCAAATTTTGCTATACTTTTACATAACACTATGAAACAAAATACATCCATATTATATACATTGGATACTATTTGTTTCCAAAATATGGTACTGTAAGTCTACTACAAAATACAAAGTTGGAATTTACTAATACTTTAACTGCACATATGCAGACAACTTTTTTCTTTGTTGAGACTTGCAATTTGAAAGTTAGGACTATATTTATTTTCTTCTTCATCCATATATATTTCCTATAACAATATTATACTAACTATATGCAAGCGGATAATTTTATTTATATTTTAAGCACATAAAAATATGTTTCGAGTTTAGAATTGATTTTATAATACACAGAAATGTCTTGTGTTACCTGCAGTACACATTAAAATACACCAAAAATACACTTCTACTACTATGGCTCACATATGGTTTTCTGGATAGGCCAAGCCCCTCAGAAAGTGTGTAAAGATACCCTGGTTTTGTGAGCATTGTCTCAATATCTTTAAGTGTTAATAAAAATTAGGCTACAATGAAAAAATCTGTTTTATCTTCATAGGACAGTGCCCTCAATAAAACTACTAGAAATGCAAGTGTCACAAAAGATAGCAACAATTAAAAAATACTATGAATACTTAGCTTTCACCCATGAAACTGCATTAATGTATTGAAAAAGGGGAGCATTTCCTATTTAATGTTTTACAGAAGCAAACCTGCCATAATTCATTTTTTACTTATCATTTTCTCAAGTCTGCCAATGCTGATTCATTTAATTAAAAAACCTCACCAATCAACACTGTTAAATACTGATTTTTAATTCAAGCAGGTATTCATACTCATCCTCACTTTGTGGTAAACTTGCTGAAAATAAAAACTATTATTTCAGATCACTTAAGTGTTTGCTTAATTAAATACTTAATCAAAACCATCTCTGGTCTTCCCAAACATGCCACAGAACTGCCAATTACTGTATAATACTCTCTGTCATAGAGCATTGTATTTCTGTCACAGAGGAGGCTATACATTAAAAACTAAATATTACCATGCAATTCATCAGCAAGACTCATTTCACACCTTTTAGGAAACCTTTTGGGAAAGAAAAATCTCTTACTTTAGGATATTGTCTCTGTCTTAAAATTCACCACACACAAAATTTGATCAAAGAGGTCTTTCCCTCAGCTATTGATCAACATATTCCTGTGTTCAGCATCTGAAAGGGAAAAACTAACAACCTGTGGTGTACTATTATCCACTTAAACTCCAGCCTAGAAACAGGCAACTCTACCATAAAAATAAAAGTAGCACTCTTGATTATCTCAGACAAGCAGAATGAACATAAAGCTTGAAAGTGCTTACAGGGTGGTTTCCAAATATCCTGATGAGGACTATTTACAGGTTAGTTAAGACTTTATTGAATGCCAAATTTAAGGAATAGGAAAATGTAAATAACTGAAATGTAGCAATGGTTTTCCACATAATGATCCAAGAATGGAAATTTTGAATAAGCCTTTAAATACCAACATGTTGATATGTATAAAATATAATGGTCTCTAACAGCCAGTACAAAAAGAATGGAAAAACGTAATCAAGCTATGCTAAATAAAGCCTCCGAAGTAAGCAAAACAAATTTTACACAGCCTTCAAAGGGAAGCAATGCAAAAAAGGATCTTTTATTCAGACTTTTTCAAATAAACAATGTCTGGTTAGAAAGTTCAATCAAGCTTAAAGTTTTGTAGCAACTTCTCTACCGAATAACTGCACAATATAAACATTTCTAGAGAGTGTGTGATAAGAACAGATAATCACAAACCAGAATTTTTATTCAAATATTGAGAACATGGACCACTTATGACAAAACAACAAATCCTCCACATCATTCTGTCATATATGGAAGGACTGAAGGTCTTTAGCTTACATAATTATCAATTCTGCATCTTCATTTGTGGTTTTCACCTGATACAACACAGCATCTTTATCAGTGATGTGGTAAAGATACAGGAACCGTTATTTCTTTTATGGTTTTCCCCATTAAAAGAATCAGGGTTATGGATTCCAGTTAGCAGAGAGTTTGGGACATGCTTTGCCAAACCAGTCTGTCTCTGCAATGTAAGAACTCTGCAGCTTTAGAAGAATTTGCTGTGGCTATAGATGGTGATTTCTTGTCAATAGATGCTGAGCAGAGAAAAACAACCAAGCACAACCAAAACTGGAATAGGAACTTGGAAAACTGCTACCAGCACCTCTGGGACTGAAAGAGTAAAATGGTCAGGGGCAGATTTATCTGCACTAGTAGTTAAGTATTAAATACAAGTTATTAAGTATTACCAGAATAAAAGGTAGTTTTCTGAAGTCAGAAAGTGGGAGAGATGGCAAGTCAGATACAAGAAGGGCAGCATTGTTCCTTAAAAAAAAAAAAAATCAAAAAAATCCCATTCCCATCATTATTCTTGGTAGCTATTTCTGGCAAAAGTTCAGTCTGGAGAACTAGAATAAATCCTCACTGTTTGCATGCTATGAGATAATAAGAACAAGTGCATTTCACTGTTTGGCACAACACTTTAATTTTACGTGCCAGATTTGGCAGAACTACATGAAACATGATTCCAGCAACTGACTGCTTGAAGATAATTCACAAAATCCTTTCAGAGAGGAAAGCCACATATCGAGCTTATCAACAGTGCGACTGATCCCATAAATGGCCTTGGCAAAGGCCTGATGTCTGGGTAAGTCAGTCAGTGAGAAGGAATTACCAGTGCTAAGGAACTGCTCCAGCTTTGCAGGGCATCATCCCCACAAAATAAAGCAGCAATTAGTGCCAGCTCATTCTTCACTGCACAAGGATATAAATCACAGTTAGGGAGATAACCTTTACTGTATTATTTCCTAATGTTTATGCTTCATTCTGAAAAACTGATGTTCTTTTAACACAGCATAAAAACCTATTTAGAACTTTTCTTTCCAAAATTAAAGCAATAAACACACATGTTAATCTCAAGAAAAAAAACTACTGTGTGCATAAATCATGAGCAATTTGGGAATCTTTAGAGCCAAAAAATTATCACCTATCAATGATTTAATGCAGCTGCATAGAAAAATGAAAGATCTTTCATTACTTCTGAAGTTTTCTATGGATTTTTTAAGGATCTTCTACTATTAAAAAGAAAGCAAAGAAGTATTGAGACAAAGAACTAATCTTATTTCCATATTCATTAATGGAGATGCCCCAGTAATCAATTTATTCCTTTCTCTTTTAATCATCATTTCTACTGTCCAAGAATGAAAGGGGAAAAAGCTTATAAAGGTACAAAACTTAGAACCCATTGTTCATAGCAGTCCAAAGGCCTGACACTCCTGCATTTGGCAGTTTGTTGCTCTTCCATTGTGCATTTTATGTAGCCATTCCTACTAAATGGCAAAGCACTTCAAATGCTGTTTCCTTTTAGGTATTTCTGGCCTCCACACTAAATACTCTGCTGAAAAGAAAACTGCTATTATTTCACTTAAAAAGCAAGTGTCATCCAATAGAGCAGGAGATACATGAATTAAATTACTTACTTGAATTTTAGTAATGAAAATTAGAGCTTACATAGAAGCATAAGATGGTTTGGGTTGGAAACAACCTCACAGAATCATCAAGTTCCAACCTCCTGCCAAGGGCAGGAACATCTCTCAGTAGCCCAGGTGACTGGATGAAGTCTGTAAGAGGCCTATTTCACTTCCTTAAAAATAAAAATTGGAAAGTTCTGCTGAAAAAAAATCCAACTTGTTTCTAAAAGTTTTTGCTCTTTGCGTATACTAAACATTTAACCCAGTCAATTAGAAATTGGCTTCATTTCACTGCCTTCAAAGCTTAAGTAAGTGGAATTCTGTGCCATACGAGTGATTAGCATTAACTTAATTTGCTCAAAATTCAGCCAAATTCCATAAAGCCAACAACTGATAAGACAGCATCTTAAATTTCATTTGGGGAAGTAGATGGACACTGAACTTTATAAAGCATTGGTAAAAGATTTTACTTTGTTCTTACAGTGGTACTTTCTTGTGTGCACATGAGGTTTAAGGAACAGATTAAAAAGATACATTTTCTTATGCCAATTGCATTTTGAACATAAACACTGAGCTTTAGAGCATTACAGGTATTTTTAGGGAATTTATACAATAAGAAGGTAATAAGAACATACCCTAAGTGTAAAGTATTAAGCTCTTTTTCTTAGTGTACTTTCAGCATACTCCAATTTTTAAAAACATGACTCAAGTGCTCATGCAATTTGCATAATTTAAGATACCTATAAGATGACCCACAGACCCACTGTGAGAGTCATACTGTTTCTTCACATAGTCCAAAAACACTGAGTAGCTCTCAGAACACTTTCATCCATAGTTGTCAGAGTATACTCCTCTGGATTTAGCCTACTCAGTGTGACCCTGATGACCTTTTCATTGTTAAAAAAAAAAAAAAAAGAAATAAAGTCATATCTACGTGAACAAGAGTAGGAAGTTATGCACTTACTCTGCTCAAAGCAGGTGGCTATGAGTCAGTCCTGGTACAGAAAACACTCCCCAGCATCATCACACAGAGTCAGTACCAGGATATTACATTCATGGAAAAGTGACATAATTTGACTGGGATTCTGCAACTCATCAGCCACTGATGCAGGACAAAGAAAAATTGATTTTTTTTTTTGTCCCACTCAAGTTCTGGTTGCTTTATTTATCACACACCAAACAGACCAACTACGGTTTCTAGACTGTCTTACAGAAATAACAGATAAAATCTATCAGCTCTTCCAACCATTTTCCCTACCCAAAGATTATGGAATTTTTATAACTGTTACAAGCCATGCTGTATAAGCAGAAAGAGGAGACCTACAGAATTAAAGGGCTTGCTGCAAGCTACTCCTCAAACTTTAGATAGGTTCAAACACCAGCTGGGTAAGCTCACTGAAGAAACATTCACTGACAGCTACTAAAAACAAAGACAGCTCTAGCTCAGGAAGCCTGAACTACACATAGCAAGAGGTTAGGAAAGCATCCTGTGGAAATATCCCTATATTTTTCCCCTTTTCTTATAGACCTTCCTTGAGGTCCACTGTTAGCCAGTACTAGAGATGATAACAGGTGAATGAAGCTTTGGTCTAATCCCATTACAAAGTTTAATAGTGTAGATGCCTCAGGAATAAAGCTTTAAATTTCTAATTCTACTTTTTAAGGTAGGATTAAAATCTTTCATTAAGGTATATTTTTTTTCTCACAAGGTATAAGCTAGCTGACAGGCTTTCCCAAAATTGTGTAATTGGTCATTACTCTTTTATGGTATTTAGTGATATTCTAATCAGGAACAAGTCAGTGTTTGATTTAGCTTAGTTTACTTGAGCTCATTTATCATTATGTTTTGTCTTGTAATTTAGTCCTTGACTTGCACTTATCATCTACTTAAAACAAATTATGAAAGCACTGAAGCTAAGTCTTAAACCCGATTTGCATACATTTTCCAACTTGGTGGATCATGTACTTTCATTAATACAGATAAAATTTGGAGTCCAGATTTGAAACTTTTTGTCCCAAGGTATCTTTAGGTCTCCCAGTTTACACTGCTCTGATACCCAAATAATGCAAGGAAACCGGCTAAGATTCTCAAATGTCCTAAAAACACTGAGTTTTGAACTACTGCACGATCAAACAAATTGTTTAAGTGAGAGCACAAAACCAGAGCCTTCTCTTCTCAAACAAAACTTTAACTTTACATTTAATACTTCCAGTAAATACTTCACAGAGCATTTGAAGAATCTAATACACTACACAAAGAAAAAGTTAAAAGTTCTTTTGATTACTTTTATGTCAGCTTCCAAACTTCATAAAGCAGCATCAAAACCACTTTTGTACTGTAAACCAATTTGTTAAAACACTTTCAAACTCTCTATTTCCAATACACTATTGAATCTTCTATTTATTAAATAAACTCAAATGCGATGAGCATTTAATGAATCTGAATCAAAGGCATTGCTCAATTTTAAGGTGTGCTCTAGTGTTAAAAAACATAAGCCAGCAGATGCCAGAAAGTGACCTTTGAGGATTACAGGTGCATCTGCCTGCTCAAAATCTAGGATCCTTATGGATATGAGCTTCTTTGCCATACAGGTTGGGGGAAAGAGAAAAGATGCTTCTTGAAGGGCAGGTATCCTCCTTGCAGAGGACTGGGCCAGAATCTCTCAGTGGTGCCCACCAACATGAAAAGGGGCAACAGGCACAAAGTGCAATACAGCAAGCTCCATGTGAAATGAGGGAAAATGTCTTTGCAGGTGACAGAACACTGGAACTGACTGGCCACAGAGGCTGTGGAGTCTCCTCTGGAGATATCCAAAACTTGCCTGAACATGATCCTGTAGAATCTACTTCAGGTAAAGCTTCTCCAGAGTTCCCTTCCAACCCCAGCCATGCTGTGAAGTCTGTAAAACACGTGCCAGCACATCACAACACCAGGGTCAGGACACCCACTCACAGAATTCCTGTGTAGCTGACAGCCAGGAAAGGACTGTGGTGTGATACCAATGGCTGGAAAAGGTGCCAAACTGACACTTTTCCTTCAGTGCACAATCCTGTGCGTCAGCCTGAGGGCAAAGGAGAAGTGACGGCACTGCTGCACCCTGAAATGGCCCAGAGGCTGATCCCAGCTGGCAGGGATGAGCAAGATAAACGTGGGCTGAAGGAGCATCACATTGAGGGGCACTCTGCAGGTCTGAAAGCTGCTACAGAGTCAAACAAGGAATTAATTCCAATGCCAGCAGTTCACAGTATTTTCACTCCAGTTCTGGAAAAATAGTTTAAACTGACTTCTTCATACTAAATACAAAAATCATTCTATGTATCAGAAAAGCTGTTAATAAAGGTTAGTGCTCCATTGTATCAATATAGAGTTTAAAAGTGAGAGACTGAAAAATAAAACTGAAAAATTCATATTTAGTCTAACTAAATTATTATTAATTCATATTTAGTCTAACTAAATTATTTCTCCTTATTCTCCATACTTGTGGAGCAGGTTATGCCAACTACAGCAGGAGCATGTTGATGTGATTGACCTCATTTTGCCTCTCCCTTGTGCTCACATGAACCTGCAAAACAGCAGTCTCTGCTCTCACGTGGCACCAACATGTCATAGAATCTTAAAATTGCTTTTAAAATAAGAAAAAAAATTGATCCCTGAGAAAGTGGCTGTTATTTCTGAGAGAACTGTTCTCTCCCAAAGTTAAATTGAATTAACCCTAGCAAAAACAACTAATGATATATATACAGCTGATGAGAAAACACCACTAAGGGCAAAGAAAAACATTTTAAGCTTCAACTCATACTTGGGAGCTGCCACTTCAGAATACTTTCTTTCAAAGTACCATTTTTGGAGACAAATCACAAACCAAAGCTTTAGAGCTCACATATCAGTTAAATATTCATGTGTAACTGAGATTTTCACATTACTTTTAAAACACTGACTAGTATAACACCACAAAAATGAAGATTAAAAGATGGCTACTTGTTACTACATTTATTTTCCTAAGACCATCACATTTAGTTTACTAGCTGCGTTCTTCCCTTCCCGATTATCTATGAAATCATTTTCCATCTCAGTTTCCTGTCCTCAAATCCTCTTAGAAACAGTGAATTCCCTTACCAAGGGTAAACTCTGTAATAATAAGAGATACAAACACGAAACATCTTCCAGAAGTTCATAAATAAAGGTCCTTCTGTTGCTCTTGGTTGAGCTACATCGGCAGAATTCACTACAAAAAGCAAATGCTTGAAAAAGAATAAAGGTCTGTTTTCCATGGACTGAAACTATTCCAGCATCAAGCTGACTCCAAGTTATTGAAGCTGTACAGTAACTAAGTTGCCTTTGCTCTTCTCATTCTTAACCCCATTTCTCTCCCTTATCACATAATGATTTTCACATCTGACTTTCCATATAGTGCCACATTTTCTGGCAATGATTTGAATTCAAGTATTTTCCCCAACAGGCTGAACTTCCAAGGAAGTTTGAATGAATAATTCTAGCCATCAGAAACTTTTCTCATGTAGGATTCTGAACTGTTCATTTCAGCACTGAACTGTGCAGTGAAGTGGGAAAACACTCAATATTCTTTGAATGGATATCCCAACATCCTGAGAGCAACATAACCAGGAGACCAGGCACTGCTCTCCATTTACACTGGTATCCATCTCACCATGATCATGAGACCTACAGCAACAGGATCCATGGGTGTGTGCTGGTTTTACCATTTACCCTGAAGAAACTAAATACAGGAAGGGAACTTGAAAATTAAATAAATAGAGGAACCAAAAAGAAAGGAAAGACAAGCATATAAATGTTTCTTATTTTTGCTCCAAAAGTTTCTCTCAATTTATGTGGTCAAGCAACAGTTTATAAAGATCCCAAGATCCTGGGCTTGTATTTGTACAGATTCATTTCCTTTGCTTCTCTTTTTGAACACCTCCTCTCTATTCCATTATTTAATAACAATTACTTCTGTTAGAAAGGCATCTTAACTTTGCTTTTATCACTAACTCTCCCCCACTGGGAATGCCATTTCTCTCCTGGCCACAGGGACATGTGACTACCTGCTTAGCCAATAAGCACAGTACTAAGTGGGATTTAAACATATGATTTACATGGAAACAAATAATGTTCCAAAACATCATTTACCCCATTATAGCAATTACCTAGGTTTAAATGGCATCCAAGTATTATTTATAAATTAAAATTATCAATAAAAAAACTTTACATGACATACTAACAGTCAACAGCTTTCCTAACTAGTATTATTCCTACTTTCAGCTAATTCCCTACATTCACCAAGTTTCTGACTGTGAAGGAAACCTCAAAAGTTAAAGTTTTCCAGGCATGTGCTGGTGATAGATCATTACAGAGTCACAGCTGGGAAGGAGGAGAACACAACATCCAGTTCCAAGCCCATGAAGTCAAGTTCTGTCAGAAGAATGGGTAAAAATATTGGGTCACCGCTTTAAAAAAAGAAAAAGCCTGAAACAATATAAGGCAACAAAACATGTTAATGTTCATCTAATCATCAGTTCTAGTCCCAAGTATTTTCTTAATCAGAACTAACTTCAAACATAGCACAAGCTGCTCTGTATTTACCTCTGTTTACCTGAATCAGTATTTCTAGATGGGGTGGCAAAGAATTGCTTCCAAATTATTGATGTAGCTGCATAATGCTCCCTTCACATCATCATCTCTCCAGTAATGAAGACAAAACCCAGTAGTAGGGTTCTGCAGGATTTATTGTCAACTAAATCTCATCACACCAGCACAACTGCAGGAAACAAAACTGTCAATCAGAAGCATTGCTTATGAGCATTTTGGCAATTTTCTGCTTTATTTTTTGTTTTAACTGTTCCACACCAAGGTACGAGACAGTGCCTGACCACAAACCAGCCAAGCAGAGCAATTATTTGGACTATTGGTAATAATCACGTCTGCATAGCTGCAGTATAAATCTGTAATTACACAGGCAGGATATCCCCAAGGCTTGGGAAAGAGCATTACTTTTACAATATGAATTTAACAAGACAAAAGTTATTCGTGATTGAAAAAAAATTCAAGGAAAGCTTAAACCTTGCCAATTATAACTGAAACACTAAAAGTATACTGGGGACAAAGAACAGAATGCGAGGACAATGATGACAAAGTGTTTTCAAGAACACAAGGCTACAGAGGTATCCAAGGGGTACAGAACTGGAAAGATGTGTACAGGGGTGTCCAGGAGAGCTGGCTGATCTCCTTCCTCGAAGTTCAAGAAAATGGCCCATCTTATCATACAGCTAATCAAGCAAAGGAGGCAAAAAACCTGTTTAGATGAGCAAGGAGCTCCTAACTTAAGGCAAAGAAAGGAAGGAAGAATAAGAATCACAGAATGGCTTGGGAAGATAATTTAATTCCAACCCTCCTGCCATGGGCACCTTCCAGTAAACCAGGCTGTCCAAAGCACAACAGAGTTGGAAGTAGGGAGAGGCAACCCAGGAGGAACAGAGAGATATTGCTCAATCAAAAAGGCAAAGCTCAGTTGGAGCCATCTGCTCTCACAATGGGGATGGGCTGAAAAACAAGAAATTTCATTTAAACATAAGGAAAACAGATCTTTTTTACTTTGAGGGTAGTCAACTTCTCTTAAAGATTGCTAAGGATGCAATGTCCATCCTTGATGATATTGAAAAACACAACTGGACACAGTCCTGAGAAACTCACCGGAGCCAGCCCTGCTCTGAACAGGCTGTTTGAGCCAAATGATCTCTGGAGATTCTTCCCAACTTCAACTTCCTTGTGATCCCCCTTGAACATGCCATAAAAATGGTGGAATTTTCCTCCCCAAATAATTATTCATCACACTCTATATCCTATATACTGGGCAATAATTATTTGCAAAGTTCTCACAAATTTAACAAGTAGTAGTTAGGGTTATTAATAACCCTAATTTCTATCAACAAGGTAAAAAAAATAAAAAAGAAAAAAACTTTTACTTACTAAGCTTTATAAAGCACAGAAATCTTTGTAGGGAAAAAACCAGAATACAGCCCATTGAGTCTCCTACTAGGCACAGAAAGTAATATTTAAAAAAGAAGACCAGATCAAAATATATTCCTGTCCCAACAGTTGAGTGAAAAATGGCCCAGCCAATTCAAATATATACAAAAATCATTTTTGTCTGCAAGAATTGCAAAAACCCACCAGTCCCTAAGAAACACTTATTAACCCAAGTGTATATACTTGCAATAAAAGTAATGGAGTAAGAGTTACACCTTTCACATATTTAAAAGGTGTTCTGATTTTTCCGAATGCTGTAAATCCCATTGATTAGCACGGATATTTATCAACTACCTATGACACAAATAAAAGAGGAGAAAAAAAATACAGCACATTTGGTGTTAGGTTACCCTTGATCTAGATAGTCTAAAATAACTTTACACAGCCTTGACCCTGTTCAACAGCAGCATCCTTGAAATTTAAAAATGCAGGTGAACATAAAAAATGCAGAAATGTATCACTCCCACTCCAATTACATAAATACATAAATGCTGTCATCTTCATCAATTTCTCTTCTCAGATTTACAATAATTAAGTAATATTTAAGTTGATAGAAAAACAGTAGGTAAATTCACCAGAATGACCAAAGTTCATTATATGCCCTCCAATACATTAAGCTCAACTGGACCCTTTCAGAATGTCGGCATCACTACGTTGTTGTATGTAGGAAAATACTTTCATACCCCAGAAAAAAATACATTATCAAAAAAAATGCATTCCATCTTATCTAAGTACAAAAAATAGCAATGGTTAGAGGATTGTGAGTTTAAAACAAAACAAAATAAAAACAAACAAACAAAAACCCAACAAAAATAACAACACCACGGATCATTTCAGCAAGTACTCATAACTTTCTCCAGGCTAACTGCTACAGCAGGTCTGTCTGATATCATCTCAAGTAGTGGAACTAAAAAAAATAATGTGTGATCATCTGTTTTTCACCAAGTGCACGTTTGAATATGGTAGGTTTCTTAAAACAAGAAAATGGCATTTGATATCAGCCTTTGTTAATAAGAAATGCCACACAAAGTTAAGGCATGAAAAATGAGTTAATTTCTGTTATTCATCCAGCAAACAGTATTTAAAAGATCCTGAATGGATGATCCTTAACAAAAACCAAAGTCATAGAATTCAATAGAAAACAATGAAGTTAAGAAACTAATCTTTAGCAATATGTATTTGGTTCCTGATACAAACTCCCTCTGCCCAAGCTTGCAATTTCTGCCTGGAGCTCAGGTGCTCAGTGTGCATTAAAGAGACAGTAAAGTCACTGAACACACCGAGGGTGTCTCAGCTGTGCATGGCCATACAGACACCATTCCCTGTCCAGAGCTCTTGGAAAGCCCAGCTCCTGCTCAGGTCTCACCACAAGACACCAGAGGTGTAACAGACCACTCCCAGGACATGGATATGAACCAAGCACAGCCAATTCTCCCTACAGCCACTCTAAGTTTATCTGAGCCTGTACTTTGCTACAGACTTGCAGATAAATTCACATGGAGAATTTGAAACACTATTAAGCAGTATTTCAAACCCAAAATCTTCCTGAAACCCTCATGTTTCAGTCCTACACATTGCATTTATACCTAGCACCATTTATAAAACCAGATCAAAAACATTTTTTAAAGGAAACCAACTTCCATAAAACAGATTTTACAAGAATTTCTTTCTTGCAAA
The DNA here is from genome assembly GCF_027887145.1 of Ammospiza caudacuta. Classification (NCBI taxonomy): domain Eukaryota; kingdom Metazoa; phylum Chordata; class Aves; order Passeriformes; family Passerellidae; genus Ammospiza; species Ammospiza caudacuta. The sequence goes on along the minus strand of NC_080595.1, from coordinate 112,788,688 downwards.
ATTACACGTGTAATGTACAAAAATCCTGCAAAAGAACAAATTGGTCTTAACAGACTCATTTCTGTTATATTTTTAAAACCACTACATTGATACATGAGTATTTTCTGTCCATAGACTGACATTCTTCTGGGCACTGTAAAGTGAACACAAAACTGCTGAAAAAGAATCACTTGTTATAATCTTTTTTTCATATTAATTCATCTAATTTATATTGAGAAGTTTAAAACACCTCAGAAATCTTTAGATTATTCAGAGTGGAATTTATTTGATCATATGAGCTTTAAATATCTTCTGTATTGCTGTAAGTTAAGCACACATATCAGCAATATTGGTAGTCATCTATGCTACTGAGTTTAGGTTTTCAAGCACCAAAGAGTTTTGATTTGACAGATGTGAAAGAGACTCCTAAGACATCAAGCTCTACCTGACTACCACTTCCTAGCACTGAAATAGAATCAAAAAGTCCTTTTTTATTACTTTAGTCCTAACTAAAACGTTCAGGATAAAAGCAGTATAAACACAAGAAGCTATTAAATTATGGGGGAAGAACGACCTTCAAAGCCACAGATTTAAGCTTCAGGATGATATTGCTGAATGTAAAGCAAAAATTTACATGAACACAAATACACTCCTCAGTATTTCAATACTGATTCAGAAAATACTGAAGCAATTCACAGCTCCAAGTAGGCAATTTTGTCCTCTCCCCTTTATCTTCTCTGTCTGAGATGTGAAAGTGACTGTGAAAAATACTGCAGTTAAATCACATAAACAAACCAATTATAGGTTTTCTTCATGTCCAAGAAAAGTTGTTTTTCCTGAAGTTTATGTATTCAATTTTTAACTTCTTTTACTATGACTACAAACTCCATCACGTAGCAGATCAGCAGAAATGCTGCTGCTGCAGCTATGGTACAATGGCTTTTTATGGAACTGGGCACTGCCCAATTCCATAAAAATGTAGAAATAGTGGTTTAGTAGACATAAAGCCCTTCTTATTAAGATGGAAATAGCCAAACACGGTAGGCGTCTTGCAAAACTCTGTCCTAAACTCCAGAATGTGAAAATTTCTCTCATGGGAATTTTCAAGATTTAGGCATAAGGACAAAGAAATACTTTTCAATTAAAAGGAAAAAAATACCACTATAATTATCCCAATTGAAAAAAAAATCAAAACCTCAGAGCAGATTTGAGAACACCAAGAACTTTAAATAACACTGCAAATAAGGTGCTGATCCACACCTTTTAAATACTTGTGAATATGAACTCTACCCATTAAAAACTTGAAGAAAATAAAACCAAGATTTCAAAGCAGATTTTCAGAGGGCCTTAGGGTCAATACTGAGCTTTTATGGGGCCACCAGGCTCTGCCTCTGCATGTATGTGTGTGGCACGGAGGTGGGTAATAGAGAGGAATCTGTGGAACTAAATAGATTTCAGGTATCTTTAAATACTTATTTATGATCTCCAACTTCTAAGAAGTTGGGACTGTTGATACAGACGGGAGAAAAATGCTGGCTTCAGAGATGGAGTGGGATGGAGCTGTGATCAAAAGCTCTTCAGGATAAATATAAATATTTAATACTGCCTTCCTGAAATTAGCAGCAACTACCACCATAAACTTTCTGAAAGTGTTAGGGCAAGAGTTAACCCAAAAAGTTTCACCTATGAATGCAGAAAACCAAATGGAAAAACATTACCATCAACTGGTAGTACCATTTTGGGACAAAACACAAAGATACATTTGCTTTACAGGGAAAAGCTCACTCCTTTTGCTCAGTCTGGTGATCCCAAAATATCAAAGACTAAAATGTATTTCTTGGTATGTCAGATAAATCTCAGCTGTTTATACTGTTCTTTCTGTAAGTGATTTTTTTCTCTCCAAATTCTGCATTCAAAATCCACTGGATGGGCCCATAGGTCTGCCTACTCTAAAATCACCAATCCATGTTGCTGTTGATCCAAAGGTACAGATAGCACACATACAAACTTTGCCATTTTTTAATATGAATTTTATATAGTTAACATTTTGGCAAAAAAATTATTTGTAGCTGTAATTGTTTGGTTTATGAAAAAATAAAAAGTCTAAAGGAAACCTAAAGATGGAAGTGGATGCTCCTTCTTTTATTCTGCTGAAATCTAAGAATTCCTTCTTTACAGGTTTTTCTCCTTCCCTCAAGCTCTTTTTTCCCTAATCAGTGTGTTACAAAGCCAGTGGTCACCAACTGGCCTCCAAGGGTTTGGCTTCCATTAACCTGCACTTCACACAGCAGCAGAAAGAATGCAAATTGAGTATAAACATAATCATGTGCCCTTCCACTGTTTCACTCAGAGCTAAATGACTTAGAATCATCAAAGAATCAAAAATATTTCAAAAAAGAACATGTCCAGCAAGCTTACTTCCACTTCCATGGAAGTAACATGCTCCATTTTCATGGAATACAACAAATACAACAATACTGTGCACAGACTATTTCAGAGCTCCATGGAAAATGAAGACTGGGTAGTCCTTGGAAAATCACGAAGCCAAAGCCATGATAACATTCAAGGGAACCAGATCATTCCCCCAGTGAATAAACTCCTCAAATCCTCAGGTACAGAGAAGGATTAAAGTATCCAGATTAGAAGAAATAAAATGACACAGTGTGAACAAAGATGGATGAATGTCACTGTTTCTTGCTCTGTCCCTTACTTGTAAAATATCACAGGTTGTCATTACAGAAAGTCCTATAGGCACTTTCCTTCTTGTCTTCCATTCCTGTATGTAACTGCTATTCAGTAGCTCGTTTCTTGGCAAAACATAACAAGTTGTTCTATTTATTCATCTGAGATGTTATCTGAGTTTTATTCAAATCAAGTCATAACAGACATTTTGATCATCTGATGCTAGCACCAAAAGGTGACAACATTAACGGACCCACAGCAGCATTCGTGGGCCAGTTTCTTATCAAGTCTAAGGCCACTCACTGGCAAACATCCTAAGCAACACATGGGCAACTCTGAAACTTGAAATCATAACCAAAGAATAAGCATATTTTTATCCATGTCTTCAGTTTCATTCTCTTCCAATCCCTTCATGATTAATCCTTACAGACTGAAAGATTATTACAGCAGTAAAGAATCCCTGCCATAAAACAGCCCTGGTGTCTGCTGAACCTCAGAATGCTGCAACCAGCATGAAAATCTGCCAATTTATTTCAGTTTATTTAAAGGCAAATTAACAATGTTAACAAACACTGAGCTGCACCAAGCAGCATCTCAGAATAAAAACCCAAATGAAGGGAGAAACTTATTACTTGAAGAACTGTATTTCCAGTGCAGTTTCTGGGGATGAAGCTGCTTTCTGCTACCATAACCCACACTGCTCTGAAAGGAGGTAAACAGCAATTTAATGGCTAAATTGATCTAAACAAATTTCTATAGAGCTTGCCATCAGTGAAAAATTAAAATGTAACTCATGGGTTACTCCAAATGGATTTCCTTTCACAAACAGTTCTGTTTACAGTCTGATAGCACTTGGCTAGGGCAGCTATCCCCAGAAAGGAGGATGCTTCAGGGAACATGCGGCTGGTCCCTGGATCAGATGATCACCTCCTTTCCCAAACTCCTCTGAGTTCCCAATCCATGGTGTCAGAATAAAACAAGGCCAGTAGTGCTAATACACAGCATCTACTTATAAAGCCAAAAAAAAAAATTAGCCAAACTAGAAAACAAGTTACAAGAACTAATTTGGGCATTATAGAGGAATTTCAAAATTAGGCCAAAAAAACCCTGATGTTCAGAAAATACTGGAGGAGATGATGCCTGAAGATTATGTTGCTCAGGAAGCATCAGAAAAGAGCAAGTCATGCTTAGAGTCCTTTTTTCAGCAGATTTATCTGTACCACATTTTCTCACAGCAAGAGGCCATCCAAAATGTCCTCTCTAAGAGCTTGGTTTGCCCCTTGCTTTTGCTCCAACGTTCCATTAATAGTCCCCACATGCTTTTACACAGAAATGTGAGCACATGTAACTGCAAGTGTCAGTCTGAAATTCATTTCCATGTTAATCTACACAATGAAAGACACCACCTTTCATCATATCAAGAACAAAATATTTTAAACAGCTAGAAACAAAGGTAATCACCTCTAGAAAATAATGTCTTACCCTTTTCAAATGCAGTGCCAGAAAGCATCCTCTCACTTGTACAAAATAAAAATGGAATAATTTCATTTTAGTCTGTACACTGCCTGAAGCCTACTTTCTGATCACAAAGAAACACATTTATTTCCATTAAAAACATATTTTTTGATCTTCTCTAGCAATGAGAAATATGAAAATTAAATCTTTTCCTGACAGAAAGTTTGATATTAAGGCACGTGGCCAGGATAACTTATGGTATGAGTGAATGCAGGCTTGATTTTTATGGAAATTAAAAGGAGTTGACAAGAGACTTAACAGTGAATTTCACAGATACTTTAATCACACTCTTTTTTTCTGTTGCATTCCATTGCTGGGCCCTGGTTTAAAGTATGTGATGATCCCTAAGAAGAAACATTACTTAGATTTAACTACATAAAATGGATCCAGAGAATGTAAACAAAGTTCCCTTTATAGTAACCACAGTTTGATTCTATTAAGCCCAGAAGCGATACATATGGGCATACATCTGAATAATTTACTTTGTCTTTGGAATTCCTGCACCACCTTGACCCCAAGGATCTCTCAAGTTCTACTTCTGAGACAACTTAGCCTAGCTAAAAGAAGAAAAGGAGTTTTTCCCAATATCTCTGTTCACATCAGAGTTTTGAGGAATGCTGAAACTGAGACCTCATCACATTCTGGTCTGGTTTTGCTGAGAAATGAGGCAAAATGAGTAATGGTTGTTCTTGGAACTTCCTTCTCCACCTCTTCTTTTTCACCTTCTATTCCCTTGGCATTTAATCCACCTCTTCGTTTCCATCCAGCCTTCCTTCCCATTCTTCCATTCTCCCATCAGCCTCTGCTCTCCTATAACCTCACTCTCACCCTGTTCCATCTACACACATCTGTGCATCTGTTTCAACCTTTGCCAAGGCTTGAAAGTTGGAAGACTTCAGGAATACCTGAAGATAAAATGCAGTAGGTTGATCTCAACTGGCAGCTAAACATTCACACAGCTGCTCATTGCCTGACCTTCCCCCACGTCCACACTGCCTCCACAATGGGATGCTTCTGGTCCTGCATCATCCAGGAAAAGAAAGTCATTAAAAACAATGTAGATTACCTGGAAATGAGGAGGGCACTAAAACAAAACCAGCTGGATACAGATCTCACAGTGGAGCCACATATTTCAGAGAAAAATACACATCACACCTGCAAAATGGGTAACACTGAAGAGAAGTTAAGATTTAGTGCAGATAATTCAGTTTATTAGGAGTGCCCTCCACCACAGAAAGTCAAAAATGTTTGTGGCCATCAGCTGTTAAGAGTGGAAAGTTATTTCACTTCTCTACTCCCCATTCATGCAGTGGATATTAAAATCATTGTCCCAGTCCCAAGATCCATCTTGAACAGACAGATAAATAAGTTAGTGACTAGAAAATAAAGCAAAAAAGGAAGAATTCAACTTTTCCAGCTTGGCAAAAAACATCAAGAGATGACTTAATATTCTAATGAAAGTCCTTTTCATAAACAATGGCACCTCAATGAAAAGGTGTGCAAGTTCTGCTTTCTGTGGAGAAATAAAAAATTATACAGACTGGTAATAGGAGGAATAGGAGGACACTGTACAAGCAACAGGGTTTATGACTATTTACTGTACTGAAAACACAAAGTATTTGCAAACAGGAAACAGACTGCTTAGAAATCATTAAAAAATTAGTAACCAACATAGTAGTATCTTTATTATTAAATGATACATTTGGTGGTTTTAGCATATGGAAAAATCTCAAGAAACAGCAATTTTTATAAATTATTTTCCTTAAAGCCTAAGATTGAAGGGTGTTCTCATAGATCAAAGCAAGCAACCTCATACATAGCTTCAGTGTGAAGCAAAACAATGAGCAAATTTAGTAAGAAAACATATTAGCAATATACACATAAATAAAAGTTTCTGAAGTTCCCCATACATTTATTAGAAACTGTATTAGACTCAATCTAAAAGGATTCAGAGAGACCTTAAAGTAACTTGCAGTACCAAAATTGGGCCTACAAGAACACTGGGGAGCAACATTTTACAAGGGCACAGAGTAAAGCTGGAGGAGGCAAGATTTAGATTATATATTAGGAAGAAATTCCTTAACTGTGAGGGTGGTGAGACAATGGCATAAGTCTATGTAGTGGGTTGAGAAGTCTTGTCTGCCCTATCCCTGTGTTCAAGGCCAGGCTGGATGGGGCTTGGAGCAACCTGGTCTAGTGGAAGGTGTCCCTGTCCATGGCAAGGGGTTGAAACTTGATGGTCTTTAGGATCCCCTCAACCCAAACCATTCTATCATTCAAGGATTCTAAATTTAGCAAGAATTAAATATAACAAATTAAGCTTTCTAAAAAACCCAACACCCTCTATTCTTCAGAAAGTAGTTATTCACATAACTCTCAATATCTGTAATCCTGATCTTTCAAGTATTAGTGCCCATGTTTAGAAAACTCAATGGACTTGGTCTCATTTGCAGAAGTGCTGAGCATTTGCACTTTGCCATGAGACACGTGACATTGCCAAAGCTCCACACCTATGGAAGTCTTACCACATTTCTGTGGATAACCAAATATGGATTTATCTCTTGAATTTCTGGCACCCACAACTGAAAAAATGGGGCTTTCATTTATAATTCTATTATTATATATTAATTTTTATTGCTTTGATACTGTAATTGTAGTCATTACCTCAGCATCTCTCCTGCACTACGCTTTCTTAGGATAATAACTGGTTTAAATGTCAGTGGACCAAATTGTTTTCATTCATTCCAATATTCCTTTCACATGTTAATACTTTCTAAATTAAATCATTCCCCCTAAGCTGACATCACAGATTTAACAGTTACTTCCTGATTAGAAAGGAGAGGAAGATGAATAAGTCAGACTTTTCAGATATGTATGAGAAATATTTTCAAAGTATACCTCTTGAGCCCCAAAATCCCAACAGTTAAATAATTACAAACCAGATAGTTCTTTACACAGAAGTTTTATCATATAATTATGATGCTGATAATTTAGAACTATCCAAAATGTCTCCAGCATTTTTAAACAGCTAAGCACAGTTATTTTTAAAATCAAACATATGTGCTTTTTTTCTGTTTATGTCTTCGGAAAGAACATTCTGTATAATGAAAAACATGACCAAATTTTTCACAGTACATCACTATAAAACCCTATAATTGACTTTTTGGGTTGGTTTACTCTATATCTATTTTTGTCCATGTAGAAAACAGCAATGATGTGGTGAAAAGACCAAAATGTAGGTCCCATTGCAGGATAAGGCTCCATCCTGATTAGTGAAGTATCATGTTTTTCCTGGGAAACATGCCCATTTTGTACAAGGGAATTCAGTCCACATGAACCTCCTCTTTAGAGGAGGAAAAAAAAAAGGCAAGAAAGAAAACCATCCTTTTAAGCAGCACAGACTGTAGTGATTGCTCTCAGCTTTGGTTGAGCAGGACTCAGAGCCTTTCCATTAAACAGAAGGTACCTCTGCTGATTAGAGCTGTCCCAATATGAATTTTCTGCTTTTAAACAATATTATTCATAGTTTAAGAGCTTAGATTTGCTTATATTTTTATTTTACTTCAACCTGAAATGACAAAATGTTTAACATCACCTACTTTCTTCTCAGAGGAAATAAACTTTCTAAAATTAACCTAAGTGATAATATCAATTGCTACTGAGGGCAATAATGCAATTTCAAGGAAAATCAACTTAAAACAGTAACTCAGAAAAAAAATAAGTATCTGCATTAAAATAATTTCTCATCTTAACTATAATCTGCCCACAAAAAATTTATTTTAAAAACTAGTTTCATTCTTCTTGGAATGGCCTTTAATTTTTATTATCACAAGATTACTTTCATGCCCCAATCACAGAGTACAAAGAAACTGCACAGACACATGTCCAAAGGAGTTCACACGCCAAAGGAAAAAAAAAAATCTAAAATAATCAACTTCTTTCAGAGTTAACTAAAATAAATCACAAGACATTAAACTTTGACTTAAAAGTTTGAAGAAAATACTGTTATCTTGCAAATTGTTTAGCAGCAAGATATGCCATAATTGTTCTGAGGTAAATCTTTGAGAAATTGAGGTTGACATCTAAATCACAAGCTTGGTAAAGGGGGAACACACCATCCACAGGCAGAAAGAGAAGAGAGGCTTACAAGGAAAGGTAAGCTATTCCCTTAGCTCAGAACTCAGTTAAACTGAAGCTGCAGTCACTAAAATCATCACTAATATTAGATTTTCTGAAGACATCAAAAACCCAAGGTCTGATCACAAAGTCAGAAGTTCCAATAAACTAAAAAAGTGCTGTAAGCTGGGTGTAGTTTCTCTCTTGGGGAAAGAGTCTCTTCAATGAGCTGCTCTTACATTTGCAATACCTCAGGAGATGTTCCTTCCCCAGCCAAGCCTCACTGAATTGCTTCCACAAGCAACGATGCTCATTTACAAAAGTTGCTGCAGGATCTGCTTCAGAGATGAAACATGATGAATGTCTTAAGGCCCTAGGATTGACTGATGAATTATTTTCATTTCTTTGGGGTTTTTTTAATTACCAAAGGAAAAAGAAAGATGACACAGATTACCCTAACAAAATTTAAAATTCTTAGCTGTATTTATTTAAGAAGCTTTAATGCTACAAACATGGTATGGAAATGGAACAGAGGAATAAATTCAATTTTAACTAAACTGTAAGAAAAGTGCTCATATCCTAAGAAAAAAAATTAAGCCAGCACATTTAAAAAGAAGAAAAAATCGAGCATATCTGAGATTAAGATAAAGCTACACTTTAGAAAAGAAGGTTTGAAGTCAATAACACTATTATGTACCAGTCACACAAAAGAGTGGAAAAACTACTCAAAGACCCACTCCAGAGATAAACACCATGTGATAAGTACAGCACCACACATTTTATGGCAATAAGTCTGATGGTAAAATCCAAGTACCAACCTGCACTTCCTGGTCCAGCTCTCCCTCAGTTTCAGGGTGGAACACAGACATTGTGGGTGATGTTTCTGGGTGGGGGGCAAAATACCTGAGTCAGTCTCTGCTTCCTTCCAGGGCAGTGGAGAGAAACATGTTATGATTCATCTGACTGATTTTAGACCCTTCTTTTCAAGGGAATCACTACGTAAAATTGCTTGTTTCTCGCTGCTGGCTATAGAAAGAAGGTTATGCTTACTCGCTCAGGTGCATATGCTGACAAGCAGAAATGTAAAGTTAATGAAATGAATCCCTCTTACAACTATTCAGCCGTAAGTGAACAGGAAGAGGAGATTCATGCCTGGTTAACACCAGAAATAAAATGTACTTAAGAGTTACAACAGAAGTTTTTGCCATCACTGAGAGATTTACCACTGAGGAGGGACATGGGCTTTAACAAGAGCCATCCTCTGGTCCAGGGAAGACTGTAATGAAAACCAGCAAGGTTCAGACATCCACTGTCCTGGAACTGAAGGCAGTGAGCAGCCCTCAGCATCAGACCCAAAAGGTTTTGGAACTAGAACTGCCCCAGTGTTTTTAAAACCCTATCCAACTTTATGAGGTTAAAAAATATTATAAGTAACAGAAGGTTTCAGAGGCAAAACACACTAAATGCTCCTCTTCATCCAGTGGAAAGACTGCACTCAGTTTTGCAAAGGAGACACTTCTGTTGGCATTCACAGCAAAAACCATTGATCTGTGGGTATTTTCAAACATTGAACACAGCACAGGCATTAAAAACAAATCTCTCCTTGTTGATATCAATGTGAATCAACAGTGTGGTGAACAAAATACAAAATCATTCAGTCAACATGAGATGATGGTAGGGCCATAAGTCGAAGCGTTACAGAACTATTCCCTCTGCCACTGCGGAAGCTTTTGGGGATAGCATCAAACCCACGAGATACAGTTTTGTTGTACATCAGCTGCATGCCCTGGCCCTGGAAAGCAGAAAGACTTCACAGACTTGAATTAAAGAACTCCTAAATTCCTCTTATATGTAACTTATGAAACATGTTTGGATGTCAGAAACCCAAATCACCGACTGATGGTCAGGTGGGGTTTTTCCCCTCATATGAGATGGCAATTGCACATCTGTCCCCTTGCTAAGAAACAATTCTTAGTTTCTTCCTAAGTAACCAGTTCTGGTCCTGCTATAGGCAAAATATTGAAATACATGAACAAGAGCCTCAATATGGGTTTGTTATAACATGACAAATTCCTCCCAATTAAACACTTTGCTTACATTTTAACAAAGTTATTTACTTGCTACTTCTAGGGAGAAAAAGCCCAAACACATATTTGCATGACACTTATTTGGAACTACTAATGATGCTCCACATATGCCAATATTATGCTAATTGTCTGGCTCAACCCATACTCCAGGCTTTTCCAGCAATCAGCAGGCACATCTGGATGAAGTGGTTTCAGTTTTACATTCTTTCAAAATATTCACAGTGCTGCAACAATTAAGTAAATGAAAAATGTAACAACTTCTGGCAAAATCAAAATTAATTTGCTGTTTAAGAGAGGATTATATATGCTATTAGTTCATATACTACAGTAACATCAGACACTGAGAAAGCCCATAAAGTCTAGGCATCAAAATAAATGTCATTTTCCTTTTCACCAAGAAAAAAAAAATAACAATTTCATTTCTACTGTCTTCCTCCACCACCTTCACAGATAAACATGCATGTACACTGAGTAGACAGGTAATCATACAACAAATTTGACCCTATTATCCAATCCCAGAGCCTTTACTAAAATATAAAAATACATTTGTGCTGATCTGAATTTTCCATGTCACTTGGTGAAACAAAAACCTGGAAAAAAAAATCAATGGACCATATTAAAAACTTCTTTGGGGATGGGGTCATTCATAGGCAGGAGAAGAAGGAAGAGCTTACAAGTAAGCCTGTTTTACTACAGATATTCCATTTTTCATCGAAGAACAGAAAGGAAAAGCAGCTCAGCACCTCATTAGCAAGTGACAAGTACAAGGCTTTTTACATGATCGCCTGGTGATGCAGAAATCAGTCAGACCACAAAACTGCTACTCTTTAATGGATGAGAAAGAGGAAGTTAGAAACTTCTACCTCCTAACACTAGAAATAATCAAGATTCAGGGAAAACAGGTCTGCTTTGTATGCAACAAATAAAGAAGCACTGACAAGATGTGTGGTCCTTCTGCAACCCCCAAACATGGCACCAACATTTTTGAATCAAGTTCTGAATATGTTTTAGATAAGATTAGATATATTTGCACCGATCAATCTTACAGAAGAAGTTCAACTAGATTTATTAGTTTACTGTGTTGAAATGTCTGACAAAGCAAATACTAAGTGTTTGAATAGTATCATCATACATCTGTGACAATATGAGGATAAATCAGTCCAGGTGGCAATGTCATCATTTTTTGTGTTGCTACTCCATAAAGAGATGTACAAATTCCACCCTCAGGCATATATAACAGTGTGTGGTTGAAATCTAAGATGATAAATACTGGATGTAAAACCAAAAGAAACAAAAAATCTCAAATTAGGTGCTTGGAACCAGATATGCACATTTTGATTTGAGTACATTTTGTCTGTCCAGCATGTTAAGACATTACTAACTAACATCTATGATGTCATGTTTTGAAATGCTACTGGAGTTTTCTCATTATTAAGCACACCTTAAGGCTTAAATTTCTTTCATACGCAAGGATGACATGGAACCAAATTTATGCCCAAAGAGATTCATCAAAGCACACTTTTAGGAAAAAAAAAAAGTAGGATACACTAAATACACCAAATTATCTTCCCAAAAGTCAATCATTTTAGATGAACTAATAGAATTTTAGTAACCTTACTACCATAGGTATTGACACATCTTTCAGTGGAGCTATATCCTGCAGAAAAGGACTGGCAGAGGTTGCCCTGAGAAGCTGGGTCTGCCCCATGCCTGGAAGAGCTCAAGGCCAAATTGGACAGGGCTTGGAGCAACTCAGTCTAGTGGAAAGTATCCATGCCCCCAGTAGGGGCTGGAAAAAGACGTCCCTTATAACCCAAACCATTCCATGATTCTGTAAGATTAAGGTTCAGATTATTTAACACCAGCATTTTCCAGACTTTTTGAAGTAGTAATTTGTCACATATGAATCCTTGGGTTTAGAACACATAGAGGATAGTTGCATTGAGGACAGTCATACAGGTTTTATTAGGCCAATTCTTCCAGGAAGACCAGGAAAAATCAGTGAAAGATAACAACTGGAGCACAAAATATCATCAAAGAAACAGGCTTAAAAATGTTAAGAAAATAAAGATGAGTTTAGATGCGAAAATCAGAACGGATCAGTGACCAACCTGATAAAATAGAACTGGGAAGCACTTGACTGTTTTAAAATTCACTGTGCAATATTAACGTGTGGGTGATCAATAAATTACAAAGCTGGTGAATACTACTGAGGTTAAACACTTTTGAAAATACTTCCACAGAAGAACAATCCACTTACCTTTATAGGCATATGCACTTAGTTTTAAGTTCCTGCACCCTGATTTTACAGCACTTCCTCATTTACACACTTAGATCAGATCTTTGAAGATTTGGTGACTTTCCCCACGGTAATACCCTGGTACACAGCATGTAGCACTATAATGTCAGTGCTGTTATCAGCTCATCTATACACAAACCCTTTAGAACAGGGATCTGCACAGAGATCAAGTTCCCTCCATAAAGGCCAGTACTGAATGCTCAGGGAAAACCCCTCCTTGGTTTTCTCTCCAACAGACCTAAAGTGTTGCCTGAGGTTATGACTAGACAACTGTGTTTTATAGCTATAGATAAACTTCACCTCCACGATCTCCTCTTAATCCTTTGCAAACTACAGTAATTTTTGGCTTCTTCAGCGCCTTGTTGACGAATTCAACACTTTAATTATGCACTGTTAAAAAACTACTTCCTTGTATTCATTTTAAGCCTGCCATCTGATAATTTAATTAGGTACCCCTACTTTTTGTTATGAAAAAGGGAAATAATTGTTTCCATTCACTTTCGCTGCATTCCTCATAATTCCAGATTTCTATCACATTCCCCTCCCAGTTGTGTCTTCCCAGGCTTTTAGGCACCCTGCCAGTTTAGCTTCTCCTTGTACAGAATTCATTCAGTTCTAGAATATTGCTTTTAATACCTGGATGAATACAACAGCAGAACTATTAGTAACACTGTTATGCTCCGATACTCTCAGTTTCTCTAAAATCCAATTCATCAATTTACCCAATCAATTTTTGGGAACTACTAAGGTTCTCTTTTAGAGCTCTCCATGAATCTTTTTCTATGACAATTAATAGCACAGAGCTCACGTGGGTTTATCAGCAATGGATTTCACCTGTTTCGTCACACACTCAATTCTGTGCAATCTTTGGGTGACTCTACAATCATCATTTCACTCTCTAAAAAACTTTGCCATTAGCTTTTTGGCTTCTGCAGGATGGAGAAGTGAGGATTTCTTGGGGCTGTCCTGTACAGGGCCAGCAGTTGGACTTGATGATCCTCATGGGTCCCATTCAGCTCAGGATATTTTATGATTGTATGAAGATCCTTAGCAGACCTTGCAAGTCACTTTCCTCTAATGTAAAAATTAAATACTCCTACCCTTACACTTCTCACCTTTTATTTGGCCAGTGTCTAACAAAAGAGGATCTCTTCTTTATATCCCACTACATATTGTATGGCTACTGAGGCTACTAAATAGCCACTGAGTAATTTATCAGAAGATTAAAACTGACATTAAAAATTCCCTGACAGTGTTGCAATTATTTCTTAGCAGTAAGACAGAACCTGAAAATATGTCAGTTTGCAGTTTGACAAGGATGTTCAACAGTAATTATAAACACTTTTGTGTTGAAACAATGTCCTGTATTAACATTTTATTGATAAGCACTGATTTAGACAGTTACTCATTCTTCCAAGAAACCTTATTTTTAGTCATTAATAAGTCCTGACTTTGTGCTAGTTGAGGAACAAGCAGTAATAAACCACACAGAATGCTGTTTGAATAAATTAAGTGGCAATACTTGAAAATAATAAACATTTCTGCTCTTTGCATATTTTTTTTAATTCAAAGTACACAGAAAGGAGCCAAATATCATGGATGGAAGATACTGATAAAAGGGGTGATCAACTCTCATATGACAGCTGAATTTTGTGTTTAGTCATGAAAGCTCTACATTGAAGTTACATAAACAGAAAACTAATGCCACTGGCAAACAGCCCTGGTCTGTAATGTTCTATTTGGGATTCACTGGTTAAAGCAGAGGAGACGCTGATCTCTGACAAAGAACGAGATGGGAGATGACATCAACTTCTTTCAGCAAATGAGCTCAGCATGCCAGCAAGCTGACAAATTAGCTTCTAAAAACCACTAACAGTAGCTTACAAAGTCACAGCTGTTATCCTGTTTTGAACAACAAAATGTTGATCTCGGTTGAAATGTCTAGTTTTATACAAGATTTGTAAGTGCCCCAATTTTTTTTTTCTTAACAAAGAAATTAGTTATACTGAGAGATGCATGGGGGACAGGCAGTGTCTGTACCCTGATGACTCCATGGTGATGTTTAATTGACAAGGTTAAGTAGAACACTTGCTTATGTTCTGCACCCTTCTTAAATTTGAAAAACCCCCAAGAGACACAGACACAGTAGCAACATAAATCCAGAAATACAACAGTACCATAGCCACTAGCAATTTCTCCAACTAACTCACGCATTTCCCAGGATATGAAGAGTGATAGTGGGAAGAAATGCATCAGAAAACTTGTGAGAGATTGCATTAAGGGGTTGAAACCAATTGAAAGACACTAATATTCTACAAAACAAATGCTCCTCAATGCTGATTGTGGAGAAAATTTTAAACAACCCCATAGTATTACTTTGCTTTTCACCCATTTGAGTAGCGTAAATCTCACTTTCGTGGCAAAGTATCATCCAGCCTTCTCTGTTCCTCAGACATACAGGGGACTAAAGATTCTATCAAATGCAGCAGAGGCAAACTCAGTTAATCTTGGTGCTCCTGTGATCCTCATCAGTGGCATCTGAACAGCCCTCAAAAATAAATTTGTTGATGTTTAAGGAAAAAACAAAACTTTTTTACAGATGTCCAACTGAAAGACAGAACACAATTTACACAATTTACCTCAAGGCCTGAAGGTTCACATAGGAGTCTAATCTCATCTCTCAGGCACCAGATCACAGCCCTTTATCACTACAACAGTCTCTGTTTTTTTACAGCTCTTACTTTCATAAAATTGCAGTAACTTTAGCACAATAATTCCTGATTTATGGTAAATGAAGGAAATAATCAAGCCAGGATAGATGCATGCCAAGTTCAAGTGACTACGCAAAGCCAATGAAAACCACCAAACCACTGGGCAGACGTTGGATTGAAATTTCTCTGATTCTAAGTTTAGACAATTAAGAAAGGTCTTTATTTATTAATGCTACATAAGGCCTGTTCCTATCAACACAGGTTTTTTGTTTGGTTTTTTTTTAATATTTACATAAAATGGAGTTAGAGTGTAACAATGATTTAAATAAGATTGTAGGCACGTGAAGAGCTGAACAAAACCATGTATTTTCAACAGGAACTTACCCAACAACTACATAATCAATGTGTCAGGTGTTAAGGCCACATAATACTCTGGTACTCAGGTGCAGGAGACTTGTAGCCTCAATCAATCATTCCCAGTATTGTGATGAAATCTGGTCTCCACTGGAATCTATAAAAGGTTGCACAGGCTCTTGATCATAATAGTGGACATGCTGAGTTCCAAACTGCCAATTTTATGTTTGGAACACACAAGCAATGAAGCTCATCTATGTACAAGAAAACAGAAACATCACAATAGACCAGAACACCCCATTCAGCTGTGCCCCCTTTCAGAGGTGATCAATAATTATCCACTCCTTGTTTAAGCCATGGTATTGGATTTTAGCAGTTCACACATCCATCACTGACAAAATGAACTGGTTAAACTTAAAAAGATGTAGAGACAAAGCTAAGCATTTTCACAACAAGTACCCTCTAGCTGTACAATGACTGAGAAATTTGGGGTTATATTTGTCTTTTACTTTCTTTAATTTTATTCTCTGCATAGCCCCAACCAAGCTATATATCTGACACAGACAGCAACATATTTCTCCCCAGAGTACTGTGAAGAGAATAACATAATTAACATTTGTTAAGTATTCTCATAGTGTGACATGAGCCAGCAGAGCACATGAAAGTTAGTAATTCTCCATACTGCAGTTTGAATGCTGTGCAGGAAAGATGGCAAACAGCCACAGAATGAGCAATCAGTAATGAGAAAATCTCTGAGTAACCAACTCTGAAGTGAGCAGCATTCCTTCCATGCAATAAGTCAGGAGTTCCAGAGATGACAAAAAAAATTGCAATCAATTAACACCATTATAATGCACCAAATACAGTTGGGCTGTAAGGATGGTCACTGGAAACCCTAATTTGAGATCTTCTGTGCTAACTTCAACTTATTCTTCATCTAGAATTCAGCTAAGCTTACTGTTTTAGCAGAGGAAGACAAATACAAGGAAAAACAGGTAAACAAAACAAACAAGGAAAAGACCCAAATCCACCCTATTAGATGGCAATAGTTCTATTTGTAAGTTCTTCAGAATCTGCCACTAAACAATTAGGCAATCTTACAGAAAATCTTTATTATTTTCACTGTGTATCTGTCACATGTCCAACCTAGGAATAGGTACTGATGAGAGCAGAACAGAAAAGCACTCAAAAAGTAATTGTTCTGTAAAATTCATGAATTCTAAAAAAATTTGGCATACTCAAGTCTGGCTCTTTAAGTTTATTTCAGTTATTCAAAAGGAAAAATAAAGCTTGAATTACTGTAGCTTCTATGCACAGATAAAACGGATATTTTCTACCCACATCAGAAAATGAGAAGATTGAATTGCATTCAGTTATGAATTGGATTTGTTCTTCAATTAAAAGAGAAGAAAAATAAATCATGTTAAAGCTAAATGACAAACCAAAGGCTATTCCATTATAATTTTGTCCAAAAGACAACTAAATTTGTTATTTCTTCAGCACTTTGATCATTGTGTTTAGCTTGTAAAGATGCCACTTACTACTGCACATACTCCATTTCTGAACAGACTGGTATAATTTTTCCCAAAACTGAAATATAAACATTCAGCTGCAAAGCTGCTTCGAACTCACACTGGACACAACTGGACTTAAAAAGCAACAAAACATTTAGATGTTTGTTAAAAAAAAAAAAAAAAGTAATTTAAAAGACTTTGAAGAAAGGAAAATCAGTAATTTTACCAAATGAACAGGATAATGATGACAAAATAAATTTAATATTGTGTGGTATTCCCAAATCCCAATTATAGAGGTTTATTCTTAAAATTAGATATACTCTACTATGTAGACATAAAGGCACAAACTGTGAAAGATAAATGTTTTACATTTTACACTTTTCAGAGATTACAGTTATTTCTGAGGGCCCCAACCCCAAAACCCATGTCATGGGAATGAACTCTGGCTCACAAAAAGCCACATTTCCTTCAGCATTGGTTTTGGCAAAGCCACAACTGCCCAGAGCACTGCTTGAGCTTAAACAACAGTCTGGTAGCATCAAGCCTTGCATCCCCATGGGTTCCCAAAATACACTAAGAGTCTGGCTACAGGGAGCTGCTCTGGCATCACAATTACAGACTATGGAATCCAGAGGAGACAAGTGCCACAGAGGACAGAACTCTTGCAGCCAACCTCATCTAATGGATTTTAGTACAAAGTAAGTGTTATCTGAAATAATCTAGAATACAGATCCCATACGCCTCAAATAAAGATTTCTTTCAAATGCCAAATTACTCCATCCAAAAAATAACCAATTAACGTGCAGGTACACAAAACAGAGATTGCTTTGTTTCTTGAACTAATCTTCAGACAGTAATATCCTTGATTCCAGAGTCTTTTTAGGCCTGGAACAACTGAAACACCATTCCAAAAGCAGAATGATTGCAGGAGAGAATTTAGAAAATACAAGCAAACACTACCTGTTTTTCAGGCTGGATCAACTTGTGACTGCAGAATTTTCCAACATCACTGTGTTTTAGTGCTCCTGTTCCAACACACTCCAATTCCACTCACCAATGGAGTTTGACCATTCAGCTCCAAAAACAACTGAGGTGCTCCATGCCCATTCAGAGCTACAGCCTATCCTCAGATAGGCAACACCAACAGCCCATCTGCATCATTTTGTGCCAAAACACAGAATTTCATTCTACTTAGCATCTCTGACGCCTCAGACTACATACAGACAAGTAGCAGACCCAGAACCTGTGTGTTCTGAAATGGAAATGTAACAATTTACTTTCATTATGCGCTGGGGCTCCACATTAAAAGAACTCTGTTTAGCCAACTGTCAGTATTCCACAGAACTGATTCCTTGGATTGCTTCCTAGGCACTTCCCTCATGGAGACAACAAACACAGACAGTGATTTACTTTCTAAAAACAAATGGTTATTTATCCATCTAAAGAGAACAGAAATAAATGGTTAAAGTGATAAAATAGCTAAGCATTAATAAGCAACACATACACTGTCCTATCCACACAGAATATTTCCTCAAAGCTTGCATTATTTATCTTACAAGCTACAGGTCTGGATTCTGGCAACCAAACCACGGGGTCTCTCCAAAAACAGCCCAGCTTCCTCACTTTTGAGGTTGGAAGGTCAGAGGAGGAAGAGGTATGAGTGGAAGGAATGATTGCAATTCATTTTTTATTTTTCTTCTCCATTACCACCCTTCAGTTACTAAGCAGTCTGTTACTCAAGGCATGACAAAAAAAAGGTATTAAAAAGAACTGACACCTGCTTATCTGGCCAACATTGAACAGACTGTCTATAAATGCTGCCTGCTTTCTCCTCCTCAACTGAAAAATCAACCAACTCTCCAGGACACAACACATCAGGCACTGGAAATCTCATACAAACATCTCCCATAATCTTCCCAACATCCCTCAGGTTCTAGAATTCTTCAGGCACACCTCCACAGACCATTTTTAAGTGGTATAAAGAAACAATCCGATTCCCTTCAAAGGAACCACACTGAGCACAGCTGGGCATTTCTGAACTGGCTATTTCAGAACAAACTGGGGTTCACATGGCCTGGAAGACCAGAGGGCAATTTTCTCCTATGTCTGCTGTCCCCAGGAAAAGGGCTTCATCTTCTGGTTCTTCATCCTGTTCCAGTATCTTCATTTCTCCTCACCTCCAGTACTCTTTCACTACAAAAGGGGAGCCATACTGTTAAAGCTGATTAAAACCCAAGGTTTTCTTTTTAAATCTCCTCCTTCCAATTTTATTCTTTCCATTCTTTTCTCAACCTCTTTTCAATTCTCTCATGAATGATACTCAGATCTCTCCTCCAACGCAAAACCACAATACATTTTTAATTACAAGGGAAAGCTTAGACTGTTGACAAGCTGTGAAAAAGTAGCAAATCCAGGTATTAAATAAAGAAAAGAAGGAAAGAAAAAGCACATGAAGAGGAACAGGAGACAGGATGGAAGTACCTGATTTTTCCCTTTTTTTTTTTTCCTAAAAAATACTGTGTACAGTACTGAGGATCTCAAACTTAAGTGAGAATCACAAAGAGCAGAAAATATTTCCCTGTGGAATCACTGCATAAGTAATTGTTTTGGGGTTGGGGTTTTTTTCAAAATATAGAGAAGGAACCATGATGATCAGCCATCATGGTCAAGTTCAAGCAGAAAACAAGACCAGTCAATTGAATACAAATAACTAATACTCTTTATAGCAGAATATCTGGAGAAAGTTAATAATAAAATTACAACTAACTGCTTGCCCTTCCTCATGAAGTTCTTCACTTATTTTTTACTGCTGTTCATTATAATGGGGTTTTCCCCTCCATCTTTTTCATACTTTTCTTAAATGGCTGGCTGCATATATTTAATTGTATATTCCTCAGGGCAGGGACTATTTCCTTAATTGTCTGTAAAGTCCAGTGCTATAAACAACGGTCCTATGCAATGTTAAGTAATAAAAAATGAGTAATGTTTTGTTGAGAAATAGTCATGCATTAATTATGCAAGATAATCTGGAAAATACAGAACTAGGGAAAAAAACATGTTCTGAATCCATAACTTTTAAGCATCACTACCCAATGAATGATTTATGGTATTACTTTTCGGTATTATATTTAATTTCTCTTGGAGTATTAAAAAAACATCTGCTCTGAAAGTTAGCAAATGGGTATTGTTTACTCAAATTCTACAGGGTGCAACCCCCTTCCACACTGTCAGTTAAACACACAATATTTTAAATACACATTATGGAGCCAACTGTTGAAGCAGGCACATAGAATGCAAAGAATATTCTACATATTAAAGTATACATGAAAAATACTGTTCAGTAGTTATAACATATAAAGTACAGATTCTAAATTCAGTATTTAGTAAGTATGCAATTTAAAAAAAAAATACATTTCGTTTTTATTACTTACTGAACTCATTTCATGTCCTAAATCGACATTGCTGCAGACTTATACAAGCACAGAAGCTACTAAAATTGGTATAACTTTAAAACCAGAAGCAAAGTTTTATTGCTGAACTATGCCCCTGAAAATGGGGTTGAATATAAAAACAATGACACCAAATCTGAAGAGCGTAAATACTCAGTCTTAATATCTTTTAAAATCTGTTCTCTAATCTTGACTGAGGTTTGAAAGTAGCAAGTCTGTATTTTTCCAGTGTAAATGTTGTGCAGAAGCTTTACAAACATAGATCTAAATCTGCAATTGCCATTACTAAAATAAATGAAAAATCTATAAGCAGCAGTGAAACTGGCATGCAAATAAAAGAACTGTCAAGACATACTGCCTAAAAATAAGCTTACAATAACTATTTTAAAGACTGTGTGTGGTCTTACCCATATATTTTGGCAAGATGCACTTTCTCCAACCACAGCTAGATTCATCCAAAAGCAGTGGCACTGGAGAGTCTCTGTCTCACCTGTCAAACTTGAAGAACGTTGTTCAGCAGACCACCATGAGTCCATGGATAGGATCCACAGCACTACAGCAGCTGTTCTTGATAAGTGTTCTCTAACTAGAGAGGCAAGCGCTTCAAAACCCTTCTGTAAGAGGATCGCCCTTCATATACATGCATTTAAAAACAAACAGAAACAAGAATCTATCCAGAACAAGACTTTCGAGACATTTGTGGCACAGCTTCAGTGACCTCATATGCATCTCCGTCTGATATTTGGAAATATTCACAGAAGATTTGAGTCTATTAAATTTATCTTAGAATTTAACCTAATTATTTACCTCTCACAAATTGCTACATTTTTCAAAATGCAGGCAATCAAATAAAATAACTGGAACTCCTAAATCTTCAGGGTTCAGGAAAGTGAATTTTCCTCTTTTCAGTTCCTTTCCCACGAATGACATGGAAAATTTTCACACCAAGCTACAAAGAGATTAAAAGTGGGAAGGAGAGGTAAAAGGCTGCTTGGCTACAGTAAAAGTAAGATTCAGTGAAAATGGGATGAAGCAAGAAAAGTTGCAAGTTTTAAAATGACCTAAGGGGATATTTTGCCAACCACAAAAACTAAGAAGAGACTTTATCTGAATTCTGTTCACATAAAATAACTTTGACTGTTACTAGAAGGCACATAATAATTAATTTCCAGAGAAATATGAATATTTTCTAAAAATAGGTCACTGCTTTTAACTGCTGAGATCTGCTCTGATTTAACTACTAGTAGCATTGTATCCTAGAAGCAGGAAAGGCTCTAGAGAGATTACTTTCACTTTTCCCTAGATATATTTAGTGTACTAACTAGCATAGTTAGGATATTATTTTTCTTTGGTTTTGTCAGTAGCATGTTTGAAATAAATTTTATTAAGTGGTAGTGTATGTAACATTGCATTGTGGGTAGCAGTTTCCTGCCTTAACCTAGCCACATCCTCAGCTGTTATATGAGACAAGTTTCCCATATTTTCTGCAAGTTGACTTAAAAAAAAATAAAGAAAAAAAATACAGACAGGAGAAAATAACTAGGAAGTTAGGATGATCTTAAGCACCATATATTGAGTGTTTAGAATGGGTGCATCTAATCAAAAGGACTTTTTTCTCAGTTCCTGTGCAGTCCACAAGACCTAGGAACACAAGGAAAAAAATGCTTGTCAAAAAAAAAAGCCTGAGCAGGAAGAATCAAGATGAGACACATCTGACTATTAAGATGCAGCCCCTTATTCAAAGCCTGACCAGGGGCTAGATTATTTCACTGGAGAATAACTTTGCTATGATATGAAGAAGTGAGAGAAGTGGCAACACAAAGTGAATGAAAACAATTTTTGACTACTTGCTATGCCATGATGTACTCACTGGTTAAGAGATGACCATCTTTTTAATTTAAACAACAGTTCAGTTTAAGGTTTAATGTGATCTTCAGTAGCTTGACTGCACTGTAGAAAAAACAGACAACACTTATTTACCTTAGAAAGGTAACAGCAATTTTTTCCCCTTCTACATTAATGGTCCCAGGCAACATCCACTTCAAACCGTATCTTACCTTAGGCAGCAGGTAGAAAGAAAGGCAGCAGTAACACTCACATGCTCACTGCTACCCTTGCAATAAGAACCATTTTAAAATGAAGGAATGCTGAAATATCCTTGCTGTTGCAATTTTTTTAATCAACTGGAAGTTTTAGTCTTTGCTTTAAAAGGTTAGTATAAAGTGGTATCAACATACTCTACTCTTGCAGAGATAATGGAAATGAGAAGCCTACAAAATACCCAAGTCTAACAACAGAAGTTTTCCAAAATATGCAAGTATTTGAAAACGAACAGTATTTTAAATGTACTGGCTGGGAACCTACAGAAAACACGATTTTCTTCCTCTAAAAATTATAATTACTCCTCAGTTTGAAAAACACAGCCAAGGAAAGAGGTTTCACTTACAGCAGAAAACCTGCTCTCGTGGAAACAGATACGTTAACAACACCTACAGAGAATACCTGCATCTGGGGAAACTGCACCAGGACTTTCTGAATTATAAAAATCAGCATCTTGTTATTGTATATATTGTAAAACTTGTAATGAAATGCAATCTAACAAGTTTGTCATCACACTGCTCTAAGCAGAGTATTTATATCATTCCAGTTGTAGCATAGAAGCAAACATTTAAGTACAAATAAACTTTCAGCAGGGCATCACACTGTTTATACACTGGATGAACTTTTGAGTGACATAAGGCAAAATGTTTGGAAATAGAGCATAGCTTAAAAGTTCCAAAACACGTTTAAAGAACAGTGGAAGATATAATTATCTTTTGGTGTTGCGTTACAATTGACTTTTAGATTTCATTTGTCATCAAAGATCAAGCTCAAAGTTTACCAGAGAAATTCCTTAGCATAATACTTCCTTTGTAAGTGTAATTGGGACTCAAAGCATCCCCTGTGGAACTCAGAAGTGAACTTCCATTTTTTGTAGATCTACCTTTAAACAAGAGCCTGTCAAGCATTAGTCTACAATCAAGACACTGATTTACACAGTGGATTTTCAGGATTCTTGCATCTGCGTCATCAGAAGTGCAAACTATACCAAAAGACACCACCAACCACCAGTTTCAAAGGTATTTGGTCTCAAAATTTTGCTTTATAATGTTTCTATATTTAAAAAAAACCTGCATTTTTATCAGTACCAGTTTTTACAAACTACACCTCGATTACTCAGTTATAGAATTTGCTTATTTGTTTTTAATGGCTTTTGCTTTATTAGATGAAGACTTCTTTGTAGTGTTCTTGATTTGAACAGGTAAAAAAGTTTAAAAAAAATCATAAAGGTATCAGATCCAAAGTTAGAGAATAACTCTGCATACACAAGTGAAAGCATGAAAAAGCCATTCTGGAGAAAGTGTGAGAACAGCACTTCAATGCAATAAATTTTTATATTCAGAATTCTGTAGGAAGCTCAATATTGTCATACTAAAGGTATGACTAAAAATAAAGGGCAAAGTTTTGAAAATTAAACAACTTTTTTCCTATCAATGGAAAAAAGTATTTAAGGTCAGGACAACAGTTATCTAGTATTTAAAAATACTGCGCATACCTGCCATCAAATAGGAGTTGATCAATACCTTCAATGTGTAACTGCAGCTGAAAACTCCAAACTTAGAATTTAAGAGTTCCCCAAATAAGAGGCAGCAACCTCCAAAAGCTTTTGCTGCATCAAAAGTTGATTAAAACTTTACTGCATACAAATATAATCTGTATATGAAAATATTAGTATTCTTTCCATTATTTTGATATCCTTAATATTTCTTCATTGATGCTTTTAACCATACAGAGTAAACAATAATAAAAGCAATTCATAAATAGGAGAATTAAATATAACCCTTATTTTAAAGCGGAATAGGTTTTTTGTAGAACCTTTCTTTTTCATTTTATGGTAGAATTCTCTAAGTTTGGCAACATGTAATAACTCTCAAAGTATTGAATGAAGAACAATGCAGTTTACCTCACAATAATTATTATGAAATAAGTTTTTATGAAGATCTATGATTTTTTTATAATTATGTAACAAAAATCAAAACCATTTATTTTTTACTGAAAAAGTCTTCTCATTTGTCTCATCCCAAAAAACCCGAGAACCTGGTTCCCACCCACACCTCCAGCTTTCATACCACACAATTCCTGGCCAATTTCTAACCAAGAAAGCTCAGGACAAAGAGGAAAACAAAAAAGGAGGGATGGCAGCATCAAAGATATGTATTTTATTTTACAAATAAAAGCCAAATTATATCTAGGAAATCTTTTACATGGTTCTTTTGCTCCCCTCAAAAAATGACCAAAAAAAAAGGAAAAACATTAAACTCATTCAGCTAAAACTTAAAATTACAGTGCATCTGTGGTACAATCAGGATAATATGAAAAGTTCTAGATATAATGTCCAAAGAGGCAAAAAATGAGATACTTTCTCAAAGATGTTTCCAATTTTGTTCTGAATCTGAGTGAGCAAATCAAGACTACTAATACACATTGTCTGTGCACATTACTCCTTACTACACACAGCATTTTGCAATTTATTTCAAAGCCTCTATTATAAACAAAAAAATACTGCTTTTGTTAACCCACTCTGTACCAGTACAGTCAGGGCTTATGTTACACAATCAAAGTCAAAGTTACAATACATTAAGCATATAAAAAAATATCACACACACATGCACACAGATGATATTAAGTATTTGAGCCTTACATATGCATCAAATTTATGTTTCATTTTAAAACTAAGTGTTAACATTAACTGGTGAATGAAGTTATTTATAGTCCCCCCAAAAGTTTAAGACTGTTCTATTTCCCTTAAACAACAGAACTATAATAAGGAATTAATGTAAGCACAACCAAACCCTCCCAGCTCACTCTGTTACACAACGTCCACGTTAAATCCTCCCAACGCTGGAGTTCCAAAGCATCACTCCCAGGCTGCAGCACACAAGCAGTTATGATATCCAAATGACATTTTGCCCCAAATATAAAAGAAACATAATTGCCCTTAATTTGCATCACATAAAACTGCCAAGTAGTTTTGAAGGCATGCAAAGCAAGGCAGACATGATTTAAGATTTGCAAAGGAATCCCCAGACTAACACTTCTGTGACAGCCAATTACAGTGAAAAACACAACCCCAACAAGCAGCCTGCTACTAGACCTTAGGAAAGGTAAAGTTTCTTACAATGAGTTACAGATTCACAAGTATAAGACGACAAGGAGAAAAAGTAAAACAGAAGGAATCCAGCCACCCAGCAAATATGAAGCAGACCCAAGATCGTGATACAATCCAAAGATGTAAATTATTGTAAATCATCACTGTTGTTCAGAATTTCACACAGCCACTTGTGCCAATTTTGCTCACTTTTCCACAGACACAATAATAAAGGAGGGAGAGGAATGGGAGGAGAAAAAAAAAAGAAAAAAAAAAAAAGGAGGGGGAAGAAGAGTGGGGGGAACCTGAACTGAGAGTACAAATAAAGTTCTGCTGTCCATATGCTTTAACTGTACAGAAGTTTGGGCTCTTACAGCATTTTGTACTCTCTCCAAAGCCTCATGAGTCACAAAAATTAAAAAGCTATGTCCCTCTGAATGCCAGGAAAGGCCTTACATGAGACTTTTGTCAAAATATAAAAAGAAAATTTTAAAAAAATTTAAAAAGAAAAAAAAAAAAGAAGAAAAGGAAAAAAAAAAGGAGAGAGAGAAAGAAAAAGCCACAGTGTAGGCAGTCCTACTTGGAGTCCTCTGATGTCACAGCCACATGACTCGCTCGCTCCAGTAACAGTGCTTGCAAAAAAAAGGAGTTTTAAAGCTTTTGCTTTTTTGGATTGTGTGAATGCTTCATTCGCCTCACAAACAACCACAGAACCACAAGTGCGGTGCAAACTTTCTCCAGGAGGACAGAAAGGAATCTCTGGTTTTTAAATGGTTAATCTCCGCAGGTCACTACCAGCCACTGAGACCAACAGAGTCAGTAAGTGCTCTCTAACCACAGTCTATGCAGTAATAGTAGGTCCTTCAAATATTTGCTCATTCTCTTTTTTTTTTGTTTTGTTGCCTTCCTTTTCACATGTTACCAGCACTACACAATTTTTTGACAGAGAAAAAAACAACTATAGAGTCTTTGCAATCCAGGGACACAGTAAAACTAAAACAAGGTTTGGCTATGGTTTGTGTTTTCAGTTTGAGGATCCAAGAAGTATTTGCACCAGAAGGTGAAAGCTCTGCGTGAACCGAGAGGGACTATGGCATCAAACAGCCTGTTCAGTTCAGTGACACCATGTCAGCAAAACTTCTTTTGGGGTAAGTTCTGCAATATTTGAGCTTCTGTTTTTCACTGTCGAGAGTTTTCTTCCTTTGAACAATACTGGTTGTAGTTATCTAAGCAAAAAAATGCTGAATGGGATGTTAGAATGTTGAAATAGTATACCTGGTTGTTAAGGGGTATTTTTTGGGGGGAAGTAACTGTAAATAGCTTCTGCGATATAAGAACAAATTTGTTAGCTGGCAAGCTGAGCAAAGGGAAGTTGGTCCTGAGAGTTTGACAGCAGGTGTGCTCAGCTGTCACCGGGGTCAAGGTGTAGCTGCATGAATTTGAAAGAGCCTAATGGGATCTAGCAAAATGTTTAATATTATCTCAGGGCAAAAGATAAAGCAATTAGTGAGTTAATCAACAGCAGCTCAGAAAATCTCATTAAGAACTCTGGTAACACTTTTAGATATATCCACTATGAGTGGTTAACTAAAGACACTGTAAAAGACTTAAATCACAGGGTTCAGACTGCTTGCTCTCTAAACCTGATGAAAATGAGTAGTGTGTAGCATACTGCAGCCTATCCTACCCAAAACTGCCCTATCACTGTTCCAGGCATCTCATTTTTACACATATATCTCAGATGAAGTTATCACTGTAAATCTGCAGTTTTCTAGTCCTCAGTTGCCCTCATTTCACAGCAAAGCTTGTTTGATAATATATTCAATTGTAAAAGCAAATTCTTCTCATTACACTTATTATGAACAAGGCAAAACATTCATGCATTAAAATACTAAGCTATGAAATAAAAAATACATGATCTAACATGCTGCTGAATTTTAAGTTTAATTCAAAGTGGGATGTAAAAAACTCTGTAGAAGAGCACTGCCAAATATTTACTTCAATATTCTGAACTGTAAACACAGATTCCTTTAAGAAATCATATATGTATATACTGAAGTAATTATTTATATGCACTGTACATATAAATGCTCATAAAACTCATAAATACACTATAAAATTGCACCTCTGTCTTTGCTTACTTTGAAAAGCTTCATGCTCTCAGAGACTTCAAATCAGTAGAGAGCATCTCACTCGCAAGTACTAAATAGAATCAAATAAGATGTCAACTGATTTATCTGTAAGTAAATGAAGTTATATTTTAAAGTGTACTGGAAAATGCTTTATTATCATCACACTTGATGAACTGCAAGAAGTACAGTCACAAAATTTTTTCAAAGCATCTTTTACTGAGGCAGTTCAGACAGGCTAACTGAAAATTCTGAAAGTTTTAGGGGAAAAAAAAAAAGTGAAAACTTACAAGATTTTTTTAATGGTGTCCGTCATGTTGAAATTATGTTGGGACTGTAGCTAAACCTATTTCTTTCCCTCCCTTGCCCCCCTCCTATGAAAAACAACAATGCTAGAAGCATTTCCAGTACATACATCCCCATTATTGCAGTGACTGGGGTGCCTTTTACCCCTCCTACTTCACACACTTTGACTGGTTCCCAGTTAAGCACATGAAGCTCTGAGACCAGGTATAGGAACAGAAATGAAGAAATTGCTTTTTGCAGGAGAGTGACCAATTTAATATATGACCTATAGATACCAGATGAGATAACATGACCTGTGGCTAGTCATGCAGCTGTAATACCCTGAACATTGAGCTGAAATGCAAACACAGACCCGGCAAAGCAGCTTTTCTACCCAAACTGGTGTCGGAGCAAAGCACAGCAGAAGCATAGCCAGACCACATTATCCCAGTGTTTACAACAGGAAATACAGTTTACATGTATAGGGACTTTCTTTTGCTTTTACTTCCAAAAGAGATTAGAAGAAATTTAGTTGGCTAAAATTATCAAAACACCAAGTCTGACTGCTTAATTCACCTACTTCTGATAATTCTTAAAGCCACTGGGAAATACTGTGATACTGTGCTTAATACTTTTCCTGAACTTCACTAAATAGGGTTGGATACCTGAATTTCACTTTCACACAAACAATAGATGCAGGAACTACAAAATCTCATCAGCTCTGTCAATGTGTAAGCAGTGTAACCTGAGCTAAAACCAAATTTTGGAAAACCCACTTTTATAAAAAGGAGGCAGAATTTATTGTTTAAAAAAAAAAGCCAAAATACCCAAGCTGCTCATGAATTTGCCGTTCAATGATGCAGCAGCACCTCAGAATGCACGATCTGTTCTTCCTTTCTGTACTATCATTCTCTTCCCATCTCTACCTTATTCCTTTCAGGACTGTTGAGTTTAATTTTTTCTCTTCAAAACTGAACTGATGAAACATAATGACAAGTTATAACAGGGCAGGAAAACAGCTATGATTAACCCGCATGGCTGCTAATCTGTGCCATTAACATATTCCTGAAAGCTTTTATTCCA
This sequence comes from Ammospiza caudacuta, assembly GCF_027887145.1. Taxonomy (NCBI): domain Eukaryota; kingdom Metazoa; phylum Chordata; class Aves; order Passeriformes; family Passerellidae; genus Ammospiza; species Ammospiza caudacuta. Next base: position 112,759,297 of record NC_080595.1, on the reverse strand, counting down.
CTCATTTTTATCTATATGTTTTTGACTTCATATGAAAGGGGAAAAAAAGAGTAGCAAAGTGGAAGGATCCTTTTCTAGTTCATGCAAACACAAATAATCCTTTCCAATTTGGTACATTTTAATTAACTACATTCCGGGTTTCACATGCAGATTTTCTCTACCTTGTGCCACTTATACACAGGTTTTGACTGCATTGAGCCTGTGTAAACCTTCTCAGGCTTTTAAATCTAACGGGATTCATTTCAGCAAAGGCTATTATATTTATATCCATAACATCTGAAGGGAAAAAAAAGGCTCAAAATAAACACTACGCAAAAAAAAAAAAAATTTGAAAAAAACCCAGCATATTTGGTATAAAATTTGAAAAATATTGTTAACTCGAAGTATTTCAGAGACTGAAAACGTTCTCAAATGCCTCCAAAAACAATTAAAATTTTGAAATAGGAAAATAGGAAAAGGCATCTTCAACTATATTCTGTGCAGAAGAATCCAATGAAAGAAGGAAATAGGATCCCTGTTTAGCTGATAATTCAATCAATTATTTCACATGTAATTTCTGGAAGCTGATCCCAGTGGAGATATAGTAAATCTAAAGTCTTCAAGTTCTGCTTATATTAAAACACTCCTCAGTATCTTCTTCATCAAAAAATGCCAAACCTTTTGTAAATTTCAGTTCTCATCTGCTTTACTGTTCGGTAGGAAATCTTAAAGGGTTTGTTTAATTTTAATTAGGAGACTGATAAAGAGAGAAACAAATCCTTTTGCATTATCTGTGTATAGAAAGCAGTTTTCTGTATGTTCCAGCTCTGTTTAACGTATTCATACTATTGTGAATGCTAAGCAAAATCTCAGGAATCACTGCTCTTTGCATAAAATATAATTTAAAACACCAGGATTTTTAAATAACAGTAATAATAATAATACTGAAAACTATGCAGGAATGAGTATTCTCACGTGCATTAAGAAAGCTGCAGCTTCGCACAGAGGCTGCCGTTATCTGAAAGCCCCAAACCCTGCAGGATTGCTCTTCATCACTTACAAGGTCTGTAGGCACTGATCTGTTTAATTAGCTGCCTCAAATGAACTATTAATAGTCAACATTCTTTAAATCAACTACACCAATGTAAAATTCAGTAAGATGAAAATGTTCCAGGTTGTTAGGAGAATATCAGAGTATCTGGTGGTTAAATAAACTGGGAGAGGAAAAAAAATCTCATTAGGGGCACTAAGATTTTATCAAACATACAGGATTAATCTCTATTGAATAGGACCATTCACAAATCAAAACTCACTCCACTTCAATACTTTCATGCAGTGCTAATCAATTACAACCTTTTCTAGTTATTCAAAATCCATGTGCTTTTAATTTTATTCACTGGTGGTCTAAAATATAATATTCAGGCCAAGCTAAGTCATTCTGTGTTGCAACTTTGCTTTTTTTCAATAAATATTCATCTAGAGGTTTTCTTAGAGAGAACTGCTCATATGAAGACTGTGGTAATATTTTTATACTGTACCTCCTTGTTGAAGCAAAAGGTTAGGGGTTACCTAAATACCTCAACTGTATATACAAAAAAAGGAAAAGGTAAGTATTCACATGAAAAATCCAAAGGGACTATATTATTTATTTTTGCATTTCCTATGATTAATGATGCACCAGTGCATACTTGAAAACTGAAGTCAAAATAGGGTAACACCTCAAATTCCTTTACAAACTGTACAAATATCAAACTTCCATGCTGTATTAACTACTCTACCAGAAATATTTAAAGGCTCTGCCACCCCACATTAAGAATATGACAATAATACTGAAATTCCTCTCAATCTGTGTGATTTCTTGGTTATGGTCAGACTAATATTAATCTTAAAATTGCACCTTACAGCTTTATTTTCCCAATTGCTTTCAGAAGAGAGTTGTATTTTTTACTGAGTAACAAGAAGTTCAGAGCAGCCACAAGTAACTAACAAAGATCTAATAGTGCACCCATTAAAGTAAAAAGGAAAAAAAAAAAAAGCAGCTAACAATTCTGGCAAGAGATGTTAACTAGGCAGTGCAGACAGTTCAAGAGAGACAGATAATAAATGTGTTTATGTACTGTCACACCTTGTGGCAGACACCATCAATGAACAACATCCATAACAACTAAGAAATACTTGCTGGAACTCTATCAATGCAAAAAAGATGAAGAAATACTTGCTAGAACTCTATCAATGCAAAAAGCTGAAGCTACAAGCAGAATCTGGCATTATTTTATGCTCGAGTCCAGAACACTTCTGTGGAAACTGAAGCAGAGAGGGAAGGGAGGAATTACCCTGTGCTTGCCAAGCTGCAAAGGGGCAGCATTTCTCTGCCTGAATACTGCAGGAGCCAAGGGCAGCTGTCAGTGCTGGGCACCTCCTGAAAATCAAACTATCTGCATGTTTCCCTCTATGCACCCAATAAAAATCAACATTGTGTGTTGCAGGGGAAGGAGTTGGTTCTGAAAACTCATTAAATACACTCCATTAATAAGAATTACAATAAATTGCCATGTTTAATATGCCCCAGAGTATATAATATTTTAATTAAGTCAGCCTCAAGATAAATAGTGAGTTTAAGATGGTAAAACCTGAAGCATTTTGGGGTCTTATATTCAGCACTGGGAGAATCCAAGTTTCATACAAGCAATTAAGAAACTGCAACAAGAAAGCATACAACTGTTATTTTCAGGATAAAAAATTCATTTGCCTAAATAGAATAAATGTAATATATATTCTGATAAGCATACACAATTAATAGACTGTGTGCCATTTCAATGAGATTTTCCTTGGAAATTTTGCCAGACTTAGGAATTATCCACAGATTTTCATGAGGAGGATAAAAGTGACCCACAAAACATCTACTTCCTCCACCACAGAACCCCACAAATATCAACTCCTATCAACAAAATTAATTTGTGCTCACATTACATACAATAGCTTTCATTTCTATTAGATATTTTCACTCCAAACTGCTTTCTAAATTCTTATGGGAAACAGGCTAAGGAGGTCTATCTTCTGCTCTCAGGTGTTTTTGTTTTTAAGTTAATAAAGCCTAAATCTAAGAGCACGTTTCCTTACACAAATATGCTCTCTTCTACAAATAAATATAAGACCTGCCACTTAACATACTGAAAAGCACACCCTAAAGAGAATATTTTAAAGATGAGCATAAAGACAACATAAACAGGTTATTGTATCATAAAGCAGTTTAACACCTCTAACTGAAAAAAAATCCATTATTCATGCATCTGTTTCCTGTATATATTTTTTATTCTGCTTGTTACCATATTCTGTGCTGTTCTAGCCTTCTCCGTGTAGCTTAAGTTTCCTATTTCATGTAGGAACTTGCCCCAGGAGGGAGAACTCCATAGGTTTTCTCCTGACTCTCTTGAACTGCTGAAGTCATTTTAATCAAAGCAATTAAATTATTTTGCACAACCTACTCCTTATTAAATGTTTTTATTTATAAAAATTAACTTTAGAACAGCAAAAGATTAAAGCAAAAAGGCTACATTCTCCTTTAAGTGCATAGGATGCTTTAAAAAGTATTTCTGTACATTATCCACTGTATTCATAATAGTTTTCCTCAATAATATTTTTTCATCTCCAACAAAACTACCTTTATTTTTACAGTGAAGCACAGAAACAGTTTCTTCTGCTGTCTGTCTCTTAAAAATGCCATATTCATTAAGGTCAGGCAGTTCTGGAATTAACAATAGTTTTAAGATGCTATAGCTAAAAACCCCATGGCAAAATTTTTTGGCAGGAATTCATTCAAAAATGATTACTATATTTCTGATAGACAGTTTATTTTACATATTATATTTCCTCTGAATTGCTAGCATTTCATAATGACTTAAAATTTATTATCATTCATTTTCTTGATTAAGGAAAGCTAAAAGCTGATGACCTTACATACATTTATTTTCCCCAGAATTTATTTGAACCGTAAGTGTGCCAAACCATTGTTTACTTATCCCTCATGGACAGATATCTTAGATCTAAATCTACTCTGTGGTTTACTGAAACAGAAAGACAGAGCCACTGCCAGTTACATAATATAATACTGTTCAGAGGAACAGGATCCGGCCTTGATCACAATCAAAATTAACACTAACGAGATGCATTTGCATCTATATGCACAGACACACATGTACATCAAGCACCATATGCTGTGTGCAGTGGCTCTGCTGGAACAAATCGGAGCAGGGGGATGCTACGAGTCATTAGTAATTACTGAACTGAATTTCTCTGACAGACACATTTACTATATCTAACCCTATACACACAAGCAAAAGAAAGGGTTGCTTATGATTTCATTAAGAAAAAAAATATAGATAAATAATTACATTAAGTACATTGACTACCAGATAGTGTTAATCCCTCAAAAGACCTGTAATTCATATAAATAAAAATCAGAAAAGACAGAGTTAAAAACACACAATATTTTAATGCATCTGTGTGTGGTATTAGAACAGGGTATTCTTTCTTTTAAGAAATGTTAATGAGCTGTGTATGTGCAAACACACACATGTATGCATTTCAAGCCTCTAATTCCTACTAACTTACACTTCTAAAATCGTGAAATTAAAGTTAAAGAAGTCAAACTAGCAATAGCATAAACTTAGGAGACTTCTCTATCGGTACAATATTTTCCACCCTAGCACTGAAGCCATAAAGGATAATGTGCTACTGCGTTCAGATTTGCCAGCAGTACCCCAAGAACATTTGCCACTCCTCACGCATCTTGCTAGCATGCCGTGGAGGAACTTGCCAGGGTCCTGTACTGATACTTGTTAAAAACTATGCTTATTAATGCTACCACAGTGCTCTAGATAAATTTTAAGTGTTAGTGCTTGTAGTGAAATAACAAATGCCAGAAGTACTGGTTTTGGAATACTTGGTAAAAATTATGAGAGACGTGTCTGGGGTCAGTCCCTTCATAGTCTCTTACTCCTTCAATGACAAGAGAAACTGCTTTTATGGGCATCAGACCGGCCACTCTTAACTCACCTCAACTTTAAAAATTAAAACACATTTTAGCCAAAGTAGGCTTATGTGTAGGTCAGCTGGTGTATTTGACACAGTGCAATATATTTCCACTGAAGGGGCTCACAAAAAAAAAACAGCACAACCACATTGACATGGAAAGATCCCTAATACAAACGCAGAGTTTTTCTGCCAAGAGCTGATAATCATCCACAACTGCATTTTTGTAATAATACAATACATTAAAAATTTACTACGAGCACAAATCTTCATCTAGAATCAGCAAGAATAATTTTACATTAATTAAACAGGATTCAATGAAAATTAAAAGGCATTTTAAGATACGACCTAAAGAAAAAAAAATTTGAGGACCACAGTGTCAAAATTTGCTATTTTATTTTCAATGTCTCCAAAAGCCTTTCAGGTGTGCCATAACACTGAACTGCTGTGATATTTATGTCCTTGCAGCATTTTCTGTATAAATTCCAGGAGTAACTTTCACTCAAATGCATCACCTATTCACCTTTAAATAGAAAGCTTTTAGGAAAAAAAGATGTGGCACATTTGCTCAGTAACACTGAAGGGACACATCTGGTCTAGCTTAGTGACTCAATATTAACAAGAGTTTGATGAATTAATTCTACCAGCTATTGTACAATACTCGAGCACAGGAGCAGCTTTGTGACAGAGTACTTGCAGCCCGCTGTATACACAATCTGCAAAACTTATTTCCTCTAAGTAAGACCATCCATGTAAATTCACACTAAGAGAGTTCATCATCTGCATTTTTCCAATCAGCGGTATCAAAGTTTAACTCCACTGCGTTTGGGTATTTGTGGAATAACCAATTCATAACAATGAATGGTTTATTTAAAACTGACAGGACCAGAGAGCAGCAACTATTTACTTAGGCGCCGTACCTTAGTGTACACCAGTAAAAATGTTCTCTTTTCCCAAAAGGATTTTCAGCAAAAAGGGCATTCACTTTGCTTCCTTCCCACCCCTCTTACATCCAACTCTGTACGTTCAAAACTAAGTGCTATATTTTTCTTGCTATTCAGTATATTTATATTTCCCCCCTTTCTGATTAGACGGCATAAACAGAAACACTAAAATTCAGAAGTTACACTCTTTATATTTTATTAAAGAAATCAACATTCATAAAAAGTGCAGTCATTTCTGGAAAAAAAAAATAGCATCTAAGTAACAAAAAAAAATTAATTTAGCATCAAATGGGAAGAAAGTTATCTTCCACAGTGCAAATCATTTTCATACTGGAACTAGAACAGTTTCATTCTAGTGCACCACTGTGTATTGCATATGCAAATGCTAGGACAACTTTTCATTTCAGAGCGTTTCAGGAATAGGACCTAAAATCATGCTCTCTTATTCTGGATGGCAATTAACTCAGTCATGACCTTGTAATAATTTGGAGTTCTATGCTCATTAAAGTAAAATTTTAATATTACCTTTAAAAGCAAAAGCAAAATCTTAATTACAGCTGAGCTAACTGTGTATTAATCCATCTTAAAAGAAATGAAGACTTGAGCTTGCCCAGATAAAAAGATAAATTATAATAATACTCATTAAGTACAAAACAAAGGCTTGAAAAAGTGTAATTTTAGTACTTTGAATTATAATATTAATTTACTAACTAATTTCAAGGCACATGTGTACTGCACATGTGTAAAATCTACTCGAGGGAGCCAGCTCACATAGACACACACATGAGCTGGAATGTTCCTATTCCGATCAAAGATGTGTGTAGCCGGATGTGCGGTTAATTCACTGATCAAATTTTCACAACTGAAAAACATCTTGAGACATAAAGTCCCAGTTACCAGTACTGTGGGCTCTGTGCTTTATCATCAGAAATACTCTTCATAATTTCACATTTTATGATATAATTCAAAAATAATATAATCTCTCGCACACTTTAAAAAAAAATTTAAAAGGAAGAAGCAAAGATAAAAAGGCATTGGTTTTAGTTCCAGCATTCTTAAAGGGCACAATGAGATTGAGAGAAATAAATTTAAAATACCCATAAGAATCTGAACTCTAATCTTAGTGACATGTTCTTACAGTAAGCTTGTGCTCCATAAAACCTATATAAAAATGTCAGAAGCGTAGATGCATAGCACATGCACTCACCGTAAGACACAAATCTGCCCTGTAACAATAATATACAGTAGCTCTTCAACGTGCCTGAAAGATTTTAAAATGCACTAAATCTATAAAAACAGTCTACTGTCAGACTTCAGGTCTGTCTACTAAATCAACCAGATGTATGGAATAAACACTATTTAATTGCTACTAAATTTTTATCAGCTTTGTATAAAGTTAGACAAATTTGAAGTAGAAGTTTGAAGTCTTCTACAATTACATTTCATAATCTTATTTGCTTACTGAACTGGCTAGATACAGTAAATATGCATCATATATTGGCTATTTCCCTTCAGCAGATATGCATAAAAAGAGAATAATCTAAACAAACTAAAAAAGATACTTAAATGGGCAGCAGTTTTACTAGTCTTAACACTGATTTAAAAGATGTCTCTTTCTCTTCTTTACGTACCTGGTTGTTACCAATTACTGATGTGTCTTCACCCCTTCTTGTTGCAAAACTTCCTTTAAAACTTACAGCACACACAGCACAACGTTTGAGACCTCTAGACATAAAAATGCTCTTTTTTTCAGTAGCAAAGAAAATCTGAAGGTTTTTTTAGGCTGACGATATCTTCACATAGAAACACAGAACGTCTGCAGACAGTAAGAAGCCTTTAGTAAGCCTTTTTGCTGCACCATAATAATCTGATCCAGAAATTCAAGGGTACCTTAAACAACGGGCTACCTGTTCTAGCCATGCTTAGGAATGTGGCCAAATCATTTTTATTGATTTAACCTTTATAGGAATGCTACATATCCTCAGAGCAAAACATTTCTAATGCATTTATAATATGATATACCTCTGAGAAGCTACGAAAAAAAATCTTGTGACATAGGCTAGCCCCCCTCACTATTCTGTTTTTCCCAATATAGTAATCAATAGACGCTCAAGTGTTAGGGTATTTTCTGAGTTTACATATGTCTGTATTCATAGGATGAAGCCAGAAACTAACACTTACAGAGGACAAGACTAATATCTGACCTGTCTTTATTTAAGGAATAAGAACTGGTGAACTGATAGCCAAGACTCTAAATACTCCTTTCATTCTAGAGTTACACATCAATCATGTTACCTGCAAACATATCAAGTTAAAACTTCCAGAATTTACAGTCCTTTTTTGAATAAACTGAGCAGCATGTTAGTTATGTTCAGAGAGCTTACAGAAGGTGGTTTGTGTATCTCACCAGAATTCTTAAAGAAGTATTTCTCAAATTCCCTTTTCATCAGAAATCTATTTCATACATATTTCAAACCAGTATTTCTCAATGCCACATCCATATTCTATTATTTTGAAGTTCAGGTTGGAAAAAATAGTGTATTTTAGTATTTGCTGGTTCTGGAATGCTACAAACCACACTTGAGCATTACCAGTAGTCACTTGTTTTTCAGAAAGTAAACTGTTCCAAGCTGCTCATTATGGTAAACTTTAGTGTAAAGAAGTGAATACAGTGACTGAAGAGTCAGTCAAACAACAGCAAATATATTTATGCTACAAAACACATTCATTACACTACTTATAAAGAAAATTATGTGAGAGGTGTTTGGTTAAAAAAGAAAAAAAACAAATAACAAAAACAAAACTCAAGCAGAAACAAACAGCAATAGCTCCTAGCATGAAATTCTAGTACATTTTTCTTCACAACAGCAAAAATCCCAGCCAGGCACAGTTTCAGCAGGCAATACGCTGTAACACAAATCACCAAATTAAGGAAGATTGAGTTCCACATTTTTTCTGGAAACAGGAATGCCTAGATATCAGTGATATACTCTCTTATCTAGGAACAAATATGAATCAATCCTACAAAGAAAGAAAAAATCAATTCCTTTGTGAGAAGGAATAAGGTGGACAGCTTAGTACAAAAAGTACTAATATCAAAGCTGTGAACTGTAATTCATGCATGGCATATGGAAAAAACGTGTATCTGCCAATTCTCACAGACTGGTTTTGTCTCTTCTCAATAAGACTTTGGCTTTTGATTATTACATCACTAATTTGATTGCAAAGTTTTACATCACTGTTTGTTTCTTCATCCACTTTTTCTAAGAAATATTCTAAAGATTAATCCGTATCCAAAACACACAAAAACCCCACATAAAATATCCCCTGGCATGAGCCTTACACTTCCTTAACCAGATGAAATCAAGCCTTTAATGTGAGGTGCAGCAGTGATTTCTCCAAGGGCAGAGTAGTTCTACCTTCATTCATGGTGCACATGATGAACGTGACAGGTAAGTGCCTGCATTCACACAAACTCAGTTTGCTTTGTACTACCACAGCCTGAGAGCATTCTAGCAGCTACCACACACAGAGCAGGGACAATATCCATAAATAAATAATAACTCCAGACCAGACCCCAGAAAGTTCATTGATGCACGTCATATCATACTTACTTGATTTCAGCTGCATTACATGTAGAATAACAGTTCATGGAGCAAGAGGAAAACACAAAAACTTACAGATTCCAGAAAAATAAAAAAAAACCCCATTGGATGATACATCCCAATGTCTTTGTAAGTAACCTAGTGCCTAGAGCTGTGTCCCTCTTCTACTGGCCCCTTACAGAACTGTTGTCACTTGCTTTTCTGGTGCACCTTAAGGAAGGACCCAGGAAATGCTGAAAAGCAGTGGAGTATGTTAGAAATGCAAATTTTTACAGACAGTGATGATGGAAGAAGGCCTAGCTAAATGCAGTTACACCAACACAACTGCTTATACCAGCACGTTTTATAACACAATAGATACATTTGTACAAGAGGGTTTATTAGCAGAGTTATTATAACAAACAATAACATCTTTTGATGGTACAGAAAAGCTGCTCTGTGCTAGCATGTGAGAAAGGTCAGATGGTGGAAAACTTACTTCATACTCTTAACCTGTAAACTCTTTCCTTTCCTGACTACTAACAAATGTCCTAGCAGGGGAGATCCACAGCTTTTCCAAGAACTCACGTAGGGAACCTTTCGCTCTGTTCCGATGGAACAGAACTTGTGCACGTTCACCTCAGGAGCGCTGCCCTCCGTGGCAGCTCTCTGAGTAACTCTGTCTGCACAGGTCTGCCACAGAAAAATTGCCTCCAGATTTTCACTTCATTACAGTTTTATATATACACAAGCATATATCCATACACATCTGTAAAAAGCAGCAAACTTGACTACTCCAGTCTGCATGCTATTAGAGAAGCAACTGTGATACTTCAGGAACCTCTAACTTGATTTCAGTGTTTGGAATAAGGGAAAACTAAGTTAGGAGACAGCAGCCTCTGGGAACAGATTTTGCAAGACTGTTTTATAAGGGACTGCAGCAGGAAAACTAACACATAGGAAAAGCTAGTTTAGACTGGGGTTATGCATCAAAGAGAGGAGCACCAGAAAATTCTTGTCCTTGATAACATGCACAGAGGCTGAAGGGTGGCAGGAGCACTAAGGCTCAGGCAATGCACACGTTTTGTCAATGTGTAATTCATGTAACACAGCTTGTTTTCGTGGCAATTCTAATGCTTCTTTCACATTTCCCTGTAAATTTGGTTGGTTTAAAGATTCTCACACATTTTGTAATAGTAAAAGTAGTAAGAGAATGTCATTTCACAGCCATATATTTGACTCCGGCAAACTTGTCCCTACAGCACTCATCTCATCTCTCACACTTCAGATCTTCTCAGGCTCAGGTCTTGCAAATAAGAAGCATAGGTCTGGTCCCATTTTCAAATGCCAGTTCTTGGCCATTGGTCTTCTCTTTCAAGGGTGCTTCTCAGCATCACCACACTTGTCTACTGTCCCACTATTCATCCCTTCTCTGATAGAACAGGGCACAGCTCCCACAAGAAGCTGATTGCAAACTCACCTGAAGCTCTTGTAATGATCATAGATATGATTCTTCTACTTTCAAAAATCATCAAAAAGAATATGAGCACCTTACTAAAAATTTTGCAACTGTCTAATTTTTGCATGGCAATGGTTATCTAGTATGGCTTTTAAAGTTCCAGGCCTGAAAATTCCAGACATCCTAAACCCTGAATCCCTTACTTCTTTTACAGGAATTCTGAAGATTATGGTTTTGTCATACATTTGCTCAGTGTCTACCACAAAATACTGATCCATAGGTGTGACCTTTATAAGACAACACAGATCAGTCACAATAGCAGAATGTTTACAAACAGCATCATCAGTTCAGTCTTGCTGAGTATGTGTTTATTCAAGTAAAGTTGTCTCCAAGGTTAACTTATTTTGATGTATAATTGAGAAGACTGTTCTTACAAAAATAAATATTAAAAAGTCTTACTTATGACTCACAACATCAGGACTTGGTAATTTTGGTTCTTGCTGGGAAAATGCTCAGCAAATATTGTCAGCAAAACGCTTCCATTTCCTTTGTGTAAGCATATTTTCAATCTGAAAAAAGCAATCCTAACAATTGTGCCATCACCAAATATAGCTGCTCCCTATTTTGTGTTGGAACCTAAAGGTATTTCAACTAGAAAACTGGTTTTGGCTGCAACTAATTTTTTTTTTTAAATTCACAGCATTTAAACTCACCAACTGCCTTGGTTATAGCAACAGTACTATACAGGATTCTGAACAAAAAGAGTTTATCACTGTGCTCTTTCTCAGTCAGCTTCTGAAAAGCAGAGCTTACATGGTATGCATGGTATTGTCCTTTATCTGGTCCTGATACATCTACACTCCTTACTGAAACCACTGCCAGGCTGAAATAGTCAACCCGTGAAGATGCAGTGTAAAGGTGAAAAAACAACTAAAATTGATTAATTAAGAATACTTACAGATCAAACTGGTGAAAAGTGCTCAGTTCATTCTCACAGATACTATCAGGCCAGCCATATACATAAATAAATAGACAGTTTCTGCCTATCTCAATGATGAAAGCTCAAAAAGAACTTTTTAGGTTTTTCTTCCTGTTGGACACCACCTTTCAAGGGAGAAGGTGTGGGGAGAGGGTGGAAAATTCCAAATCACAGAATTTTTGGCAGAGAAGATGTTAGCAACAGTTTTAGAAACCATGATCAAGGTGAAAAGGTTGAAGGAACTGAATAAATCACTATAAAGTGAATGGTGAACAACTCTTCCTTCCTCAGTATTGTGGTAAGAGACAAAAACAAATCAGAAACAAAGGAGTTCAGCATTCCATGGCAGATTTTAGTTATGGCATGTATGCCAGAACCGAAGTTCCCATCTTGAATTATCTGTGTGCCTGTTGGGTCTGTACTCTACCTATGTATCTTCTAAAGCTTGTTTGTGTCCTCAGATATTTACTTTTTTCTTTTTAAACTATTATGAATTGATAAAATGCATCCTCCACATCCAATCTGATTTTACATTATATCCAGAGTCACTCATTGGTCTTACTCTGTTTACAGTCTTGTACAACACAGTCATTTTTTACAGCCATCATTTCTCTAGAGAAACAAAGGAGTAACTATCCAAAAACCAAATAAGTTCAGTGAAAATTGCCCCAAAAGCTCCTTCACTAGAGATTTTGGATCAGATGAGACAGATAGCTGTCAGGAAGGTTTGGGAAGAACAGAAACCTGCCTCAGTGACTCAGACAGGAATAAGTGGATTCTTTCAGTTCCCACCAAGTCCTACACCTCTTGTATTCAGTGACTAACAAGTGACACTCACTGATAAAGGTAAGGGCTTTGGTACATAATCAACTTCCCACATGAAAATGTAGGATGGAAATCTTGCAGTGACTCAAGCTGCTGTGAGCAATGTGCTCAGGTGCACTAATTCACTCAACTGGTTGTAATATCCTTGAATGAAAAAGGAATTAACAACTTTCCATTTAGTATGGGGAAAAGCAGGTATAAATCCACGTGTGACAGGCCAACAAAGCAGTACAAGCTCACATCCCAGTTTATCTACAGGGAATCTGTCTGTATGCCCAAAATCTGGCAATAAAAAGTATGAGTCTCGTTATCTTTAGGCTTCAGTGACAGGTTTTATTTATAAAGAAAGGGGCCTTAATGCAGCAAAATGCTTAAGTAAATGCAGTTATTTCTATCTCATTCCCAGCAAAGTCAGTGCTATTATCCTTTCCAAAATCTGAAATAATCTGCTGACACTGTTCTCGCCATGCAAAGTACATGTAAAATGTTTCCAGTTTCTATTACTGAATTTGGTAACAACTCATTTTTAATTTGCAATTGCAACAAAAAAAAAAGTCATAGAATCATAGAAGCATTTAGGTTGGAAAAGACCCAAGTTTGATTTCAACCATTAGTTTTCAAATAAGTCAAAAATAGCAATCAGTTCCACTATTTTTTTTTTCTTGTTGAGAGTAATATTGAAATGCCTGATAGACAACTTCAGTCAAGATTTACAGCTGATAAATGTTGATTCCACAAACTAAAGTACAGGCAAAGATAAATTTAAAAAATTAAAAATTGCACATCCTAGTTGTAAGAATAAATAAGAAAATTCAAAACCTCAACTGAATGACCTGCTAGGCTCAGTCCTGCTTCAGTAACAAAACAACTGAACTGTCAGTTCAACTAACTAAGTCATGTTTATGGCTAGTTTTTACAGTCAGATGTCAAAAGTGGCTACAAGACTCAACTAATGGTCATTGCTGTAAAGTGTTTTGTTCTGGTTCAAATAAATTTAAAAACTCTTTAAAAAGTATGGTTCATCTTTGGTAAAGGATCCTTTAAAATGTTCACAAAGTAGCTCAGATTTCTGAAAACTGAAAAAAAACACCTTTACAGGTAAATTGCTTTCTAGTATTTCAACCCTAAATAGATTTGAATTTAGGCCACCTTACTTTGGATGACAATTCAAGTGAGTGACTTAAGGGTAGAAGTCCTGACCTATACACAGAAGTGATTCAAATTTTTAATCTAAGACTGATCATGCCAAGTCCAAAGGTTAAAAAGATATCAAGACAGTCACATAGTTCCTTCTACCAGTAGTCTCAAGAGCAAGATCTGAGACATACTGGTGAAACTCACGACTACCCTTATGAAAAATATGTTTGACCTTGCCATTTGGCAAAAAATAAAGACTACATATATATGTTGTTACATTAATTATAAGGAAGCATATCAGAATAACTTCAGTAATTTAAATTTTAACTACTGTACTAGGCAAAACCTGAAATGCAGAGGTTTAAAAGCATGCTGACACTTACTCCTTCAGTCAAAACACACTGAAAGCTTTTTGAAGTTTAAAACTCACTGTAATAAATTTTTCCCCACCCTTGACTACAATAGGTGGACTACTTTTTGAATATCTCAGCTCCAGGAGTGGCAGCTATATTCTTATAATCAGCACTGAAACATCCCCAACATCTTTGTTTTCAGCTCCAACAAGAAAGAAATGAGTCTTTCACCAACCACAAATAAAAACACATGAATATTACCTCTCTTATAGGATTAAAGTAGCAGCAGCTGTTCTTCATGCTTTCATCACCCCACTTTTAAAGCAACAAAAGACTACCAAAATAGCAGCAACAGCTCTCATCAGCTGGAGAGGATGTTGGCTTCTCAGTGTAGGGCATGTGAACTGTTAGTGATAGAGCTACCAACACTTGTGTTTAATAGTAGATGCTTATACAAGAAACATGTGGCACACATGGAAAGCCACATGGCAAGCTAACATGTACCAAAGAATGATAGAAAAAAAAGTCTAATTCCTACTTTATTTTTATTAAGACAACTATCTTCACTTGTGTGTGAACGGAGGAAACAGCATTGCCAACAGAAAAATCAGACGTCCTTACAGATAGCAAACACATTTCCCTATCACCTACTTCAATCAGACTAGAAAAGCTTTATTAAAACAGATGAGAAGACAAAGGGCTCCATTTAAAACTAAATGATGTCCAGAAGTTTCTGCCCAGGGCGTTAATTTGCAATTTACAAAATAAGTGTTACAACTTCCCTGTTTCAAAAGAATCATAACGCTAAATCAATTAATAACTTTCCCTAAAACTGTATGATGCTATAGAGAGAAGTCTTTTTGTGAAAGAAATTAAATGCCCCTTAAACTGTTCAATCAATCTGTGTTTAAATAAGCCATTTTCAAAATTTTGGTCTGTTTTTCTGGATTAATCTAAACATTAAAGAAAAATAGCTGGTGGTTTGGGCTTTTGATTTTTATCTGTCTTAAGAATTCAAAGATAAATATTACCATCGCAATCCTGGCTCCAGAAAAATACTTTACTTGATTATTCAAACACTGCACTGCTTTTTCAAAAATAATTCTATAATTCATTAGAAAGAACCCCCTAGAGTTTCATCTCTGCTTCTATAACTTGATCACTTATCTTTTCAGTCATCTGAACCATAACAGGACACAACAGACACCGAGTTGTCACTGTAAAGTCAGCACTGGGCACACAACTGCAGCAGTATGTGAGCGTACCTGGGCAGGCAAAGCAGGAGATCCTGCCAGTGCAAACTCACAGGCAGAGCTTGTTTTAATATATTGCTTTCCAAAAGAGAGTTTCATTCTTGAAGGAATAAAACTGGCATTTAAAAGGGAAACAGAGAATAGAGAAGTTTGCCAACCTCTACAGAGCTTTTCTCTTGAAGTCACCAGATATGCATCGAGCCCTGTTTAACTTGCATCAAAGCTGGTTCAGTTGAGCAGATTTCAGTTTTCACTGCATAGGGCCATTTCCTTGTAATTCCATCACAGTCGGCACAAACAGACCTAGAAGAGCCTAGTCCAGGACCAACACTATTTCTGCAACTCTCCCAACACATCCCAGTCAATGACAATGAGCATTTATACTCTACAGTTTTCAAAGCAAACTTACGTACAGCTAATTTTAATGGCATTTTATTAAGTGTTGCAGACCTACACAGATGTTGATTTCTACAATCAAAAGCAAAACTAGAATTACTGAGACTCTAAATAAAGAGACAAAGTTATTTGTCTGCCTTCACTGTTATGGATTGAACTGACTTACCAAATTATTAGATAAAATGTAGGAGAAAGATCTGATTGTAGTGAATCTGCCAACTATCCACATACACATTCAACTGGAAGTTACTAAGCAGCAGAGGAGTAGAAGGATATTAAGAAAATGTATTTCCACAGATCACCTTCTTCCTGCCTCCTAACATATTTACTCCCATGTTTCCTCCCAGATAGCCAAGTAGATTCATTGGAAATCAGCAAAGTGCAATGCTTCTACATAAGCCTATATATACACATGCAGAGAAAGAAATAGACAAAATTTATTTTAAAGAAAACATGAATACCTTGTTTTCCTAAAAAAGAAAACAAGAGAGGAATAGAGGGATATTTTTTCATCCTTTCCAATACTTTATCAAGTCTCCAGGTTTGCTCATACTCCTTACTTGAAAAAATTCTTTCAAAGTAACCTTTAGCACTATAGTAGCCATACAAATCATACTCTGGTTTTAAAAGTAACAAAACATTTTACCAAAACTGAGAAGCACAACTGTACAATAATAACTATCTCTTGTTTTGTGCAGGCTCTCCAAAAAATTAGAAACAGATAGTGTGTTTGTGGGGAGGTATTTAACATTGCATTATATTTTTTCAGGGAAACATGCAGAATTATTCCAATGTCTACATTTTTAAATTCATAATAGCAGGAGCTTTGCAGTCTAACAGAAAAAGTAGTCATAGGTATGGAGTCACATATTAAACCACATTGATACATACCTTCCATAAAGACCATGTATTTTCTCCTCTTAACTTGGCTAGTGAAAGGCACTTCCCAGAAAATCAAAATCTAATTTTATTTAGTAATTTTAGATGCTACTTTAATATTAAAGTCTAGTCTACATTTAAAAGTATTTCCAGAATAATTACAGTAGCTTGGCTATATTGGAAAAAGCAGTCTCCTACTGTAGCTACAGCAGTTAAACCAGGTAGACTATAAAATAAAAGTGCATTTCTCTCACATAGTTGTGGAGCAATGAGACCTAACATTTGAATCTGGTAGGTTGGACCAAATGACCTCCAGACATCCCTTCCAACCTTAATTTTTCTATGATTCCATTTGATGGGATTACTATTTAACTGGTGCAGGAATACTGTCAAGGCACTGGGAATGAGTGCGTATGCACCCATTTAAATGAAAATCCATACAACATAAGGAGCACAGGCTGACCCCTCAGGTTGACTGCCTCTGAGTAATTCAGAATATAAAAGCTACAAGATTGGATTAGAAGGGAGCTATCTTACCTGCAGAATTAGCAGGGATCTTTAATACAAAAGTACTAACTTCTTTAAGAGGAAAAAAATAATTTGCCATCAAATTATTAGCTTTCTCCCACACTTAAAACAGCCAAACACATTTATTTATACTTAGTGGAATTCCAATTTATTCCTGTAAGGCTTTTTTAAATCAGTATTTACATATCAGCTGTTCATGCTATCTTGCTGTGCTTCACCAAAAGCACAGCAAGATAACAGTACTTAGACTTGTACTTGATATGCTAAAGGCTTTAAACCCAAACAAGGAGTCAAATATAGACTGATACACAATGAAGTATTACTGTAGCTTCTAAATGGATAGTCATGCTTTATTTCAGGACCAAAATATACTCCCCCTAAACATTTTATCCAAATGGCTCTGAATCACAGTAAAAACAAAACAAAGGACATCTGCTAGCAATATACCATTGGTACAAAATTAAGCAAGTACTTAACATGCTGTCCTTTCCAGGGTCACAATGCAGTCTATTAAGGGTCTATAGATTTTCTGCTTTTTTTCAGGGGGTAAAACTGTCATGGCTGTTGCCTTTTTAAGTAAGAAAAAGGCCCACTCACAAGCAATCCTGTGCTTCTTCAGAAATACTCATTCAGTCTAGAAACGGAGGATGATTCAAAACCACAACTACTCAATTTTCTAAAGGTTGTACAAATCATGTTGGGGGAAAGGGGAGAAAAACAATCTGAGCTAAAAATAAGTAACAAAGAAACATTATCATTCAGAGAAGGGTACATTAGGTCAGAAACTGCTGCTTTTTAACACCAGAAAGTCCTGAGAGCTTTTTGTCCAAAAACTGAAGAAGCAAAAGAAGTCACCAAGTCAAGAGAGCAAATAAATTGTTTGCTCAGCATTTTCTACAAAAACAAAAAGAACTTTAATCACAAACTACATGTCCTTGGTAGTGTTTTTTAAAACTAAAACCAGGTCATAGTTAACATCTTAAAGAAACAGCCAATATTATTTTGTATAATAAATTAGCACATGTCATTAGACCTTTTTCCTTCTTGTCCTTTCTCCACCCACTTCCCACCTTGCCACTGTCCTTACTGTGGTTTCTGCCATCCAGTTTTATCACCACTGTGAAATTATTATTTACCATTTCTAGAATCAAGCTGCAAGAAATTTCAGCTTGACTCTAGAAATGGTAACTAATAATTTCAGCTACTATTCAGTTACTTCACTGAAGGGAAGGTGGGTTCCTTTCTAATCACTGCAATGCCTTCATGTGTCATTAAAAAAGGTCCTACAGGAACACATGAAAAGATCAAATATTGGTCTGTGGGATTTAAAATCAAACATCATATAAAGAGACAGTGACATTTAATATGTAATATTATATAGATTTTGTTTTACATATCTCTTATACATGTAACAAAGTCTAATAATAGAGTAGGATTAACGTGATGAAAATTAAAAGTACAATAAAGCTATTTATTTACATTTTTAAAAACTGATGGTGTTATGTACTCAAAGTACTAGAATCTATGCAGAATAAATATTCCATCTACCATTATTTATCTGGTTCATTGTAAGTCCCAGAGCCAGTGTGGGATCCAAGGATAAACTAATCACCTTCCAGACCAATTTAGGGAAAACGTCATAGTCTAAATTACTATGTTGAGCTCACAATGATAAACAAGCACATTTCTGTAACTGCTCAGGGCTGTCAGGCACCTCCAAAAGGACAGACATGTACCAGGGGGACAGACTTCAGCATCAGTCCAGCAAAATCTGGGTAGGATAATACAGCTTTTGTGCTTTAAGAAAAAAAGTGAAAAAATATATAATTAAAAAGACAAGCAGTGGCTTCCAATGCCACAGAGCTGAGAGCTGAATGAGCCAGAAATAGCTCCTATGGGGAAGTCAGTCTGAGTCAGTCACCTGGCACATGGAGCAACCATCACTTTCCTTCTAACTCCAGTCACCTACGGACACCCAAACTGTTCATTTTCAATTAATTACCTAATCCAACTGGAAATAATTGTATGGGGCAGAATGACTTCAGAAGAATGAAAAAGTCAAGCACAGCTTGGCTGTTCTCTATAGATGAATAATGTCCACCTTGCTCCTGCTCTCTACAGATGAATAGTGTCCTGTAACAATAGTGCATGCTACATACAATCAGTAGTGTGAAATTAATGTGACTAAAACAAACAGATTGAAAATGATGCAAGAAGCTGCAATTTAAAGACTTCAGCAGCATCTGCCAGTTAGGGTCACAGCTACAGCTAAACTGGATTTTCAGGTTCAGTCTGCTAGAACTAATGTATTATAATTTATTACACTAGGGAAATAAAAAAAAGTTTTAAAATGCTGAATTTAATTATCATATTAATTTATGGCTTAATCAGTATTTGGTTACAACATGTATGTCTTCACTCATGTATGGTAATCGTTTCCAAATTTTATAATCTTTTACTTAGGTACTAGATGATACCTTAAAGCAACCTGTCAAAACCTGAACCCAGAAAGTTTCAGGAATCTAAGCTCAAAATCCTGGAACCATATATCTTAAAATATTTCAATTCAAAACAAAATTTCAAACACAGGAAGCTTGAGAAGCTGTATGCAACTCAGAACAAACTGAGCAGAACTGAGGACACAGTAAATTTAGAGAAACTGTTCTCATACTTAGCAAAACTTATTTCACAAATGAACTGCAAAACTTACATTAACTTTGAACTGACAAGAGAAAAATAAAGTACTAGTAGAGCAGAAACACAAGACACACATAACCCAGACTAATGCTAAACTTCAGCTAATTCTGTTTATAGAAAAAGCTGTTACCCAGATTAATATCTCCAGTCTTACCTCATAAAAACATCCTTCTCGTGTTTCTTTTTCAGACTGAGTACAAATGTAATTTTTAAATTATTCGCAGAAACGTTCCTTCATAATTCTGCAGAGACACTCAACAATTTCTTTGCTCTATGTGTGTGTACTGCTCAAGATGTTAATTAAGATCCTCCATCACCTCTTGCTTTTTCATAAATAGGGACAGGATACTCAGCAAAAACAAAGAGAAAGAAGCAAGAGATAAAATGAGTGTTTTTCAGACTGTTTGACACTAATAAGGTCAAGTTCAGGTTGTATTTCAAGTGAACTCTGCTACTAAAAGGTAAAATGAAACTCTGCTATTACAAAAGAGAGGCCTAAAATAACTACACTTTAAATGCAGTACTGAAATATGGAAGCCTGAAAAATGAATTTTTAGCTTTCTTAAAACTCACTCCATTTCAGCTCTTACATCTTTTATTAACAGTTCTGCAAACCCTATCAGGCCTCCTCAGCAAAATCCTGTTGAGCTAAGTGCTGTGCAAAGAGGAGACTCTGCCTTTAAAAGCTTCAAAATACCACATCCGCATCAGAAAAAGCCGTAGTAATTTCACTCTAATGAATTTCCTTCCTGTATTTCATCCTACCTATAAAAGGAAAACTTAGTTCTGGCCCTAGTTTTCTATCTCATACCACTCTTGCCTCATGTATTTAATGAGGTAGATAGGAACAGCCACACATGATCTGATAACCACGTACTACATCTGCTGCCACTGCCCTTCCATCATCTCTACCCAAGGGGAAAAGTGCTCCCTGCATATTTGCAGGGAAGGGTTTCAGCTCAGTAGGCTAAACTGGTTATTTATTTTTAAACAGTGCAATCTCAGCACAATTCTGGGTTCAAATATGGTAAACAAGTATGGGACAGAATAGAGAAATTCTTTGCAGTCCCAAATTACAGTTTGGTTAACCAAAGCGCTCCCTCAGCCAGGTCATTACTGATGTTTTCTTCCATCATCATGCCAAACGAACTATCCAAAGTCAGATGATTTTACTGATCAAGTTCAAAGCAAAGATGGATAAACAACCAAAAGAAGCCATAAGGTATCAGTCACAGCAGGGCAGTGTGAATACTACCATATCTCATCATATAGCGTGATATAATAAATAATTACTAACTTCAGCTCAAGCACATGCTCCTTTTGTGCTAGACAAATTCTGGACTATTTTATTAAAAACAATCATCTAGACTGTCTATTCAGTATAACTTCCTAGTCTCTATAATCATTTACTTGTTTCAAGCAGAATTAAGGTCTGCATGAGCTCAGCATTCCATGAAACCTAAGACGTACAAAAGCCAACACTCTAAAAACTTTTTCCTGGGGAAGAACTGAACCTGGCATGAGGTAAAACCTCATGAGGAACCTGGCATGAGGGAAATGGCAGTTCCCACATTCATATCTGCCTCACAGGGCGAGTCAAGCTGACACATTTAGATGTAAGACAAAAACAAAAGAATAAAACCACAAAATAATTAAGGGCATAGTTTAACAAATGTAAACTGGACTTGCAGCAACAAACCCATTGTCACAAAGAGATGCAAGAAAGCCATTTGTGTTTTGATGAGTACATAACAAACTTAGATGTTTATCAAAAACCCAGTAGCCAGCTGACCTTAACAGCTAGCAAGAATGGCAAAGATTTTGTATAGTATCTAGAAATCAGAGAATGTATTTTAGTCACACAGTGAAACCCTTTGGGTAAAATGTTCAATGTAAACAGCCCGAAATGCATATTGCCTATATTTTTTTAGTTAGCATGTAATGGGAGTAACTGGAAGTATTTGGGTGATTATTGTATTCACAACTGGATTAACACACCAACACAAACCTGTCTAGCAAAGCACAGCTCCTCAATCACAGCATTTCTTTACTGCTACATGGAGTAGGCATTTCTTCAACACTGACCAACAAGTTCCCTGAACTTTCTAGCTGATAAGAAAACATTGTTTTACCGTACATCAGAACTACTGTTATCAAACAGAATTTTCATTTCTGCACATGAAAATAACTTTAGCATCAGATACTAGAAGAAATCAAAGAGCTCTTCCAGGGATTCAGTGGTGAACAAACTGTAATCCTACTCAAGCTAGCAGAGGTTATCCAAATACATTGGCAGGAGGACACATCAGTTCAGAGGCCATGCTTCCTGTTATTTCATTGCACATTCAAAAATTTAGGATGATATTCTTTAAGATGTTGTCATCTCAGAATGGATGAGAAATCCTAAATAAATAAAACCCCAAAGACAATTTATTTATTGACAAATTTTCAAGGTTGCAACGCATAATAAATAGTGTATTTCATGGCTCATGCTGTATACAGAAAAAAAATACCATGCAGTGTTTGCAAGCCTGAAATAAAAACATGTTTATTCCAGATACTCCTTAAGTGACCAGAGGTCTAGAGCCACTATTTACTGCCCAGTCTAAAATAGGAAATATTATTGACAATATTATAAAACTATTCAAATGCTTTAGTAAAAGAGATCATGTAACTATCCCAAGAGTCAAGGAGACAGGTTCAAAGAGTCATAATAAACTAAAGATTTAAGAACTGGCCCAAATTCTTACCAAGTCTCTCCCATAATTCACTGAATGTTAAAAAAAACATAACTATATTGTGAATAATGTATTCATAAAGAAAAAGGGAATATTAAGAATTTATTAGTATCTCTATTACACACTAACACAACACAGAAGTGTAACAAAGGTGAGTGTAAGCTACAAGCTAGAGGAAGATGAGTAGGAACTGCATTTGAAATACCTGAACACATTCTTACTGTCTAGAAAGACACAATCAATAAGGAGCAGTAATTTGATATCATAGCAATGCACATTATTGTTTTAATAACCAAATACAGTCAATAACCAGAAAGATTTAAACCAAATTAAAGCATTGTTTTCCTCAATACTTTCACCATTACAATTTATCTTATACCATCAAATTTTGATTTTTGGTATGAAGCATACCAGAAAAGCTAATTAAGAAACTTCAGATCACAGTAATTAAAATTTTTGTAAATAGCTAAGATAACTTACTGAGGGGAGATAAAAACCTCCCTGTGTAGCTGCAAATTGCTCAAGATAAGTCTTTAGACTGTCATGGTTTCCAGAAATTCACTCTGCAAGTCGTGCTTATACTAGAAAATAGATGATCTCTACCAAATTATGAATTTTAATGGCTACAGTGAAATCAACATGGTTGTGAATCTACTGGGCAGAACTGTAATTTAAGTGCAACCCACCTAACATGAGCAGTTAGTTTAGAAACAGGCTGTAGATCAGCCAAAGTTAAGTAAAACAAACCTCAGCAAAATGCACTAGACGTACTGAAAACTCTTCTTTGAAATTATTAACACCTACTGCTGTATACTCCACGGTACCATAATAAAAAATCCGAATACAAATAAAGGATGTAGAAGTTGAAGTAAGCTCTACATAGCACTTTTCTCTTTTAAATTAGTATAACATAAATATAATTTAATTCCAAGGTCTAAACAATTAAAAGGCAAATGTAACTATGCAAAAGGTAGTGTACTGCAAATTGACTTGTGTTTGGATGATTTGTGACAATCTAATTAAGAAGCATTCTTCATAAGGTAATCAGCACATGCAGTATCACCAATTACACAGTACTATTTAGGCATCATACAAACCAGATTCTTTTCTCAAACACAGAAATTTCTTCAAATCCAAGGACATATCTTAAATATTCTTAAAGCACAAACAGAATCATTTCATTAGTAAAGTATCTATGTATACAGTGAAAAAGTTGTACACATTTTGACACAGCTTTTTTTGCAGTATTCTATGATTTAAAGACTCCTACGTATTTCTTGCCTTCTCAAATAAATCAGAAAAACCCTTCTGAGCTTATAATAAAAACACAATTCTACAACAGGATTCAGTTCATTCCCTTCCAGTGCCATGGTTCAGAAATAGGTGTAGTGTATGTAACAGATGTAGCATATGAATAACCTCCTCACCTTAAATGTGATTACTCACAAGCTTAACATTACATGTAAATTTAAGCATTCCATGGAATCAAACACTGGCGCAACACTTCCGTGCTGTAAATTATACGCTAATCAAAGATACCATCTTCAGACCATGAGTATTCTTATCCAGAGATTTCCAGATCTTGCCACTGAATTACAACAGGATTTGATGTTTTACTCCAAATAGACTTTCTCTTCTTTCTGCCTTTTAAATGCCTAAAATCCAACAGCACATTTTTAAAAGCAACACAAACTACTACATGACATTCTGGATTAGCACTTAATGTCTCTATTTGACTTATTTCTCAAAAGTTCATCATCTTGCTTCACATGTTTTGTTGAGAAAGGCAGGGCCAATTGAAGTTAAACTCTTCATATTACTCCATGAAAACTATAGCAAACAGCTATATTCTCTATATATTCTCTTGACAATAAGAAATTAGGCAGAAATAGCCTCTATTTTCTTTTCTTTAAGAAGATGTTACCTTTTTTGCACTGCATTGCTCCAGTCTTAGCTATTTCCCAGGATCTTAAGATGTCAGCAAGAATCTGTTATAAATTGCCTAAATGGGAGAATCCGTAACTTCCTAAATCACATCGTTTATAAAAAACGTCAGCTTCTGTCAGAGCACAGAAAGTTCTTTTAAAGGCATAACTTCATTTTATGGCCCTGGCCAAAGGAAACAGTTGTCTTTTTTTTTCTGCATGGTTCATCCCTGGCACTCTATCATCATTTTCAAAAGTGTGCTCTTTTTTTCCACAGCAAACAATAAAAATTTAAGTTTCAATGTGCTCACTGCAGTCAAGGAATTTCCTCAGTTCCTACTAGTTTAATGAAGCTGTGAAATATGTTACTCTGGAGCACAGATGATCTGTTTGCACAGCTTTCAAAGGATAACTGCACCAGTTCTGAAGCAAAAGGAAAATATCTATTCCTTCCATTTATATGGCCAACAATAACTTCTACATTCTGACAGAATCGTGTGTACACTGGCGGGGAAGGGGAGTTTCAAAACACTTTATCAGGAAGTCCACAATCCAATAAAATGCAGGCTTCCCAGATACTGATCCAAACTGATGCACAGGATTTGACTCTGAAGTTTTGTTTTTTATATACAGTTACAGTTGTTTTTCTCAACCAAGAACAATAGTTGTATTTTTCAGAATAGGTGACCTCAATAGATGTGAAGAATTTGCAAACAGAATTCTCTTGAAGAAGAGAGTGCAGTAATATTACTCTATCCAAAGAAAACTGAATACAGTAGAACACTGGGTCTGTCACAATGTACTCATCTATATTGCAAGATTCAATGCACAAGGCAACACTCCTATTTACATTATACTGAAAAATACTCTCAGTGGAAGGTCTCATCATCCATCAGACAACAATCCAGTGATCTCAAAACACTTACATGAAAACAAATTGCATCTTTCACTTTTGCAAAGGGAACTCTTTGTAGAATTTAAATGGAGACAAGTAACTCCTTATGTATCTACTGCCCATGCAGTAAATCAGGTGAGAAATTGTTATACAACAGCAAAGGCAAACCTACAACACATGACTAGAAGCAGCACAGCTTTTACTCTCACCACCAAATTACAAAATCATATAATATCACAGCTTGAACCTGTGTTTCTGAGAATCCAGTGTTCATTTGAAAGAATAACTTCTTTTTCTAACAAATTTACTTCCTGTCTGGCAAACCCCAGTTATTTATAAGCATTCCATATCATAATTTCATCATCAATATTATGACCTCAGCAATTTATCTCTCTGTATTAGCACTGAAGGATGTTAATAAAAAGTATTTATTTAAAAACATATCTATGACAACAGGAAATCTCGCTTTCTTTGATGAAGGGCTGAGAAATACAGGACTCCAAAGACTTCTAAAGCAAATATTAAAAAAACATTTCTTTATTCAGCAGCATTTACTCTCCTTTCAATAGAGGATGTGGTTTTTATTTACTCAAGTCATCTCTGAATGTTTTACAAATCAGAAGTAAAACACTAACAGCTCCATCACTAACACCTGTTCTTCTTCCCTCCATCACCCTTACTCACACATTCTAAGACATCAGCTAAAAGATGAATATACAATGCAGATGCTGCCAGATAGTTTGACTGAGTACTCACATCATACTCTGCAATTCAAGTGTAAAGCTTGTTGATCTTCTTCCACTGCTTGAAGAGGCAACTGCCGACATCGGGCTGGCCACGGTGCTGCTCATCTGGGCAAACAAAGAAATAACACCAGTTACAATACTTGTATTTCATTTCCAAGAGAGCACACATGCAAGAGATGTATGCTTCACACTAGGTATTTAAGAGGAAGAAAAAATACTTGGAGTAACGTGGAACGTAAAGGGTCTGCATGCAAAAAAAGAAGCCTATGTGAGGCAACAGAAAGCCTGAGTTGATGTTTACTGTAACCAAAGTACTGGAAACATACTATTTCTAAAATAACGATTTAGAAGTATCCTAAAAAGTACCAATGTTTAAAAGCATTAAAATAAAAACACCACTTCTCTGGAATAGATGGTATTCCCAGACACCAGAATTTCTGTTGCCCAATCATCCTCTTATATTCCTGCATATCCTAACCACCAGTACATCATACCCACACCATCTCCAACAAGGCCAAAGTGATTCTCACAAAAAGCCAGCTAAAACTTTACGAGCACAGAGATCAGAAACTTCCATTATAAAACACCTCCTACACACACACAAATTCTTAAAACAGAAATGCATTAGACAGAGTGAGACCCAACCACCATCAAAGTACTCATAGCTCTGAAGGTAGTATCTTTACACAAAGTATTTTACAGCTTTTCTATATAAATATCTCGTTCAAGAACTCCAAAGCAAATCCAGGACAATTTTCCTTATATTCTATGAAGTAATTAATAAATCTACATTTTCCTCTTTAATAATACACAAGTCAAATTGTAGCAGCGTGTGGCTACAGGGTCTCTGCATCAAATGGCTTTGAGCTATTTAATTTTAAAAAATAATTAAATTTACTAATGGACTGACTAAGCTAAATATTATGGAAAATGCCATTAATATGGACACGGGAGAAAAAAATTTTCCCTTCAAAAAAATTAATACAAACCTCATACTGTGTAAGTCCCCTGATAAACAAAATTTATTCTCTCTATATTTCTTAGTCTTCCAGTTTGCTACACACTACTATCAGCTGAGTTGTACTGCTCATTTCTTGCATATTAGTAGTAGTGACCATAAAAACTTTATACTGCTATAGCTTGCTGTTCTGTAAGAGATTCTATATCTCTCCATTTCAAATTTCAAAGGATAAGATTGTTTTCTAGAATAGAAATCCACTCTACCACTTCCCAGGGCAGTCGGTTCCAATGTTTGACCACCCTTTCTGTGAAGAAGCTTTTCCCAATATCTGAACCTCCCTTGGCACGATTTGAGGCTGTTTCCTCTCCTCCCACAGCTTTGTACACAAGAGAAAAGCAGAACCCCACCTGGCTGTCCCCTCCTGTCAGGAGCTGTGCAGAGCCACAAGGTCCCCCCTGAGCCTCCTTTTCTCCAGGCTGAGCCCCTTTCCAGCTCCCTCAGCTGCTCCTCCTCAGACCTGTGCTCCAGAGCCTTCCCCAGCTCTGTTCCCTTCCCTGCACACGCTCCAGCCCCTCAATGTCCCTCTGGAACTGAGGGGCCAGAACTGGGCCCAGCCCTGGAGGTGACCTCAGCAGTGCCCAGCTCAGGGGACAGTCACTGCCCTGGCCCTGCTGCCACTCCATGGCTGGTACAGCCCAAGTGCCTTTGGCTTTCTTGGCCACCTGGGCACAGCTGGCTCCAGCTCAGCTGCTGTTGACCAGCACCCCCAGGTCCTTTCAAAACTGAGCAGCTTTTCAGCCACTCTGCCCCAGTCTGCAGCACTGCACCAGGTTATTGTTATTTAATACAGCATCCAGCACTTGAACTTGTTGAACCTCATAAAACTGGCCTTGGTCAATTAATCTAGCCCTTCCAGATCCCTTTGTACAGCCTCCCTACCCCACCCAGCTTGGTGTCATAAGTTTAATTTTTTTATTAATGCTTTCATGTAGATTATCAGACTTCAGTTCATCTTCAGGCAGATTCTAATTTAGGTCCTCCATCCTGCAAGCACTTACGCACATGTGTAACTTGAATCGCAAGTTTACTCCCACTCAAGTCTGATTTTAATCACATGAGTAGTTACACACAAGGCTAAACTGTTGTCAGGATCCTGCCATAATCAGCAGTTACCAGTCATCTAACCTAAACAGTCAGTAAATTCGTGAATTTAAAAAATAAAAAACAAGTAAAAACCCTCTTTAACAAAGAAAGGTGCCAGTATTTATAGAAAAGCTCCATATATCCATGGAAGAGAGTTAAGATGAAGCTGTCTCTGTACTCACCATAGCAGAAACAGCCTAAAGATTTAGAAATTTATAAGTATTTGATTGACCATCACTTCATTGGGAGCAATTAGGATTAATTTTAGTAGCTATATTTTTATATTCAATACCACAGTACCAATATTCCTAAATAGACAACAGTGTATTCATTAAAAAGTGAATAATGTTCAAAGATTTAAGGAGGGTTTTTTTTTTTAATTTAGAGCTTTTTAAAACTAATTACATCACTTGAAGCATATAACTATTTTCTTTTAACATCCATGAGAGAGATTGTGCTTTATCTATGAGGTTTTGTTCTGCTAATTTATGAAACATTCTCACAAAATTCCGAAAAACCATGGGGCCCAATTCCACAGCTGCCTCCTCACAGCACACGACCTGTGATTTGTGCATGTCCTATTCTAGAGCAAATCCCTTCTTAGCTTCCTGCCTTCCAAGTGGACAAGAACAGTTCAATTAAAAAAATTTGAAGACTTTACATCTCAGTGGCTTGAAAGCTTATCAGCTACTGCTTCACTACAAACTTGAGTCCTCCTACTGCAACCAAACAATTTAACTTTCAAATCAAGCAGGTGTACAGCATTTTCTTGACATAAAAAACCAACAGCTTGTCAGGCTTCATCAGACCCTTTACAATAATTACTTCCACAGCCCACATTTTGTTTGATGGTTTAGATAATTAACTTCTTTACACATCAAAGCCCCATCCTCCATATGTTCTATTTCCTTTCTTCCGGACATTAAAAAAAAATAAAATAAAATAAAATAAAAGATAATTCAAAAGCAGAAGCGCTCTCAAATAAATTTTCTTCAGTAAGTACAGCTATCATGAAACTGAAAAGCCTACAGTGATCTTCAATGGGTCGATATACTGTATTTGTTTTAGCTCCAAACTGAAATGCAGCTGTTTGCCATATTCTATAAAATGAATTCAGATGTTCAGATTAAGTCACAGATTATTTCAATGTGCTGCATTTTAATCATGAACTCTAGCAAGAAGATAACTTCTGATTAACACTATTTGGACTGGTAATTTTGAGCTCCTATTCAAGTAGGCTCAGCTTTTATAAATACTTTTCTCCTAAGTAAAACATTGCAACCAAATGCATAGTAAAATACACACATTCAAAGGTATATATAAACACTAACATAAATGTTTAAAAGCATCTACTGTAATCTCTATGTCTTTTACATTGAAGAGTCATAACAGAAAACATTTGTTCCATATGAATCAGCAGAACATAAATTATCAGTTGAGGGAAACAAATTTTAAGTCATTTCTCATCAGGTTTAGGCCCATCCCTCTCACCACAGTAAGATACCTGGGTAGATTTCTGTTTCATAACCCTCCTTCATATTCATATCCACTCTGAAGCCACCAAGCAATATTAATTTACACTAACTTCCTACAATCAGTAAGTGATCTGTATAACCCATGTATTCATTCAAGACCCAGCTCAGAGACATAAAAATTGGAATTCAAGTGCTCCTAAAAGATGATGTAAAGGTTATACACTTAGGCAATATCCTATATTAACATGTAAATGCATATATAAAAACCCCCTGCCTTGTACAGGGACATCTTTTTTCACATTGCTGAGGGTCCCATCCAAGCTGGCCTTGGACACTTCCAGAGACAGGGCTGACACCACTCCTCTGTTCCAGTGCCTCACCACCCTCACAACAAAGGACTTCTCTTTGTCTGATCTTAACCCCCGTTTCAGCTTCAAGCCGTTCCCCCTGGTCCCATCACTGCACACCCTCTCCAGCTCTCTTGGAGCCCCTTTAGGTACTGGAAGGTGCTGTGAGGTCTCCCCTTCTCCAGGCTGAACAGCAGAGACTCAGTCAAGGCTTTTGAGACACTACTCAGACACTTCCACCAATCCCCACGGCTGAAATGTCACCGAAGATCGAGGAGAAAGATGCACCCAGACAGTCACCACAGGACAGTCCTCTAACAGACAGACTGACAGCTGATCTAAACTGATCTAAACTCACTCAGGAAGAGCAAAAGTTAATAGTAATACAGTTTTCACTTCACCATAGGGAAAAAAAAAATCTAAATTTGCATTGGGTCAGTTTAAAACAAATGTGAATTTGTGGATTCTCTCTGATATCTGTTTATAGGCTAAAGAAAGTGCAGGATCACAAAAAAGTAGCAGCATCTCTGCAAAAAATTTTACACTGAATAACACAGAGTAGAAGTTACCATTACAATGATCTAATTCATCAAGCATACATCTAACATGGTTATCACATCAGTCTTTTCATAAATACATTTCCATATAACCTAAAACCATGCAAAAATTTAAAGACTGACAAATTTTCATTTCTATAAAGTCAAACAAAACAAGAAGGAAAGAAAAAACAATATAACTAAGAATTAACACAAAATCAAAATTAATGCCTTTGTTTCCACACCCTCTACTTCAGAGTAATTAGATCAACTAGTCTGTTACCACTGAGTATTTCATGGCCTCACCAGCTGACAAGAGGGTATAGGATAAGAGTCTTCCAGGACTGGAGATGTAAGAACTTAATTAACTACAGGAAATACAGATTTTTGTTACTGCTCTTCTTTTAAAAAACAAAAACACACCATAACCCTGCTGAACACATGCAAGACTGGCTGAGTGTATGCTCAAAACTCTTATAAAAAATAAGAGAAAGTTAAAAAACACCCAATACCCCATAACCAAATGCAAGAGCACATATACTGTTTTGCTTGTTACCCACTCTCCCAGCAGCACAAATTAACTGAAAATTAAAACACAAAGTGTGAAATCCTTTAGTACTCCTGAGCTGTTCAAGCAGGCTAGAACTAGAAATACTCTAAAGGGTCTCAGATAAGCACAGTGCATGTGTGATCTAGGATTAACAAAATAATGCTGATAGTATACAGTGAAATTACTTTATCATCCTCTAACCTGTTCAGGTCAAAACTACCAGCTTTATGGGCAACAAAGAAGAAATGTTTTTACTTACAGGAAATAGGATGAATAACTTTGATATTCTCTAAGCACAGCATCTTAAAAAGCCAAGCAGATAAAGACATAAACTTCCAGGGAACAGCCAGGCCAAATACAGGATTAAAAACAACCTGTGGTCAGGCAGGGACACATCTGCACCAGGTCTGCACATATGAATATTGTTCAAAGCTCAGGCTGCAATCTCAGCTTTCTTTCATTTTTAATTAATTAACAAAGTACCACAAAGCAGAATGCATGCACTATTCATTCTAAGGATAACACATTACATCTGCTGCTGCTGCTTCCATTTATTACTTGATAGACCAGATTCTTAGGGTAGTTTTATTTTAAACTGAATACCAGAAAGAAAAATTCATCTTATAGCTGTCAATGCACAGCCCAGCTTTCACCACCCAGACAAATAAGCATCTCATCTTTAACCATGACACCCTCTTGGAACAGAACATGCTTGGAAAGCCCACACAAATACAAGGAACACAACTGAACATAATTTCCCCTGGCCATTTAAAAGGCAATTAAATCATTCATTCCCATGTAGAAGTTAGAGAAGAAACATGCATGGCTGATAGCAACAGGTTAAAAAAAAAAATCTTCTAATACACGTAGGTGTGGATTTTCATCCAAAGAATAACACATATCCTGATGATTTTATCTTTAGAACTGTCCTGTTCAACATCCCTTAAGATAAAATAATCCTTCCTGGTGTCCTTGTGCATTACTTTTACTTACATGAAAGCAGTAAACAAGCACAACTTTCTCACTGACTTAGCAAGGAAAGAAAAGTCACTCAACCAACCTCAGATTAAAATAAAACCTTCTGACTCCACTGTGTGCAACAACTGCTGTGTTTTACTCAAAATGACTCAGCATGTCTTCATACTTGAAGCTATTATTTGTCCATCCCCATGTTAGACATGACAATTACTTAAAGCTTCTTCTGAACCAGACCACAGAATGGTCTGGACTGCTGAAAGAATACTAATACACAGATGTGACTGTTTTATTTGAGACTGGGAAATACAGAGAAGAATTTTACATGAGAGAGCTCTGCCTTCCCATCTGGAGGTGTTTACAAACACTTCCCAGAGTTTCCAACTCCAGTCTCATCAGAGCTCTGTCCTTCTCTAGAAGTCACACATTTGTTTTTAACAAGGAAGCAGGCAAAATGAATCTAATATATACACCCACCTCCCTCTGAACTGAATGTGCACACTTTTTTGCAGAGCTTTGTGCCACACTGGCAGTTAATAGCACTGCAAATTAGGCACAAATGACTTTTTCCTTCCTTCCTAAAAATGATTTAAGAAAACAGTGTAAAGACCAAACAACCTGAAACCAACAGCCAAGTTCTCACAGCTTCCAGAATCTGACTCCTATAACCCTGTATTTATTTCAACTTACAGTTGTTTTTTCTTAATACACTGGTATTGCAAACATTCTATATGAATGATTTAATAATTGTATAGAGATGCAATTCAGTGGTCATGACCTCCCCATGGGAGCCACTGGTGATTTTCAGTGAAGCAAACCCAAGCTGTGCTCACAGGTCAGCATGTAAGGATGAACAAGGCCCAATTACGACTTGCTCAGTATTTTGCTTTTTCTGACGAGTAAAGCATTCCTGTATTAATATGCAGAGGTCAGGTTAGCCCCATCAATATGTTTCACTGCTCTCTGGCCAGCAAGCAACTCCTTTAGTGTGCATGGGTCCCCATCTGTCTTTAGTTCCATTTAAAGTAAATTAAAATTTAAGGGTTTACTAACAGAGGTGGATTTTCTGTGAAGCATAACCAAGTTTTCATTACCTTTAAACTGCATTTTCCTTGGTATAACTTTCTGTCTAAACCTTCACCTCCTTTTAAAATGGCATCTTCCCAACCTATCACACTGATTACATCAACCCTTCTCCTCTCATATCACCCTGAGCTGTGTTTGATTCACCATGTGATATACAATTAAAATCATTTCATAATATAGGTCCACCCTGACCTTAATTGAATATTCTAGCATATCAGAAATATGATCAAGTTATGGCATTAACATATGTATCTAAAATTCCTCATCAAGAATGAGCAGCCAAATCTATAGCTAAGATTATAAAAAAATATATTCCAATTCTTATTGTAGGGCTGTTCTTGTTGCAGAAATCAGTGCTTGTCCCTATAAATTCTCTGGAGGAGAAAACATCTACTTCCACTGTTGTTCATCTATTCAACACTTAATTCAAGTAAAACTACAGGAAAAACAGCCATGGCTTTAATATAGGCCAAAGCATGAAAATCAGATCTTTAGAAGTTGGTCTAAAAACATGTAACATTCAGGCCACCCAACCCCCTTCAGAGATGTTATTGTCACATATGATATCCAGAAAGTTCCTGCTAAAATGCATTCTTATTTACTCAGAAATAAGCATTAAGCTCAGTACTGAGGTATACCTGGGAGAAATGAGAAGAATTATCAATAGAGCTCTTCACTATTAAATGCCTTAAAAAATCATATGTTTGAGTGACATTTCAAGTAAAAAAGCCTACATTTCAGCAAAAGTCTATTGGAAATCACATCTTCCAAGCTCTTGGCCCCTTTTATCCATTACTGCTACTTCTGTGATGGCTTAAGGAGCTGTGTGAACTATAAACTTTGCAGCTGACTCTATGAAAGTCTGATTGTAATCAAACTCGATACTTCAAACATATGCAAAATACAGGGCTAAAGAAAAGCCAAAGATTATTTATAAATAGAAATTTCACCTGTGATAGCTTGCAAAACAACACTTACTACGATTACTTAAAATTAATAATTACTCCACATAGCACTAGGAATGCCAAGTACCTGAAATACAGATAGCAGATCAAACCAATGCCATTTTCAGTACCTTTGACAGGCAGATTTTTTTTTGATCACTCCAGATAAGCTTGTAACTGAGTCACCACTGCATGGTTCCATGAGAACATAGGCCTAACAAATTTCCTTTTCTTTACATGCTTGTCTATCTGCACATTTGGGTATTTCACAACTGCAACAAGAGCATTAACTCAGTTATTTTCTACGGTATAATTAGGCTGCCTGGGTTTGGCCTGCTGCCTTAGAACACCCTTGCAGTGAGTGATGACCTAGAAAGACACCGTCTAGCTGGTCTCACTGCCCGAGGGCATCACGGCAGAACAGCACCAACGACCTGAACAATGCTGCTCTACGCTGTTGTATGCAAGCAATTCTTAAAACCCTTGTAGCCTGCTAAATTACAGTTTGCTTATGCTGACAAGCTACTAATTGACTAATCAACTCTCAAACAGTTTTGTGCTACCCAGAACTGAGCCCAGGAGAGTCATTCAGCTGGTTATGACAGTTAGAGGCTCTAAAGCCACAGAATCCTGTGAAACCTTAAAAAAAAAGTCTTCAAATCCATAGATTTAAAAATCACAAGTTAAATGCCACTAAAGGATTTCTTGTTTACTTCTCAGAGACACAACTTTGAGCTTTTTCCTCCTGCAGTTTCAGCAGATTCTGGTTAGACCTCAAGCTTTTCTTCAGAATCATCATAACTAAGAATCTCTTTATCTAACTGAAAACTAACTTTTTTAAACTTCCACAAGCAGAGATAGGGCTTTCAGAAACACTTAATTTTATCCTGTTACAGTTGGAAATGCTACTTCTGGCCATCAACATTCGCACCTACAGAGCAACAACACACAGGATAAAAAGGAACCAAACTAAAAACAAATATGATTTGTATATTAGTAACATGCAAATAGGAGCCTGTGTAAAGTCCACCAAAGTCAACAAAAGGACTGACACTGCCTTCCACACCACTTGGATCTGGCCAACAGTGAAGAAAGATATGCAAAATGGGAGAGAGGGTGGCTGCACTGCATCCTGCCAAGTAAGGACTGCTGCCTTAAGCCAAAGGGAAAGCCAGGCCTGTACCAAGAAAGAGATTGATGTGGGAGTTACATAAAACACTTCAAAAGAAAATTTTAGCAAAACACCAACACGGCTGCAAACCTTGAAGCAGATTCACTAGTAGGAAATCAAGTGTCTTATAATAAATCACTAACACTAATGCCATACAGCAAACTTGCACTGTCTGCAACATCAGGTTCCTGCTCCCATTTCACAAACACAGTAATATATATTTTGCATGTATATGTGCTTTGCAGTCATTGACTGCAAATCATCCATTTGTGCAATTTCTAGGAACTTAGAAGAAGTTGATCAGTAAACAGGAAATATAAAAATATTCTAAAGTGGAAAAATCACTTATAGTTAACACAGAGAAATAATCTTCTGGACTGTCACTCCTAGGCTTTTAGCATTTCCCAGTAATTTCTGTAAAGACTAATACTTTCTATAAGGAACACTATAGACCTTATGAGAAAATTCTGGCATATGAGGAAAACCATTAAGCTATGGCAGCAATGTATGCATCCAAAATTTCTCATCAAGAATGAGCAGCCAAATGCATACAACTCCAAATAAGGAGTATCACAGGATTCCAGTTAGAGAATCACACCTGTTCAGGCAAAATAAACAAAATCCATTTCCTCTAAGTGAAATTTACCAACTAGTCACATTTCACAACATTGGAGTGGCACGAAGAAATTAACAACACCCAGCAGTACACAGTGTACTGCAGGCCAAGCTGTCACATAATTTTAAAGAGTATTTTTAAAAATTATATTTTAAAAGTCCTAGGAACACCTCCTGGATTAGTTGCAAGACGACAAAGCGAACAGGACGGGGCAAGGTCCAAGGTAACACTGATGGCCACCAGCAAACGCCGCGCCCCCGGGCCCCCCGCGCCCCCGCCCCGCAGGTACCGCGGGCGGGAACCGCCCCGCTAATGCTCCTGAAGGCCCCAACAACGAGCAGCCTCGCTAAGTTAATTAATAGCAACACACTCTCTAATTGCGTGCTCTCTCTGGTGACTCACTCAAAGGCTCACCCCTGGGGATGGATGGATGAGGAGGCTGAGATGTGCAGGGGAGGAAGGATGGAAGGAAGGTGGGAGCAGCTTGT
Organism: Ammospiza caudacuta; assembly: GCF_027887145.1. Classification (NCBI taxonomy): domain Eukaryota; kingdom Metazoa; phylum Chordata; class Aves; order Passeriformes; family Passerellidae; genus Ammospiza; species Ammospiza caudacuta. The sequence goes on along the minus strand of NC_080595.1, from coordinate 112,722,657 downwards.
GGTGCCCGGTCCCCCCACCCCGTGTGCGGACAGCCGAGAGGGGAAAGCGAGGGGCAGGCACTGAACCTCGGTCCTTCCCCTCCACGCGCTGCCTGGACCGAGGCGAGAAACGAGAGGGACGGAAAAGCGGCGACGGCTTCGCGCTGTTCCCCCCGCCCGCCTCCACCGCCACGGCCGCTGAGGGAGGGAGGGGGGGGGGGGGGGGGGGGGGGTAAAATGGCGCCGCCCGCGCCGGGGAGGAGCTGGTTCCGCCACAGCGGCCGCCCCGCAGATGGAGGCGGGGGCGGCGGCGCCTCCCAGGGCGCGGGGAGGAGCCGGGGCGAGGCGGGGCTGCCGCCGCTGCCGCCGCTTCCTCCCGCCCCCGCCGCTGCCGTACCCCTCGGCCCGCCGCTCGCCCGGGTTACTGTTGGTGCGTGTGAATATCTCAAAGGGGGGTGCCAGGAGGATGGTGCCAGGCCCTTTACAGTGGTGCCCAGCGACAGGACGAGGAGAAGTGGCTGTAAAATGAAACACAAGTTCCACCTAGATATGAGTAAGAACTTATTTGCGTTGAGGGTGACACAGCAGTGGAGCGGGCTGCCCGGGGATTTTGTGCATTGCCCCTCTCTGGAGACATTTCAAACCCAATTGAACGCGTTCGTGTGTCACCTGGATGGTCTCCATAGGTCCCTTCCAACCCTAACAATTTTGTGGTCCTGTGAATAACACAATCAGTTAGGTTGGAAAAGACCTCTGAGACTGTAGAGTCCAACCTATGCACCAGTCACCACCTTGTGAGCCAGGCCATTTCCCTCAGCGCCACATCCAATCTTCCCTTAAACACCTCAAGGGATGGTGTTGCATGTGCTGCCTCATAGGCCATGACCACCTTTTCCTTCCCCTTCAGCCCCAGGCATTGCTGGAGGGCAGCAGGAAGGGCCTTCAGGGCTGGTGTGAGTCCAAAAAGCCAGGGGATTTTTGGGAGAGACAGCTGTGGGTGTACACAGGTGTCTGATCTCAGCACAGGTGCCAGCACACCCTCATCTCAGCAGCCACATCCTTGTACAGGTGTTCAAAAATAGCAGTGCAAACAACAGCGACCTGCGCTCATCTTTACCCTTGGAAACACCAATGGATCCTGCTACAGCAATACCCAGTTGTACTATTTCAGCCATGGCATTAATAGATCAAAGCTGAGCCAGGGAGATTTAGGCTGGACATTAGGAAGCATTCCTTTATTGAGAGAGTGGCCAGACCCTGGAACAGGCTTATGAAGAGGTGGTTGATGGTCTGCTTCTCTCAGTGTATAAGAGGCATTGGGACAGTATCATTAACTTTGGGTCAGTCCTGACATGGTCAGCAATTGGACTGGATGATTGTTGTAGGTTCCTTCCAGCTGAAATATTCTGTTCTTTGCTGCGCTGATTCAGTGCATTGGTGTGCTTACATACCCATGTTTTCCTCTTGATTCCTGGCAATGGTGACTTTCTTCTTCCTGTATCTTGCTAGCTCAACAGGTTGATGGGGAAGGGCATGACTAGGTGAGCTGGAGCATTAACCCACCTTTCTTCCTTTCAACCTTTTCTTCCTTGGACACCTCCTAATCATAGGCTTCTGTGAGTTTAGTTTTGTCATTCTGCTCGTCACATGCAGGTTTGTTGGGAGACAGGCTGATGTGTGCCATGGAATAAAGTGGAACTAATATATGGGAACACGGGAGGTAAATGGAGTAATTATTAGTGCTTAAAAAAAAATCTTACTTTTCTCAAAAGTTTGTGGGGTGTATAACTTCAAAAGTTATGCTCTTTTACTTTGCCCTCCTTAGTCCTTTTTTAATTCAAATTCCTGCCTGCTCACCAAGCACTATTCATATCATTTTACTAGGACGCATTCTAAGAAACTGACAACTCAGAGACTTTGTGATTTTATGTAAATCTCAGCATTTTACTTCTTTGGGGGTCTGGATAAGAAAAGGAGGAAGAAGAAAGCTCTGGCAACCACTGCAGTGATCTTAACACTCTAGGGACCATCTGAATTCCAGTTTAGTAGAAAGTAATCTTATTTTCTTTTTCCCTTAGCTGACTTCTGCTGCCCTTACTTCTTTTTTTTTTTTTTTTTGGCTACCACTCACTCCCAGTCCTTCTTGCTACTTCATATAAACATTCTGTCAGTCCCCTCTGCGTTGCTTCCTCCCTGTTCCCACCTCCCACATCAGCCTCAGAAAGCCGAGGTGATTCTGCAACTCGCTGCTGAGTGCTGCCAGCCCCTCTCCCTTCTCCCTTCTGCTGCTTACCATTATGGAAGCAAAGCTGATACCAGCCTGAGCACTGACAGCAACAGGGCAAAACACCAAGATATTATCCTGGAGAATGAGGCCTCACTCTGCTGATTCTTGCCTGCACAGCAAAGTTTTAAGTTGTTGCTGTGAGGAGGATGGCCTGAACAGTTCCTTCCTGTTATACATTTTAAAATATCTGGGCAACCCCAGCCAAAGTGGGATTATCAATAAGCATTTTCCTGGCAAAAAGGAGAATCAAAACATTCTGTCAGGGTATGAAAAGTACTGCAGAAAAACTCGAGGCAACTCGAGTTTGTAGCCAAATTCTGTGATTTGTCAGAACCTTACATTAAACTGAGGGAGGCAAGGCAAGATATTACTGACATTTCTATGCATATCTTTATATATCTCAGAATTGATAAGACAGAATAATATAAGAACATAGAAAAAACAGAGAAATTACTATGCCAGTTCCATATGGTAATTTTAATACCAGAATTTCTGGGATAATATGGTTGAGCATGTCCAGTGTGAGCTGCATAACTTCCAGGAGCTTGGATAGAGGCAGTGTGACTTGGTGAGGTGCCTGAAAAAGCACTGACAGAAACATTTCCTGACAAATTGTGTTGCTGTGCAGAACCCTTTCGCCTGCACAGCAGGTTACCTGTTCATGAGGGATTGAAGCTCCTGCCCAATGATGACCTGGGCTGATGAGAGAACATTCCCCCTGTTGCCACTTCTATAGGTAATAACTTCTGGCAGAATAATTGAACAAGACAGATACCTACTGGCTACAAAAAGTCGATACAAGAAAATCTGCTGGAAGAGAAGAGGAAAGAGCACTGAGGTGTCCTAGTACTGTGCCTTTGTCTAGCTGGTAAAAATGCAGAGGCTCTTCTCTGCTTAGGTCTGAATTCTTACAATACTTGCAAAGAGGAAAAAAAAATTATGAAGTTTTTGTTATGTATTATACAGAACTGAAAAAGGTCACATACAAAATTGTTTCCCCCTTCTCAGGTCACCTTTCAGATCATGAGGTCATTATGAACTGTCTCAGCACTTTCACAAACTGGAGTCTGCTCAAACCATAATGCTTACAAAGTTTCACTTTGAATAGGCCTGATTTTCTCTGTCATTTGTTTTCACTTTTTATTTCTCTGCAGAACATAAAAAGTCAGAAAAAGATTTTATTTTCCCCCTACATAGCATATAATTTACATCAATCATCCCAGGAGGTCAGTACCACTGGGGTGTCATTTAAATACAATGAATATAAAGTAATGAAGCTCTTGCTGGAGTGGATGGCCACAATTCTCAGGGAGAGAGAGAGTTTCCAAAGCATGTGGAGAAAACACAACGGGAGACCGAGTGAATTCATCACACCACAAAAATGTCTCCATCCTGTCGACAAAGTCATTAAAGGAAAATGAACCATTGTTACTCTAGACGCTTGCATTCCTCAGTATAGAAGCATTGGGGCAAAGAGAATTTGCACACACAGGAGAAAAAAAAATTCAATCTATGTAAAAAAAAATAAAAATTCCAGATTATGTAATGAAAGAAATCCTCCATGCTCCAAAGAGGAGATGGAGCCTCTGCAGAAGCCACAACTAATAAGGAACCTTATGCAGTGGTACAGGGCGGTTTCTTTTCCTCCTGCCAACAAGTCAAAGTAAATGCCAACCCGGACAATTTTTTTTTTTCAGATAACCCACAAATTATGTTCTCCTTCAACTACACAAATGTTTCTACCCTTTGCTGATCCATAGCCATCCTGGTTTTTAAGGTCCCTTGTTGAGATTTCTCCAGTACCATTTCCCTTTTCATATTCATTTACTTCCAATTTTTTTTTTTCAGTTGCCACTAAAGCAATCTGTGAGGAATGCAAGGATTAAAAAAGTTTACTGTGTTCATTTTTGTTTGCTTTTTTGGCAAAGGGTGTCCAAATAAGAGAAATTGTCACATGTCTACTGTAAATCATAGCATATACCAGTTTATTAAAATAGATTGTACTTCTGAGGATCCTTCTCAAGGAAATACCAGTTTAAAGCCAACCACCGTGCAACCCCTGGTCAGAAAAGGTAGAGAGCTGCAGCAGAAATCCCTCCTTTATTGTAAATTATTCCATGGTGTGGCAAAAACTTCTTTACCATAATAATTAAAGAAGAAATGTGCTAATTAAATTATTACTGTTAATGTCAAAACCATATAGCAATGTAATGGATAGATTACTTTTTTTTTTCCTTTAAAATACAAAAGAGCTGCCTTGATTTCAGCAAATACTGAAAGGGAAATCTGTTATTTATTTTTAGTAACTGCATGGAGCAGGGAGCCTACTAAAAAGGGAGCAACTTACTGAGGAAACATATGCCAGAAAAGACCAACTCGTACCTGTTAATTACAACAAATATGCTCGCAGACAACAGCAAGAATGCTGTTTATCCATCATTTACAGCCACTGAAGCACAGGGAAAGGAATTGGTTTGCTGGCAAATATCCCAATTAATTGGGTGTGCTATTTATTAGGGTGCTGATTAAAGTGTACTCTGCAATATAATAGTTGAGTATAAAGTTGCCAACTCTTGTTCACTCCTGGCTCATGGGGATGAAAGCAGGAGAGTAGACTAGCACAATATGAAAATAATTATGTATTCCGTGCCAAAATGGATTTGAGGCAATTCCAATGGCTGGAAGTTAAAGACCTGGAGAGATGGAATTAGGCAGCACCGTGATCTTGAGGACAGAGCTTTGTTTTGTGTAATCCAGTTGTGACCAAGATCTCCAATCTGTAGTAGCCATTTTGGACATGCATTAACACTTCTCTCAGAAGCCTGCCCCATAGGCACGCCCTTAAGTAAGCAGCATATGAATTAAACATAAAACAAGATAAAAGCAGGGTTTTGTTCCCAACTGATCTGAATCAATGCACTTGAAGAAAAACTACTTGAGAGGGGCCCTTTTCCCAGCCACTGACTCCTCCAGCCTGTCCAGTCAGCTGCCCTAACTAAGACTATGCCTTAAATAGTACTTGTTTGCTGTGCCTTTTTCAAAACCATGGCTTCCACAAATGGGGCTGGGAGTTGCCACACACAATCAAGGAAGCACATGCTAATAGTTGTATGTTATCTGAAGTAATGCTTGAGGTTTGATCTCAACCAAGATAACCACAGAGCAAACCAAAAACACAATTTGTAGCAGGGAAGAATTTCTAGTTTCTGCATCACTTTTAACTCACCTTCTTAATACTGAGGCAAGAGCTGGGTAGAAGGCCCAACTGGCCATGATTATTAATGATTATTAATGCTGTTGTTCTTACCACAGAGGTCACAGCATTTTGGCAACGTCATGCATTGCACCTCTATAGCCAGAAATATTCAAGTATGACGTCTCTGGTTAGAGAGCTCCAGAAAAAAAGACTCTAAAAGAAAGTGAGATTTGGTGAAGAGTCTTTCTTATGAAACTGACTGTGCCCAGAAAAAATGCAGCTTTGAAAAGAGATCTCCAGCAATATGCTGGATATCCTTGTCACCTAAAAATGAGAGCAGTAAAAGCAGATGAAGTGCCAATTCTCCCAAGGAATGTAAAGAGCCAACTCTTAGTATCCAGAGACTCCTCTAGCTAAGGGGCAGGTAGCAGGGTTGGCTAGATGTCCAAATGGATCTCAAGGAGCTCCCTGAAGCACAACATCAAGAGAAACTCACCACCCCTATAATCACACCTGCCCATCACTCTGGCTGTCCTGCCTGCCAGCATTTCACTGGAATCACTGCACAAAATGCACAACCAAGGTAGGGCAAGCCAGACTGAACTGGCAGCACACTGATTACCCTAAAACCAGGATTTACTCTGGCAACTACCATATCAGGAGTAGGTTTCAATGGAAACCAGTCGCCATGGTCAACACGGGCAAGAAACCAGTTCCTCCAAAGGCAGAGCTCTGTTTGGCCACGAGATGTGCTCTGTAGAAGCCACTGATTGCATTCGTGAGGGCTGAGCTCAGCTATCCTGTGTCAAGTCCTCTGGGCTATGATGTTTCCCTCCACCTGCCTTTCCAAAGCACCTCACACAGATCCTGACTCAGATGTGCCAGATCCATGGCGATTTTTTAGGTAGCCCAAGGCAGCTGTAATGGCATTGGAAGCTTAATTTTAGGCAAGTGAATTGAGCCTTAGGTCACTATTGAGCATCATGGTAGCTTAAATAGCTAGCATAAATATAAACAGTTACTTTTAGTCAACCAAATTTAGGTGTCTGAACCTGGAACTCAGCTCTCCTTTAGCTGTCATTTGTCCAAGGAAAATAGCAGTTATATATAGTTACTTTTCACTTTAACATGAGATATACAAATTGGAGTATTATATTGCTTGAGGAAAATTTGCAGGTTTCTGAATCCTTTGTATCCTTAGCAAAAACACATCTGGGTCATTTGCCAGGGAGAGCAGGTGGGATCTCAGATTAACCATTTCCATATGACATGGTTAATTATTATGGACTCCAATCATAAGCCTTTGGAAGGCGAGAATTAGACAGAACACTGAGCTTTCTTCTGCAGAAAAAAATACAAGCAAAGGACATGAGTTCCTTTTGGATTGCATATACCTATAATGAAAGTTTCCAGAATCAGTCCATTCAAAACAGTAATTTCTTGAGATGTAGGAATAGTGCCAGCAATTTGCATCAAATTACTACTGGGCTGCAGAATAAATAACATCAGCCACAGGTTGCTAAAGATTTAATTTCCTTAATGTTCTGAAACAAATTCATGTTATTTGACCAGGCAGAGCAGGTAGAACGCTGAGTTTATGGTTCTCTAACACTTCTTCTCAGGGTGGGTGCCCAGTGGTGGTAATCTGTGTACATTAGATATGAGATACAAATATATCAGAGAAGATTTTTTTTTTTCCCTCTGAATAAATATTTAAATATTTAGGGCCAAATTCCATTGCTAAACATATGAACACAGCTCTCTTTGAGCTCATTGGACTGGTGCATGTGTATCTAAGGGCAGAACTTGGCCCTTAGGTTTTAGATTTTAGCACCAAGCTTCCAATGTAAAATAACGTGTGATCTGTAACACACAGGAAAGCAGCAAGACCTGGTTTTAAAGGAAGGGTACAATTCCATATTTCCATCTTTCTTTTGGATAAGAACTACTGCTTTCAACAGAGGTCCTGAGAATATCCTTACCTCTTCCCCAGACAGTCTTCCTTTTGTATAAGGTGCTTCTCTGGCAGCTGTGGTCATTCCCGTAGCTGAGAAGCAGAGCAGGATACTTTTTTATTTCTTTGCAACTGCTCTCCAATTTCCATTCTGCCAGCTTCAACTCAGTATCATGATGGAAAATACAGAGCCATTTTAAAATACACTTACACTAATGATTTAGATACGGTTTTTAAATTATGAAAAAGTCAGGATGTTGATTTTAAACTATACACAGTGAGTTCAGATCAGCCAAAGGACATACCCAGTCAACCTTTCAATGAGCCAGTATTACAGCTGGGATCAGCTAAAGCATTTTTACTGGGAAATGTCTACAGAGTGCCAAACAGAGCTCTTGAATCAGGAGAGATTCTTTCCCTATGCTAGCTACCTCTTTTATCCCTACTTTTAAAAGTATTTGTAAAGTATTTAGATTTTTGAGGGTTTGTTTTTGGTCTTTTTTATTTGTTTGCTTTTAAGGTTTACATTCATCTACCATCCAGGGCTAGGAAAGACATGAAATGGCTGCATGGTACTCATGCAATATTGTGTGACAGGACATGCAGTGTGACAGAAACCTCTACCAATGCCAAAAAAAAAGTGACAATGACTAAAAAAAATCTCAACTCAAAAGAAAGAAAAAAATCCCACAAGTGTAGTAATTGACCCCTCTGAAATTTCTTCAGGATTTCAAAATTCTTCAAAAATTGCTCTCTCCAGTCTAACATAGCTTTGCATTTTATCATTATCAAAAACCACTCAGACTGTTATCAACTCTGTGAGCCTACTGAACAGTTCATATATTTTAGTGGGTTTTGTGGCAGTCAGGATCTTGTTGGGAATTAAAGTTTTTGAGGGATAGAAGGCTTTTGGAAGATTTCTTATGAATTTCACTGTCTACCTTTGATTCCTTTTCTGTGGTAATATGCTAATGCTAATGGCATCCAGCACAGCAGAGAAAGATCTTGCACAGTTTTAAAGTTTTTCAGATGCAATTTTAAGTGAAAGTGGACTTCCTCCAGCCTTTTTAAAATCCTGCACAGACAGACAGACAGACAGATTAAACATTAATCCTTCTAAAAATGTTGCTCCATTTGTGGCCAAAATAGTATTTTATGGCATTTATTGCAAAGGTCAACTAGAAGTTGTTCTGTACAAAATAGCATCTTCTTTTATCCACTTGAAAAATAACTTCTGCTTCAGTTTCCTTCCTCAAATGCCAGCTTATTCTTTGCGTAATTGCAAAAATAAATGCCATAGAAAAAGAAAACCTCTTGTACAATCCACTTCTTATGGATTATACTATGATGCTTCCACAGAACTGGTCAATTATTAATGAACATCTAAGAAATAAAGATACCCGACCCAGTCTAGTTTGGCAAAATAGTTTCTTATGTTTTTTCACATGGCTCAGAAGTGTGCACAGTGTGTGAAGAGCCTGCAAAATTCAGCATTATTTATTATGTCAGCAGCCTCACATGGTGAGAGCTCTGATCACTTACTTACAGCATGGGTATTTTCTTCCACTGACTGTTCTTTAAATTAGCATAATCTTTGGCAATTGGCTTATAGCCTTCAATTCTGTATTGCTGTAGATGATAAGGGACTGCACATTAAAAGTCCTGCTCATCATCTGACATCCTGCAAGTGTACACCAGCACAGAAATTCTCAGGCCATGCTGTCAAAGGGGACTTTGCACTATCCCAGGTTTACTGATTCAGGCCTTTTAGAGCGTGGATATTTTGGTAGGCATGTACCTGCCCCAGAGAAACAAGATGTTTTTGACAGCTGCTGTCAAAACGCCCACCCCCTCTCCAAACATCTTGGAGCAGGGTTGAAAACTACTGCTCATCCACTGTGGGCAAAGTCAGTGAGTTCAACACTTATTGTAACAAATTCTTCTGTACACTCCAAGGCAAATCCCATGCAGCCCTCAATAGGCCTATGTTAGCAATAAACTTACCTGACCTTTTCCACACCAGTGAGGCAGCTACTTTTACTAGTACTTGAATGGATCTGAGGGTGGAAAACTATTTTTGACATCCCTCATGAAAAACAGGTCATTCTTCTAGAGAAGGCAGAGCCCCAGTAACATTACAGGCCCCATATGCTGAAGTACACTGGGGTGAGTTAAGGACAAAGGATTATCACTCAGAAAGGCACTTATTCATTTTAAATTCAAAATACTTTTGCTGTGGAATGTGGAATTAATGAAGTTTGCATTGATAATTTCATATATGATAGAAGAAAATAAGCAAACACATTGTGTGTATCTGTTAAATCAGGTAGACTAAATAACAGCCCAGTTCCCCTTTCACACCAATGTAAATCAAGAGGGGGAGAGCTGAAGGCCACTGAGTTACTTGTACATGAGAAACACATATTTCTGTAAACATGGTAAACCTTCTTCTTACTTCTTCTTCTCACTTCTTCTTCTCACTTAGTTTTCATGACTGCCTTAAATAGTTATAATAAATTGTCTCTATTGGATGCAGAACATAAAATGGGGAGAGGAAGGGGAGCATGAAAGGAGCATGATGATGGGAATACAGGATGGGCAACCAGGAGAAGCAGTGTCTGTCCCATTCTCATTTACCCTGAGATACAGAGCAAACAGCTTTTAGACTTACTAAACATTCTGAACACACTGAGAGCTCTGTTTATTTCAGATGTGTAAAATGCCATAACTTGCCAGTAAATGGAGCTGGGCCTGCAAGTGCATGCATGAAGATAACACATTAGTTACAAGAATTATAATTGTCCTATCATTATCTTTTCTTTCTTTCCTGAACCAGAGTAAATGTGCCAAAATCCAGCAAGAATCTCATGATAAATAATGTTAGAAAAAGCTTTTTTTTACATTTTTAGCTGCCAACTGTCTATTTTAGACATAACATCACCCTTTACTGTAGGCTTCCACATAAAAGCAACATGAACAGTAATGTCTCTAAGAAAGCATGAATGATTGGCTGCAGATTCTTCACCAAAAATGGAGTTTATTTACTCCACACAGGTCATAAATTTGTTAGAAAAACTATCAGTGGTGATCTACATGTGGTGTTTAGTAAATAGAGCTTTCCTCTGCTTCCCTCAGTCCATGTTCTTCAATTGTCAGAAACAGTGGAAGATGGTTTTTTCATGCCTAAAAATACAAATTATTCCAGCTCTCTAAAATATAGTGGAAATAATGATCTGAAAGACTTAACATGCTCTTCACCAAGATGGACATTTGGACATGGAAATATGAAAGGATAAGGTGAGTGACTGGAAGCAGCAAGTCAGCTGAAATCTTGCCTCTGCTTCTCTTACAGGAAGCAGTACCTTATTCCATGAAGGCTCCCATTGAAATCAGTGGAACTGCAGACAGAATAAGCATTTTCTCTCTTTTCTTAACAATTTTTTTAAAAAGAAAAAAAAAAAAAAAGAGAAAGAAAAAAAAAAGGAGGGTGGAATCTGCCTTTTCATGTAACGGGCTTTTATCTGCTCAAAAAATCGCGCTAACCTCAGGGTGCCAAGCACAGGATCTTTGAAAGCATTCCAGGGATGGGAAGAGCTCCTCTATCTTCTCTACTACAAAGGGAAGCTTGGTAGTAATGAGAGCTGCTGTGGTCTTCCAAGAAAGGTGTTGCATCTGCTTTGCCCCCTCTGAGGACCTCTTGCTTGTTCCTCCTGAATACTTCCAGGTTATGTCATTCTTATATTTCAGATAGAAGAACATCTTAGTGACTGTCTTTGTGTTGAGTTTTGTGAGAAGACAGAGGATTCTCCCTTGCTTTTCAATATGTGCATTTAATAAACTATATAAATATTTATATAGTAAACTAGAATAACAGGTTTTGGTATTACATCACATCAGCTCCTAATCTCATAATGCTCCTAATATCCCAAGGTCAGAGAACCTTGTTCACATTTGAATGTCTACTGTTAATGGCGAAGATTTTAATTATTCTTGATCTTTCTAGGGCCAGACAAGCATTTGAAATAAATAGTTTAGAACTTACCATGCTTATCATAGCTGAATGATGAAGTGTGTTGTGAAAGAAATGTCTAGAATTTGTACATAACTATTTTTTCTATCATTTCAAATTAGACTACTGAAAAAAATCTGTAGAGAACTTTGACTTCTGAACTAAGAGTATAAACCAGATTTCAGCCTGTAAGGAATTTTTATGGTTGAATTATAGACTTCTAAAAGACACAATTTAAAATTGAACTGCTGACAGTCATTCTGATTATATTTTTACTAAGCTACTATTAACTAGGATGAGACCTTAAAGGAGGAATAGATCCCAGATCTATCTGCTGATTCAAGAGTTTCTTATCCTTTTCTCTAAAACAGTGCAGCCTACTGTCAGGGGCAATATTGGTCAGACTTGACTGACTACAGATCCAATCCAGTCTAGCAAGCCCAGTGCTGCCATGGAGGCTTTGGAGAATTCAGCTGCCAACTCCTCCATCTGTACTGAGCACGCGCAAGAAAAACCTCAACAATTTTCAGCAGCTTCTAACTCAGCCGAGTTCGGGTGGATCCTTTTGGTCAGGGACAACAAAAGGAACTTATCTACTTTTTCCTCCTTATTCCTCTCCTACTCAGTAAAGCTTCCCATCCCAGCTCTGAAATAGATACTGGGCTGAAATCTTAAAATGTTGTGAAACAATGTGTTTTCTCTTAATGCCGATCATAGAAGTAGCAAAAGTATTTCTGCTGCAAGTTTCCAAAAAATTCAGCTTGAGGCAGACTGAGGATTGAAAAGATCATCCTGAACAGCTAAAAATTGGCAACATTATGTGAGTGAAAACAAGGTCTTATACTGGAAAGTGGTAGACAAGTTTAGCTGCAGATACCGCTGGCAGCTTCACCTATACCATTTTTTCTGCCAGATCTTTGTCTTCTATTACTAGAGAGAATCATTCCTGTGATGTCTAATGTTTTGTCACCTGTCCTTATGGCTTGTTTTGGGACTGGCACTGTTGTCTCCTGTGACTTGGCTGCCAATTCCACAATTGACGTGAGGGATTGCCCCACACTCAGGGGCTGAAGGCCACACCTGATGTGGGGCACACACACATTTCTGCTGAGATGTATGCTCAGCATTTTCAGGATTACATTACGTCACACCATGATTATTCTTGATGGCTTGGTCTGGCCTGTGTGAATTTTCAGGAAAGAAAAGGCAAAAAAAAGTTGTTATGGTCCTTAAAATGTTAGTTTTCTTTGCCCATTATGCTTGTTTAATATTTGCCCTTACCATATGCTTCCTTCTATTTCACTCCTGTAGACTGCACTATCTCTTTCATAGTTGTCTGTTTTCATCCTTTTTAGAACCAGCCTGTCACTATTCAGTGTTTTTCTAATACTTCAGCCTTGAGTCTTGTGTTATTAACAAAGAAATTTTTTTCCCGCCATCCATGCTATTGGAAATAGATTTACAATGGGAATTGTCACCATTGCAACACTGAGAGAGTAAATGCAAGGACCTGGTGCTGTGCTTGTGGTTAGAAACACTAAAAACCCCTCTCCCACTTAAGACTGATTTACATCTTGTAGTATCTCCTGCGTGAGCTTTATGGAGCTTGTATCTGGCCAGAGAGCACTTCATTAGACTTTTAAAATACAGCATGCAAATTTAGGGACTCTGTAAGGTTCCAGAGGTATAAACACTTTTTAATTACAGCTATACCACCCACTTTCCCCACAGTTAGTCAAGAGAACCAGTTTTCACTAAGGTCAACAGAATAAATAACCAGTTTCTGGCTCATGCTGCTTTTGCAAAGGTTGAAATAAGGAAAAAAAATTACGTTATCAGTTTTTTGCCTTTATATCTCTAACACAATATACTGATTTCACCTGAATTCATCCAAGGGGAAAAATAACAAAACCTTTTCCTCACTCTGAAATTAGTTAAACTGAAGCTGGAAGGAGAATTCATGGAAAGAGACAAAGTTGGTCTTTCTGTGAAAAACGACAATTTTCCCCTGACTATGAGAACCCTAGCAACTTCCTAAAGCTAATTTTTGGTTTGCATTTTTGCAATAAAAAAAAATATTGGAGAAAGACAGGCGATACATTTTCTAATCCTACTACAGGTTCAGGTTTTTAGTGCCAGCAAGCACAGGTCATACTTTCTCTTTCCAACTGTTAGAAGATGACAAGCAGGCCGACATTTCTTGCTCCTCATGATGATGACATTGTCATTTGCTGCTTTAAACCTCGCTGAAATACGTGCAGTCCCAATGGGGCATAAGAGGCTGCAGACAGGGAGGGAAATGAGAGAACTCTGCAGCAAGACCCACACCATAGGCTTGCAGTCCCTGCTTAAGAGAAGCAGAAAATATATCATTTAGGAAAAATTCAGGAGCAGTAAACTTTGTTGTTTGTACAGCCCGTGTTTTGCTGGGTGCTGTGGAAAAGCCAACAGTTTTTCAGCAGGGACAGGGCAGGTTTCCTACCAGATTTCCAAATTTTTTTCTTGGTATTATTGGGTGCCAAGCCCTGCTAATCTTTGGACCTCTCAGAATTTATATACATATTTTTCTATCTCAAAATATATACGGATAGCAGTTAGGGCTGCATTCTATACTGAAGGAAAACTTGCTTAAAGTCTTGTCTGAGATCCCAGAACATTCAGCATCAGATCATGAGACAGAGCACAAGAGTCTCAGCTCTCAGTCCTCATTTCCTACTGAAAATGCTGGGGGGAAAGTAAAATTCTCTCATTCTTTTTTTTTTTTTTTTTCAGATCTTTATGCTTTTGTTTGTATCAGGGACTATAAATGCTAAAAAGCAGTGCATGATGCTGAAATATTAAATGCTTCAACTAATTTCAGGACACAAAGAATCTTCTTTTATCTGGGCTGCAAACCAGTGGGGCAGGGATACAGTAGTTAAACAAACCATGGCAGTCCACAGTCTGAGTAAGAATGCTGCAGTTACAGAACTCATTACCACACGCCTACTTAGCAGACCGAATAACGTGCTAATCTGGAGTTACTATTTGTCATACTTAAGAAAAAGCAAAGAATAGCTGGGCAAACAGTCAACTTCCAACCAAAGCGAAAGTAAAGCGCTGCCAAGAGACACTGGAGCTTATCTCGCCCCTATTGAAATCAATGGAAGTTCGGGCAAAACCTGCTCTAGCATTAAGTTTACTTAAGTTCACATATTTTGGCTCGATGCACACTTTCATAAGTGAATAAAAAACTTGAGGAAGGTAGATGTTGGAAACAAGAATATTGGCAATTCTTTCACTATAGTAATAATTGCTGACATTGATGTAGTCGCCCTGGCTAAAAATATCAAATACAACAACAAACCCAGTGAACCCATTCATTTATTCCCGTTTCACAAAGGCTATTTACATACACAGAGAGGCTCAAAATAAATTCTGTATTCATCATATTTTGCAGCACATTCCAGCCCAGCAAACTGGCATCGAAACTATTTATTTAGGGAACATCATCCAGGTTAGAATCTTCCATATCTGATAATTATTTTTCATCTTTAGCACTCAGTACTTACAACAGGAGCATACTGGGCCTGTGTTTTAGAAATGTGATGGTAAACAAACTCAGTGCTCTTTAAAACATTACCTTTTTGTCCAAAAGCAGTCTAATTATGGCTGTATTCATAACACAGTTAAAAGTGAAAAAGCTAAAAGACAATATAAATTGCAGCAAGCACAGCCATACTAATGAAAACTCAATACTATAAAGTGGATCTGAAGGTGTTTGTTAAGATACAACTTGCAGCGCAAGCACATTTTTTCACCAACCTCCTACAATTCCCTAAGATCTTAAAATATGACCCATTTTGCAACCAGTGCTAAAATTCCGAGAAGTTCTGAAATAAAACCCGAGGAAAGCCGAGCAGCAGGGTTGCTCTCCATTCCAGCCAAATCCAAGCCAACGTTCCAGATTATATATATCATAACATGAATGACTTCTTCTGAAAAATCCCATCCAGCTTTTATGTAGGTCCATAAACATTACTGGTACTTTTATTAATTTGTCCATAACCATTTAAATAAAATTCTAGAACTCTGAGCCGTGATCTGTTCCAGACTGTAGCAAGTTCCTGTTAAATGTGTAAATGTTCAGCAGAAAGATATTTTTGCATGGAGACTGAAAATCAGCTGTGCCAGATACCTGAAACTTTGTTAGGGCACTCAGTGGAAAATTTTATTTTGACATTATAAATAACTCTGGACTATTTTAAGTGACCTTAAACTGGTAGCTTCCAATAACTTATTTTAGTTTATCCTAATTAACTTTTTATTTTATTTTA